>NC_090982.1:86235337-86851274 GCF_040807025.1 Struthio camelus
CTGATCGCACATGATGCTGTAGAACGCATTCATCTGGCGGATGACCGCGTCCAAGCTGTACGAGCTGTCACTGTCTGCCATGCTGGAGGAGCGATTCCTGTAGCCCATTGGTTTCACGCCGGAAAGCCCCTGAATGCTCTCATTTTCCAGCATTGCAGACACTGAGACAGGAGGAAAACAGTGAGAAGAGAAAGCCTATTAATCACTAGAGGTAAGAAACTGCTTCTTCTGCACCGAATTTTGTGGGCTGTCATAAACATGGAGCAGTCTCAAAGTGGTACAACACGCTGGATGCTGGGCCATCTGAAAAGGGAATGGATCCATGAATTGACTCTCTTCCTTTTGCAACACATGCCTCTTGCCCAGTGTAGGCTTCTCCTTTGGGGAGAAGCATTGCTAGCACTCTACGAAGGTCTGAGAAACATCCAGAGCATCCAATTACAGGTGAAAATCCTCCTAAAGGCCAGGGTGCAGTCCACTTACCTATCATGGGCTGCAGTATGCCCTCTGCTATCTTAATGAGCTGCTGATAGATCTGGATGGAGAGATCGCTCAGCACCTGGCGGTACTCGGTCAGGTCGAAGTTTTTGAGACAGTGCTCATTCTGCTTAGCGGTGTTTTGTGTCATGAAACCCTACACAAGAGAAGATTAAAACAGCTGGCTTCACTATTTGTAGCCTGGTAAAATCACTGTATTAAAAAAATAAGCTTAGAGTATAACGCATCCAGATATGTTACTAATGTACATTCTTAGACTCTATTATAGAAAAAAAGAAAGGCTCATAAATCATCTCAGATTTATTTGGTGACTTTTTGTTAATTATTATGAGGGGTGCTTTTTTGAAGAAAAACGTCATTAAGCAGTAAGCCTTTCATGTAAACTTTAGCAAGGAGAAATACATCTGTATTAATTGCAGTATATATCTGAAACAGCAAATGACTTGTCAGTCCCCTGAGAAACCCTTGGTTATCATTTCGTTTATCCCTGTGCATCAGAATTATCTGCCAGTAACCCCAAATATTTCAGTCAGAGATTAAGGTTTCAGAAAAGGAAAACTAAACACTCTCCCCTCCCATTAAAAAAGAGAAACATTCTGTGCTAACCACATGCTATTGTTTTTGACAACTTTTTAAAGTGATTTGATTTGAAGCCCATAAATCTTCCCCAGTAGCTGTTTTTTTCCCTGCCTTTAGCTGAAAAAGCAGCTGATCTCTGATCCTGCAAACGGCTGCTGCAGCCCTCAATTCTGGGCTCCTGCATTAAGGGCTTGAGCCATTTTTGCTTACAGAGGCAAGTGTGACATCGCTTAAATCTGTAATTAGCACAGGCACTTTAATTGCTTGTTCCCAGAGCAGCCTTCCCAATTTCGTGTCAAAATGAGAGCTGTGCTACTACTTTTTTTGTTTGCTGACTAGCAAAATGCAAAAATACGACATGTACGTTTTGAGTTGCCTTCTGAATTTCTCACTTCTCCCGACAAGTAAAAAGAGTAAAAAATTTGTGTTTTTCTTTTAAACTTATTTTCTTAAAAATCAGCTGGATTTCAAACCAAAGGAAAGCATATTTTGGAAACTACTCAGCTCAGAATGATTACCTCCCCCTCTGTTTTTGGGCAAAATTATCAAACCAGTTTGTAAATAGGTGGTTCAGCTGACACTACATGACCATGGCAAACAATGTGAGATTTAAGGGTTCTCCCCCGCCTGCTGGTGTTCTGGGAACGAGTCTCTTTAAATGCAATGCTGCTATCCAGGCAGAGGAGGGCGAACAGCAGCTTAACAATTACTAAATCTTATCTAAATTATTATTTTTTTTAATTTGGAACTTGGAAGTACAGCAGAGTTTTTACAAACCGAGCATTATCTTGTGAATGATCTGAGTAGTTATTTTGATTCCAAGACAACTTTGCTTTAAATTCTCAGTTCTTCGTTATTCTTAAAGCTCGATTGTTCAGTATATCTCACACTAATCAAGAGTAAATGAGAAACTACATAATTTGGCTCTGTTACAAATTTTAATACCAATGCCAATGATTATTCAGAATAAAATTGCAGGATTTAGAAACGCTTTTCTTCTGGGTAATGAAAGGCTGCGGAATCCACTGAAACCAAGGGAACAGCCTTCGAAAGTAGCCTACCAGAAGGTATTTCCCTGCTCAGACAAATCAAGCTGCACGACTGGCCTTAACAATCAAAATACTGCTAGTACCAGTCAGAACAAATTGTGCGTAATGCTATAAGGGTCCCGTTTTCCACTCTCAAATGTCTTGTCACCATGCTATGTCTCATGAGCCTCTCTGTTAGAGCTCCTTGTTATATCCAAACAAAAAAAAGGAGGAGAGTCACAAAACAGCCCACATCAGAGCCAGAGCCGAGCCAGGAGCCCAGGAGAACAACGCTAGCCCAGAGCAAATGTCCTAGAAGAATGCAAAAACACTGAAGTTTCTCACCGCATCTCCGCTATATTGCTTTAAGCAGTGCAGGAGGCGACATGTGTTAGCCAGCCAAAACGACGTCATCTGAAAGTCCTCGTTGTGTTTCTGCAGGAGCAAAATGAAATGCATGAGAGCCCTCTTTGGTGGGGGAAGGTGGCACATGAAGACAAAACAGTTTCAAATTTCCCCCCTTGGCACACGAAGCGCTCTCTCCGTGAACGGCAAATGTTGCTGAGAATATTCGCTTTTTGTTCTTTGTAAACAATTTTTTCATCTAACTGCTTGTAAGTCCAAATAGCACTATCTTCATTGCTCAGATAACCTTTTTCTTTTTGAATAAAGTACAGCAGTAAAAGCAGTTTAAGTGATACTTCTTGCTACGGCAGTAGTGCTCTTCTCTAGGCTTAAGTTTGTTATACATTTATACTACCCATATCTGAACATGTGTCATCTCCTTCATCTCCTGTGTCAAATCAGGCAGCTAAGCCAGCATTAACAAGGTCTGGGATTTATTCCCGGCTCTGCACTGGCCTGGTGGGCAAGTCATCCCCTTGTTCTTCTTAAGAGAAGCAAGGCAAGGGATTGGGTTTGAAAATCCCTTTGAGAGCTCAATATCAAACACTTTGACCTGGTCATACCCATCTTGCACTTTCCTCAAGTCAGAGGAAATTTGCACCCACCTTCAATACTTTCTTGATGCCGTTGATGGTGGAGGTGAGCAAGGAGTGCACTTTCTGGTCATCGTTGACGTAGTCCGCGTGCCTGATGCACATGTAGAGGATGTAGGCAGGGAGGCAAGGAACGGTGGCAGACACCGTCTGGGGCTTCAGATCTAGAAGTTTAATAAAACACAACCTAAATTTGTCAGCTGTCTGCAGGAAATGCCCCCAGGCAAGATCCCGGCTCCGGGAAAGCTGAGATTCGAGCTCCACAACATGGCCACGGACCCGGAGGCATGATGGCAGGATGGACAGACAACCTGCCAGAGCCAGCCAAAGGCAGAGGACACAGCATTGGGGTTTAAGAGGGCAGCACCGTTTTTACAGAGGTTGGTGACAACTGTGGGTAGTCAGTGGAGCTACATTTTTACCCGATGAATGCCTACCCAAGCAGCACACAGATCATCTTGGAAAAAACTCCCTGAAGCTCTAGGGGATGCTTTGAGCAGGTAGTAAAAAAAAAATAACGCTAAATTCACCACTTAGTGAATCATTCTTTCTCTCAAGATACCGAATCTGGACAGTTCCTGCAGGAATTTGCAACCTCTAAGGCTAAAAGAAGAACCCATCTGATCTGGGGACCATAGTGACGGGCTAGCACTGTTCCTGGACCACTCGTTAGATCCCTGCAGGCTCTGCTAGGATTAGAAAGATGGTAAATACTAACACTTAGCCAGAGAAGTATGGCAATATCTAACAGTGTGGAAAGAGGGGGACACTGGCAGCAATTCTGATCAAACCTTCCAGTGCAAGATTGCTCAGGAGTTTATAATGTACTGCAGCTACCATCAAACATCTCATAAAGCAACTCATAAAACAAACTGCCTTTGTTCCACTGCTGTGCAAGACCCCCGAGGGTTCACCCTTTATTATCCCCTTTTATTATCTACCTGCGGCAGCGGATAAAGGAGAGATGGCAGATAACTATGTTTATTTTCCATCCTTCCTTGCGGCACCTGACTGCTGCAAGGCTTAAGCTCCTGCAGGTATAATGTACTTTGCAATCATTATATGGGCATTCGAGATTTCGGAAGTGGGCAGTCCAAATTCCTGTATCACGCAGACTCCAGTAATCACCACCAGAAAAAGGAAAATCATCGATTGCAATCCCTCAGGTTTTACAAGTCATTGATGGAACAAACCTAGCACAGGTGAACTGCACAGAGATAAGGCAATTTCAAATAAAGCAAACAGAAGCAATGAGCTTAAAAATCGTTTTAACTTTTGGTAGCACTGTGTTTTTAATCAGGAATTCCTCCTGCACAACACACCAGCTCATTTTGTAGTGCACAGCTCCAGAGGAGGTGGAGGATTTCATACCCGCGCAAGTAGGTGTACTACCTTGTTTAGACATTCACCAGCTGTCAAACACTAGAGGTGGAAGACACCTCAGAACAGGCTTCAGTAAATGCTCCAGAGCAAAAAAATCCCATCTCTAGGGACAGAATTCAAGTCTTCACTAAACACCTAAACCTCTGGATTCAGAAAATAAAAATTATAAATACCCAATTAGGCTATAGCTTACAAACTCGTAAGCGGTACATTTGTCCAATCAGCCATGGAAGAGCAGAGGCAAGAGCAGCAGTAGAAACAGAGGGCTGTCTATACAAAATGCTGTAGAATGAGGAATTAAGGAGCTCCCAAGCTCCCAAACCCTGGGAGCCAGCATTTGGGTTGCACTGGCGGAAGGAGGCCACAGCAACACGCCACGCTTCTGCTTTTCGTGATTGCAGCAGTTCTCCCAAAAGTGCTTATGCACAATTTTCAAGCATTTGCCAGCTCATGGCATTAGCTGAGTCCTGCTAGGACTTTAAACCAGAGCGATTACAGTTTGCCTATTTTGAGATCTAAAGCCTCATAAAACTCTCCTAGTTGAGTTTCCAGTTTATAACTTCCCTGTGGCAAGGGCACAAGGCACGAGACATGGCGGCAAAGCAAGCTGCGAACCTGTGATGAGGTTTCGCACAAGAAGTGGCTCGTCCTCTTTGTAATATTCCAGCATTCCCTGGAAATCTTTCTCCTTCCTCTGGACGGCAACCTGCCGGTTGAGCTCGTGCCGCCTCCTCTCCGTCTGTACCGTCACTTGGGACGCTGCAAAGAGACGAGATGAAATGTTACAGCTGGTGATTGAGAGCCATTTCTAATGCCTCTCATACCAGGCCTGTTGAAATCCGTGAGCCTTAGACCAGGCACCAGGTGAATTTGTTATACAGAAGTTCAATAAAGTCCTCAGCTTTGGACAGACCTTTTAAAAAATAAGTATTGAATTCCAAGCCAACTGTAGTTCTGGCTCTGAATAAAATAACGAATGTAAAAGTCAGACCTACGGAACCAAAGATGAAGCAATTTTCTTTTTCTAAGGAACCCCAGGCTACAGCTGGAAGGTGCTAATCCTAGGGGAATCTTTTTAGTGCACCATTTTCATGGTGGAGAAAAAAAAAACTAGTCTATGAAAAAATACCTATGTAACACAGCTTATGGCTAGCTGTGAAGCCAAACTAAAAAGTATCATGGCACGCTATTGAGCACTGTGCTTGCATAAAATTTTAATAAAATGGAAAACGATGAGATTCAAATGCAAGTACTGCAGTAACATCAGCCTGATGCATGCAAATTACAGTGACAAAGACCAGCTGTGCTAGCTGTGGAAATCCTCCATTCATTCAACTTAATTTCACTTAATGTCTGGTTTTCAGAAATTAGCTCATGAGAATTGAGTTCTGTGGTTAATCATTGTTTCAACAGAGAAAGAGAAGCTGTTTTTATGTAACACAGATGTCTTGTTTGAGGTGTTTTCTCATCGAGCATGAGTTGTTTTTTTTAAATGAAAAAAAGCCCACTAAGTGTCTTTAATCCCCACAAATTCCCAGAACACAGGTTCCTAGTAGCGAAGAGTCTTCTCTTAATCTCTGCTGGGGTCACAGCACTGACTGCACTGAGAGCGCAAAGGCATCTTCAACACCATCTGGACCCTGGCACATCCCAGGCAAGCGCCTGCCTTCCACCCTCACTTCCCTGGATCCTCCTGCACATTTAAGTGGTCACGCTAACAAGCTAAAAGAGGCTCCGGACTTCTGGTCTGGATTTTGAATTTGTCCCTATCTGATTAAAGACTCCAGCAGAATTCAGGGATATTTCTTCCCAATTAGGGGAATACACCCAATAATATACATCCAATAATTCCAGGTTAGGGCAATAACAGGGATATGGTTGTACTTGTTCATAGGCAGCCTAAGCACCACTTGTGGGCTTCAGCTGGACTTTCAGATCTCTTCTCTCATTTAAACTGGTATGTCTTACTGTAAGTTTCCATTTCCACCAGCAGCTACCCAATTTGCTTGTCCATATTTCACAAGTAGAGGCCAGACTGTACATACTGACTATGTGATCCTAAATGGCTAAAAAAAAATAAAATAAAATCTAAAGATCCTCCAAGAAAGATGAGAAGAACAGATGAGTTGCATAAAATTTGAGGTCCAGGTGGAGTCAAGAAAACAACATATACTTAGACCGAAAAAATCACAAGCACAGTGACTCTAGAGCAATGACCAGCAATCACTGGGAGCGGGAGTAAAAGCTTTGAGCAGAAATCTGCAGTTCTCTGAGGCTGGCCAAAGAAGCAAAACAGGAATGCTGTTGCCCTGCTCCCAATGTCCAACAAAAGCAAAGTCACCTTCAAAATCTTGGACCTTCTTCATGTAAATCTTTAGCTGCTTCTTCAGCTTCTTTTCATTCTTTTCCAGCTTTTCCAGCAATTCTTTGAGATCCTAGAAAACAGAAGATTTAATAGGTTAAAAAAAAACAAAAACACACACGCACACACAGACCCTCAAGGTGGGCTAGTCAAGCAGGACTAACCTACTTCCCACAGGGACAATAGGATAAACAACCCATCAAGCTCTTTCCAAGCATGGTTAGAGAGGAAGGACACCAGCAGCTTTTTAAAGTGGATTTCTCCAGGATGTTATTTTAAAGAGTAGGTCACCCTGCTTTCTCCAGCAGTGACCTTCTGCTCCAGAAATGAAGGTAGGGAGCCATGTGTTGAGCAAGTAAATGTCCTCCTTCCCTGTGATGTGAGCAGGAATGGAGCTCCCCTCAGGTGCTCAGGTCCTTCTTGACTCTTTATAAAGGTCTCCCAACTCCTCCACGTTAAGGAGTGAAGCTAGTGAAGCGCAGCAAAAACACCATATATGAACTATACATCCAATCTGGCTTCCCTTGAAGTCAGTGGCAAAACTTCCATCGACTTCTATAGGGCTACGTAAGAGCCATCTTGTTCTCCGTCAGCTCTACAGGATTTCTTGGTGCTATAAATCAAGTCCCTTTGCTAGGGTGGAAAATTAACTGCACAGAAGAGCAATACAAAGCAAAGACCGTTCAGTTCTGCTGAAAGATGCACTTCTGACACGACAGGAAGAGACACAAATCGACTCTCCTCCCTCAGCAGTTTAAAGTTCACTCTGAGTGACCATTATTACAAGGCCTCCACAGCTGCTGTACAGTAGGCAGTTATGCACAACATACCACCCCAGGCATTTCATTCCTGCCCATTATTTATACTTAAACAGCTCCAACGCTATTTAGACAAAAAAATAAAGTTGAGAAAGGCAAGCAGTCCTCACCCCAATTTAGGAGAGGTCAGTGTTCACTTTGGACAAGGCACACACATTCAGGAGGTGAGAAGAGGGAAAACAAACTTATGATCATTCAGATCAGTTTCCAGAGGGGGACAGGGCCTCCCCCCCCACCAATTAATGCAAGTAAATATGTGCAAAGCCCCAAGGCCCTCATTCTCCCCTTTGTTTCCTATCTCCTCTCTATCAACCCTTGTTTTCAATTTCTTAGGATGCAAAGGACAGTGGTTTTCACTGCAGTCTCTTACCAGATTTTCATTGGTGAGGCGCGTAATTTCTTGCTGAAGACCAAACTCCACCTGGGCCTCTGGAGACAGCTGCAGGGTCTGCAAGAAGGCCTGCTGCTGTTTCTCCATCTCTTCTTTCATTGCCTCTACTTGGTTTTTCAGAGTTTCGACCTCCTCCTCATGCTCTCTTCGCTGGTCCTGGAGCTGCGCTTCCAGCAACCTGAGGAAAAGCCCACTCAGTGATTTTGGTACCGCGGCGGTAACTACCCCTTTTGAGTCCAGATCGTTCAAAGTCACCTAACTTGCGCTATGTCCCCGTGGGAGCGAACGGATCTCCCAGTGACCAATATAAACACAGGGGCACTGTGGCTGTTATTGCAATTTTAGCCTATTATTTGCAGTACTAGAGATTAAACCATGAACGGGACCGCAAACATGCTCCAGACAGGCCCCTAAAGGCAAGCGCCTTGGAGTGGCTCCCAGGACAGCCCAGACTCCAACCCGGCCCAACATGCCCAATGCAGAATGTGGCAACGTGAGTTCAGAGGGGAGCTGAGACCACAAGCGTGCACAAAAGTCTTTACAATTGGAAAGTTAGACGACTGGTCAATCAATAAAAACGGTCACTAATCATTCTCTTAAGTCTCATCTTCCGCCTTGCTCGATAATCCAAAAGAGAAGAATTCCTCTGATATGAGAAGCATCTTAACTTCCTTAAGTCCTAAAAGAAAAGCAAGCTTATCAAGGGGAGTACGTAAGATTAAAGATTCTGTCTGGCGTGATCGACATATTGCCCAGCACTCGGGCAGGCATCTGAACCTTGCCCGGCTTCTTATCTGTACACACTTTGGGAAGGGGTAGGAAGAGAAACTTGTGAGACTTCCTTTAAGGTTTGCCAAATACTTTTGAAAGAAGAGATATGTAATTTGAAGCTCCCCCCGTCCGCCTTCATCAGAGGTGGAAGGGAAAAAAACAAAATCCAGAAACTCCTGTCTTTCTGCAGCTATATCACAGATTTGGGTCACTTTACTTTTCCCTTTAGTAAGGAGCAGATGCAGGGCAGGTTCCAAGACCAAGACCTGCAGGTTTTTCAAAAGCTCAGCTCACACAGGGCCATTGTTCCTCTGCTCTGGCCCCTTTTAAATGTCAGCTCTTGCGAACTGAACTATATGTAATGCAAGCTGCTCCTCTGGGTTACACTGCCACAGGCTTCGTTTGCTGTTGCTGGGAGTTTGTAGGAGGGTGGACGCTGAAACCCTTCGCTCCTAGTTGTTTGTACATCTATTATTTCTTTATCTTTGTTTAAAAAAAAAAAAAAGGGATATACATGTATACCTCCACTGTCTTTCATCACCTACCTGAAGGAACATGCAAGAGGGAGCTTTGCTCAGCTCAAGCCTACCAGCTCCATAGTCACTGCTGACTTCACCAGGTATCTTCAGCAGTGGGAAAAAAATACTTGTGCTGCCATATGCACACACTAACACCATGATAGTGGTGAGTACAGAAGTCACTAAACCAGCCATTCCCCCACTTTTCCACAGGTACCCCGTCTTTCTGGGACCTCCAGGGGATGATACATGGATCACGTGAAATCCCTTCTCCTCTTGGGAGCTACCAGCAAGGCATTCAGTTACTGTATTATCATTTCCTAAATCAGTTGCTCAGAAATCAGGCGATTTAACCAGCTATTTTAAATTTAGGAGAGAGAATAGCAAGGAAATTCTAATGAGAACCTGCCCCATGCTCTGCTCTGTATTAACCCTGACTGCGGCTGTTTGGGGATGCCCGGGTTACGCAGGCAGGCTGGTTTGCGGTGGGTGGATGGGCAGCAAAACAAACACTGGAAATTGGGAACCCTTAAGAAAGCTCCAAACTTTGCACCCACAAACAGAGAGGAGTACTCCAGGCTCTCAGCCAGCTCCTTAATGGAAAGGTTGTTGCCTCCTGTACGTATCCACACTATCGGGGGTGCTGATAAACTCTGGCACTGGACGCAACCGCAATGCTCAAGGAGAGAAACTCCAACATCGATACCTTGCTATAGGGCCCAGGATGTGCCTCGACCCCTTAGTGGTAGGAGCTGGGAAAAAGCTACAGCTCTTCTAGTCCCACTGGTAAATTCATGCCTGTGAACTAGTTTCCTGCCAGCAACAATTCCTTTTTTTTTTTTTTTTTTCCCTTTTTTGACAAAGTGCATCAAAGAATGTTTGCTTTTATGGAAGATTTCTGGATTAAAACTGTCAATCATTTTCTAGTTGGGGTCTTTTGTTTCTTTGTTTGTTTGTTTTACTTTTAAAAGATCGAAATAACCCAACCTCCTTCCCATTTTCCAGCAAAAGATACAAATGGATATTTTCTAACTATAAAAACAAGGACCATAATGCATTCAGCCTCATAATCATGTTGTCAGGAGTTATGTTCTTAGCAGGGCTGGAAAATGCAGGCCCACCATGAAACAAAGTATTAAGTACTTACTTTTCATTTTAATTCTTCATGTGGTTTCCGATTACTATGAGCAACCCTCAGAAAAACATGTTTCTTCTATAAACTTGGGTTCCTACCTTCCAATAAATGAATCATCCCTGTTATTTTGCCTGCCATTTTCTGATTTTAGTTTGATCCCTCCAGCTTTAGACTACCTTATGCAATAGATTATTTTAACTTCTCCTCTCCATAGTGTCTTTAATCAGCTGATTTCACAGCCTTTACAAAAATCATGGCTATGGAGCCTCATCATTCCCCTGCAGGCAGGGCACTGACCCATTACCAGAAGAAACAGTGGAAGCAGGAGTAGGATCAGGAGTGCCCGGTTCCTCACCCCTTGCTGTAATCTCCACTTGCATTCATTAGCTTGCAGATGTGAGACCCTCCCAGAAGCACCACCACTCCCAGGAGGCCCCAGAGAAGTGGATGCTGCCACGGCACATCCTGCTGCGTTATTTGCCCACAGGATCAGCGTGTAGGAAGGGCTGTGCAAGGAAGGCACCAGGCGGCCACTGCTCACCTCCCTTCTTGCTTTTCGGCAACGACCGTTTAGGAGCGCGTGACCCCAGGGAGCATGCAAGGTGGGCAAGGACACAGCACGAGCCCGGGGAGCCAGCTCCTGACATGTTCACAAATGGGAGAAAAGGCTTTAGGGAGATCCTCTATCCTTGTGCCATTAGAAAAAAAAGGTGTCTAAAATTAATTTCTGCGCTTCCTAGTGATTACAGCTTCCCATCAATGTAAAGTCATTCCTGCTGTATCACAGGCTGCAGTGACAACAGACATAAGCAGCAATGGTCAACTGGAATTGCAACAACCCCTCTGAAAAATCAGGAGGCTTTCAATTCTTCCCCTTCGGATAACCCCCCTCCAGCTCTGCCATAGATGACAGCAGCTCGACAGCAAAGGAAGAGAAAGAATACACAAAAGGGGTAGGTGAAGAGGGGAAAGGAGAGAGGAAACGGTGGGGGAAAAAAAGTGTTTGACCTGGCAACTTGCTTTAAGCCTTGATAAGCCAAGCCGAGCTCTCCATCTTCATTGAGATAACCCCAGTCCTCAGTCTTGCTAGAAGTAAAGGACAGAAAAAGGAAAGAAGAGGACAGAGAAAGACAAAAGGTCAATTGCAACAGAAAGGGGAAAAGTACAGAACTCTTATTGCATTCATTTTTTTTAAAGCAAACTTTCATTGCATTATATTTTCTTTTCCACCATGCTAAATGAGATGAGAAGAACCACGGCCAGTTAATGAGGCCCTGGTTGTGCCTCTGGGTCCCCCTCTGGGGACTCGTGGAGGCTTCTCCTCCCTCCACAGCAATGACATTGCTGCACCAGGCACTTCGGCAGCCCTTTCCTTACTGCTGCCGACAGAGGAACACCACGTTGGAAGGGACATTCAAGTTGGAAGGAACCTTTGGAGATCACCTAGTCCAACTTCCTACTCTAAGCAGGTCTAGAAGAGATGCTGTGAATCAAGATTCTCAAGATCTTTCTGTTTTTACTGAAAAGCCCAACTTTGGGGACCAGAACTTGAGTTTTCATTTCTATACGGCCAAATTGTTTCTCATAAGAAAAAGTTTAGAAGACATACTACCTAACTCAAAACTACATTAAAGTCTTGTGCTTAAAAACCAGGGAGGAGAAGTGAGGAGCAAGAGTAATAAGTGAGAGAACAGAAGTTGGAACAAGGGGTAGGGAAGAGGTAAAATGAAAAATGTAGAGAGCGCGAGACTGAACCGCAGTATTACGACTGAGGAATAACATTAAGGCCCTAGGGAAAGACCTGGCTAAGAGGGCAAATCTTCCTAGGGGAGGGGCACCTCATGCAGTTCAGGGAGAGTGCAAAACCCTTCAGAACAACCCAGTCTGTGAGAGGAATAAGCTACACTGGCAAAAACACGTATCTGTGGGACATCTGTGTCTGCATTAAGACTCTGGCTAGCATCAATATATCAGAGGAATCTATTTTTTCTCATTCCTCCCAGTACATTTCTCATGGTTTCACCTTGTCCTGTCTTAAACAACCCACCGTAAGTGGGTACTTTACCCCTTTCTCTTCCAGACCTCCTTCAGTCTAGCAGGTCTCACTGATAGGACGTTTTTCTGATCGCGTGAAGGACAAGTTTAGCTATTTCCTTCCTTCGGCCCCAGCTTCCACTGCTCTAAAATCAATTCTCTCTGACTCTGCATCAATAGAAGGTTTCCTTGATCATCAAGTCAAACACATGAGAGCATTTCCTCCAAACAATCTTCAATCCAAAACAGCCTTTGATACTTTTTTCCTTAAATTCTTTCAGACCCATGTAAGATCCAATCTCCTTCATATCCCCCTAGGCCGAAAAGTGCCCAGAAAATTCTCCTCTCACCTCAGCAGCAGGTATTTCATTTTAACACTCTTTTTCAAATTATGAAAGGCAGGGAACTCATTTATCTTCTTTAATGAGGTGTTGAGCACTTCACAAGTGAATGAAGTGAGTTGGTCAACCTGACCAGGAACACTTGCTACAGCAACATTTTCCTTGACTTCAATTTGCTTTTGAAAGTCTTTACTTTTTCTTTTTTTTTTTCCCTTTTGGAAATAAGGAAAAAAAAAAAAAAGAACTCACTTAATATATCATTAAACTTCCAGAGAGAAAAAAGCCAAACTCAGATGCATCTCTTGTTTCAAAAGGAGGTGTAGCAGATGCCATTCCCTTGCATGGAAAGCTCTGCACATTTAAGTGGAAAAACATGCATGAGCTTTCTCCTACAAATTTTCACAAGAGGAAAGTGCTGAGCATGCTGCTCCTAAACTGCATGCTTCAGGCCTGGCTCCGTCTTTGGGGCAGCTCTGTAGGCGTTATTTACTGAAGTGATTTCCAGATTAATTTTGTTTGGTTGGCTCCGGCTCCTTCATGCCTTTCCCATCTGCCAAGCCAATGCTTCTGTCCCATGCACCCCACTTCAGCACCTCAGTTGCACGTCACTCAAGCAGGGTCCGGTTTCTTGGAAACGGCATATATCAGTATAGCCCAGTATAATGCAGAATGGCAATGAAATCAAGAAAAATAATTCCAAAGTGCATATTTAGATTTTTAGAAAAACTCAAGCGAAACATCTGGGCCTGGGGCAAACACACACTCTGAGGCTGGCAGAGGCCAACAGAAGTCATGTATTCCCTTCTAGCCTGAATGACAAGCCTTAGCCTTTGAATCCACGCTTGCTAGTATAAATGGACATAATTGGCATGAATCAATCCCAGATCGGGTTTATAAGAGGGGTTTTGAGATGACACAGCACTGCCACGAAAGGACCCCGGCACTCAAGAGGGTGGTCCCGACTGCAGAAAGCCCAGTACCTCCTGGCCATCCTAGAGTCTGAGCATGCGAGTTCCCAACACTCGCAAACATTTCAGGCGCCAACACTTCGAGAATCAATCTGTTAAAGTCCTATTGACAGATCTGGGGAAAAATCTTATCTTCACCCATATGCAGCAGGTTTCTAAAAAGATCTGCAGGCTGATATACACAGGGGCTAGGCTTACTGGACTGGTTTGGGTCAATTTGTTAATCAGGTCCTGTTTTGTTTCAGACAATCTTAACAAAACATGTATTTAGACCCTGAAAAACAAACAAAACCCCCAGGATGGGTCTTTGCCATTTATTACAAATTAGTAACCCGGGAATTCTCACCAGATGAGCAGCATTTTAAAGAGACACGTTTTCCTTTGAAAAATAGTTTTCCTTCCTTTTTGAATCATATGTTTTATGGTCAACGAGGAAATCAACTCAAGGGGGTGCCATTATACTAAGGGAAATAAGCATTTAATCTGTATTCCTCAAAATGGAAATCATCTAGATTCTCTACTCCTAGAAGTTCAAATTGACCAACTCATTAAGGCTAATAAGGCTTTCTCCCCCCCCCCCCCCCCCCCCGGCGTGCTCCCTCCCAGGACAGCAGCTGGTGACCTGCACTGCAGTCCGCTCTCTCCTGGAAAAGGGAGAGAAATTCCCGTCCCAAATGCCTCCCCTCGTCCTTTGTGCATCCATATGGAAGTAGCTTAAAGGAGAGGCATGCATACCAAAATCCCAGAAATGTTAATTTTAGCATGGTAAAATAATTACCATCTCTTAATAAAAGATAAAGGGCATTTCATCTGAAAATGCAGATATGCTTTTTTTTAATTAAATGGAAAACTAATGCACACTGCAGATTAGCTATACCACAGAGTGGGAAGCAGCGATAAGAACAGAGGTATTCGTAAGCAGAGGTATGAGCCCTTGCACGTGAAGGCCTCTTCCAGCTGCAGAAGATACCTGCATGCGAAGTTGGTGCCGGCCATTGGCTTTGCACCAGGGCCGCGGGCAAGAAGCGCCAGCAGAAACCAGCCACCAATTCTGCAGAACTCCCTTCAGGGTCATCACAAAACTTAATTTCAAACATTAAGCCTGATGTGCTTTGAGCTCTCCGCTTAGGTCACCACCCGGTCTTTTGGAAGCTCTACGTTTCATAAAAATGTCATGATCGCAACAAGTCTGAAAGAAAGATTCTGAGAACTAGAACAGAGAACAACGCTCACTTGGTTTCACAGTCAGTTATTGAAGCAGAAAATTAGCTGGAAGTTAAACTTGATGCTTTGTCCCTCCATCTCCTTGCAGTTGAAAGTCAGCAGGAAAAAAGAAAAAAAAAAAGCAGAGCTCACTGCATTTATATGGGGCTGCTTTTAATTCCAGCTCCCCCTTGACCTGGTGTCAAAGGACTTTCCCCAGGACCAGGGAGGAGGACAGGATGTGCTACGGGGGTAGTATTTTTCCCCTGATTTCCTCATGTCCTACTTAAAAGATCTGGATCATATGCAAGTATGAAGTGAAGAAAGGGCAGCTTCCCAACGGGATAAAGCCAGGCTCCATCCCCAGCCTAAGTGGCTGGGGCATGAGAACATCAACCTAGGAGCACCTCTTCAGACACTGGGTTCCTCCCCTTCAATCCTGCTTTTGGGCTATTAACAGGGTGGTTCTGTTAATCCCACGGGTTTATCAAATTGGGCACACTTTGAAGGCCATACACCTTTGTTTTGAAACCACCCGTAGAGAGAGAGGTACCAGGACGAAGAGATATGGGAGCGCTCCTTGTCATACCAGTAGGAGAAAAAGCCGCTCTTGCTTGTAAATCCCACTTCAGAATTTACAGTCCTACTAGAAAAGCTTTCCCTTAAAATATTTAGTAATTAAAAGATTAAAACAAGAAAGTGGTTTTATTTCTCACGCTGGCATGTCTAGGTAAAGAAGCTGCCTATGTACAGAATGCAAATTTGTGCTGGAAGGGGAGGGAACATTAATTTATACCCGCAAATATAATAACCCACCTTCCCCCAGCATTTGTTTCCACCTGTTTTATTGCCATTGGTTCCAGCCTACAGTTTATAAAGCGACCCAATATACAAACAACCGCCCAGGAAACCATATAAAGGGGAAGCCGGTGGTGATTAACAAGCCATTGGACAACTCATGGCAGAAAACTGCCATTTTTCCAGCCAAGGGCCGTTTGAGAGGCAAGCAAGAGCTGAATATTCCCGGGGCGAGTGAGGGGAGGAAATCGGATATTGCACCTGGAGACTACAAATCTCTCAAATCTCCTCAAGAGGCCAAAAAAATGCAAAGGCCTGATTGCGTGAAGCTTTTAAACTGCAGCTCGCTCCCGCATTTGCAGGGAAAGAGAGCTGTAGTCTGTTGGAAAATTAGATCACTTTAGCGTGTTTGATGATTTCTGCATTTGATTCCATCCGCACTGTAGAAGTTGCTAAATAAAAGCCTCCAAAAACAGAGCTGCTACAGAGCGACCCGAGTCTCCTTGGCAGGCTGAGTGTCAGCAGCCAATACGCGTTCCAGTGCGGCCAACGACTGATTACTGCTAGGGACCAATGCTACAATCCGTATATACAAGTGGGAAATACATCCAATGGCCACAAATTGTATTAAAAAAAAAAAGCTGGCAATACTATTGTTATTATATGTATGCTACTATATATAATACTACATATAAAATACTATATATGTATATGTGTGTGTGTGTGTGTGTGTGTGTGTATATATATATATATATATATATATAAAAAAATTATCTTCTGCAACTAGTTTACAAACCTCTCTCAGTAGAAGCCACAACAGTTACATCTTTTTACTACCTTGCTGAAGGCCAAGTGCTTAGGAAAAAAGCCTCACACGTCTATATTTGTCAAATATGCAGGGAGAGAATTGGAGATGAACATTCAATTTCCTTGCACTAAAACAAACATTTGCTTTACATATTACCTTGCTGCTTACTCCATATAATTTTGTCCTCTCACAAGATTATTACTTTTTTATTTCTCCTTCGCCCAGATAGCTGCAAGGATTGATTTTATGTCCAGCAATGTAAACCCACTGTTATTACAAGGACAGATGCGTGTCTGCAATATCAACTCTCAACTATGGGAAACCTGTGATCAAAAGGATGTTCTTGGCTCTCAGTTTAAATGCAAGAAAACCAGTGACATGAGTGTTACTAGAGACTACAGAGCGTTAAACAGAGCTGCTTTCCCTCGCTTCGCGGCACGATCCCTGCCTTTGCTCTCCCCCAGTACAAAAGTAAAAATCCAGTTTTGCTCACGTCAGCACTGGCGTTTCCGCCTGACCAGGACCTCCCCTGCCTTGGTGATGCACAGGCCCAAAGACGAGGGCACTGCACCCACGATGAGGTCTGGATCTCGGTCCCAGCTTTACGGCCCATCCTTGAGCCAAGGTCCTGAACAGACTCCAGCAACTGATAACAGCCCTCAATATCTTTTTAAATTTTTGACTGCATCCCGTCTCTCATGGTTTGATCACCCCCTCCCCGTGCTCCCCGGCCACACTTACCGGTTCGTCTCGCACATCCCTTGGTAAGCCTCAATCGCATCCTCTTGATCCACATGCTTGTCGCTGTTGGGCCAGCTGGCATGGGTGTTGATGTTTGTTTCCTAAATTTAACACGCAAAACACAGCAACGTGAACTCCTGCACATCTCTCCATGACTTTCCAAGCTCCTGATACTAAACACCTCCCAACCACACTCAACAGAGCCTCCCTGGGGCACCCACCAGGCTGCAGAGTTTCTAGGGATTCAGAAGCATGGAGATACGGCAGAGGTTAGCAGATGGAGGAAGGGTGCAGTGAGCCTGGGACAGAGATAAGGGTGATGTGGGGCCTGAATTATCAAACACACCAAAACTTCAGAGAAAGGTAGGACAGTGAATTAAGAAGCCCAAGTGAGAGTTTCGGAAAATACGTCCTTTGGTCAGGACAGCCTTTCTAAACAAAAAAGCCCTCACACAAATGTGATGGGCCAAGCTCTCTTCTTGTCTCCATGCCAGCAGAGACACATCTGATCCGCACCAGCATCATGTGAGCAGAATATGGTCCAGAAACTCTTTTTCACTATCACATTTCCTTGCAGAATAAGGTAGCTGTCACAAAACATCACCTGGACCAACTCAGACAACCACACCTTGATGGAGACAACCATACCTGGGACGTACCTCAGAGAGCCATACCTGGGATGAAGAATTTTTTCCTTGGTCTGGGCTGGCTAGGCTTTGCCAGTGGTGTCAAACACCTAGCACTACAGACCACCAAGGGTCCTGGACTGTCTGAAATGAAGTCACGGACCACAGCTCATCCAGAGGATGGGCCTCCTACATCCCCTGGACCTATCCTGATGCCCAGGGCCTACCAAAGCAGAAACATCATCGCTAAGGCAGGCAGTGAATTCCCAGAGACAAGAGTAAGAAAGGGGGCGGGAGGAGACCCTCTCAATTACCATATTTTTGCCTGTCTCCTTTTGCTGGGCCGCGTTCATAATCTGCGTCCTCAGGATAAGAACCTCTTCTTTCCGCACTTCCAGCTCTTCGTTGGCCGATTTCAGCTGGTTCAGCAAGAGATTGTAACTGTCCTGGATGTCATTGGAGGAATTGTTCTGGGTCGCCCGCTCTGCAATAGCCTTCCTCAGTTCGTTCAGTTCGTTTTTCAGTTTCTTGTTCTCCGATTCCAGTTCTTGCCTCTGGAAAATACCAAGCCGTTACCCTGTGGAAATAAACTGTCCCATCCATTTCCGTTATGCCTCTAATGTAACTCAATTACCGATGAACAGAGCTGACTGAGCAGCTCATGCCAAGATGAGGATTTTGCTATCAGTCCGGTCCAGAAATGATTTTTGCAGCTTCCCTCACCTCGGTTCATATCAGGCTGCCATCAGAAGCCCATTGCCATTTAATAATAATGCTACAGAAGTGACATATAGGAGAATTCTTACTTGTTGATGCTATTTCTAAACACAAAGTATTTAGAGAGCCTGAACACGTTTGTTTCTTTTCCATCCTTTTTCCTTCTCAATCAAGGAAAAAATCTCATGACATTTAACCCATTCTTGCTCTTCATTAGATAAGCCGGGAGACTTGATTTTATGCAGCACTTCCTCCTGGCTCATTTCCAGTTAGGTGAGCTCTGAATTCCCACCACGGTTTATCTAGCAGGCCTTGTTGTAATTCTCCACCCGTGCAACATTTGGAGCCGGAGGATTTTCTCACCCTGACTTGTCAGCCGCTGGCAGTTGACAGACAGGGTCAACGCCGTACCAGTTTTTATGCCAGTCCACTTCTCTCAAATAGCGATGCACGAGCATTGCCGTTTTTGCTGAGATGACCCAAGCTCTGATTTGCTTTTGCATGACCGTGGAAGACAGGATTAATGAAGTTTGACAGCTAAAATCACCCGGACGGCTGCTCTGCCTTCCCTGCAGGCCCCCAGCCCAAGGCTGGCAACACCAAATTGGGCAGGAGCAGCAACCCGCACGTCCCGCTATTACAAAGCCAAAAAAAAAAATTTGAGATGCAAGCAAGATAAAAACCTAGTTTGTGAGCGATTCAAGGTCAGGTCTTCCCTAGGGACCAACCCTCACAGAGATTCCCAGTGTCTGCAACAGCACAAGCACAAGCTTTTGTGGGGGCAACAACTCCCCCCCCCCCCCAAAATTCGGGTGCTTCTCTCCCCTCTTTTTGACTCTTTCCACAGTTTTCTCATCTGATCCCACTTATCCACGGGATATCCGCCTCAGGACTGGCTTTGGCTGAAGCAAGCTACCGGATCTGAAATGACTGTACAATTTGAACAGGGTGTTGATAGCACAGCTGCGTAAGCCTCATTTCCATAGGCAACCAGTGGTATAATTACAAACCCTTACAAATTATAAATAGCACGCTATACAGCAGCAGAGGTGTGAACGGAATAGCTGATCTGGCATCTGGACAGACAGCATGCTCTGAGCTGAACAAACACCATCATTAACAGAGTATCTTCAGGTGCTTTATACCATCTGTCATTTAAAGAAAAAATTCATTTTTTATCCCTTTATGTTTATCCTGCAATTCCTCCACATCCACATTAACCAGAGGCCAGCGCTTGCAGCAGAGGGAGTGCATGACAGACTAGCTCACTAAATCTTACTAACATCGGTTGGAAAAGTGTGTGCATGGTAGGAAATTTGTACCAAAAAGGATTTAACTCTCTACTGAGACTTTCTTAAAGATTTAACTGGTGGCAGCCTTTCAGCAAAGCCCAGAGAAACTGGCCACCGGTACATTGGCAAGTCCGACATGGCCAAAGCATTGGCGGACTTTCCACCCCTTTTTCTAGACATGCTCAGACAGATGAAGGGGAAGAAGAAAGGGATTAATAAACATTGCAGAGCAGCCAGTTGTGCAGAGAAGCAGTTTTTACTGTAGCAGACTCTTGCCTGCCTTTCTCAAGGCCAGCTTGCATTTGTATTTGCAGGGACTGGCTAGAGGGAGCTGTGCACGGGTTGCAAACGGAGTCGGGAGGGCTTGGAGCCCTGCGATAACCAACAGCCCCGCTCGAACACCCCACGAACAGGAGCACGCCTTGGACTCTCCTCAGAGTTTACATTTGCATTAATTCCCTACTTAGCGCATCAAAATATTTTCATATTTTCCTGAATCATACACATTTGCTCACAAAATGACTGGTTTGGCTTCCACGCTTCTGTTTGTTAGTTCCTGTAAATTTGGAAGCGATGCCACCACTTCAGCCCGCTGTGCTCCCTGGTGGACTTCAGGCAGACATTAAAATCTCTCTAGGCATGGGTGAAATTTCATTCTATAATATTACTGGACCTGCTCACGGCACAAGGAGGACTGAGCATTAGAAGTGAGATCTGACCTTCAGACAGATCTAACCCCTAGTCTTTTGCTCACACAATCTCCTTCTCCAAATACCTGGATGCCCAAATAAAATGTTTTGAACTTGGAAGAGGAGATTTCTACTTGGAGCATGAAAAATCCTGTTCCTGCAGCGTACTCCAGTGCCACAGGTCTATTCAACAAGTTACACGGACCAAACGTCATGAACTTGCGCTCACACTTGTCCCAACACCTACAGCGATTAGAGATGTGAAATGGGTACCCAGCCCTAGCTGCGATGGAAAAATAACCTCACCCTTCAGGATGGGGCTTATCCAGCAAGGCTGGGTGAAGTGTGAAGCTGGGTGAAATGGAAATCAGAGGGCAGCACTGCCATGCCAGCAATTTGCCCTCTCTTCCATTTCTGGTACTTGATAGGGGGGGAAAACCCTCAGGAAGCTCATTTAGTGATGAGCTTACAAGTCTAAGGGATAAAATAAGCATCTCAGCTGTGTAGACAGCGAGAAATCAAATTATGCATTGGGTTCTTGCTAGGAACACAAAGTCATTGCAATGACTCCTTGGGGCTTGCTTCCCCACTCCCACTCTCCTAACCAGAAAAAGCAGGCCAGAAAATACATTTTTCACTGACAAACCTTTTGCTGAACAGGCATAACTCAGGGACACATCTCTCACCTGAATCTCCCCAGGAGAATAAGTGACCTATCTCGCATCCCTCCAACCCTATTTCATGGCTAACTCAACACCTGGCTGGGCACATTTTGGGACAGCATCTACTGAAAACTCTACCTACTACGAGGGACACCTAATTTACACCTGCTGTAAGCACATCCCTAATTAGTCCAACAAGTTTATCACATTCTCTAGCAGCACTACAAAAAGCCCATCATCCAGCCATGCTTCTCGAAGGACCCAAGGGCCCTGGCTCACACTCGTACTTCCCATATACAACACCTGCACAGAGGGGCCATGCATGTCGAAAAACAGCATCTCGAACCAAGACCCAAAAGCGAAGAGAAGGTCACAGAGTACTGAACAGCCATGAAATATTGCTGAATAAAGGCCAGGCAACCCCACTTCACAAGCAGTTTCCCAGACACATCTCAGTCTGAATGGGAGTAAGGATGAGCACGAGGAGGGTTTGCAGGATGGATGCAAAAGGAACTGATGCCAAACCTGTGCTAAGTGAGCACGAACACCCCTCCCAGCGCTTGCCTGGCTGCTGCTACCACACAGACATCCAGAAACACCCTTAAATCCAACAAAACTGTGAACCTAAGCAACCAAACCAGAGAAATGGGCAGATACCACTTTGTGATACTACCAGTTACCAGTACTGCTTATTATACATGCCCCAACTGACTTTTATGTTTTATGGATCCTATTTTTAAATGTATATATTTAAATTTACATTTATACTGTTTATTATATTCATATTTATATGAATTACCTGACTCCAACAGGAACCCTGAGTCAGCCAAGACCCTACCCAAGCACAATCTCACAGGCAGACTTTGCAGACGCCGCAGATCTGTCTGACCGCAGAGCTGATTTTCCCCAGTATACTTCTCCATCTGCCACCCAATCATCTCATGCTCTTGCTCTGCCGTTTCACATGCACTAAACGGAGAGAAGGGAGAAACCCTGCGATGGAAAAACTGTTTCCTATTTCCTCTGGTTACAGGTGACTTCAAATAATCAGGATCACCATGACCTCTGGAGGTGGCCGATGCCTACACCAACGTGTCCGTGTCTCACCTAGGTCAAAACTCAGATTAGAAGGTCAGGAAAATAGGTTGATTTCTGAGAAGATGCTGCAGCTGCCTTTCTAAAACCTTCTCAGTCGCCTTATTTAAGAGGCTGCGCAACCCTGGCATTTACAGCTCTGGCTGGCAAGCACAGAAGTTCACGCGCAAGGTATCCGTTCAGCTTAGCTGCACGGGAATCTTTGCAAAACAAGAAAACCAAACTCCAGTCTGCTGTCTTGTTCCTAGGAAGTGAGGTGAACACAGCAATTTAGAGGTAACTGGCCTAAGGAGCCCCAGTGTTTTTTTAAAAGAGCGTGTCGGTGGCGTAGCAAAGCCAACATCCCTTCCTGCTCCCTTAGCTAGCGACTCAAAACCCATTCACACACCGTTTGCTATGTGCAGACTCTAGACACCTGAGCCTAATTCTGCAGGATGAAGACTTTTTAAACCGCTTGAGGTGGTAAAAAAGAAAAATAAATTCAATCATACCGTTGTCTTGAAGGAGCCACAGGCAGTGTAAATATCTGAGATATAAATTAGCAGGGGAAATACAAAGCTCTGCCTCTCTTCTCTATAGTGTTATTTTCCCAGAACCAGCTTCATGGGGAAAGAAGGGAGAAACAGTCATCAGAATTGGCTAAAAGTCACTCTTTCTCTGCAGATAGAGATTTTAGGTGATGTTTTACATTCAAAACTGGGAACGACGCCAGGGAGCTGTAACACGGCCTCTCTCTGCTCCCCTCTCCCATGGGGAACACCCAGTGCTTTGCTTTCAGAGTAAGTACTTCCTTTCACTATGTCATTCGAAGCAATTGCTCCTGGCTTTTCCCAGGGACCTCAGCTCTCCCTTGACTGAAATTCAAGCAACGTGCCAGGACCGCAAATTTGCCGTTCTACAGCTAGTCCGTGCAGCGCGTAACCAGAAAATTCAACTTCATAACCACTTGCGTGCATTTGCTGGGCATCTGCCAGTTGTTTCCTCTGGCACGTAGAAGGAAAAGAGGAACTGCCAGTAAGGAGGCCCAGGAGAGATCACCTTTCTCTCACTGAGCATGCTATTGAGCTAAATCATTCTCTCAGGCCTGTTGTTCACTACTGCAACCCCTAGCTCAGTTTCATGCAACCGAAGAAAAAAACGTGTTAATTCACATAAATGTCAAAACTGCAGAAGCCATTTGAGAAGCTGGCGCTTCTAATCTGCGAGCTTTTCCCACGGCCAAACTGCCTCTTTACAGCTTCAAGAGACTTGAAACGTTTATAGCTGTGTTTAACCAGTGACACTTGGGCAAGGATATATTAAAGTCCCTGCCATGCTGCTCTTCCAGCAGCTGCGCAGGGATACTGATGAAACTCAGCAGGGATCAACCAGAAACAGCATGTCTGACACGTGCACCAGAAATACCGCCTTCAGAGACTAAAAATTAGATGGACTAAGTGCCAAAAAAGCTTCTGCTAGAGATCTGCTATTACTGACGAACATAAGTCCTTGCCATCTTCCATTTCCTTAGGAGGAGATAACGCAGATGGTAAAAACGGGTATTATTACTGTTAGCTGGTTCAGTATGACGTTATTCTGGGTAACGCATGTCCCCCGGGATTTCTCAGCTGTATTTAAAGGGACAGGGATCTGACATTTAGGTCTGCACTAAAAAAAAAAGAAACCCTTACAGAAAGGCAATCCCAGAAACTGGTTCTCCAAAGATGAGCAGGGCATAACGATCCACCTAAGAGTGAAGACCAGAAGCATTTGGGTACAGAGTCAGAGAACCACCCGCCTCCTCCAGAAGAGGAGGATCCAGATGGCAGAGTCGGCGAAGAGGCAGGTCGAGTTTTCCTCCCAAGAGGCCAACACAGCCCGGCACGTTGGAAACCCAAGGAAAGTGGACAAGCAGTGGAGAGGTCAAGCCTGGAACAAAACACGCCTTGGGCTTCAGCTGCAAGAATTTGCAACTATGGCTGGGCAGGCTGCCGAGACCAGTAGAGCTGTATTAAGGAAAACCCAAAGTTTTCCACTGGGCAAAAGCAGAGTCATAGTCGGGACAGGTGAAGTGGACACACACCCTTTCACCGCACGTAGGCTCTGCGGGTGCCTCTGAAACAGGTAGAGCAGCAGAACAGACGTTGCCCGAAAGAGAAACACCAGTGGTCGCCCCCCAAGGGCAGGGGGCTGCAGGAGAGCTATGGCATGCTTTCGCACCGCCGCACGGCTACAGTCCCCAACTGACAGACCCAGGCACAGGAGGGTTCGATTAATTACCACTGTCAGGTAATCCGGTGGGTTGTTAGAACCCAGGTGAAAGGTGACAGCGCTACGTACGCGTTCCTCACCTTCAGGCTGTTGTATGCAAAATCTTCACTGTCTGAAGCCATTTCAGTCTTTGTTTCAATTACCTGTGAGGATTAAAAAGACAAACTCATGTCTGAGAGCAGCCTGAGGAACTGACACGTTGGCTGACCAGTTCCCCTGCGGGCCGAGCAAATAACCTATTATGAACTGGCATTCACTAGAGTTCCTGATCCAAGTAGCATCCTTCTCCTAAATCACGTCTCTGTCACAAAAGTAATAAATCCAGTCCCAACCCGACTTCTGCTGTGGCAGCTTGACTCAAACCACAGTAAATTCAGTGTAACATCACTTCTGATGTCCTAAAGCAGGGCCAGGATCACATGCAAAAAAAGCAGAAAGGACACAAGGGCCATGTAGCTCCTCAGGGCTCCTTTTGTGGAGGGGCGGTGGCAGCTTTTTCTCCCTGTTAAACAAAAGAGGAAGGCTCCCTCCTTCCCTAACAGAATCAAACATCTAGATTTAGATACCTAAAGGTAGACCTGTAACTTGCGCTACCCGTGGAAGTACAACAAGCAACGAATAAAGCCTTGAGTTATTCTCATACAAGCTCCACCTAGATGAAATCTGGGGAAAGACTTCAGGAGAAATGGTTTAATCTCTTGTTAATGCCTTAAGGACTGTGGCTTATTGTAGCTTTCAAAGAAGTGCAGTCATTAGGGGAACAATCTTCAACACACTGATAGGAACCTTATTTGTTTGTTTTTATTATCAGGCTCCATAGCCTGGGAGACTAGGGAAGTTTCTTATTTCATGTATTTTCTGCAAATTGCTAGCAACGATCAATATAAATATCTGGTCATGCAAGTAAGCCATCACGGATGATGATTTAGTTGAGTCTCTTATTGCATCTATCAATAGATTCCATGCTGAAGAGAAAAAGAATAATTACCTAACAACCCAAGTGAAAGCCCCAGGTATTTTAATTATGAAGCCCGGAGCGACAGCATTTCATACACAAAGGCCTTTGCTGCTCCGTGATACCACATGCGTGGTGCTGCCACTTCAGAGCGTTGCTCTATCTCCCCACAGGCCACTGTCTCCATGTAGCATGTCGGCCGGTGAACCAGCCACAAACCTCCAGTTGCAGATGGTGGGGGAAAAAATATGCACAAGAACTGCCACGAAAAGCCCCCCCCCGACGCCAAACATTAGGCTGTGGCAGCCGTGGCAGCCCGCGTGCAGATTCCGGTTCCAAGGCTGGACCAACTCCTGCCTCTCAGTTACTGCTGGGCAATCGGTGATACGGGTTTTTTAAAATGACTTTTGGGCAAACCATCCAAAAAGTAGGAAAATCTTTTTTTCCCAAAGGAGAAAGAATATATCCAAGGAAGATCCCCTCCGCGACAGGAAGAATGCATGCTGGTAACAGCTATCTCGCTACTTCTCATTTGCGGTAGCCTTGTTTAGGCTACATTCCTATACAATCATCACTGGGGAAAAACGTCACATAGATTGCATAAACATACCAAGCTGAGGACACAAGCCTGACTGACGTGCCTGCAAAGTGCTCATCAGCTCATGCCATGCAGGGAAAACGAAAGACACTCTGCAGAAACTACAGGTAGGCCTGCAAAATAAGGCTTTCACAACCAAAATCCACAGAAAGGGAGGGCTGTTGGACACAACTGATAACCAGGGCCTTTGTTTACATGGCTGCCGACCACTAACACGCCCCTAGGCTTATTCTAGCCAAACGGCTGTATCTGAGTCCATCAGATTTCGGTCTCGCGTTCGTAAGGTTGCAGCAAGCACTGCTGCTCAAGGTCCCTTTCCTCTCTCTGGTCTCAGCTAGAGAAACTCAGCTCACTGTTAAGATTTCGCATGGGGCAAGTAAACAGGATCAGCGCAGGGCCAATTACACCTCCGGCAGGATAAAACACTCCAAAATTGATTTTCTGTTTCACTGATTTCAAATACATTGTTTTTGGTGAGGAAAGAGGTGGCAATCAAGTGTTATTCCCTATTCATGCCTAGCAGGATGATGTATGTATTTGGAAAGAACACAACCACTTTTCTGGGGATGTCTATGTCATAGCAAGGAGACTGAGAGATCCTACAGTGATGTTAATCCATCCTAAGAGGATTTCCACACTCTCAGACACTAGACATCCAACTTACCTGGCTGATTTCCTCTAAAAATCAATGGAAGAGAGGCTTTCCCAAAGGCCAAGTTGGAGAGCTACATAAAGCCTCCTTTTTATTTGCACCTTAAGGCAGGGAGGATGCAAGTATGAGTTGGAGGAGACCGAGCAGTTCACATGAGCCAACGCATCCAGAGCTGCACGAGGGACGGTGGAGCACTGGCATCAGGACATTCCCCCTTTGAGCCTCCAAGTAGGAGAAGGAGCACCAAAAACTCCTCACAGAGCTGCTCTGACATAGCTGCCGAGGGATAACATGGGTTCTTCCTCCCCTGTTCCACCGTCCTGCT
This sequence comes from Struthio camelus, assembly GCF_040807025.1. Classification (NCBI taxonomy): domain Eukaryota; kingdom Metazoa; phylum Chordata; class Aves; order Struthioniformes; family Struthionidae; genus Struthio; species Struthio camelus. Next base: position 86,262,573 of record NC_090982.1, read on the forward strand.
GTCCTTAGCTGCCAGAAAGGTTTCTCCCCATCTCCCTGATGGATCTACTGCCCCTTAACTGGAACTCATCACTCAAACCTGAATTCCTACACCACGTGTCCTCAGGCTGCCAAGGGAAGCCAATTACAAGCGTGAAATATCAGCATCAACGCAAAGACATCTCTTACCTGGGCTTTCTTGCCTTCCTGCTCCTTTTTCTCCAGCTGGGTTTGCAGTTTCTTCCTCTCCTGCTCGAGCTCTCTCACTCGCTTCTGCAGCTTGAGGAAGAGCGTCATGTCCATGGCTGCTTTCTCCATCCCAGCCTCCTGGGACAGAACAGGGCAGGGGAAAACAGGGAAGACCACGGTGGAATTTAACAACCGCACACAATACTGGGGACACATTTCCCTACCACCTGCCTCCGCAGCCTTTCTGTGGCAGCCAACTCCAGAAGGTGTTCACGCTGCAGGCACTGCAGTGCTCTCTTTCGCCTGTTTTAGGCCGATCTGCTGTGAGTTCATTGCGAGGGACTTGTAGTTTTAACAGCACAGAACCAGACAGCAGATAACAGCTCTGAGCTCACCTTATCCGTAACCATTTACGGCAAGTTACCGATTTCTCCAAGCTACATATATTTGTAAGAGGCTTTGAATCTCAGCCTGTCATTTATTGGGTTTTTTTTTAATTGGCACTTTTAGTATTTCAAACAAAGTAGAGCCCTGCCAGTGGGAGGGCAGACCCCAGGAACGCTCATCCCTCGTCCGCACTTTGCATGCTCTTAAGTCACGAAAGTGGAGTTTAAAAAAGCAGCCTATTCACACATAAGCAAAATCTCTCTCCTTTTCCCCAGGACTTCTTGATAAATTATTCTTGATAGAATAATTTAGGACGTTCTTTTCTACATTGAGGGAGCGTTGATTACAGCGACTGCACCAGCCAGCAAAGTATTTGTAAAGACGAAATGGAATGAAAACGCTCAGGGCAAAGGGAAACGAACTTTGTAATCCTGGTGGAGGAGAATCACTATATTGACATTACCGTGAGTGCTAGTAATAACTAACGGTAACAACGCTTACAGCTTTGGTGCATATTCCTCAGCCTTTAAGCTGGCATGGGCACAACACAGCATTTTATTATTTTTAGGGCCCTATTTAAGTCTGACCCCACAAGCCAGCAAGCATTTGCTGCAGCGCTGCCACCTTACAATCCCTCAAGAGCAATTAGCAAGATATTTCTGCAGCGCAAAAGCAATTTCCCTGGTGTCGCTGGGCTCCAGGCTGCGTTCCTCCCACGTGCTCCCTGCGGAGCGAGACCTGTGCCACTTGGTTCCCAAAACCAGGAGAGATCTGCCCAAGTCACCCTACCTCCACTTGCTGAATTGCATCCTCAGTGTCCCCTAGCTCGGAGGTCGATATCGACGGGTAATTGGAGTCAGACTCCAAACTGCTTTGGTTGGACGGGTTTCTCCTGTGCCCCGGAGCTTGCTGTCAAAGGGATGCAGATACAAAACACATTCAGCGCTTTAGGAAGGGAATATTTTAAAATAAAATCCTTTAAAATAAAATGTCAAACGATACAGAAGCTCAGTTTAAGTATTCTGCATGAATTAAAGGTTGTTCAGGACACCAGAGGCCGGTGAAGCGTGAACGTGCAAATCTGAGCGCAAGATTTCTGCTCTCTGCGGTACCCTAAGGGGTTTCCTCCAAACGCTCAGCCTTCCAGCTAATCAGGAGCATTCTTTAATTATTGCATAATTTTCAATAATTCTTCTAAAACTGTAGCAGAGCTGAATGTAAAGACTTAAACTTTTGAAATTTGGAAGTCAAGATTTTCTTTAATTCAACACCCACTTGGCATGTCAGCATCACCGAAACCAACAAACAAAAAACCCATAAAAACCATGAGCCAGCTTTTGCCGAGATGCACGGAAATCTCTACACCGTAAACAGAGAGGCTGGCAAGATCAGTGTCCTTTTCCAAGGAGCGCGGGTGCTTTGGCTTCAGCATAGACCTTCAGTCTTAGCAACATGAAGCACAAACTGCCCAATAATGTCAGTTCTATCAAGTATTTTGAGGATTAGGGAGCCACGTTATCCCTCTGTCAACATCATGACCAGGAGAGGACAGAACAAGGAACACTTCAGGACTTCTGTTACCTTTATAATAGTAATTTCATCCCTCAGATTGTCGTATCTCTGCTCCAGCCTCGAATATTCTTTTACCAGGTTCTGGTAACGAGATCGCTCTTCTTCCAGCTCTTTCTTCATCTGGAGATTTTCCTCAACCGTATTTTGTGCAAATCCATCTTTAAAATAAGAAACAGCAACAGTAAATCGTAATCTTCAACCCTGAATGCGCATATGTGCAATAACACTAAGTCACAAAATGTTCTCTGCCAAGAATCTTGAAAATGCACATAACCTTCCTCTCGTATTTAGAGACTATTATAATCCAGCTCTTTCTGCCTGCCGTTTGGAAGAGCCCCAGCTCTTCTGCTCTGAGAGCACAACCCTCTCCCAGTTGAGTTAAAGAAAAATCTCCAGCACCTACAAAGCAGCTCTTGTACGCTCCCAGGCCGGCCACAAACCCACTCATGAGTAAGAGCAGTACAGGATGGAAATACACTCATGTTTCAGAAGTGCCTTGGGTATTCACTGTATTTTAAGACTTTTCTCACAGATGCCCCGCCGCCACCACCACCACTAGAACTAACAAAGGACCAGCTCAGCAGCAACATCTCTTTCGCGCACAAATGTCAACCCTTGACTACTGCAAGGGTGTGGTGGTTGAAATTATTTTACGTGCAAATAAATTTCTTTCATGGAGAGATTCCCCTTCTGATGCTCCGAAAGCATCCTCGCAGAGAGCAGGAACGAGTGGTAACCGGACCACCAATGTGGCCCAGGAAAACTTCTAACCCACAACGTTTCAGTAATTCAGTTAATACTGCAACCCAGAGAGACCTGTTTAACTGCCGAACAAAACAAGCTGCAATGATGAGGACGAGAGTTTGGCAAAGCACGGCAAGACCAGATACCCTGCTATTCGACCCAGCTAAGGGGTCAGCAGGCCCCCCTCAACTTCACCTACAGGAACTGCCAAAATTGTGGTAATTGGGGAACAAACAAAACAAGAGAAGTGTCAGGTGTGTTAGGAGCGCTCCATTTTAGGCATCCGTCTGAAGCTGTGGGTGCAGCAGGTGATGAGGTTTGTCTGTGCTCATGCAGGTCACAGACACACTGGAAAGCTTCATCGTTCGTCACTGTGCTTAACTCTGAATACGACTTTCTAAATGCACCTAAAAGCCAATATGTATTCATTTTTTTACATTTTGTTTTCTTTCCTTTACACCAGGCTGAGGGCAAGCACTGAGGGCTAGCACCACAGAGCTATGACAAGTATATCCACAGGATAACGGACAACGCTCTCTGAAATCCTGCAACGACACGAAAGCTGCCAGGATGGTTAAAAAGCTCGATGCACGCATGAGAGCTCCCTCGGCAGCTGGGGATTCGCCCAGATTGTTTTCTCTGTGGGCTTCTCGCCGTTATAAAGCCATCAGCCCTTTTTTCTTACCTTGGGATTGACACAGGATCTTGTGGTTAAGCTCCTCTTTCTCCCGCTTCAGGAGCGCGTTCTCCTCCTCCAGGTCCGATATGCGCTGCAAAACAAGGCAGGACGTTACTGCTGGCAACGCGGCCGGCCCGAGGGCAGAGCCTCTTTACACTGATGAAATTTCACCTGGCCAAAGACGGGAAGTTTTTTTTTTTTTTTCAGGTTTTCTTTGCTGTTTAGGTATTCTTTGCACATCAGGAGTTGAAGTTCATGCCAACTCCGCTGCAACAACGGAGTCAAACTCTTCTTTTCCTCTCCCTTATATCAACATTTCCTGCAGAAGCTTAAAAAAAACCACAAAAACGGAACGGCCAGACTCGGCAAGCACGGTCTGTAGGAGTGAAACTCCTACAGCCGCCCAGGCCGTCAAGTCAGAGCTTCGTCCCCACTCCCCAGCAGGTCTTATCGCCCTCTTCAAGTCGTAGCACCGACTTACGCCGGGAAAGGGAAAAAGTTTCTTGCCACATATTTCCTTGCGTGAATTTGCTGACTCGAACAGTCATTCGCCAAGCACCTGCAAGCCCTTGGAGGTGTTAGCACCGCAGCTGCAGGATTTGCAGAATTCGAGGAGGTGACAGCAAGGTGCTGAGGAGGTCGCACGCATGCGGTGGAGAGAGACCCCACGGGAAAGGGGCGCCGGGGGAAATAAATGCAGCTTTATGCCAAGAAGAATAAAAGCGGCAGGATTTAAGCTAAGAGGAGAGCTAGGACTCCTCGCACCTCCCGGTCGGATAAAGTAAAATTAAGAGGAACAGGGAGATGTCTGGGGTGAATGGAAAATCTGTTGACTGCTGCAAGCAACATGTCACTTAACTACTTAAGAGGGACACAGTGCATGTGAGCACCTTGGAAACCTAATGCTAAGGATTTCAAGCTTTTTGTAACTTTGTGTGTTTCGTACCCCCTTCATGCCACAAGAATACAGTCACTTTAACACAAGGCTCCTTGGTACTACTCCAAAACCCCCAGCAGGGTAAGGCACGGCTTGGCCTGGGGCCTTGGGGCTACAAGAGAAACATGTACCTCAGTTACGAACACCAGTAATTGCCCAGCAAAAATTAATAACAGCAGGAAGTGAGTTCTACTAAATAGTGCTTTTTTTTTTTTTTAAAACTAGCTTTTTATTTAAAATGAAGGAAAGCAAGGCTACTCGTCACGCCACACAAATACTGAAGCTGATAGCAGCCTATCCTGTAATTTTGCCCATCCTCAGGAATTTTGATGCGTCCAACGGTATTGTTTTGAACAAGCTGCAACACAACAGCCTCGCGTTATAAAGCGAAACACGTTGCTGTGGTTAAGCACAATGATTCCTGCTGCCGTCACGCACGGGAGCAAACGGCTACCCAGTCCCAGCGTCAGGTCGCTCTCCACGTCCGCCTCGCCGCGTCTTGCCGCCAGCGTAGCAAACAGCTACGCAAAAGAGAAGACTCTCAAGATGCCAGAGATAAACAACCCTGTTCACACCGGCGTTCACTCTCCAGGAATAATAATTTGCTGTCGCCACAAAATAAATGACATAGGCTGCCTAGCTGGCATGCATTCCCAGCACAGGCTTCAGTCTTGCAGGCGAGCAAGCTCAAATCAAGGTATTTATCGAGAATTGCAAACGATACAGATGTTAACGGTGACCTGAATTGCAATGAGGCAGCGAGGAGCTCACCTTGCTTATCCCATCAGAGCAAAGATTAGTGCTGATGGGGTTATATTATAAGGGCTCTTTAATGGAGAAAGTGCTATGAATGAACTCTTCTGCCCACAAGGCAAAGGGAGGACCAGCTGGAAAATGAAACTGGATAAAAATCTGGAGTATTTTCAACCAGGCTGGAAGGACATTTTAGATTTGAAAGACTTGGAACAATCCGTAACAATTATTCTCAGGTTTAAAAATGTGCTTCTCACATTGGTGCCTTTCATATTCCGTGGCCTGCTTTCGGGAAAGGCATCTATGGGAGGCCAGTTTCTGAAGGTGCTCCAAATGCAACAGCAGCCACGGAGAGGCTCCCACTTTAACAAATTCCTAGGGGAGATGTTAAACGCTGAGCGCTTAAGGACTTCAGCCCTTATTAAATGCTTCCGTTGGCATCAATGGCTTGTGAAATTCAGCTCCAATCCATCCCTAATCTCGGGAGGAAACATGCTGGTAGTTAGGATTTTCCCTTAAAATTCTTGGCCAGATTTTGAATCATTCTGACTCACCAAATGAGGGGCTCAGGTACTACTGAGAGCCCTAAGAAAAACGGTTGGTATTCATCCCTATCAGATGCTTTAATTTTGATCTTAATACAGAATTGGAAGAGTTAGTCTAGAATGAGGGTGACAGAGTGAAAAGCCAGAAGATTAAAGGGCTTTTTTTTTTTGGTAGCAAAGTTAGCTCAGAGCCTGCAAAGCCTCCCCATTTCCTAGCCATTTCCAGTACATTTTTGGCTTAAAACCCAATTTTTACATCCAAAAAAAAAAAAAATTTGACAGTAAAAAAACGTTTACAGCAACCGTTCCAATGTTTCCCTAGCTGCGTCTCAAGGTGAACAACCTTCAAAGAGGCCAGACGGGGGTGACGGGGCAGCGAAGAAGTGTTCCAGTCTTCCTTGTTGTCCCTGGGCCAAGGGACCGAAGGGAATAAGTGAAAGCTAATGTCAGAAGTCAGAGTCTACACTACTCTGTATAAAAGTATAGCAGTTGTTTCTATTTCTAATTAAGCCATTTATTGTCAAAGGAAAGTAGATAATATTTGCTCTGCTGTAGGCACTTCCAAAGCAAGGGGAAGCTATTGCTTTGTTTTTGTGCTTTTAGAGAGCATTCAGCAGCCATTAAATCAACCTTTATTTTAAGTACTCGAAGGGGATTTGCAATCAAGAGCAAAAACGAGAGGCAGTTTTTCCCTGGCCGCATTACCTTGAAAATAAAGCATCCTTTCAGACTCTAATGGCCAGCACTGCAGCTAGCTAACGAAGCGTGCCCTGCACCAAAACGGGTCTGCTAGTTTGGTTTTGCAAAACGAAACAAAACAAAACAAAAACCCAAATCACTGATTTTTTTAATCTCTCTGCAAGTGCAGTGCCTAAGCACAGACACCAAAAACCAGAATAGCTGCTTCTCTGACAGCTTGGACGGATCTGGCCAAGACACAACATACCTACAGGCTAAACACCTTTTCGAGAAGAACATACAAAACCACGTTTCAGTGGTGCTGCTTGCTCAGATGAAATCATCTGGCCGCTCATTTCGCACAGCTAGTCACCCAGCCCCTCCGGCCGGGGGCCGCCCAAGAGAGGTGCTGCTGAGCCCAGCGGTCTGCAGGAGCTCCCCATCCCACGGTTCCACAGAATAATAAAGACACAGCTAACTCCAGACTCCTGCCCCAAAAGTGACTCTTCTTCAGGGTGTCACATGCACAAAGCACTACTCTGGACTAGCAATGGCAAAATAGCTTCCTCAGCTTGGTGGGGCTTTTCTGCTAGATACAAGTCCTCTCCAACAGCAGCATAAACTCACCAAGGCCAACGAGGAAGGATCGCTCGTTTAACCTGAGCACTTGCAAGCATTTGCAGCAATAAATCGAAGCTGTGCCTTAGGTTGTGAGTGTGGGTGTAAAGGTTATCCAGGACAAACTTGACCAGGGGAAGGAACGCAGGGGGAAATCTGACTTCTTTGCTAAAAGCCTGCATGCTCTGGGGCTCCTTCTCCCACTTGAACGCTTCTGCTGTACAACAGCGGTGGCATTTGGCCACTCCAACCTCAACAGTTGCAGAAAGCTTATGAATTTGCACAAAAGAGAGGAAAAAAAACCCTTCTGCTCCACATCACAGCCTCCAACCCTCTGGAGGCTTGCAACGAGTGGCCTTGTCGGCTGCTGACTACTGTCTCAGAGCTGGTCCCAGAGCAGCTCAGACCCTGCACGTACCTGTTCCCCCAGCTGCTAGCTGCCCACTTGGAGCCGCTGTGGACAAAACGGCAGAAATTGAGCCCTTCTGCACCTTCAGCACACCCGGCCGGGGCCAGGAAGCAGCATCTGCCTACAGTTTACAACATCTATGGAAGCGATCTCCAATTTTTGCATTAAGCACACCATGAGGAATCCCCGTGTCTGCACGGGGTGGATGGAGATTGCTAAGGTCTGGCAGACCTGTGGTTACTAAGCACTGTTATTTCAAACGGAGCTGGGGCTGAGGAGTTGCTTCATGGCTGGCCATGCAAAAGGCAGCAAGATGGGGCACGCTTCAGGCAGCACGACACAGCCACTGCTTCAGGTACCCTTGCTGTCCCGTGACTTGCCAAAACCAAGGCTTCCCAGTTAAAAGGCATGTTCTAAGGGCATTCAGTGAAAAAAAATTTTAAAATTTAAAAGACAGAAATCAAGTCTCTGCCCTTCAGACTTATGAAGGGAGAGCTTTCAGCAGCACGTCCGTCTGGAAAAGACCTCCTCACAATGAGAGGTGACAGGTACCTTTTTGAGCAGGTCCTTCTCCTTCACGTAGCTGTCTTCCACCACCTTCCTCTCACCATGGGCTTTCTCAAGCTCCAGGCGGAGGCTTTCCGTCTCTTCTTGCAAGCTAACGAGTTGGTTCCCATCACCCCGATGGCACTGCTGATATTGCTCCAGTTCCTTCTTCAGCTTTTCCACTTCAGACGTATGGGCAGAGGTGAGCGCGGAGAGTTGCTCGTTCAGAAGTTTGTACTCCTTGCTCTGCAGGCCGACGCGCCAAAAAAAGAAGTAAACGAGACCGTGAGCAAGACCAGGGCGTGCACTGCAAAAGTAACAGCCAAACATCGCAGAGCACTATGGGGAACAAACATCAGATAACAAAACATCCCCACGTGTATGCTACTAAAGCTGACAAGGCTAAGAAACAATTTCAAACCTCCGAAAAAAGCTCAACAATATTTCTGTAGCAATTATACAGGCGTTTGTTAATTTGATGTTAAACTGGAAGCAAAAGCAAACAATGTTTGTTGGTGCTTGTAAGGAAAACAACAAGCTACGCTTTTATCACTGCTTCCAAACAGTGCTGCTGAATGCAATTGGTTTGCAATACTTCAGTGTGCTCTTTATCCTTTTATTCCCAATTCTCATGCCTGCAGGAACCCGCTGCGACAATGAGCTGTAACATAATTGCAGGCTGGTGCACAAAGAGCTCCCTCCGACCCCAGCGTTCAGTCATACCTCCAGGATGTGCCAGTTCAATATAAAGCCTTTTCATTTGCTCAGATTTTCTTTTTTAAGCACTTAGCAATGATTTTTTTTCCCAAGCACTGAGACCTGAAAATTCAGCAGTCCTAGTTGATTTCTGCAGTTCGAACCAAAGCCAATGAGAATCACGTTGTGATTAATAAAATATCATTATTATTAGTCAGCCACAGAGAAGACTGTGCCCATGTTCCCCTGAGAAGTCACAGCAGACCATGAGCTTCAGTACAAAACCCACCAAGTCTCTTTGCTAACATTAGGTAGGTACTGATGGGGGAAGAAGAATCATTTTGAAATTAAAAAAGACAGAACAATTTGGTTTTCATGCTTTGCTTTCTGAAAGGTCTCAACATAGCTTAAAGACTTGTGCTTTTGCCAACTGCTATGCAAACCACCTGAGAGGTTTTCCTTTTCAGAAATGGCTTTTTTCCAGGGTGCACTTCACGTAAGCGTCAGAAGTGCCAGTTTGGTTCTTTCCTGGTTTTGCCAGAAAACATTTAGCAAGAGACAAGCAAGACACACCAGTGCCCTGGCAAGATGACACAATACGGGCGATCTGCAATCTAGCACGTTGTTGTTTCTCTGAGCTTTAGCCACCAGAGCCAGACCACCACATGGGAAACTACTGCTGCCTTTACTAAGTTTGTAGTTCACGCGGTGAGTAAGAAAAACTTGAGGTGAAGAAATCAGAAGACAAAAGGTTAAAAAAAAAAAAAAAGATACATCACAAATGCATCGTTTAAAAAATCCAATGGACCAGCAAAGCCCTGAGTTACAATTTTTGACTGGTGAGGGGCAAGCAGCCCAAGGGGCAAAGTAATAGATGTGGAGCTACCACCTCTTCCTCTGTAGAGATGTTCACTGGAGTCAAATAAGCAAGAATAAAAACTAGGACACAAGAAGAGAAAGCATGATCTGTCCCTATAGAGTCAAAGGTCCCCACTGGCTCCAGTTCAGCTCAGGTTTGAAGGAACTTTACAGCCTGGTGAAGGGAAGAAATAAGAAAAAAAACTCAAAAATATGAAAATAGAAAATTTCACCTTCTAAGTCTATACGGAGTCTTCCAGACAAGAGCAACCTTGTATAAGAGCAAGGGAAGGTGGTGGATACCGAAGCCCTCTCCGTGCAGCCAGATGATTCTCCTTTAGATCCCCAAGGCAGCTCAGAGGGTTTCTTCTGTCACAGTCTGATCTCCTCTGCCTGCTCCAGCCCCTCTTCCCCGCCACCCCCATGCTCCTTTTTGGGTAGAGACAAAGCGACATAAAGCCTTCCGGCCGCTCTCTGCGTGACCTCCAGAAGTGTCACCACCTGATTTAGAAACTAAGTTAAATAGGCCCAAATTAAACAGCATTGTGGCCGCTAGAGTTTATAAGCTGCAGCTAACGCACAATAATAGGTTTGAATGTTTTAAAAAAAAAAAAAAAGTCTTCTCTTCCTCAGGGCACACAGAGTATTGCATATATCTATTCATGCATGACCTAAAGTAGCAGAAATAAAAACATGTTCTGGCACAGCTAGTCAGATAAGGATACAACTGCAGCTCTCCAGCTCACCTGCAATTTTCTTTCTTAAAAGTTAATGGGCATTTTTATAGATTAGCAAGGACTGAAATCGGGATACTTCAGGGAAAACATGATGCAACAAACTCGCTGCTGCCAGAAAATCCAGCGTACTGAAAAGAGATTGTAGTGGACCCGAGCTTGGGAGGCTCATTAGCACTTCCAAAGCATCCCGGGGAAGCTGTCATTCCTGAAACGGCGGTTAAAAATAGCTCGCTGGACAGACTATAATGAGTGTTAGAGCACAGTAATTCTTCCCTGCAAAAGTTATACAGAAAGCATCAAAGTAACCCCTGCAAAACGATCTTCAGAGAGATTCAGGGAGATCAAGGCAAAACCTCCAGCCCCTTCTTTCTCCCTGTTTAAAAGCTCACAGTGTCTTTTTCTCCGAAAGTAAACCCTTCTCCTGCTTTCAGGATCCAACACAGGAATTAACCAAGCCAAAATTAACCAGAGATTGTTTCTTCTTTATCGTTCCCCCTCCACACTTTTCCTGGCAGTAAATGGCTTATACGAGGGCTTACATCTTACACGATGTATAGGAGTTGCTCCTGACACATCCCAAGCAGAACGATCAATTGTAATTACTAGTAACTGGCACTACAGATAAGTATCCTGACTTAAAGAGAACTAGAGTTTAAACTCTACTTTTGCAGGCAAGAGAAGGTTATACCTGAATATGAATTTCCCCACTGATATTAGTGGACAGAACTGGACACTCCTGAGTATTTCTTGTACTCCTCCCTGAAATCCCTGTACAGCACTGTGAAGCTAGGCAGACAACAGAGAGGCCATTTATTAGAGTAACTTGCACACTGTTATGTCAGTAGGTGGGAAAACCTTGAACCAAAACCCTCCTGCTAAGAAGCGTGTAATCAAACTACCGTTCTGCAGCTCCGTAATGACAAGTGGCATCGGATGAAGGGCCTCTTTTTCGTGATAAGGCTGTCTCACTAAAACCACCAAGTCAGCCACACAGGCATCTATCACTTGCACCGCACCATCTCATCCTTCGTCACGGTTCTTACTGAAAAAGAGTTATCATATCTAATAACACGAACTCAAATTGCTTTGTAAAGTGAGTGTTTAGATAATTTATTCACTACTTTCCAGGTAAAATGACCCAGAAGACATATGGATCAGTACCCTGGACTGGGGCAGATGCTCTGCACCCCAGGAGTTTGTAGAGCACAAAATTTGGGTCAGCACACGAGCACAGCAAAGTAGGTATTGCCTGCTCCCATGCCATGTTAGTGGTGCAAATCAATCATCAAGTCTGAATAGTATCGATTATAATGCAAACTAGACATCTTTACAGCTTCCTGAGCAAGCTCTTCAGAGAGCAAGGTGGAGACCCAAGACCCACATGACCCAGAAGTAGGTCCACACTTGTCCCCGCGCAGCTCAGGACATACCTGCTCATCAATCTTCCTTTGAAGCTGGACAACCTTGTTCTCCATGCCAATGTTGAGTTTCTTCAGGTGCTGCGCTGAGCGGGCCTCGATCTTCAGGGCCTTCAGCTCCTGTCGGGCCTTCATGCGCCGGTAGTAGCACTGCAGGACAATGGTGGCACTCCTGATGCGGAGGAAGCGAGTACGGGCCAGCCAGGTGCGAAGGTACTTCTGGATGATGGTTGCTTTGTGCTCTACAAGCATCTATAAAACACGGGCAGAGACAGGGCGATCAGGAGAGTAAAGTCCTCCGTAAAGGTAATGGCAGCCTGGTATTGCTGTGACGTGGCAGCGTCCCGCGTAACACTCCCACGCTTCCCGAAGCCTTAGCATCAGACATAACTCACATCAGAACAGGGTTTGATGTTTTGAGTACTCTTCCATGCCTGCATTAAGATAATTACTGCTGCAGATAAACGCTGCCCTGGTGGGTTTTCTTATCATCTGGACAACCTTCAAACAGATTCCTGCAGTGTTCTCGCTATTGTCTGCATCCAGTTCTCCTGCAGGATTGGATTTCTACAAACTCATACCTCGTTCAGTTTCGTGAAGCTCCTGTCACTTTTGCATCGTATTTCTCCCCTGAATTTCCAGTAACCTTTTCAGAAGGTGGCAGTCCAATTCTCTTCTCTCAAACTAAAGACTCACATTTTAGAGAGACAAACAGCATGTTGCTAATAACTTTCCATGCGGATCTGTGCTGCAGTAAATTATGAGGAAAAAAATACTAGGGGGATTTAAAGCTTACAGGACAGCTTACTGTTACTAGCTTGGGTCAGGGCTTTAATTTACTGCCATAAAAGGCAGCACATCGGTTTCTCCTCATAAATCTTTTGTTTCACCCCATGGCTTTGTCTGCGCTTGCAAATTTTAATTTAGAATAAAGTGAGCTTACAATACTATCTTCAGCCTTGGCAGTCCTATAGATGGAGAAAGCTAGAGATGCCCACAGACCGAGAAGCAACCCTACTGTATTTCCTCGGGGGCCTCTTCCAGCCGTGCAGCAAAGCCTCCAGCAGGCTCTGGGCACACCCTGGATGCCGGCAGCAATACCTGCAGCCTGCAGCTGTTGCCAGGCACGGACTTGAACCGACATCCGTATCCAGGTGCTCCAGGATTAAGCATTTGCAGATTCTAGGGGCCTGGCTTGAAGGCAATATCTTCACCTTGTCAAGATTTTGGGTTTTTTAATCTCAGAGAGTTTATGCTAGGACACCTGCCTCCCCTGCGGAGGCTTCCTCTTTAAAAACCAGATGCTGAAAAAGTAATGGCAGAACAAGCTCCTAATCCCCAGCTCTTAGCTGCGCTGTTTGAGGACAGGGCAGCCCATTTCACCCTTCGCCTCTCTGGTGGGTCACCAGGTGTCCAAGCCACCTCCATCACCTCCAGGAGCAGGCTCTCCCCTCCCTGCTCCTCATGCCTCCGACTCCCTCACGTATCCCTCTGACCATCCACCAGGCAAAAAATTTGTTGCCCATCAAAGCAAAACTGAATCTGGACAGCAGACAGAAGACTCCCCAAAGCGATTCCCAATTTGTTATAGGGATGATCTCTCCCTGTATCACTTATCATCAGCCAACCTTTGCTTCCTTGCTTTTAGCCCCTGGGTTAGCACAGAAAGCTAACAGAGAGAATTGATTAAAAAGGGGTTGTATATCAATAAATGACCTGTTGCCTTCCAAATCAGACCCTACCAGTCTCCCTGTCGTACTGGTATCTGCCCCTGTACCACGGCTCAGATACAAATTCTGTTCGCCAGGTAAATTTTGTAGAGCATGCGTTAGATAAATGACATTTCCAGATTTCCAAATTGCCTTCTGGCATCTGTATGACTAACTTCATTTAGCTGCTCCTCGGAGGTGCTGCTGACAAAATCATCGGTGCTTGCACAGCTTTAAATGGCAATGTTTGCTGTCAACATGCGCGCTCCAGAAACACTGGAGGCAGTCGGCTTAGTAAAACATCAAATATCCATGATTAATACGTTAGCGTGCTAGGCCAGCAGAGGTAACAGGCTCTTCCTATTCACCGCTACCGCAGAGATGCTCCGCAGAGTCCTACCTTGCGATAAACTCTCCTGACAAACATGCCCCGAGCAAAAGCCTGGATGGTGACGGTGGCGTTGCGGACCCGCTGGAAAGCCCGGCGGATCCTTAGCATTCGATATTGCTTCTGGAAGACGGTGGCCGCTCGCGTTCTCCGCAGGTGCTCTGCAAGCCTGCAAAGCACAGGAAAAAGGTTAGTAATAAGCCTAAACTCCATCTCCCCTTCTTTTTGTCATAGCGTTAAACTGTACGGAGAGAAAACCCTTTCGGCCAAAAACAGCTCGACAGCGTTCAGGATAGATCGTCCCAACACTAAGGCTAGGAAAAGCTAACAGTATTCGTCATTAGAGTAACAGGAACACACACACAGTCAGGAAACATCCATGGTACCTGGGGGCACTGAAACCACAAATCAACACACGCCACGTTATTTCTAAGTAGCATTAAAACAAATTATTTTCCAGCTTTTTCCTTCATCTGAACTCTCAGCCTTACGTACGTGAGCCAAACAACATCCAGGTTGACTTCACGAGTTCCCTAGCTATAACAAGCGAGTGTCGTCCAGGGTATCCACCGACTGCAAGTCCACTCTGTAAAAATGCTGCAGCAAATGGATTTGGCATTTAAACCGGTGTGCGCTAGTTTGGCAATGTTCAAGAGCAGAACCCCAAGTGATTCATACACAGTAAATAACGCAGGATATGGTCAACTCCGTGCATGGTGCTACCATTCGCGGACCGAATTCACGTTCAACTTGTTGTTACACGGCTTAATAAGCGCCCATAAAACCTCCTGTTAATTTGATAACTAGCTTGTTTTTCTGAATTTATGATGCATTTATTGCTCTCAGCATGAAGCATTATATAAACATTTGTCCCAGCTTTTTCTTATTTTGGGAAAACCATATCAAAACTAAAAGGGCCAGATCGGATTGGCTTAGATATTCTATTCTGATGGTTTCTCCTTACGACCCACTGAACCAGAGCTTGCTAACAAGGAGGAGGGATGCTCTGTCTCCAAAAAGAGGAGAGAACAGTTTATCCAGGTGACACCTGTGAAACCAGCACAAAAGGGTGAGCTGAAAAGTCGTGGCAGGGAAACACTGCAGCAAGAAGTTGTCCCAAGGAAATGCTATGAATGGGGAAGACCAGGCAGCCAGATTTCTTCTCCAAGGGTGTTTTCCCAGCTCCTGAAGTCACAAGTGCTAAAGATATCCATCTTGGCCCTCAGTTTTCTCTGTATGCCTTGCAGGCAGGTCCGCCCATGAGACAGGTCTCATTTTTAATATCTGCTTTGGCCACCCATGCTCCAGGGAGCTTGCCCCCTCCTCACTGGGACATTCCCGCAACATCCACAGGAGCACAGCTGTGGTGACTCAGGTGCTCTTGCTTTCACCTTAGCAGTCCCAAGGACTTTGCCTCCTGGAGCCACAGTCTCACGTATTCAGAGTTTCAGGAGGTTTCTGCCCATCTAATTCCAGCCTCTTCCTTTTGGCTCGTACCCCTCCCAGGGCGAGCACTTGGACATCACCAGGAACACCAGGAAAGGCAAATACAGAGCCCAAGTCTGTAACAACTCAGCTGTCGTTACCGAAACACATACAGCAATTTCTGTTAGAATCTCTTAGGTACTTCCAAAATACAATGTGATTTACAGGAAATAAAGACGCCACCTTTGAAGGAACATGGAAGATCTTCACCTTCTGCTGCCCGATTTAACTGACAGAAATCAGCTTTCAGTGAGCAAAGAGTGAAGTACTGGCCGTGTCATGCCGTGCACACTTAACTCAACAGCAGCGTCTCATGGTGCCCAGGTATAGAGCTAACTGGGCGGCAGATTACAGAGCAGTGCTTCTAAACAGATGTTAATTGCTTTACTGCCCCACATCTGGTGTCGGCAGCCTATCAGAAACTCCAGGGAGCCGTTCAACGCTAGAAAGCTTGAGATTCCAGTACGCGGAGAGTTAATCTCTTTGCTCGATTATTCTGTACTGTAAATAACCCCACTGCCCGTGATGTGGAGTGATTCCTCTCATTACAAAGGATACAGCAAATCAATGCTGAGAACTCTCCTTGGGTACCGAGGAGGCACAGATCTAGTCTCTGCAGCACAGGAGCACAGGCCAATTAGTGCAGTGCTCAGTCCCTGATGCAAGTGCCATTTGCCAGAGGTAGCCCCAGAAAAAGAGGAGTTCGGTGACATACTTCCACCCAAACATCTCAGGGTACTTTAATCATCTGATTGCAACCTAGCTGGCTGCATTACTACCCTGGCTCAGAACACAGAAATTAAACTAATTCAAACATGAAATCAGTCTGAGGCAAAGAATTTAGACGATTTGTCCCTGGTAAAGAGGAACCAGGAGTGAGCCCCAACTTCGGCCCATAAAATTTCACCATGGTGCCTACACACACAAGACACATCTTGCCTTCCCAGGGGCTGAAACCTCTAGGTAAAAAGGGAGGACCACGCGCACAGCATTTTCATGCTTCTCACACTAAACGCCCAATTATTTCTTAAGGCCCATGAGACAGACTTGACTGAGGGTCGGAGCGCCCAGAAGAATTTTTCCACTTGAGTTCCCAGCTAGCCCTTCCTTGGAGGCCTCCCTAGGACCTACCTGCGAGCCAGGTGCCCACGGGCGTAACGCTGGATTACTATCGCAGCCCTCTTCAGCCTTTGGTACTTCACTCTCTGCAGCCAGCCCCGCACTGTCTTCTGAATCATGATTGTGGCAGCTCTGAACTTATCTGCTCGCAGTTTCTCCAGATATGCCACCTGGCCTGCACGGAAAAAGATCTTGGTACGTCCAAACTGGAACTTGTCTGGATCCTTTTCAAAAGCATAAAGGAAACTATATTTAATTTAGGCAAACATTTTTTTTTTCTTCAGTCTGTGTATGTTGCTCAGTAGATACAAATAACAACATTTTGAATCAAGTTCACCAGTTCAGTTCACAACTCTTTTCCACAGGGTAATGCAGGTATGATTAGACTCCAACCTACCTCAGCTTCTGTACACCCATTTATGAATATGACACTAGGAACCAGGCTTACTTTCCACATAAATTTCCACATAAATTTTGAATGTGTTTATTTATAGACCGATGGAAGTCCAGGGGACTTCAAGAAAAGGTTTCCTTCTAGAAAAGATTAAGGCTTATGTCCGCAGAGGCATATATGGACCGCAAGCAGCTCTGCTGCTGAGGAGACAACAGTCGGAATAGGAAAAAGGCCCTTTGTGGCAAGGAACCCAAACGAGTAAATTCCTCGAAATCTCATCAGAAAAACAGGGATCAGAAATCAAAAACCTAACTATAATGCTCTGCACATTTGGGGCTCCTCAGCAGCAAGACACCAAGAAGAAACCTCTGTATACACATTCACAATTTAAAAATAGTGCATGCGAGTCTGAGTAGCAAGAAGTGGAAGACATTTCTTATTTGCTTAAATATATAAGGGGAAAAAGTTCCAATCAAAAGGATGTGCTTTCTACATGTAAGTTGCCATTAAAAGTTACCATGCATCAAGAGAGGGCAACTGTACATTCTTCTCTTAGTTGTGCAAACAGGCACTTAAGGATTGGCTTGCGGGACAGAACCATCTTTTAGCCATTCTGTTTCTTGATCTTGACTAAAATTCATTACGTTGCACACAGCATCCAAAGCTGGACCCCTAAAATCTGCTTCAGCTTATGGCTAGTCAAATTCAGAAAGGTGGTGGTGGGGTAGCGGGGGTGAGTTTTCTGGAGATGGCCAATTTGGCCAATTTTTCAGGTCCATGACAGCAAAGTCTGGAATTCAGTAGCACATAAAATAGCATTTTCTGCTTGACTGCAATCCATAGATCTCATGCCATGTCTCACTTCCTCTTATTCCCTCTGGTAAGGCTACCTCATTTTGGAAGAGGTCCCTGGCTGCCTTGACTCAGTCAGCACCTGCACAAGCAGCAGGTGAAGTGGGAGAAAGGAGGGTGATTCAAATCATAGCAAAGCCATGAACTTCTGCGCTGTAAAAACTATCACTAAAGGTTCAGTCCCAGCTCACCTTAATGAGGTCTTCCAACAGGGTCCGGCAGATCTGCTTCTTGTCATTCTTGGAGATGTCTCTCTTCTTCATAAGAACACGGTACCTATTGAAGAAGTCGTGGTAGGACCACCTGAAAGCAAAGCACACCCAGAATTAGCCTGCACACTGCATGTTATTTTTTTATGGCCACCCTCTGCGCAGATTGCAGCCCTCTGAACGGAGCTAGCTTGCCTGAACTCGAACCCCATCTCAGACCTTCTTTGCCACCAAACCTATTTATTGGTGCTCATCTAGTCTGCAACAGAAACGACACGGATTATCGGGTAAAAGAGCTCCTGAGCTCCTCTCCCTGTGCAGTGCGCCGGGAGCACCTTCCTCCCAGTTACCAAATCCTTTCTCTTCCAGCAAGGCCGCAGCAGTAAAGCTTTGCTTCTGCAAACTCTGACAAACATAGAAGTTTGAATCAATTCACTCACTAATCACTGGTCTGCTGCTGAGACCTTTAAAACAAACATGAACTTTTCAGACTCTGAAGAGACAAAGTAGCAGCTTGGATGAGGCTTTGCTGTCATCAGCAGTAAAGTCTCTAAACAGGCAACACTAATTTCAGGAATTAGAGCCCTATATTTTACTGCTAGGGACCAGCGTCTCCTGCCGTGTCCACGAGATTTAGAGCCTGCCGATAGCATTTTGGAAATGGCTCAGCATCTGCCAATTCTCAGCCTTCTCCAAATTAACACGGTGAGTTACGGACCCCGCAGAACCAGACTTGTTAATTGAAGTAGTAGGCGTTTCCAGCGCTGCCAAAGAGTTGCTGTCGTTATTTCCAAAAAACCCGAACAACAAATGCCAAGGAAAAGATGGAAGAAGACTGCAGATATCTTGATTTCTGCTCTCATGCAGTAAAGACATTCATGAGCCTCGGCCTCGCTCGCGTGACCGCTCTGGCAGCTCATGGAAATGAGGACACACCGCGTGAACCTCAGCCATGCTGAAACCTCGCCTCAGCCCAGCAACCCGTGCGTGTATTTATTTTTGTGCTACTACAACCATTTTTTCCTATTTTTTTCAGTTCACCAAAATAAAACAGTCCAGAGATTAGGAAAGTGAGGGAAAAAAAAAAAAGACAAAACAAATCACAAAAGGCCAGTATCATGCCTGTGACAGGTCCTTATACTGGGCCAGTTTTCTATGCTGGGGCTGGGCGAGACATCACACCATCTCAGTAGCTTCCATCGACATCTCTACAAAACGTCTCATCTCTAACGAAACTCTCTGCAAGCTGGGAACGTGATAAGACAGACATACCACAAATATTTCTCAAGATACATGATGAATACAGTTTCACCTCAGTCCAAAAAATGCAGCAAAGGGGGAAAGCCAGTCTGATTAAAAGCAATACGCTAATTAAAAGAACGCAGTAGAAATGAAAGGTTTACAAAGAGAACGAAGGGAGAAAAAGCGAAGCAACTGGGCTGCTAAGGACTGGGATGTGCCATAGGATGAGAGGCAACAATAAAAATGGGGCTTTGCCATGCTCACATTTCTCTGTGTAACTCTGGAATAGCCAGATTTAGTGAAGATTTCATCCCTTGCCCAATGGGTCCTGGGGTCAGATAGCCCAGGCTGCCAGTCCCTAAATGACCAAAAGTACCAAATTACCACTAGCTAAAGAACAGTAACTAAAAAAAAGATACCTGCTGCGAAGAGCTGTCTCTGGGTGAGGGAGAGCACAACTAAACCCAACAACCGTGCAAGGCTACAGGCTTGTGTCATGTAGCGTTTCAGCCAAAATTGTGTTCTCTTTTCTTCCTAATCGCTTCTCTCTTATAACCACATTTCCAACTTTGTGCCTAAACTTGATCCTTTGGCTTTGCACATGTACAAGCACGTCAGATGCTTACCAAGATGCAAATTAAAGCTGATAGGAGGAGCAGAGCATACAGTGCCCAAGGCGCAAAGCCAAACACACGATGCTGGAGACATCCTGCCTGTGTCAGATGTTACTCGAGCCAGAGTTGTGGCAGAGCTCAGAAGAAGAGAGAAAAAGGGGGAGTTTTCCCATTAAGCTGCCAGAGCCAGTTTAGGGGCCGGTATTATTAAACGCTGCTATTAAGAGGCAAAAGTCATCTGGGAGGTGCTGCCTGTACCCCTCCGGCAAAGAGCAGATGGCGAAGAGGGAACACACGCAACTGAGAGAACGTATCCAAGTTGGGCAGAGAGCAATAAAATCCATCCATCGTCCTGCACCGAAGCAGAGACGGTGCAGATTTTGCCGACGCTTTCAAACAAGAGTCAGACACCTGCAGGACAATGGAAAATTCCTGTAAAAGTACTATTTAACTGGTTACACAGTAGCATCTTTCTTCATAGCTATTACACTCATTTCACACGGTGGAAAAAAATGACCCGTTTCCATTTGGGCCTATCTCAAACATACTCGTTTTTTAGCATCAGGTTTTGCGTCTAGTCTCACATGGGACATTGGAAATAGGATTGCCGAGGGCTTGTGGGGCACTTTGCTTGGCTGGTGGCATCTGTAATCCTCTCCCTCACCTCCAGCCACTTCTCCCAGAAGTCCACGGCCAAACGTTGCGCTTCCACAACGCAATGCGGCTTTACCTTGCTCTAACATGACTGCTCGAAACACCCTCATTGATTTAGCATCAGTCAGCCCAACAGAGTAGCCCGATAAAAGCTCTATCATATTGGGGGTCAGGCAGTCAACCAGGAGCTTAAGGTGATGGGGAAGAAAAACCACACTGTGGGCCGACACTACAGAAACGGATCTCCCCCGAGAAGATCGGGGTCGGAAAGCGGGAGGCCATTCATGCAAGGGTCTCTCCGGGGAACAAGCTCACTGGCCCCGGGGGAGCACGGGATGCTCCTTGGCCAGGGTATTTGCCAGAGCAGGTAAAGACAGCTGCGTTTAGGCAAGCGAAGCTGCAGAGGTTCATAGACGCTGTTACAGGATCTCCCCAGAGCAAGAGGCGATTAAAGTGTTTAGGTTTAATGTAACGTGTCTGCTTAAGCCGCTTAAGGTTTAAAGCAATATCAAATTACCTTGCAACTACATGCTTGGAGAGACACAAACATGATCCCCCAGCCCTTCGCGAGAGAGCTCTCTTGCGCAGAAGTACTGAAGCTTAAGGCTTAGGACACACATATATATATTTTTTTAATACAAATTTTTACATGTCTTTTTTAGGTTAGACATCAGCATCCTCAGTAGAGTAAAGAAAAAAAGAGGAAACATCCTTCCCTCCTGCTAGGTACTCGCTCACGATGAAGGATGCTCCAGGCTGCAACAGCTCAAGCGTCAAAATGGGAAGGTTATGCCTCCCTTGGACTTGCTGGGAGTATTAAAATCTCACTCGCCAGGTTTTAAAGGTGGCCTCCCTCCTTGACCAGTGCCACCTCCATCACAACCTACAGCAAGGGCGCACCTCATTGCTAGGTGCTGGAAAACCACCACAGACCACTAACTGAATACAATTTTGAACTCCTTTGCTTCCGCTACCAAGTTACAAGATCCAGACAGGAGACACGGGAGAAGAAACATTACTGGAATGATTTTTGTACCTGCACAGCTGAGAAAGAGGGAGAAGAAGGAACAAAGAACTGAACAGAGACTGGTCAAGCCTTCCCAAGAAATTAACCTCCAGGCTGAGATCAAGCACAACCAACCTCAAACACCAAAATTTTCCTTTGCAGATGCTAGCACAGGCCACTAAAAGAAAGAGGCAATAAAAGGAATGGAGTGACACAGGAAAATAAATAACGCTAGTGAAAAAATTCATTGGGCTCGAGAAGCAAGGAGGATGGTTCCTGACTTGGCCAGGAGCAGGAGACCTGGTCAACAGGTCCAGCAATTTCTTTGCCACCTCAAGGAGCTAACGGGAGGGAATAGGGAAAAAGCCATGAAACGGGCCACAAAGTAACCCTAGCACCTGTGGTTTAATGAGTAAAGGTTGGAAGCTTTACACAGGGAAGGCAGCTGCATCACAACCACAACGGGGCGCAGAGCGAACCAGCTGCTCCTGCCCAAGTCGCGCGGATACGAACCCGGGCCACAGCGCAGCAGAAAGAGGCGTCCAGCTCCCCCAGCTGTATTTGTTATCACCCAGCAACTACAGGGAGGGCTCACTTAGGAAATTCTGACTCCTACTGAAGTCTTGGAAAGCATCTCTCCAAGCAGGTAGCGTTTGCCCAAAATACCTCCGACCACTTGTTTTTTTTCGTGATTACAACAGCATCATTCCAGTAGCTCCAAACAGAAGAGGAGAAAGGAGGAATATAATAAGAGCTTTGGGCTTTTACGACGCAACTATAAAGCGGTTTCTTTTGGTGGCACAAAATCAGTGACTTCACAGACCACCTCCCACGGAAACGCCAAGAAATCGCACATCAGCCCGGAGGTATCTCAGCACCCCGACCATCCCGCTACATCTGCTGAGCACGGACAGCCTTGTGCAGGTGCAGAAACCAAAATTAAAAGACATCACTCCCGGGCCATGTCACGCCACCCACTGAAAGGGTCAACATTTTAAGTTGCCTGGGAGATGGGAGGCATCGATCTTCCTGCAGGAGCTGGAGTCTGTTTGGGGGTGTGCAGGTTGAATAGTTGAGCTGAGATTTGCTATGAAATTATTTTAGAAACTGCAGCCCTGGGAGAAAAATTTCTCTTGCTTTGTTTACCGCAGAACAGATTTGCTTTTCAATTAGCTCCAAAACATTCAGACTGGCATTGCTTGAAATTATCTGGAATAGACTCAAAGAGCAGAATGAGGGGAAAAAACACTCTCAATAAATTACCTTTTTTTCTGAGTGGGGCGGGGGGAGTGGACAAACAGACCTACCAGCAGCCAAACTAATTTACAGATTGTGTGTTCCCTGAAAAGGCTGCACGATTGCTAAGCGCACATTATGAAAAGTGATTTTATGCACAAGGATGCCCATGAAAGATTTCAATTATGCATGTTTAGCGTTCATAGAGACTAGCAGCTGGGACTTCATACTGAACCGATATAAAGACGCAGTGTCTGACAGCTCCAACAAGCAGAGGCACAGGCTGGGAAACAAGAATTTCCCCTTAGGCGAAAAAAGTTTCCATGGGGAAGGGGGCCAAGCACCGGAAAAGGGACAGGTCACACGGCAGGAGACCGCGGTGATCTGAACACTGATGGGTATGTTGAGCACGAGCATGGAAAGCAAGGCACAGTTTAGATAAAATTCAGGTGAAAAACATGTTTCAGAGTGTTTTGTTATTCGTGGAGCTCTGCATCAATTTATTTTCTATAGATTATGCAACCAGTTTCTCTAAAGAAGATGAATGGTTTATTCTAGAGAGACATGTTCCAGGCTTTACCCACAAAAGCTGATGATAGATACACTATCTATATCTCTAAGACAGTCCATTCATCACATTCATTTACGTGCCCACTAACAAATACATTTCTTAACTACTCCCTGCCGTTTCAGACTAAATGATACATTTTCAATTTACTTGAGCTAGTTGCCGAATACCGTATTCCACAGAAATAATAAAATAAAGTCAGGCATACCCAAAGTGGGGAACATGAGGCTTCATCCTTCAGTGGAAGTATATTACGTCCTTTATACAGGCTGAAGAACAGTAAAAGCTGTGTGTGTGTTTTGTTTTGTTTTGTTTTTTAAATGGAACCAGGTAAGAAATTACTTGGGACCTCAAAACATTCAGGTCTTCAACCCCTAAAGTAACTGCGATTGAGCAAAGGCATCAGCTGCCTTCAGCCATTACTTTGCCCTTCTCAGAGTCCTCTGACCTTAAGCCACACTGCTCTCAGAAGTTACTCTTGCAACAACAATATGCTGGGAAATATTCCGATGTACATATTACAGGATGAAAATTTCCATTTTCTCCCGTTTCTGTAATATAACTTTTTGAGATAAAACATCTTGAGAATTCTCTTGCTCTACAGTTAAATTGTTCACATCCAAGTGAAACAAACCTCACAAAGATTTCAAGATTTGTTTGATTATTTTAAGTAGTCTAAATTTATAACCTTCACCCAGGGTTTCTGTTTCAAGCAATGACCCTTCTTTTCACGTGATTTTTAATCGACTGTTACAAATTGACTTGTATTGATATAAAAGGGAATAAATGGGTATAACCAATGCTCACGGAGATTTTGTGCTGTGATGAAAACCAAGGACACGATCTCACGCATGGAAAACCCAGAAAGAACTAAAACAGCTATTGCATTTCCCAGAGTAAGATTCTGACAAAGTAGCTTTTGCTAAATTCGTTTATAAAGCCACCTCAAATACCCAGACTATTCGCCATCTTTTAACGATGTCGCACAACGCCTAGTGCTTGTTTTCGAGGCTGGAATTCCACGATCAAGGACAGGAAAGAACTATCAGCATCCAAAGCAAACATCTCATTGCGTGCCGAGTTGCTGCTGTATACCGTTATCTTCTGGAAACGATAAAACAAACAAAGAACCTGTCCCTGAAGCATCCCAAACACCGAACTGCAGAAGGTCACTCGGAAGAAGACTGAAAACTGAGCAGCTATTTGCACCTTTTTTTTCCCTGGGGAGAGCAGGAGAGCTGACAAGATGCAGTGATGGAAGAGTTTTGTATTCCTAGCGTCCTGGGAAAGAGACTCTCGCCACTGAAAGCATCCGGGCCAGATCACACTACAGGTCACTTCTGCCTCTGGCCTTTTCTGGATAGAGTGGTCCTCATACCAGTGGAGCATTTCCCATAAATAGGCCCTGACTGGCCTCCAGGGGCTGGAGCGTTTTCCACCCTTCACCCCCCCCCCCCCCCCAGTTATTAACTAGACATGGGTGGATTTTAGTGCCACAGGGTCTAAACGGAGTGGGCAGAGATGGGGAAATGATATCAGCTGACCGGACAGCGGAGGCTTTATGCAAGGTTAACCGCGGCAGAGCGGTCCCATGACAGCGCACTCGAGGGATCTGCCAGAGACAGGAGTAACTGGCAAGGCAGCGCGCTCCTCCCCAAAACCAGGGACGGGGAGTTTCCCACGGCGTTCAGCATCACGGGTAGCTGGCTTTTTACCGAGTGCATTTATAACCCCTTTGTTCCCTACAGAAAGGCTGACACGAGCACAAAACTGCTTGGCAGAAAAGCAGAGGTGATGCATTTTCAGAACTATTTGCCCTTGTCATCTTCAGGCCTTATTTATAGTTTACATGTGGGGATTTATTAGGCCTTAAAACCTCTGCTGAATTTTGTATCACAATCAGCAAGAGGCACAGCACCCGTAACCTTTCCTTTTTACAATGCAAGTTTCAAGTCAAATATGCTTCAGATGCGTTGAGTGAAAGCCTGCAATAATGATTTGCAACCCTTTCTTTCCCCGTGAGCACAACAACATTTTGGGGGGCTGAAATTACTATTGCAGCAGGTGCCTGAAGCCAGAAAAAAGGAAAGAAAGATGTACAGGCCCATAGGAGTGCGAGGAGCCCTGCGGCACGGGGAGCTTCAGGTGAGCAGGGGGAGTCCTGCAGGGCAACTCTGCCTTCCAAGCGAGCCAAACACGCAGGATTACAGAGCCAATATCACTGCTTGCTGTCCACCTCCAAATGGGATCGAAGCTGGACTCCCTGATCTGTCACGCACTGGCATTTTCAGCAATTTTATAGTGTACCACATCAAATTAGTTTTCAGCACCAAACTGAAAGCACCAACGGAAATACTGGACAAAACCCAAGGCCCTGTCTGGCAGCCTGACATTGCAGCTTCTCGCTCAGAAATGCATCTCTTAGAACTGCAGATCCCCAGGAGCTTATGGGGGTTTTGTAAAATAAAAATAAAAATTAAAAATTAAAAAAAGGTAATGTATCCTGGATATAAGCCAACCTCATTCAACCCTGCTTCTCCAAACACTGGTGTTTTCTCCTCCTCCTCCCTCCCTCCTTGCAATAAAATTTGCTGAAGGAAGCCCATCAGCAGCAGAACACCATGCCAAATTCAGGTGACAGTACCTGGACGGGAAGCCAGCTGCACTGATGCGGATGGTCTCCAACACACCACAAGCTCTGAGCTGCTGGACTGCTCTCTTTGGATCAAATCTGTAATTAGAGTTAGGATACAGATGAACACAGCGAAAAGAAATCCACATCGGCATCACTCTAAAGCATCCACAAGAAGGTTGACATTGGCACCCTTTGCAATGTATCCCGTTTTACACCTGCTGACACACACAGCGTGCTGGGAAATTCAGTCCTCTATATCCATCCGGACACTATACTGCAAGAAAGACTAAGGCCTGAAACAGCTTGATAGTGACCCCCTTAGGGACGTGAATTAGCATCTGATTTGCAGAAGAAAGCTCTGCTGTCATCATTAGCATAGAGGCTGAAGAAAACCAGGCTGAAGAAAGTGGCTAGCTTTCGTCCATACCTATTCCCTCACTATACCCGAGCACTAATCCCACACCCCATTTGGGAACAGGCTGCACAGATGTCGGACGTTTTCTTTCCATGTCATAGGCTGGATGAGCTTTTCAAGTGAAATGGTCCTTCCTATCACCCTACTATCAAGCCAAGTGGTACTCTTGGGACAAGACGGCAATCTGTTGCAGTCTGCCTCCGAGGCCATAAGATACTCTGCTGCGTAAAGCAATACAATTAAGATAAAGAAGGGAACAGGCGACTACATCACAAGCTGCCTAGAAATAACAGCAACGCTCTTCTGTGGACAGGGAAGCTTTCATCCCAGAAGATCGCAGGGCAATCCACATCATTGTGCACAAAGGGATCTTTCTGCAACACAGCCATCCTCACTGCAAAGCCACCAAGGGGGTGAAACGCAGCAAATCACTGCAGCCACCACAGCTCTCCGCACAGAAAGCCAGGACCTCTCCAGCCACTGCTCCTCCCGCAGATTTGGGCTGACGCACTGCCCTCATTCAAGCTGAAGTTTAGTGTTCAACTCTTTTCTTTCTGAAGTCTTCTCCGTGAGGGGTCAACCACAGACACAGTTCGTGGTCAGAGCCAAAACTCTGTGTGGCAAGCATTACTGCGTGGTGTCAAAGCTTCCTTCCAGGCTGAAGGTCTGATATCCCCCCACCAAAACACACAAAACTAGATTTTGCACCAAGATGTGAAGTAAGAGCCAGAGTAATGCAGGTTGCAAAGGACCTCGGGAGGTCCCCAGCCCACCCTCCTGCTCCAAGCAGGGGCAGCACCAGGTTGCTCAGGGATTGATCCAGTTGGGTCTTGAAAATCTCCAAGAAAGGAGACGGCACAACCTCCCTGGGCAACCGCTCCGCTGCTAAACCGCCCCCACAGGGAAAAATTTTTCCGTATCTCCAGTCTGAAGATCTCCTTTCAATTTAAGCCTGATGTCTCCCATCCTCCCACTATGCACCACTGGGAAGAGCTTGGCTTCATCTTCTTGGTACTCTCCTCATAGATAGCAGCAGGTTCCCCCTAAGCTTTTTCTTCTGCACGCTAAATGTCTCATTTTAGCAAAAAAATCATAATGTTCTCATGAGCTGAAAAATGTTAACTTTTAGAGGGGAAAAAATAATCCATGCTTTTGCGCTGAACGGTGAAGATATAACCAAGTGTTCTGCATGTTACGAGATACCACTTTGACACTAACACAGTGTGGTGCCACTCATGTCCCATTTCTCTACTTCCTCCTAGCACTTCCAGTGAAAATGCCTCCAAAATGTGAATTCCTTTACAGCCATACCAGTGTTTGCCAGCTTTTTAGAGAGATGAGTTTTAAATATAAGAAAATAGACTTTATTCAAGTCATGCTAAGGATACAATTTCCTCAGGCAGGTGGCAGCAAGATCAATGGATTGATCTAGGATGATCTAGGATTCCCAGATCATAATGTCAATGAAGCAGAATCCACGATGGGTGAGGAGGAAGGTGACATTTCTCCTGCAGAAGAATTCCAACAATAAGATGCCTGAGTTAGTGCTCTCTGGCTGGCAAAACGGGAATGCAACATCTCCGCTCGGAGCCAGGACACCCTCCTGCCATTTTCAGCACATAGCGAGCTCTGCAATGATGCCATACACAGACCAACACTGCACGCTGGTCCTCCAGAACAACTCTTGTGTCTATTTTGGTTTGCCCTTCGTTTCCGAAATCCTGGACTTGGACAGCTATGACATCGGCCAGATGGGGAGCATCATATCTGACTCACAAGCAGAATCCTCTTCCTGGCTTTTAAGGTCCAAGCCTGCCACCCATAATATCTTAGAAGTACAAATATTTTCATTTTGACAATTACTGCACCTTGACCCCCAGGAACTTACATGTTTATAAAAGGATATCAACTGTATCCTGAGCATCACTGAAACACTGAATTGCAAAGTTACAGGCAAAGGAGTGAAGGAGGACAAGCTGCAAGCTGAGCCCTTGGCACCCCCTGGGCAAGCTGAAACCATTTCTCCCTGCAGAGCCCTCTACTCCACTTCCACTACAGATGGTCAGAAAATACTTCTGTGCTTCATCCAAAGAAAATAACCAAACAACAAGTGGAATCCTGTAATTTTGCTTAAATGGACAACCTCAGCCATTAGTAACAAGATATCCCAGCCTCAGACACCTCCAGCGCCTACAAAACCTTATGTAAAACAGAGCACAGAAAATGTCAACCCAGGACAGACAGCTAACACACAAAGTCTTCTCCTGAGCCGTTAACTAAAAATCTAATAAAGCAGTTAAATGTAAGCCAGGTCCTCAGCTTTTTCTAACCACTCTGGGCCGTTTGCTTTGAGAGGCAGAGGCGAGGTGCCAAGCCGGGGAAGTCTCCTGGTGGCAAAGAGAGCATATCACAAAATAGGGTGAACCTATTTACGGGTGCTTCCTCCTCCTTCGCAGGACGCAGTTGGACCTGCCTCTGAACGCCGTGGCGATATCGTGCTCAGAGGGAGGTATTCAGGCCGCACTGGATCAGGGAGATAGAAATGCCTCCCCGATTACGGAGCACGGTTATAATCAGGCCTTCTTATATGCCACCACCTGCGGTTTGTGCCGTGGCCTTCAGAACACATCATAGCGAGACAGACGAGGTCCCTCTTTACTAAAGGCCAAACTTCTCTGGAGTTAGAGGGAGCAAAGCCAGGCACAAATACTTTACTTGAGAGGTTGAACGAGGACAACAGCTATTTGCTCACCATGCTCCCAGCTCTCGATACACCTCTCAACTACAGAGGAAGACCCACATCGCCTTTTCACTCCAGCTGTTCCCTCACCCGGAAAACTGCCTCAGGTTGATAAAAGTCATGTTTTTATTTTTTCATATTTATATTGGAAGATTCAGGAGTTTTTTGTTCATTTTACAAGCAATTTTGCAAGCATGCTGCTTATCTACACCTTTTCATTTCTTTCTCTGCTACTTTTCACTGTTTAGTACTTCAACTATTTATATCACAGTGATTCTAAGACGAAATTGCATCAAAAACCCTATTATTGCAAAGCAAGGACATACTACAGCATGCTCAATATAAGCAATGTTTATCTCTCAATATTAGCAGAACATATCTACAAATTACTAGGATATGCATTAGTTTTTAATTCAGTGACACAAAGAATGCTCAGTGAAACCCAAGAGAAGCAACTCTAGCAAACTTTTGGGACCTACCAGGATGGAACGGCATTAGGAGAGGGGCAGTCTCTTTAGGAAAAGCCCAAAGGGCTCTCTGTTGCTACACAGCTAAATACATTATCTGAAAGCCGACTTACTTGAACGGGAGTTTCTCGTCATTTGGCTTGATGCAGCGTACGTAGTGCGGGGTGGTGGCATTCAGCGTCTCCATAAGCAAGTGCAAGGAGTTCCTGAACTGTGAGACAAAACCATGAATTTTTAGGAGGGATGAACGTGCTTTAGGGTGCAATCCGTACGAGCCCCTAGGTGTAACATAATATAATCCTCTCAATGAGCCCAGCACGACATACAGAAGTGATTCAGACAAGACATGCTACCCTCAAGTGAATACTAAAAACAATATCTTCTTCCAGCTTTCTTTGTTAGACAGAAATGAAAGGTACTGCCGGCCCCCAGGCACTAAGGTGGCACTCAGCCAAGAAGTGGAATCACCAAGTCGTTAAGGGTTGGAGAGACCTCGGGAGGTCCCCTGCCTACCCTCCTGCTCCAAGCAGGGGCAGCTCTGGGGTCACACAAGGTTGTGGCTCAGGGCTCGATCCAGTTGGGTCTTGAAAACCTCCATGGATGGAGACAGCACAATCTCCCTGGGCAACTGCTCCTCTGCTGGACTGTCCTCATGGAGAAAAATTTGCTCTTTTCTCAAGTCCAAACCTCTCCCATTTCAATTTCTGACCACTGTAATGTGCTGCGAGATACAGTCTAACAAACTCTACAGCAGCCTTGGCCTAGCTTACACCATATTTCAGTCCTTCCAGTCAAGGCTACTTTCTGACAGACTGCCAGAAGGTATCCAAAATACCGCCAGACTGATCTCATCCTACAACCAAGTTGCAAGAAAAATCTCTTCAGTTCACACAATAACTTTATATTCATCTCTGCTTCCAACTGAGGAGGGAAGGGAGGTGAGATATCCTCAACTGTGAAAATGGGGTATCTAGACTCAGCTTTCCCACTCCTCTGATCTCATGTGCCTCTTCCTCGTCCATGGCATTCCTGCTTTGTTTTATCACTCTTCTCAGACCTCCACATCCGTTCAGCTCTTACTCCAAGGGGGGCAAAACCCCAAAGTCACCAAGCCACCTCTCTGCTTCTAGCATGTCAACCCAAACACTCTCTACCTTTCTTGGTCCTTTTAAGTTTCTCCCCTATTGCTCATGTTGTCTGTGAGCCAAATCATGAAACGCTGGAGGATGCAGCAAGTTTAAAATTACACAGCTGTGTATTAAGCTTTTGATTTCTTTTGATTTTCATGCCAAGGCTGTTGCACAGGCCACAGTTGCCTCTCAGCTCATTGCTGAGCTGGAGCAGAGCGGTTTGCCGACTCGCTCACGTTATATGTTACCTGGTGCCCCACCGTCTTCTTGTGCTCCTTGTTGGCCGCTTTGACAACCGGCCTAGCAGAACGGATGTTGATCTTGGAGGTCCCCTTCCCCATAGGGGCAGCGGGTGCCGAATCCTTCTCATCTTGGAACAAGTCCGCTACCATCTGGTACTGAAAAGAAAGACAAAGCTTGAGCATCTGCACTGCTGCTCATTTCTGGAGGAGCCCCCCAAGCTGCAGCCCACCAGTGCTCTCTGCCTCTCTGAAACCAGGAAGGGAGCAAAGGACAATAAATTAAAAGCAAGAAGCATTGCAGCTACATAAACCACGTCAGCAGGGCCACCAGGGATCCTGTTTTGCTGGTCAACAAACCTTTAAACACGTGCACTAAATTGAGCAAGCAGAAAAGGAGGATCATTAGCGGAAAGGCTAATGTATCCTCCGAGGCATGTCATTGGGTCCTCAGTGCAGCGAGGATGCTGTTGGGCGTTGCAATGCCGTGCAACGCCCTCCCCAGGAACACGTGCAGCACACAGCCTGCCCACTCCGGCATACCAAAGACACCCTGGCTTTTCAGGGCAATTAGAGGAAACCAGCAATTCCTCACTAATTACCTCCACTTCACTACGGGTTAGTTAGGCCGAGAGCAGGGCTGCCATTCTACAGCCCTCCAAGCACGGCACTCGGCTCCGCAAAATTAAAATAAATGCTTGAAAAGTCTTGTATTATGGCAAGCTCGCAGCAACGTCCCCACTTAATAAACAAGAGAACTGGAATATTCAGCTATTAAGGTTTTTTGTTTTTTTTTACAGGGGCAGGATTTTCACATTTGCATTAGGCCAAAAATTAAATACTATACCTGCGACATTACCCCCGCAGCACACAGACTGCCAGCAACACCCGCTCCAGCGCACGTGAGGGATACAGCACCAGCTTTGCATTGGTGAAAACGCGCCCATTTGCATTCACACCAATGCTTTGCATTGCTCGTGGCGTGCCAAGCGTGGTGGATGCACATCTGCCAAAAAGCAAGGCAGTGGTGCACTGCAACACCCTGCGCTTCTAGCCCCAAATGGATTTTGTGACCTCCCGTTCAAAGCTTAGTCTCCTTGATGGTGTTTCTCAAGCTCAGCGCCTCCAACCCTATATCTTCTTTGCAAGTACGTATAGCAAATTTCAACTCATTTTGCTTATAGCAAATTTCAACCGAAATACTGCCTTTTCTCTTACTTTCCACTGATCCCTCAAAGAGCAGCTGGCAGACCCGAGTGGCACACAGACCTGAGTTTGCAAACTTCTGCTCTACGAACAATGGCTAACCTTTAAATGAGTTGTCTTCTTCCAGAATGCTCCAGAGCAAAATAAATGGTCTGTCTGAGACTACCTAGAAAAACTGTCGTAGCTCCTGCAGCTCAAGGTCACAAAACTGCATTAGACGAGGCTAATGGAGTTCCTTCCCTGTGTCCCAGGCTCCTCCTAAAGGCTAGCTTGGGTATATTTTGAATAAGTTCTCAAAAAGACAATGGTGGCTTACCACGTTATACTCCTAGTAAAGGCTGCTGTTCTCGTTTTTACCAGTAGCAGTTGACTACAGACCACATATGCTAAAGAGCCAGATGGTCCTCCACCATTTGCCTGATCTGAGATACGAGTATTTCTAGCCCTGATGCCAGCTTGTTTGCATAGCTTGCTAGCACAGCAGTCTAAATATCGGTATGGAAAAGAAACTGTTTGCATTACATTATCAAATTGCTTGCAGGCTCCAAGACAGCACTTGCTAGGGATCTGCTATATGCTTACAGTTGTTATTTTTATCTCTGCAGCTCAGTCAACTCCTACCCATTACGCATGCCAAAATGAAGGCTTGCACCTCTTCTTTGGCTTACCATTGAGCCCATAAAAAGACATCCTGACAGCTGTTTCACTTTTATGACATGGTGATATCTTGGGGGCTTTGACTACTGCAAAAACGGGATGTTTGGGTGACAGGTGCTTGAAGCTGGAAGGCGTCCAACAGAGATTTCAATTTAGTGTCTCACTCTACAACGCAGTGAAATTCCCGGCTGTAATTTCAGGTTCCAAAATATCTTCTCAATGCTTAGTTATCTGTGTCATCAATCCCTCTCTCTGATCTCTATTCATAGCATTAAAGCGCTTGCTACCGGACCAATGATTGACACGAGTCTCAAAGGTGAGCTTTCAGCTTAGGTAAAGCAAAATCGGTGCAGCTTGGACTGTTTGCACCAGCCCAGGACCTATCCCATGAAAGCTGGAAGATGAGAGAGAAGGACAAAACCTTCCTTCGCAGTTTGCTGAGTCAAAGCCGCCAATGCATTATTCATAATTACAAAGGACTGGAACATAATCTCTTTAACTGCATGCCCCTGCGCTTGTGATCGGTATTCAAATCAGCTTCCTTCATTCAAAGAACATCATCTCTCAGCCATTTTAGCTGACCAGCACTCTCAAAACTAATTAGCTGCTTTATAAAGTCTTTTTTGCTGTCTTGTTGGCTGAAATAATTGCGTTCTAATTAGCAGAACATAATTCCACCTTGGTGGGAGCTCCTCATCAGCAACGTACTTGCTGATGGAGAGGTGTTCAAGCCTTTGCCGTGTTCAATTG
Organism: Struthio camelus; assembly: GCF_040807025.1. Lineage (NCBI taxonomy): Eukaryota > Metazoa > Chordata > Aves > Struthioniformes > Struthionidae > Struthio > Struthio camelus. Next base: position 86,296,032 of record NC_090982.1, read on the forward strand.
GCAACGTTTTCCCCTTGCTCATGCATTGCTTTGGTGGGAATATAAGGAGGAAGGCAGCAAATACTGCATTCAGGCCTGATTCTGGTCCTTCACGAGTCAGGACAAAGTCCTTGTGGCACAGCCTTTGTCAGCACAAATGCAAGTTGTATTTAAATTAGCGCATCTCTCCGAGCTCAGAGACGGTACAAGCCTCAGTGATACCACTGCTGCAGACATTTCTGTTTGGTTCGGAGAAACTGATCTGCTTTTACAGCAAAAGTAACCAACCATAGTTTTGAAGCCAAGTAAGCCCAAATCTTTGGCCCTCAGACATATCTATTAATAGCTTAAGTTCTTCTGCTCCAAGCAAGAAACCCTATGTTTTAGGCCAAGAGAGCCAGCTCCAAGGAGCGGGGTTTGCTTCTCTGCTCTTAAACCAAAGCCCAGCCCACTCTGCGGCAGAGGAATGACACTTGTGCAAAAGGACAACCAGGGAACACAGTCCCTAACACACCTTATCATTTTTGCAGAGTGCAGTCCCGATCTCCTTTTCCACCAAGAGGTGTTGGCAAATGGAGGAGGCAGCAAGCCAAGAGAAGCAACCAGGCCTCTTGCTTTCCTCCACGTGGAGCAACCATTGCAGGAGGAGGAGGATTTCTCAAGGAAGGTTTGCAAGACCTCAGTAAAACCAAGCTGTCAGCAGACGCTGATGGAGTGCAGGCTGAGACGGCAGACCATGACTTCTCCCCTCTCCACTTAGCCGTGTGCTTCTGCCCTAGCTACGAAACCATCACACACCTCCAAGGGTTTAGTCAGTCCTCCAGCTCGGCAGGAAACTACCCATGGGAAGCCAAAAAACGGCAATTTCTCTGCTGGGTCAGGGGACTGAGTATGTGCCAGGGCGAGGGGGGGACGCATCCGCCTGCGAAGGGGGAGAAAGGCACTGCTGCAGCGGTTGCAGGCAGAAGTCAGGCAGAAATCCTTACCCAAAACTGCCATTGCTGGAGCACTACCTGCAGCAGCAAGTTCAGCGCTGGCTAATTTATCATACAGCTTCAATTATTCCCCCGGACTACCTGGCATTTCTAATAAGCTCTAATCAGGCACAATTTTTGCTCTGGGAAAGCTGGAAGCTTCCTGAACACACAGTGCTTTTGATTTGGGCATTATTAAAGCCCAGCTTCACAGTTATTAGACCTGCAACTGCCCCCGTGGACAAGAAAATTGCATATCTTGCCATCTTTGCATGAATTCATTGTTGAAATGCAGGGCGAGCCACTGACAACACTCCATTAATTTCCCACTCTAGCCTCTCTTATTTGACGGGAATAAACTTCTGCTTAAAATGCTCCTAAAAATAACATTTCCTCCCTTTCCCCTCATCGTGCTCCTTCTCAAGCAAAGGGAACGAAATCTCGGCACGTCGCACATCTGTTCACAACATTCAGAATTAAAAAGTTAGGCATGAGAACAATAAAAATAGAGGCAAGTTAACAAGCTGGTCCATGCCGGGGTGGGTAGACTTTGGCAAAGAGCACGTGGCGGACACTTATTTCCCTACGGCCCATACAGCCTCCGATGGAAAGAGGGTGCCTCAGCGTAACGCAACCCTGATTTTGAACTCCTGGCTGGCGCGCCTGACTTTGCAGGGCTGGATTTTCATATGGGCATCTTAAAAGAACTGCTAGGATGATGCCCCTGGAAGGATTAGCGCAACCGAAAGAAGTCTTAACTCATTAATTAGCAATTAAAGACTCAGGGTAATTACTTCAGTTGGGGTGGGAAGTGTCTCCAGTCTGTTTTTAAACAATACGGACATGAAATTCCATAACAGTCTGCATCATTTTCATTTTTAACCAAAGCCACTAGGTGCTTTACGCATGTCCATGTTACGTATGTACTGTGAATGTGGGTTCAAAGACAGGAACAGGACAGCACTGGAGGTCAACGTAAAATCTGACCTTTTTGCACACAAATGTGCATTGCCTACGTGGAGCACCCCTCGTGAGGGCCCGTTTGCTGCAGACCCCGCTCACGGCAAAGCCCACACAACCCCAGAACTAGTGCTTTGCTGGTTCCAAAAGCCGACCACATCTACAGCCCGCCAGACCAAAAGCTCTCTACCAAGAAACCTGCTACTCAAGGTCACTCGCTATGACTCCGTTAGCACTGTTGGGATGAGGTGCCTACAAGTCTTCATACAACATCCAGGAGAAGAGGAGCTACACGGCACACAATCTTGTAATACAGGAGCAAGAGCAAACATGATCACTAACAAGTTAATTTGCTAAAATTACATATTTGGAGCAGTGTAAAATAGCTCTGCCAACACTAGGAACAGCTGAGCGTTCCCTTTAGTTTTCAAGCACTTCGTGCTAACCATATATTTTTTGCATACTACTTATCAGAGCTGTTAGCTGGCAGGTGGCAAGGAAGCAGCGAGGTTATGCGTGGTGCTCGGCAGCTAAAGGGAACGGCCCTTTCCTTACAGTCAGGTCCAGGCGGTAGGGTCAGCAGCGCCATCGGCGACACACTAATTAAACGTCAGACCACGTCTTTGCATCCTAAGACCATCAGTGGCATCGAATCCTTTGAGGGTGCCCTCAGGCTCCCTTCCTCTCCACCTTATTCCCTCCCTGCTCACCCCGTTTCTTTGCTATTTTTGCTGCTGTTGGCTTAGGCAGTGCCAATCGCATGCACGCGCTCAGCACGTTGCTGGGCTTTAACACGAACACGAACAATAAGCTCTGAATTCGGAAAGCAGCGGTGCCGAGTGGGCTCGAACCCAGACCGCTTGCCGGCCTCGCTGCTGTTACCTTGCTGGCTTTCAGGATGTTGATCTGCTCTTCATACACGGTGTCCCTGTTTTTCTCGAGAAACCCCTCGCACTGGTACTCCACCTAACACAAAGCAAAGGGAAAAAGCCAGGGGTTAACTTCCTCCTCCTGAAAGTCCAGTCACACAGCCACAACGCGTTCCCCGAGGCATCCACTACTGTCGTGAGCTTACTCGGGAAACCTAAGAGGGAGTGAGGAATAACTACAATTTAAGAAAACATTTTTTATTTTAAAGAGTCAATTTGAACAAGGGCCAAATCCTTAGCGCAAACACAGATTGTTTCTTAGTCATTAAACTATTTTGTACGGCATCCAAATGCATTTCCACCGAAACCAGTGGCAAAAACTCAAGGATTATTATTCCCCTGGCATTAATTTTTGCTTAAAAGGCACTCCAAAGCTACCTGTGAGCTAATCAATAAACCTCAAAAGATGTCCTGCGTACATCTCTTGCTCCTGAGATTGAAGGGAGTCAGGGAGCCTGGGGAAGCATTTTCAAAGAACAGAAGGATACTACGTATACATACATACATGCATGCATGTGTATATATATATATATGTATGTATGTATGTATATATATATGTATGTATATATTTATATTTATATACATACACACAAACATTTTTTTACATTTGACATTTTATTTTTTTTAAACGTTTTCCATTTGATCCCAAAACATGCATGCAAAGCTTGGCATCTTCTCCCTCAAAATGGTGAGACCGGCTCTGGGGTCAGCTCTCAGAACTTCTGCTCTTCAAAATAATCCCCCGTTCCAATATTTCTTCCGTGAAGCTGCCCTGAGAGTAATTCATTTCACTGCAGCTTTGAGAAAGAGGATTTTTCTCTGCTCAGGAAAGCATACCCATTTAAAGCTTAGTGCAATAGTTCAGAGGCAAAAGTCTTCAAGCTGATCAAGATCTGAGCACCCAGCTAAGTGTCCCTGTCGCTACCAGTAGCTCACTGCTGCTGTAAATTACTTTTTTGTGTGGCCCTCTTCTTTGCTCCACGCAACTTGCCTTTCTGCATTTAAGCCACAGCACCCACCCCACACACCCAGTCACCTTGTCTGCAAAGTGCACGACGATGAAGGAGGTGTTGGACATGCGGGGCTTCTGGAAGTGCTGGCTGCTGGCGTGCCGGTCGTACAGCTTCTGTGCCCAGTTGTGGTCGGTTCCTTTGGGAACCTGAATGGGAAGGAAAGGAGCACAGCTGCAATCAGACGTGCAAATACTCTGGCTGCCCAGGGGCAGCTGAGCAGGAGGAAGGACACCAGGAACCACAGCAGCTTGGGGAAGATGCAGAAGTCTAAGATGTTCATCATGGCCAACAAGAAAAAGTCAAAACTTTGGCCCAAACTCCCACTTCTCCACTGGTATCACAGAGATTTAACGAGCAGGAGAACAAGAATCAACACACAAAAAGTTTCAGGTCAACATCCCAACTCATGCTTCCATCGGCACGCCTCATGCCTTCATCAGTGCTCCAGCTCCCATTGACCGGAGCGCCAAGGGGGTCTGCTACAGCGTTTGCTCTCTGGGCAAGGGGCACATTTGGTTTTGAGGCAGACTCGCAGACATTACCACCACTAAATAACGAATAATGCACATTGCAAGAATGTGGCCAACAGCAGCTATATGAATATTTGAGAAAAAAAGTGCCTGTCCCCTCCCCTACTCTGGGAATGGGTACTATTTTATTTGCACATATATCCTTGCACGAATGCAGTAATATTTCACTCCCAGTGAAAAACATCTGAATGCTGGTACTACTCCAACAGCTAGAGAGCTCTCACAGGGAAAAAATAAGGAAAAAAAATGGTATTTTTGTGCTTAAGTTGCATTAATTGCTAGGCATAGATATCACTTTTTTAAAGCAGGTTTTTTGTGACCAAATGACAGCCAATACTTTCACAAACTGCCGCCTGAGATAACATTCAAGAGGTGCCATTTTGTTTTAAAATAACAGTAATAAAATGCTTAAGAAAAATCTGACTGTCATAAGCCTTGGGATCCAGCACAAGTAGCTCACCCTCCCGTCATGTATATGCAAACAGCTGCCTGGTCCAAAATATCCTCTGCAAGATGGGACTTTCTGGGCAGAGAAGTAGACAAGAGATAGCTCCCGCTGTGCCAAATCCATTGCTCTGTACCCTTAAGTTTCAACATAATCTCTTCAGCCACTGGCATCCCAACCACTGGATGCGGTAATGCCAACTTCACATAGGCAGCCAGGGATGGGAGAGGTGGGACTTCAAACCTGCATATCTCCTCATCCATTCCTGCTGACAGATGACTCGCGTAGCCCTGTCCACACATCTAACCCTCCCGTGCTGCGAACCCCATGGATGCCGAAACCATCTTCATATTGTATTTACACTTAATTCAGCAGGCAACTCTTACATTGACCTACCCTTGAACAAATCTGCCGCTTATGGGACACCAAGATATCCCACCCTCTAGAGCTGGAGAAACGTCCTAACTACGGGGCCGTTCTGCAGTGGCAAGGCACACGACAGCATGTTGGCAGAGATACTGTCACTAGGACAGGAGAGACTAAATGGAGAAATCCTGAACAGTTGTAATTACTGAAAAGTCTCACGGCACTACGTGTACAGGACAGGGACTGGCTACTTCCCAGGAGCGAACACCTACAAGGAGGGTTTCAGCTCACCCTTCTAGCCAGCACCCACAGTTTTCACCCAGTAAGTGACTGCAAACTTCTTCCCCTAAGTTAGTGTGTTGCATTGCCAAGAACAAGAAAAAAACTGAGTTTGTTTATTTTGGAAGAGAACATACAGTTGCATAGCAGCATATGATAATTTACATGTACTTTAGATACCTTCATGATTACAGTTCCCACAGTGACTAATTTTTAAGGATATGCTCAGCACATCAGATCTTAGAGAACAATATCCTGTTGTCATGCAGGACCCACAGGTGAGTGGTTCTAGGGCAGACAACAAGATGGGAATAATTTCTCTTTGCAGGCAGCTGTCGTTGGATTTCAGCACACAACCAATGCCTCCACTTTTCATCTCCACATAGTGTGTGCTTGGAGCGGGAGCTGAAATTGCTGAAGTGGCCTGGGCCTTCATTTCTACCTCCCGTTCCAGCTTTGCCCAAGGTATTAGCTTGCAACATAAGGGTACCAGTCCCATCCACCTGGCCCAAAGTGGATGGGAAACCAACACGGGGTCTCTTGCCCTACCTAAGGCATGAAACTGTCTGAGCTACGCACAGGACAGAAGTGTTAGGCACCAAAAGGAACATACTGTGTTCCTGCCACTGGAGGAAACAACCTCCGCCAGAACAGTAAATCTGTGAAAACTTCACTGCTCTCAGAGAAAGATGAACAGTTTCCTTCCAACCCAGGCAAATGCTCATCTCTACTGTTCTTTTCCGGCTAAGACTCTAAACGCTAAAACAATCCTCTCCCCAAGCACCCCCCCCCAAAAAAAAACAAAAAAAAACCCCTCCAAAACAAACCTCCCAAACAAACAAAAAATCCACATTGTTTACACACCATCAGTCGTTAGAGCACTTCCCAAAAGACATTTGAGGAAAAACAGTAGGGCTGTAACTGTCTTATTTTGTATTTTCCCAAGTGCAACAAGATTGACAAAAGTAAAATTCTTGAAAACTAAAGAAAAGGAGGCACGAAGTTTCACCCCAGAAATACAGAAATATATAGATACAGATAGATAGATAAAAAAGACATGTAGAGATTATGTATGTAAGGAGGGAAGGAGGTGGAAGAGGGAGGAGGAAGAGGAAGAAGGGAGGTGGAAGAGGGAGAAAGACCATGGTGCTCTGCAAGTATTGTATGGAAATCTCTGAACAGGAATAGCCTTAGAGGAGCTGTTTACATTAAGTCACCGGTCCTGCTGCTGTCCCCACTGTCCCAACAGCCCTCGTCTGCCTGTCGCTCTGCACGAAGCAGCTGGGCACCGTAATCCTCACCTTCGCCCCACTTCGGTGCACGCGGTCCTCTGCACACCGCTGGGAACTACAGTGCCAGAAACTGGAACTGCTCAGTACAGCCAGGATCGGTCCCCACGCTCGAGGCCACTGCTTTTGGGTGCCCGGCTCAAAAAAATGCAAAAATCCAAAACCCCCAGGCAGCCAAGGAGCCGTTCAGGAGGCGTTTAGGCTGAAGGAGGAGATTCTGTCCATGGTCACAGAAAAAAGGCAGTTAACAAAGGTCCATCCAAACCTACTGAGCTAAAAGCGAGCACCCTACAAGCATAGTCGGAGATACTGAAATTGTAATTTCTTTCTCCTTACTGTTCCAACGCATGCTAAAGCTCGAGATGAGCGGGGCATCCAGAGTGTCCTTAGCCCTCCAGAGAGGCCTTCGGCTGGAAGCGATGCACCCAACTTTGCAGTCACATAAATCGACAGCATGACGTGGGCAAGGTTATCCCGCCCGCTCGTTAGAGCGAATGATGGTCCGCCGGTAGGCAACACCAGTGGCACAGCCCCTCTCCCCTGCCTTCCTGCAGCCGCTCGCTGGGCAGCGGTGCCCCCGACAGAACCACACGGCGCTCCAGGATAACACGCTGATTGCTGATAGTCAAAAAAACTAACAAATCGAGACGAGGAAAATGCATTTGTTTGCATACCAAAGTTCACAGTGATGCACGGAGAGACAGGTGGGATTGAAAACTAGTCCGCTAGAAACAGGCTTCAGTGTTTCTGGCGCACAAGAGAAGGACATGGGAAAGATTAAAGATCATCTTTGGAACAGTATGGGAAAATGCCTGTGCCATATCAACAGCCTAACACAGTGGTTGCGTTTTACAGCATGTTACAAGAGCGCACAGGTCGGTTTGAGAACGCTGGGGGGTTCACAGGTTTGGTCCAACAAATCCTCCTTTGACAGCCACAGGGTCACATCGCACCTCGGTGAACAGAAATTCCCCGAGATGAATAATTGGACAAAGATGTCATGATAGGCACATCAGTCCTTCAGAACAGCCCTTTGCTGGTCAAACCTTTTTAGATGCACTTCTTGCTAATTGAACGCTTTTATCATACTTTTTTCCATTTCCGCTCCCATCCCCACAGCATAATCAAAAGCAAGGAAGTAGCTGGGCAGAGATATCCAACTTTCACCTTACAGAGAAAGCTGGATATCCATAGCAGCTTCAGACTTTACTCCTGAGCGACCTTTGGAAATGGTATGGAAGATGCACAGCACTCGTGCAGAGCAAGTGGTTTCAGGCAGAAAAGCAGAAAACCGCATCCAGCTTTGATACAGAGACATCACTGCATTCCTTAAAGAATTTTCAACTTCCTTTAAGAGTTATTTCAGTCTTCTGAAAACCAACCCAGTCTAGCTCCTCTGCAGAGTACTGGAGTCACTCTTCACATATTACCTCCACCCTCAGCGTCCTCCAGGGAAGCCTGCTGACTCCATCACCTAGGTCACCCTCTATAATAAGACCAATCATACTCAAAAGCCTCCTCACATCCCAGATATCCAAGCACATCTTCTACATGCCCTCCCAACTTGCCAGGACTGGATTTTCAGAAGACTGTCTCCCTCCTTACTGCCCATCTCTGCTGATGGGCTTTATATTGGTTCTCCTATCTCTCCTTGAAAGCTCTGCCTATTCCAAATTATTTACCACTATCAGTGTTGGCTGTACAACAATTCCCCCCACACTTCACAGCTCACAGGCAGGGAGGGAGGTCCTCCTACATCCCTTCTTCCCCCTTCTCTCCACTTCAAGGCTCATCAGTTTGTCCTGTAGGACTTCCTAAATCCCACGGTAACTTTCTGTACCTACTGTGCTGGCCTCAGTTCACAAGGCTACTGCAAGGCCACTTTCTGTTGACGGGACTTCTTCCTGTTCCTCTGGCCCCTTTTTAGGCCAAAGCAAAGCCAAGAGGTCCTAGAAGCCCTACATCTAGGTAGGTGATCCTCCAGTGCAGGAAATGTGGAAGATGGTGACAAGGTCCTTTACGGATTACAAGGAAACTTAGCAGAAGGTGCAGGGTGACAGTCCCACAAGGATTATAAGGCTCCTTGTGCAGATCAGGGATGTAACGGGAGGTTGGACCAAATGAGGCACCCTCCAGCCTTAATAACGCTATGACAGCTCTTAACTCTGAAGACTTGAAAGCTGCCTAGTTCAATCCAAAGAATACAAACATATCTTAATGCCCTCTTCTTTCAGAGCTGCAGGTTTTATGGTTTGCTTCCAAGAAACAGCTTTAGTCCTTCAAACTCCAGTTTCTATGCAAAAGCTCTTTCATTGCCAATTCTCATTTCTGTCCTAGATGGTTCCCTCCTTTTGTAAATCAGGTGGCAAGACTGAAGGTCTATGACCTCGGTTAGCCACACGCCTTTAGCATATCCAGAATACCCCCAACCTCCCATTAAAAATAATAATAATAATAAAAAAAAATCCACCCTGCAAAGTGACAATTTTAGCGCAATCATAGAGGATTTGTTGCCAGTGTTTCATTATGCTGCCAGAACCCCACTGCTGCCATTTCGGTCCCCGAGCACATTTCCCCACTGCACTCTGCGCTAACAGGACAGCATGCTGATTACCCTGTCGAACGCCTGCGCCCGCAGAGTCGCTCGCCCTCCACTGCTCTAGCACCAGCACGGCTGTCCACAGAGCACGCTGACGGGGCCAGGACTGCTGCCGCTAATGTGGGTGTGAGGGCTTTCATGCCAAAACTGGTGCTTTTACTTGACAGGCTTGCTGAACTTTTCATAAAGCTGAAGACTGCTTGCAGGTTATCACAAAAGAACCAATTTGAGGGCTCATAAAAGAGCTGGTGACTAATCACAGCATTCCCCGGTGACACACGAGCACTGAGACAATTGGCAACGGATGTGGGGGGACAGTTCCCGTGCTCCAGTTTCTTGGGAAAAAAAGCAGAGATTAAAAAGTACTAACAGTTAGAGAGATATTTACAGCCAACTTCCCACAGGACACGTCGTTATTATTTTCTAGGAGGAGAATTGCCTCCTAGATGAGAGTAGTGCCCTATCTAATGCAACGTCCTGTCACCAGGAGCAACCAGCGCCGGGTGCTTTCGAGAGGAGCAAAGGGAGTCATCAGATGATATGTCCTCTGGGAAACTTTCCTTCTGGTCCTCTCGATACCTAGGAGGTGGCTCAAGCCTGAAGAACTCACCAGGCTTAACAGCATCGAGACAAAAACGAAATGGTGCCGAATATCAAGCAAAAATTTCTGATATCCCTCTGAGCCAGTGCTGGATAAGATGCTATTTTAGAGAAGTTATAAATTAAGTTGAATTTGCTCTCATTTTTAAGTAAATTATATTCAGAAATAGAAACAGACAGGATAAGACAAGCTAGGAAGAAGGCTGAAGCTTTTTCTCTGTTGCACATATCCTTTTGGCTGTTCCTGCTCGCTGAGCATCTAGAAGACCTCAAACGCAATTTTTTTAGGTGTTTTCCCTGGCCACAGTCATAGCCTGTGCAGGACCTGGGACCTGCAGGTTGAAGACAGGCCGGCTGCATCTGGGGACTGTCACACTGCAGAGAGTAGTCACTTAACAGGTCACCTTCCTTTCACAGACAAGGACAGGTCACACGTCTCCTTAAATCCCAACAGGGAACAAAGTCTAAATAATGAATCCCAAACCTTTCCCTCTGATGCAACATGACACATCTGTCCTTGGGCCACTGGGTTTGTTCAAAGCCCACGGATCTCAGCAGACCAATAAGAACCAGTTGGGCCCCTCTGATGACCTTGGCCATTCAGCGGTGAGACCTCTTCCTTGCCTGTCTCCATGCACTTTAAAATATACATATATATATGCATATAAATATTATTTATTATTTATATATATTTATATATAACTATATGTATATTTATTGTTTATATATATATATATATATATATATACATATACATATATATATATATATATAAATGTCCCCAGGCTTTCTAATACAACTTGTCTGCCCTTTAATTAAAAAAAGAAACAGAAAACAAAACAAAACAAAAAACACCAAGCAAAAACAAACCCTCTGTCTCTATCGTTTTAGAACGACAGACCAACAAAAGCGACTCAAAGGCAGGACTCATTTCCAAACTCCAACGAAAGAATGCTGGATTAGTTACTAAATGGGAAGCCAACTCAAGTGAGGACACTTCTACAGAAGGTCATTGCTGGCTCCTGTTTCTCTACACCAAAGGAGCCAAAGGGACACCTGATTTCGGTCCTCTGCAAAACTACGGATTGAAGTCAGAGGGAATTTGTCATCAGCTTCAGCAAGTCCTTGGAGCATGGCTGATTCTCTCATTACTCATCACAGCCCAGGCCTGATTTTCACCACTCCACAACGCAGCCATTCCCCGAGGAGACACGTTTCTCGCTTCAGGCCTCTGGCACAGTTCAACGCAGCAAGGTTAACCAACTTGAAGGCCCTCCCAGGCAGACTTTTACCACGTGCTGAGTGCCACAGAAGGTGAAATTCCAACATCTGAAGACTTTACGCTAAGTGTAGGTGACTTCACCCCAAATAACTGTCGCAGGAAGATTCGGCTTCCCCTTGGGACAAAACAAGGGCTGAAGTAGGGAGGACTGCCAGCTCCTGGATCATGTTGAAGGAACTGAACGTCACAAGCACGATCTATCCCTAAGTGCAGCTAGGCCAGAAACACAAGCTTTGGCTTTACATGGTACAAACAGGGTTCCCAGTTTATGAAGGGAACTGTCAAACTTATGCCAAAGAGGCTCTGAATGGTCCTGAAGCAAAGCAAAGGCCAACTGCTTGCCCTAGGCATAAGCACCCAAGCAAGGCATGTGAGAGAAGTCCTCTACCCTCTTAGGAGCTGCTACAGGCCAAGGTCTGCATGCTACAGGACAACCCAATCTTTAACTTTTAGAAAAACTAAAATGCCAGGAAAAAGCCGAGTGGCTTTCTTTACCTTGCACTCTTCATCCAGCAGGTCCAAGATACCAAGTTTCGCTTCTATAAGGTCTATGCAGGGCTGGTTATCATAAAAGTCTATAAGAGTCCACGGGATTTCTTCCTTCACGTACTCTTCTTGTTCCAGCTTAAACACGTGCTGAGATAAGGAGAAGAGCATAGTTACCAACCTGCACCTCGAACCCACACAGGGCCAGCCCCTTCCCCATTTGCTCGTTAATAAATGTACAGTTTTCCCACAGTACGTGAAGAAGCCACAGAAAATTTAGGTGCTTTGTACAGGCTTTGTCGCTTACAGAATCTAGCTTCTGGCAAGTAAAATAGAAGTGCTACACTAGGAAACCATGAGACAAAAAAAAAAAGTCTTTAAATGACTTTCACTCAAAAACTACCCAAGCTGTCACTGCATCTAAGTAAAAACCATGTTCTGAAATGGCCACGAGATGCACCTGGGGCTACTACAAATCCCTCTCTCCTTCGGGGCTCCACCGATTAAACCAGAGACCCGCAGCAGGTTCACTAGCCCAAAGTCAGGTCGCGTCGAGCGTGTGCGCCCCGACGGGTGAGCACCACTTCGCAGAGAGCGCGATCTTCCTAGAAGAGGTATCGCCATCAGTACCATAACTGATTCACAAACATCTCTATTGCAGGTTCTTATTATTCTGAAAAGAGTAATAAAGAAAAAGTCCTTTCTATGGCTTACATACGTCAGGCCTATCCCCAGGCAGATAAATTGTCTTTGGCTATTTCTGAGATAATCTAAGCATATTAAAAGAAAAAGATTTTTAAAGTGCACTTTTCTTCCTCAAAAGATGGCTTTTTAAAATCTCTTCAAACATGTCATCTCTGAGTTCGAATTTATAAGCTTTAGAAGTGATAGCTGGACATATTAAGTAAGATATGAAAAGTGCAAGTACAGCCCATTATTTACTTCTCATTTTTACAAGCACTGCTATGATGTATTAGAGCGATCGCAAACGTTTGTGCCAGGCAGATGATACAGTTTCAAAGCGCCCAAGTACTTAGTTGCTCCAATTTAACAGATTCTCCCTCAAATCCTGAAATTAATAGCAAGTTTTTCCCTGTTGACGACCGGAGCAGAAGATGACCCCTTAATGATTTTGTGTTCAGTCCGGGTAAGAGCTTATAGCTAATAAAACAGAAGAATGTAGTGTGTCACGTGTCAAACCGAGAAGGACTGTGTATAGCCCTGCCATTTAATCCAGAATTTCAGCCGCATCCAGAGGTTCCAGCCCCATGTAATCAGCAGGTTTTTACTCAAGCACAAGGAAAATCAGGACTCAGCACAACCACCCCCCCGAGGTTTAGCGTGGCTTAGGAACAAAACAACGCCGGCAAACTTCCGACTCGCTCAAAAACATTAGCGGGCCTTTGCCTAAACCATTTGTTAAACATGCTGCCAGGATCAATTTTGTATTTATTATTTTATAACTAAACCAAGCATCATTTACAACTTGGCAGGAATATTTAGTGCAATTACAGTGTGCAAGCCTTGCCCGGGAGAGACGGTATCGGAAGGACGACGGTCATGCCCGCCCTGAGATCCGGCCAGGCTGCAGATCAGGGCCATTAAGTGGAAGCCAGACATGCAATAACATGGCCTTGATGAGCGTGTTGTTGGGTTTTTCCGTTTTATTTCGTTTTAAGTTTTATGGCATGTTTCCAAGTTGACCTTACCGAGTTGAATTGCTGCTGGAGCTTTTCGTTGGCGTAGTTGATACAAAACTGCTCAAAGCTATTCACTTCAAAAGTTTCAAACCTGCAAAGCAATGAATAAATCAGCATCAAGGGCTGCCGCTTTTAAAAAAAGTCTTCTTCACTCTGCAATGGTGTCATCTACATGACAGGAAACATCAGTTATTTAGTCTCGTTAAATGCCTTCTATCCCAGATCTACGCTTTATTCCTCGAATCTCAAATTTGTGTCTCTCCTTTCCACAACTCGAGGGATTGGAAAGGTCTGTTCTGCTAAGCACAGTCGGATGCTTAGTACAATGGTAGCTGCCTGCAAATTAGGTGGTAGTGCTGTCTGAGACAAGAAACGTAACAACCCCTCTTGCGGAAAAATATTATTAAATATTAAGGGTACATATATTCACTGCAGAGGTGATGGTCTTGGTGCAAATAACACAATTTCAGCACAGCATCAGCGCTCGCCTGCCCTTCCCCACGCTCCTCAGCCAAATCCAGCTCCGTATTTAAGCCCATTAATATTTTTGCACAGCGTATTTGCTCCATTTTGTCTTTTCTCCTTGTTCTGCCCGTGTGACTGGCAGATCCCAAATCTGCTGCTGCACTAGGGTTTATACTAAAATATTCAAAGTTTGTGAATAAGTTCAGCGCACGGCTGGCTGCCTCAGCGTTCACACTCCCTTTCGCACTGCAAACAGCAGAGGAATGAAAACAAACCGTCCCTGCCAAATGCAGAAATGTCTGCAGGAATTTGCTTTTCAAAAGAATCATAAGGAGCTACCGAATTGCCTGCAGTAAGTGACCCGTAATTCCTTCGCACCGAACAAAAACACACCAAAACACACAGCAATCAGTAACATCTTAGACGAGTCCCAAGCGTCAGATAACCACCAGCACAAAGTACCGAGTGCTGTCTTGGAGTAAAGCATCTTTTAGGCAAAGGAATACTGTTCAATACCTTCAATTCTTTATTTTTGTTAACAATTTATTCAAGTTATTCCAGCATTATGTATTGCTACCCAACGCTATAAGCCTTCGAGGCGCTGCTTCTCGCCCCTCAGGTGAGGGGGCCGGTAACGTTTGTTCTGTAAAGCAGCAACGCTAATCCCAACGTAGAGGTCACCTACTCAAGCTCGCCCTGTAACACTGCAACTATAGTAAGCGATGCAGATTTCAACGCTGCATGCTCTCACTCCAATACTAACACAGGATTACAGGTGCCGAGTATTGGAAACCCGCAGCCTCCGCATCCTCAGCTTGCACCCGCTCCATGCAAACCCTCCCTACGGAGACGACCCCCTTCCACCACCCCAGGCAGCGCCCGCGCTGGCCATGCTCCTGGGGCACCAGGCTGCACGCAGCTCTTTGCCCATCTAGTTTAGCTCCTCTCCAAGAGGAAAAAGAACAACAGCAGACATTTGGAAAATATCCAGGATTTGGTAGAATTCATTCCCTTTCCCAGATAACCCACGTTCTGGGAACCAGACTACTTGCTAAGACCCCAGAGGCTCAGGGTTGCAAGCACCCAATGTCTCTCTGGTATATGGTTAGTTATTATTGTTGTTAGCAATTATTGTTGTTGTTTACTATTACCAGACCTGAGCACAGCCTGATTTCACTTCAGCTCACACCGCGGCACCCAAGGGGTAGTGCTATTTGCTGGCTGACGTGCTTGACGTGATAGGGAGAGGAGACCTGCGCCTCAGAGAGATTTTTGTTCCACACTAGCAGGTTTTCATGCCCAACTTAATCTTTCATAAGCGCTGTTCTCAAGTCTCCTTTTAGTTATTTCTGAAAGAGCGCATCCCATTTCCCAGTTCAGGCATCCGCGTACCTACCCCACCCCACTGCAGCCACGTGGCTCCAGCTCCGAGCTTGATTTGCCACGTCCTAGCCTGCAGGGACACCGACTGAAACAGCTTCTCCATCTCACCCTCACTTTCCAGCCACCCAGATTGTGCTAACTCCAGCTGGTGACTGAAGATCTTTCAGGTGCTGTGCCATCCACCTCGGACAGTCTGGACACGTGCAAACCTCTGCCAACAACCTCACCATCTCAAGCTGTCCTTTTGGGATCCCAACCAAACAGAATCATATTCCTATCATACTTCATAAGAGTTTTCCAGGAAACCTTGCTGTGTGGCAGCGGTTGCTGATGGAGCTGAGTCAGCAGGACTACACCGATGCTCCAGCACTGAAAGGGGGGGCTGTTGCTGTTCAATGGGATGCTACAACCAACAGCCCAACTACCAGGGCTTGCAGAAACGCCATGGGAAGTTGTACATACAAGCATCAAGATCCACTCCCAGTAACTGTGTGGGTATTATAGCTGTAAAATCTTTCTGTAGCTGACCCAGAGCTGTTCCAGCAGGATTTCATTCTGAATTTTGCCTTCAGCTACATTTGACAGACCTTACATGGAATTTGCACCTAGGAAGCTGCTCCAGGAGCAGTTCCTGGAGCAGCTGCAACCGGTCCATCCTACCTCGCCTGCCCTGAAACAGGAACAAGTGAGTATCGTGATATACTGAGGGAGCAAGGACGGTCACTACTGTCCCACTTCTCCCTTTTCCTTGCTCCCAAAAGGGACAGAAAAGACTGTGTGAAGGGAGGGAAAAATCCCCAAACCAGGAGGCCTCTTTCTTTTTCTCCAGCAAAAGGAGTGGGAATAGTCATGTTTAGGGGATAAACAATTCTGCCAATGGAAGATGGTTCAGACTAAGAATACTCACGTTTGCATTTGAGGGTCTGGGGCAGGTCTGGCCCCTACTTGGAGGGGACAAGGAGCCTTTCTGCAGTCAATGATGTCAGAAGGTCGCCCTTTCTATTATTCCCACCCCTACCAGAAGCCACAGGGACAGCTGCATGTTAAGCTCAGCACAGACACTTTAGGAGATCGGGGGTGCTCTGTTAGAAGGGCAAAACAAGGCGTTAACCGTAACCGCCTTAAAAGCAAGAGCGTCCCTACCCATAGATATCGAGCACACCGATGAAGGAGTGCTGCTTCACAGTGGTGTACAGGGCTTTGTTGATGTGCTGCACGATCCAGTTGAAGAGCTGGGCATAGATGTGCTTAGCCAGGGCATCCCTGGCGTTGAGCACCTGCTGAAGGGACATGCTCTTCACGTAGGTCTCGGCCGTGGTGACCAGCTTCCGGTGGCAGAGCCAGTGCTGCATCTGGCTGTGCTCCACGCCCAGCAAGCTGCAGAAGGTGTTCAGGTGCTCGTCTGTACTCTGCGAGGGGAACAACGAGAAATGAGCTCAGCAGGTGCTCTGCGACACTTGCAGGACAAAAATCAAAATTGTTCCCCTTCCCGCCGCTGTCATCCGACCCCACCTGTCTCCAGGGAAATAGGTAGAACGGCTTACATGTAGCACTGAGCAGTGATGCTGCACGACTTTGCTATACCCTGGCTATCTTTAACATCTCAATCCCCATAAAAGAGTAGATCTATACGGTAAGTGCCAACGGGGAAGAGCACCGTTGGCTTTGTTCCCCCTCCTGTGGTGACACCGTGTACTCCTGGAGGACATGCTCCCCTCCCAGGTGCATTCCCCGAAACCCTTCCTGTCTCAGGCTGTGCGACTCGGTGCGAAATGACGACCAGGATGCCACAGCTACAGCCTGCGCCACGTTAACACAAGCATCTAAACCCACCAAGGAGCAGGTGCAGCTTTCTGGTGTCTTTTCTCCAGAATCGCTATTTTCAACACCCCAAAGTAGACTAAGACTAACAGAACGTGAATGCAAAGACAGCATGCCATCGTATTTCCCCTTCTACAACCTAACCCCACCTATTCTGAAAAACGAAGTTGCACAGCGTGTGTTATCAGAAGGGGCTGTGTTTCATGTAATCAATAAAACGAAAACTGAACTTAGTTTTAGTGTATCTTTTTCCCCCTCAGACAACACTAGACAAGGCACTCCCAAGTCCACCGTGTTAAGAGAGCAGGCACCTTCTTTCAGATGATGAGAAATCAGTCTCCCTTTTGCCAGTGTAATAACATATCAAAAGGAAGTAAGTTGTTTCCAACTAGATTCGTATTTATGTAGAATAGGGGATGGGCTTGGGAATGGGGAGAGAAATGCATTTGTCAAGTGCTCCAGGGTGCTTTTTTGCTCTAATATGTTTTTAGACCATGGCTTCAAAGTCCTCACAGGATTGATTTAATACCACGCAATTAAATTTGAAGGTAATTAAACAACGTGAACTCCATTACAGAACTCAGCGTTGCTGGAGCAGACCAGCTTTACATATCCACGTTGCCAAATATCAAGCAAATTACCCCCAGCATCCAACTAATTGCATGCTGCATTATCTCTAGGGTAACACTAGGAGTGCGTGCCGAATACATTTTAATATTTTAATTAGGAATAAACGATCCAGTCTGGGAGGCAATGATAATTGATAGGGCAGTATTTGCCACATAATCACTATTTTTTTCCCCCTGAACAAACACACAGAAACAGGAAAATCACTGCTAAGGCATCTTCGGTCATTTATTTCTACTAATTAAGTGCAGTACTTTGCAGTCGTGCACTGATCTGCGCAGTCCTCCTTTGAATACTCAATGGCCACATTTCCAAAAGCGGCCTCACTCACTTCAGCGTCAGTCTCCACCAACAACCAAAAAACTCATTTTGCTTATTTCTCCTTAAATATCCACCTCCCCACTGGACGACCCCACATGCTGGTGGCACTGAAAGATTTGCCAGCTTGGCCTGCAGCAAAGGTGGTCATGGAAAATTAACACCTGCTGCTGCTGGCAGTCACTGGTCCCCCAGTACTTTATGCGCTAAGGGTGGCCAATCTTTTAAGAAAGCAGAAAAATCTAAAGACGGGATGGGTTTTAAGGTGGTAAGTTACATTTGTGGCTCTTTCTAACATAAAAAAAGAACTATGTCGTTTCCAGGCAAGCTAGCGATGAGAAGCAGGGCACCATTTCCCAGGGAGGAAAAACAAATCAGTCAGGAAATAATGCCCGATGGGTTTCCTACAAAAAGCAAAGAAAAACAGGAGGAAAAGGATTCCCTAGGGCTACCTGCGGATGTCCTGCGAAGCACGAGGTAGCCAACACGGCCCGATTTACGAATATACTAAACCCTACGTGCAGCTTCTCCCACCCTTGCCGGTGACCTACCGAGACGCTACAGGCATCGCCATCCCGTTCGGCTTGGATGTCCAAGTTGCCTAGGTGCAGAATGGCAGCGATTATCCTGAAAATGGTCATCTGGTGAGACTCCTTCACTCCTGCGGGAACAACCGGGACCCGATTGGCACAGAACGACCTCAACAAACATCATCGGGCAGAAGCGACGGCTGAAACCACAGCTGGAGCTATCCATATCCACCGTTACGTCTCTACCCCTTTCAATTATGGTCGCGAGCGCGGGGGAACGTAAAACAAAAGCGTTCACGCGCCCGAATCCCAACAGCTCCGGCCTCGTGCTCCAGCTGGAAGCGCTGAGCCACCGGGAAGGCGCCACAAAGGGCCACCACCGTCCTGCCGTGAGCTCCTTGTCCTGGGTCTGCCACTGGGGGTGGGTAAAACGTGATTGCTTCTTGTATTTTCTGGCAGATTTTTGGAAGCGTTTCCAGCAGGAACATCATTCAGCACAGGTCCATATGGAGTTTCCCTGCCAAATCCTGCATTTCGGTATCCCAGCCGGCTTTCTGTGCCCTGACCAGGTTAAGCTAAGGAGGAACGAGCAAGGCTAAAGCACAATGGTGCCAAATTTGGCGGAAAAGCCAGCAGTTAGAGCACTCGCAATGACCCTTCACGCTCGCTAGAGGCCCGGCGCAACGCCCACGACGGGCGGCTTATGACTGCCCGTCTTCAGATCCCAGCACGATACGGCGGCGGCTTGAGAAGCGCTGCCGCCCTTAACCCGCACGAGGGTGAAACTCTACAGCGGGAGTCCTTTTTCTGCCTATAAACAGGGTGAAAAATAGCAAGTCAAAGCTGTGCCGCAGCTCTGAACCTAAAACGGTTTGTTTAGGGAGTCCGTGTGTGTCTCCACTTCGTTGCTGTTTTGCAGGATAGGTATCAGAAACACTCCTACCGCTCATGCCAAAGAACAAGGTGAAGCCAGCTGGGTCAACGGGAAGATCAATTTATGGCTCTGAGGGCAACAGGAGAGCAAGAAAATCCAGGAAAAATACTGAAAACATTTGCAAGAGGCTGCGTGGCCGGGGAGGGCTGCTGGGCGCCCGCAGCATAACGCTTACCGAGCAGGGTGAAGGCATGCCTGGTCTTCTCAAAGTCATCAGCATCATCCACGCCCTCGATGGACACGTCGCCTCCCTGGGAAGCATAGAAGAAGTCT
Source organism: Struthio camelus (assembly GCF_040807025.1). Lineage (NCBI taxonomy): Eukaryota > Metazoa > Chordata > Aves > Struthioniformes > Struthionidae > Struthio > Struthio camelus. The sequence goes on from NC_090982.1 coordinate 86,315,814, forward strand.
TCGGCACATGCTAGGGGAGAGAAGTGAGCAAAATAAGCCCGTCAGCGAGCAGGCACGAGGTCAATGAGGAGGGGAGCAAATCTGGGCTTCTTTCAAACACGAAAGTCATTGCAACCTCCACAAAACCCTCCAGGCGGCGTGGCCGGAGGTTAAGGGAGGCGTTCATGAAGCCACCAAGCACTTCAAGCACGGACACCGATTCCTTGTCTGCTGGTGGGAGGAAATGCTGCGTCACCCAAAAGGTACAGTCCTGGCCCAAACCAGATTTAAAACTCTCTATCTGTGCCACCGCATCAAAGCTTTTGTCCAATTCATTAGCTGTCTGCTAAACTCTGAGTGTATACATATCTCTCTCTATATATATACACACACACATACACGTATGTATATATATATGGGGGGGTAGCTTATATATGTATATACGTATGTATATGGAATAAAGGTTTTTTCCCACATTCATTTCCTATTTCAAATTAGGGTTTGGGGGTACACATACCCATGACCGAAATAAAATAGAAATGTTAACGCCTTTCCCACATAACGCTTCTCCTTAGCCACAGGGAGCAAAGGGAATAGCAGAAACGCGCACAGTGTCAGAATTGGACCATCCAAGTACATATCTGTGCTTTAACGCAGTCATTTCAGGATGACACAGGGCTAAACACTCCGGAGATCGGGATTCGAACGTAGGCAGAGGAGGGCAGGAGATAGCAGGGTACACACGCACTTTAAAAAGCATTTTTTCCCAAGGATAATGAAAATAATGAGGAAAAGCAGCCCACTGTGCATTCCGCATCCAGCTGCTGGTAACCTTTCAAATCACTGCAATCTGCACTTTTTTGATGGATGTTGCCACCAGAAGGGCCTCGTCCCTTCGCAGCCTACCCACTGGCTTTTACATTAGCTGCACTTTCAAGCCACAAGAAAAACATTTAACTCTCTTTACGTATATAACCCCCTAGGATTGAAAGGTTTCACTCCACTCATTGCCAGAGCATCGGAAATTGGGGACAGAAAACATCGACTGGGGTCAGCGAACCGATCGTCATCCCAGCTCTGAACTGTCCCGTCTCGTTCAGCAGGACTTTACCCAACCGGACCTTAAATATCCCAAATAACCAAGGTTGCAAAGCAGTTGCTCCTTTTGGAGGAGCTCCCCAACCAAGCATATTTCAGAGAATGGGGATTTAAAAAAAAAAAAAAAAAGAAGGAGGGGGTGCTGCTTATCTTAAGCCAAATTTCAAGCCCTGATTTGCACCCGCTGCTCAGATACAGAGCCCCGCACAGCGGATGCCGAGGCATCGCTCCGTTGGGCCGTTCCCACCCCGATTTCCCACCGCGGGGAAGATGTCAAGCTGCGAGCGCTGTGCCCCCTCCTCTCCCTGCCGCGAGCCCCGGGGCACAACTCACAGCTACTTGAATATTTATATTTCAATATGGCTGCTATGATTTTAACAGCCATGCAAAGGCTGCGATTCGTTGCTTAACCCCGTTAAGCACGAATGCTTCATGCCATCGCACAGCCGTCACACCGCTGTTGGAAAGGGCACTGCGTAGCATGCGCGCTGCCATCGGTTCAATCACACATTTGCTTCCTAGTTTAAAATTAGACTTTTCGGCACACTTCCTGCATTGCAAGAATCAACAGGAATTTCATAGCCAAAGAAAGTGAAGGAAAAGACACTTAAGGCTTTTATCCTGAGGATCTGCCCCAGTCTTAGTAGTAGTTATAGCACAGAAGGAAGTCATCGGTTGTCTCCTCCAGGAGCAGCCTAGAACTGGCGTGCTGCCACATCACCACGGCTGGCATGTGCCTAAAAATCTCCACGGGACATAAATCAGCTCCCAAGCTCACCCATGCATTGGTGAGAGTACCCAGCACCGCTCTTCACCCCTATCCCCACGACGAAGGTCAAAATCTTCACTTACAGGTTTGCTTTGCAGGACTCAAGGTTAGTGCTCCTGCCTGTTTTCCAATATTTTGCAATACAGAAAGAACTGCTGTCCTCTCCTACATGCAAGAGCCAAAGGAGAAGCAACAGCTCCTGTTTTGGGGATGAGAAAATATCCGTCCTGCTCTCAGCTTTAAAAAGGTGGATTTTTACATCAAGATACTCCTTGTGTTGTGTAAGACTTGTCAAGTCACAGTTGACATGTGGGTGAGGAAGAGCTCACTGATGAAGCAAGTTTGGGTTCCCACTAGCCATCTTGAGACGTTAACTGGGAAATCTGAAGCAAAGTTCATAATGAGAAGACTCTTAAAAGAAAGAGTGAACTGTGTGTGTCTGTATGTATGTACGTGCATATGCAGAAAACTGCCCAGCACTATTAACTCAACAAGTCAGTGCAGAGCTGGGTTCACCCAAGAACAAAACCACTCTGAGCTCGGGAATCGCCATTTCCTGCCCGGGTAGCTCTGCACTGCTCCGTGCCACCAGAAACCAGGCCACCAAGCTGAAGGGCACCGACACTGTCACCCGAGCTGTGCACACAACCATAAAAAAAATTCAGAGAGATATTTCCAAGGAAACGCAAAACAGCTTTAATTTGAGAGAATGGCTTCTTTTTCACATACTGGTGCACCATGGGAAAGCACAGGTGATGACCCCATGCACTGGCACCAGGAAATTTGGAGCAGGAATGAGTGAAGGCGGCTTCCCCTCCAGCAAAATGCTTGGTGGCCTCACCAGCAAGTCCCACCACCTCCTGTGCTGCCAGCTGCTGCCATTACACATTTTCCTTTTGGGCAATGAGGCTGAAAGCCATAGTCACAAGAGCGTAAAGATGTCCTGGATGACTCATCAGGGGACAAGGAACTCTCTCAGCCTTCAATATGATCTGGAACTACTAGCAGAAACTATGCTTTTTATGAGCCAGGTTTAGAAAGACCTAAGTCTCCACAGATCCACTTGCTCCGCGAGGAAAGAAAGGGGGTTGCACAACTGCAGTTCTACCAAATCAATTCCTTTTGCAGTTTGGGTTGAAATTTCTTATTCTAGGATCCCAGTAGACAAGCGCCTTACTCAGGATCGTCTCATTAAAAAGAGTCATATAACCCACTGGCAGAAATTCTTGGAGGTGCTCTTAGGGCCCAGCGGTGGCCTTTTGGGTTGTGCAAGCTTGCAACGGGGACCAAACACCTGGGCTACATCATTGGCAGATGATGTAACCTGCTAGGCAGGCCCAGCAGCACTGCCTGGCACAATGCAAACTTCTCCACGTACTTGGCACACAAGCCTCAGCTAAGAGGCTCTTGAGATGGCACAAGCAAACACAGGCATCACCTGCACCAACAAGCCCTCCAAGCCCATCTCCCTTCGCAGCCAGCTGCCACACGCAACCTACGTGACGAAACACATTTCCAACCCTACTATATTTTCCTGTTGTCACCATAACCAGGCAGCACGCCAGCGTGTCTCACGGCCCCCAGGGAAGCAGGAGTACTTACTTAGTGCAAGGTCTTTAAATTCTGGAAGACTCGCTGAGGCACAAAGCTGATAGAAGATGTGGTAGTTCCTCTCGTCCTCCGCCTGACGGGTGAGATACAAATTAATTGAGGGAACAAACTGAGTTCAAGTCAGGGAGGCCAGTTAGCAAGTCCAACAGATGCTCACCACTCTGGAATAAGCTCACTAAGCTGACCATCCAGCCTGGCACGGGGATCATCAAGAAAAACTGCAATGGCTCGAGTCCCGCCATACAAAAAAAGAAGCCTGATCCACCAGGAAAGCTACGACTTGCTTCAGAGTGTGCAGTGAGGCTTTAAACACCAGCACACTGCCATGCATGTTCCATTTCAATGCACAAAGCCATAGAGCCTCAGTCTTATATATCTGCATTTTGGCCCACACATATGGCAGGGAAAGTTTTTGTTATTCACAAGCAATTCACGTACGTTTCTTTTTAAAGGGTGACTGTTTTGCTAGGAGACAGATAGGCTTGTTTTAAGTTCTGCCTTGACCTTCAGTATGAGAAAGCGTGAGATTATCAGCAGGACTGACACATTTATGAACGTTGCATGATGCATCTGCCTGCAGTGCTACAAGCCTGGAAGCAATGCCTGCATTAATCCTGTATAACCAATTCACAGAGCGGCTGCTGGGCAGGTGTGGAGATGAAAGAGTTGGGGGAAAAAACATACCGACTTCTCAGATATACTTGACCTGATAGATGGGGTTATCTGCAAAACTAAGGCGCTCAGGTAACTTATGCATTTGAAAGAAGGATTTATATGAAATATCAAATACTGCAGGAAGAGTTCAAAAAAATAAAAGGGATCATTTTAGGACATTTTGGTGATATCTCGGAGCTTAATTTAGGCTCCAAAGGCAACATGCCATCAAAGTTTTCTTCAGCAAGGGGATTTTATTTCTAATCCAAAGAAAAGACTCAGATTATTCAATTCCAAAAGTAGAGAGCCCAAAAGAAAGAAAGAAAGAGAAAAAGGCACATCTCCTCACCTGGAACACCACTCTTGATTTTTCCAACAGATAGGTCCTCATGTTGGCACCAATGATATGGTATCTTTTATCAAAGCCGATCTGAATATATTTCCCAAAGCGGCTGCTGTTGTCATTCCTTGTTGTTTTAGCGTTTCCAATTGCCTGCATGGAACAGAATTAAACATTAAAGAGAGCACTTTTGCTGGGTTTGCACATTAACTCCGAAACAGAGTTTGGCTTTCCATAGCCAAATGAATAAATCACTGCTGCATAAATAGTCATGGCAGGATTAAAGAAAACCCCTGTCCCGGATGGGCGAAGGCACAACCCGAGCCCTGCTGATGGCAGGGCAGCAATGCAACGTTGGAGAGGATGCTGTTACTGTAAGGATACTACTTCCATCGATTTTCCTTCCATAGAAATTCTGGAAACACCATGCTTTCAGTGTGCAGGTCATCAAAATCCCAAGGGATTAAACCTGACCCGAGCAGGATTGATACCCCATCAGCTCATCTGCTGGCGCTCCCCCGTGATGCACGCGTGCTAGAAGGATGGATTTGGGCAAAGAGCATCTCCCCGGAGGCACATTGCGGCAATATCTATGCACACGTGCAGACGCACGTTGCACCCTGTTCTGCTGTCAGCAGCACGGGCGTCTCTAGGGGATGCCAACGGGGTGCAATATGCCGCAGCAAACAGTGGTTCCCACCCCTAATGCCCAGGCATAACGAAGCTGGTTGTCCATCCGCGACACAGACATGGGTGCACTGCTCCACACCGACGCTGGACTTCTTCTGGAGCGCCCTGGGAATAAACGTCAGGGCAGCAGGCTTCATTCCTGCGGAGAGGGCAGGGAAAGGAAACCTCTCCCAGCACTCCTCATTCCCTACTTTTCCCTTCTCCCCCATCCACATCTCTCCGGCCTATATATTCAGAGGATTTATCCCTTTATGTCTGGCTGATGATAAACGCTTCACTAATTCCAATCTCTTCCAATGCCAAGGTCTTCTGAATTAAAAATCTGCCATCAAGACATAATCCCCGAGAGTCCCAGCTTCAGGCAGCACCATGAAAATCTCCACTGCTGGCACCCGAGATGGGGGGATGGAGAAGTAATGGCTCAGTTGACCCCGGCAGCTCTTCCAAGGGAACATGGGAAAGGGGGAATCTTGCTCGCGCTTTGCCTCTGCTGTGCGTGGAGCAATAGCAGGAAGGAGTGTACAGGAAAGACCACTCAGCACCTCTCAAGGGTGAAGAGAGAAACCACTGAAAAAGGATAGAAGAAGGTGAATGAGAGTCCTCCTTGCAGACCCCTGCATGGACACAGAGAGGATAAGACTAACCTTGGACTAACCAGCCAGACCTTGGACTAACCTGCCAAACTGCCTTTGGCTTGCTTTGCCAACCAGGTAGTGCTCTTTTATAGTATTCGCACTGGCCACGTTCTCAGCTCTTTCCAACAAAGACAGGTTCCCTGGCCCAAAACACATACATTTCATCCAGAATCGAACACAGGAAAGAAAAGCAAGATGGCAATAAATTTATGGGCTCATATCACAGCACGAGTAGCTCCTCTGCTGCTTTTAAGTGTGCCCAGTTCCCCAGCAAGGCACTGTAACGAGATCCCAAAGAGGCATGGCAGGTGGGACAGGAAAGGCGAGTCATAAAGGCTAAAATAGCATGAGGCACGCGCTGCAGCAGCCCTCAGCATCCTCCCTGCAGGACTTTGGTGTCTGCTCATCCACCTCATAACTTACTTTTTTAATTACAGCTCTAAATCAGGTAGCAAGCTGCTGCAACAAGCGCGTTCCCACTCCAGCTGGGGCGGGTTTCGCCTAGATCATCCACCACGGTTGGGCACGTTGGCCAATTTGTCTCAGAGGTGCTGCGAAAGGAAGCCTGCCTACAAAATAAGCCCCAAAAGGATGATGCTATGCTCAATTAGAGCAACATTGGTACGCTCTGCCTGTAAAAGAGAAAGTGCAGAAGCTTGAAGGCTTTATCTCACGTTGAAGAAGCCCAGGTCTTATTTCCATACCGACTTGAATATTTGGCAAGCAAAAGTGCTTGGACTCCAAAGTCTGTTTGGATAATGAGATTTAGGCACTTGGACATTTAGTTTTACCACCTAGTCACAGCGTGATGGAGCAAAGTTGCTCTCCCTTTCCGTTACGTTTGCAAAAGGAAAAAAAAAAAGTGCAGCTGTATACAGAAAATGTGCGACAGCTCGGGCTTGAACCTGCACACACAAGTCAGGCGAGGATAGAGAGGCTAGAGATTTGGGGCAGTTTCAGGCTGGTTTTCAGCCACAGCTCAGGCTCGAGCAGTGGCATTTCGCCACAGAAAAGCGGCCACTTGCTGGCAGAACAGCCGAGGCCAAATGAGTTTCATCGTATAGGCAGCAATTAATTCTCTTAGTGGTGCAAATTGCACTTGGAGGTGGCAGAGAGTAGCGGTTCATTTTCAGCACGCAGGAAGGAGCCTTCAGAGGGGGATATGGAGAGATCGGAGCGGATGCAGAGCATCCCGTGGGCGCCAAGGTCTGGCCTCGCTTCTGAATCCGCAGCAGAGCCACCGGACCGCCTGCTTGCATGCTTTGTAATAGCCACAGAGAAGTACCAAAAAATAATGCTGCGTTGAAATATTTAGAATAGATGAACCAAACAATCCCTTTTTTCTCTTATTTTATGCATATGAAATCCACAAAAGATGAGGAAGTGCTATGAGGTGGCAAGAAGGGGAGGAAGGAGATGAAGCAGATAAGCAGCAACGAAGCACCCATGAACTACACGGAGACTATCAGCAAACGCCCATACTTTCAGACCTCTAAGAGTCACACTGAGGCTGGAAAACACGGCTGGCTCATCAGCCTGCAAGACCCACTATTCCAGCAACACGCTGGAAAGAAACAGAGGCCATTACAAGCCGGATAAAGGGAACAACCCAGGTTTCCCAGGCGGATTTTACCTCCATAATTGGGCTTGAGGCGAGGACTTTGGCTTCAATGTTGGTCTCGCTGGCGGACCCACCGACGGTTGCAAAGAAGCGCATGGCGTATTTGGCCGAGACCGTCTTGCCAGCACCCGACTCGCCGCTTACAATGATGGACTGGTTCTTCTCGTCCCTGTTGCAGCAGAGAAGAAAAGCTGGCATGAGCTGATCTATTTTCTCGTTCAGCGTTTGCACCAGACAGTAGTCCTCTATCTTCACATGTCTCCCTTTCCCTCACTTTTTTCGCGCTGCCTTATGAATGTGGAATACACTCTAGACTCTACCAAAGGAAAGGTGAATAATATGCAATTGCAAAACATCCCACAACAGCTGAAATCCCAAAGGCCTAAAGGGAGCTCGCACATCCCCAAACATCCCCCAGCTCTTTCGGTTGCAGTGGGAGACTAAGCCCCCCACAAAGCGCTGCTGCTTTCGGGCCACCTGGAACATGCAACCTGGGGCTGAGATGCCTCTTTGTTATAACACTGAAATAACAAGCACCTGCAGCTTGACATTTATCTGGGGAAGCATTAACATGAATTTGCTGAATATCAGCTGCTAATGCTACAGGCATAGTTTCTCCTCCCAAGGCCTCCATGCAAGCCTTCAACTTCTCAACCAGCAAAAACAAACAAAAAACCCCCCAAAACAAAAAAACCCTCAAAATAAAAAAACATCGAAAATATTGAAGCAGTGCAATCTAGCACCCTGAAATTAGGCAACAGCAGAAGTCATTTGATCCTCTACGCAATTAAGTGAAGATCAGTATTTTCACATGTATTCCCACAGCTGGTTAAACTTCTACAGCAATAACATCTCCCACATCAGATTCACGCCATCGCTGCTTATTCCCCAAACCCTGCCAAAATTTCAGTCACTGCTCCAAAACACGGAGGTACGACGACTTCACTGAAATAGCCAGGGGCAGAATAAAATGAACAAAAACCCATATTTTCAAAAATGGGTAGGGTATTTTCAGAAGGATTTTGCTTCTTTTTGGAGGGGTAGGGGGGATTGGTTGAAGGGAAAGACCAGGAGGAAGAAGAAAGAGGATGAAGAGTCCAAAAGCAATTCCTGGTAGAAACCACAGAAGGGAAGTTTCTTTGGCTGCTCAAGTTTTGCAGAATAAAATAGATTTCAAGAAGGGCCCAGCAATGGGAAGACCCGGCAGCCTTATCCTCCTCGCACCGCTACCAAATTTGCTTCTAAAAGGAGAAGGGCACATCAATGTCACAACGCAACTCAAGCAAACATACGCAGGGTATTCCCACCCACCTCTACCCAAAGGCACTACAAGAGGTGGAGACGCCGTCCCGGCACGGGCAAGAGCAGCAGGGAAGGGGACACGGCAGCAGTTGATCTCCTCCACTATCGTACATGTATATCTGAATTCCTTCTGAGCTCAAGTTGACTGCATTTCCCTCTCAAAAGGATTAAGCGAGTCTCAAGCATAACATTTTGGTGCAAAACGTCGCTGCTGCACGCTTCCAGGAGGTGAGGACGGTCGAGCCGATTCCCGGCTGCGTTCACGTTTTTCTGAGTCTCTCCCCTGGCGATCTTGATCGCTGCCCCAGGCACTGGCTAACAACGTAGCAAGAGGCACCGTCAACCGCTTCATTTATTAAAAGGAGCTTCCGGCTGCTCCGGGAGAGCAGATCCGCGCTTCAGCCGCCTCAAACCATGCTGAGAGCAGCCCCTCCGCGCTCGCTAGGGAAAGCGGCCGACTATTCACAAGCACAAGTTAAATTAAAACAGTGAAACATCACCAGCAGTCTTCAAGAATCAGCACAGAAGCGCGTGCGAAAATCCAAGTTTTTATGGAAATATCAGGTAGCAAAACGCATCCAGATCCCCAGGCAAGGACATACGCCCCCAAGAAGTGCTGTGCACACTACTGCCTCTTAAGATTTTACAACCTGTGCCTCTTCCATCGCTTTTTCCTCTCCTGGTGGTCCTACAAGACCGACTGAAGAATGATCCCAACTGCTCATGCTGGCATCTTGCCGCTGCATTTTCGTCTTTTCGGCCAAGACCTGCATTTCAGCAGTGACACAACTTGGCACGAGACGAGGGAGAAGCTCCAGCTCCGGGGTGGTGAAAGGAGCACGGAGATCCAAGCTCCGGACTAGGGCTACAACAGGTTTCTCTACAAACTCTTACGCTCAATACACATATATTAATTAATGTAGCTTAAAAAGAAAGTTTTACCTGGAAATATTAGGATTCACAAAGGCCTGAGCAACACTAACTGTCTGCAGATGCAAACACTGATACGTCTGCAAGGCACACACAAACAGTATTAGTCTACGGTGAGTTTTCTATCCAAGACTGAGAATTACGACCTCTCCATACCAATTTTTACCTCTGCTTTTACATACCAGCTATTAAGGTGCAGTTGCAGCGCGGTTCAGGTCTGATCACAAACTGCCTTTTCTGGGATATCCCCAGATATATTCTCTCTCCCTCTGGCTTGTCTTTTTTAAAGTATCATCGTGCCACTAGTCAGGATGCCACTAGTCAGGATGACCCCACAAAACTAGCACCAGGATCTCCACCGGTGGCTCCATCGACTGGAAACACTCACGTTGGAGACATCTGCAACACGGCGCCAGCGCAGAAGCCCGGCCAGAGCGAAACACGGCTGCAACACGTAGCAAGGCTGCTGCTAAGCGGGACTTTTTGCAGCGCACGTCGAGCTGCAATCACTGACCTGCCCAGAGGTGAAAAATTCACCTGTCCATGATGCCAGTTCCTGGAAGCATGCAGTCCCCTTTCATATGTGCGTGCTCAAATTCATCCCTGCAGCGCGCAGAAAGGTTAACGAGGTCTTTCCGCCATGCCGGGGGCAATAGCCGCCTGCTCAGCATCTCTGCAGTACGAGGTCCCGCAGCTGCACCACGTCAGTGTTTGTAGCAGCACCCAAAGCACTCCAGCACCTTTAAGAAAGCCAAAGCGTACCCAGTATTCAAAAGCACGCACGAGGGAAGAAGGGACTCGCGGGAGTTTTCACACGCATCGATCCAGAAAGCAGCTTCTGGAAAGGCAGCTCTGGGATTTCAGCATCTAAAGGTACGGTACTGCTTGAGGCTAAAAATAAAAGCCTATAGTCTATACAGAGTTCAAACAGACGCTTGCACTGGTTTGAACTAACTGCTAATTACCAGCCTTTGCATTAAGGAAACAGTCCGTCCTTAACCTGCAATGCAAAAAGCTTGGCTGCGATACAGAGAAGGCAGCTCAACCCAGATGCGTCTCCCCGCCGCCTCCGAAAGACACGCGGAAAAGTCCGAGCTTCAGATCCGCATGGCTGGATCAAAAAAAAAAGAAAATCTCAAATGCGCTAACGCTAATGCTAATGCAAAGCCCCCTCTCGGCGTGGGGGCTGCGGCACAGGGCGGCCCCGGACCCTTACGCACAACCTCGCAACTCCAGCTAACTCCTTCCTCCACCTTCCCGGGAAAACCCCAGCACCGCAGATATTACTTCAGCTCATCTGAAGCTCAGGCTTCATAAACACATGCTTTTTTGTTATGGCAGAACAATCAGAGGGGAAATCGGGGCAGGAAATCTCCCGGGGGGGTCCCCCGCACACCAGCATGCGGAGCCGTTCCTTGCTCGCAAGAGCCACGGGATACGATCCGCCGGGAAGGCCCTTCGTTGCGGCACGGCGGTATTTTGCACTCCCAGTTCCCAGCCCTTTCCTGGCCAGGGGATAGGAGACGTCCCAGCGCACCAACACAGATGTGACCAAGAGCCTTCGCCTTTACACACTGGCTTTTATTAAAAGCAGGGTGGCGTATTTGCAGACTAATATATCCCGAGCGTTCTCCAGACCTACATCACAGCAATAAACTTGCCGTTTTCTTTATTTGCTGCTTTTCTTTATATTTATATTTTTTTTCTTTTATATTTACTGCTTTTCTTCAAAGCAGTAAACAAAGGCACGAGAAGGAATGGGGAATTTCAAAGGAAGTCATTTCGATACCTTTCCCCTACGGAAATTATCATTAGAACCAGCAGCTTTAAGCAAACTATTGAACTTCATCTCGACCTCACCAGCGAGCACAAAAACTCGTGCGCTGGAAACACAGCTCCTCTGCGAGAGCAACATCTGAAGCAATCGAGGGCAGAGCCCGACCCCGGGAGTAATTATCAGGGGTCGCTCGAGCGCTAATCCCTGCTGCGACACTAATTCCCCGTGTCGCAGGATGAGTCAATGGATGCCACTGCATTTCTGCACTGGAAATAATATTTAACCTACTTCTTTTCGGCTGTTTGGAGGATTAGCGCCCATAAAGCAATCTGAAGATTAAAGGCGCTGTAAGTACCACAGGTCAAATTTAGTCCAACCGTAACTAGAGCGCCCATAAAGGCCGGATGCACTTAACAGCAGGCTCTAAGACAAGGCTGCACGGTTGCAGCCTCCAGCCAGCGCTCGAGCCTGCACGCGTAGCCTGCGTCAAAGCAATAACGCCGAAAATAAACACCTGGGAAAGCAGAAACGCAAAAAATTACACACCCCTTTTCAAAAGAGCGTGGAGCCGCGCTGCCGCTGAGAGCTGACGGCGGTCGTCGCACTTGCTCGCTGTCCATCGGGGTTTGCAACACCACGGCTGGCTCCTTCGGCCAACGCAGGTATGAAAACGTAACGTGGGGACAGTGGCGCTTTTCCTCCGGAGAAACCTGATAATTTGTTACTTAACGTTAGGCAGAACAAGAGTGTGTCAGGAGGCGCTTCCCACGTTTCGTTGGGAAACGAGGAGAAAATAAGGAGCCTCCTTCGCCGCCGAAGCAGCGTCTCCTTCTTCCCGACCAGCCCGGCTTCGAGCAATGTGACTCCGTTTAGCCAAATCTCTTCTCTTGGGGAAAAACTAAGAGCGGACGATCTCCCGGCTCTCAAGATTAACCTCGGCGTCCATCCGAGACGCCCGTGCAGAGGTCTGGGCGCTTCTGGGTGATGCTCCAGTGAATCAGCGACCCCCTCGCTAACGCCGCGGGAACCCCACTAGTCCCGGCGCCTTCTTCAAGGGACCTTCCTCCCTGGCCCACTTTGTGCCCCCCCCCTTGGAAATACACCCCTAGCAGCGGGGAAAGCCTACTTCCTCCAAAGCCTCGCATAGCAGGTTCTTGCAAAACGCTGAGCCATCTCCATCTTCTTGCAAGTCCTCGAGGAGTTTAAAAAGAGGACCTTCTCCCACCCCGTGGGGTAACGACAGTCCCCGAAGCAAGGTCGTTATTCCCAGCTTCTTCACCCCAGCCACAGGCAGCCCAGCGACGCGTGTGAAACTCCCACGCTACCCTCCAATTAATTACAATCAATACGCGTTAGGGGAACCGATTCTCTGAAATTGATGGGAGCATCGATTCTGGGGCGCGCGCTCCGGCCTCTCTGCCTTCGAGTCTCCCGAAATTCAATGAGGAGTAAATGGGATGGGAGGAAGCGGCTGGAGGGTGGGAAAAAAAAAAAATCAGAGACTTTGGGCTCTAATGCAATTACAGGGCTTGCAAACACAATTCTGAACGTTTAACGACAGCCGGTGCTACAGCTACGGCGCCTCGGGGCTCTCGCAGCTCTCCCGCACCCTGCTCGATACACCCTATTAGCGCTTTTCTCCCCTTACGGGAAGCATTTGAAGTTGCGCACGAGGAAATAAAATCTAGGAAATAAGACGTCATCGAACTCCCCCCGCCAGCTTCACACAGCCAATACTTCAAGGCGTGCACGGTTTCGATGTAACCGGCCAAGCCCAAGGCAGCTATAATGCCAGATTATAGTAAAAAGTCACCTTGGGTTTTTTTTTTCACCTTCTTTTTGGTATGTTTTAATTTACATTCACCAGCCACCCTCACCTAGGCGAGGGTGAGAAATCAGACTGCGCGAGTAAATCAGTTTGGGTTCATCTTCAAACAAAGCCAGAAGCAGAAGGAAATCCTCCAAACACATCCAAAGCAGAGACGTGGCTTCGACCGGGCCGCTGGGGAAGTGGCGCCTCTCCGTCCCCACAGAGCGTTCACCTCCGAGCGGAGTGACGGCAGTGCTCAGCAAAGCAACCCCACGGCTCTGCCACAAGCACCTAAACCCAACGCAATCAGCCCTTTGCTTCTTGCAGTCTTTTGCCTCCATCCAGCTACGCGGCCGGTCACGGCACACGCACTCTCGCGACGCTGCCCATACCAGGGCTGGTCCGTTGTGACTATTTACGGGTTTTCCTATAATAGATATCTCATTTCTGACTAAAGCACCTGACAAACAGCATTCTAATTCCAAATTATCCCCCCCAAAAAATCATTTTGTCCTCCACTTGGCTTCAGAGCATCTCTGCCCCCTTCCCACCACGGAGGGGATGCGACTGGAGGGTCTCCACTCGAGCCCTTGGGAGACGTTGCCTGGTGTCTCTTGCGTTCTCTTTGCTATATTAGCCCTGGAGAAGCTGTGTCCAACTGCTTCTGCCAACCCTTGGGGCTAAGACCAGCACGAGTGCTGACATGGTTATGGGATCCCTTCACAAAGTCTCCACCACCTCGAATGCGATAGCATCAGCGCTGCCCGGTGAGCTCCAAGCACGAGACAGCTTGTCCAGTGCCCGCTGAGAACCGATCTTACTCGATGCACCTCGAAATCTTGGGTATGAAAACGACAGTACGAAACTCGACTTAACGTAAAACCAGCTTCCATCTTCATCTCCTCCTCCTCACTGTCCAGCAAAACACTGTCTTCCGTGCAATCCTTATCGGCAAGTGCTCCACAGTGGTGGAAAAAAGCAAACAAGGGGGCCTGGACCTCTGCAAGACGCAGACCGCGCGTGCTGCCTGCTGGTGGATGCAAGCAGCCATTTCTTCATTTTTGCCATGTACCCTTGGCAGCGCAACGCAGGATTTGGGTGCAGTTGCTTCCTACAGAAATTGAAGGCATCTACTGAAAAAAAAAGTTACCTAGAGTCCTGACCTTGGAGCCCTCGGTGCCCGAAATGGTGCCCTCCCCGTGCAGGAGGGCAGCAGCAAGGGTGAAGAGGAAGACGCACGCTATTGCTGCACCACCCGTAATTCAGCAAACATACAGGAGATGCAGTCATGGTTTTAAAGCAAACATCAGGGTTACCCAACGCTGGCCAAGCCGCAGCTGATTGCTGGAAGGAAAACCCACAGCATTTAAGAAGGATTTTTGCATTCGTAGTTCTCTTCATTTACTAACAGTGCTCATTTTAGAGTTTGCACATTACTTAAAAAAAAAAAAGCCAGGCGGCTTCTGGAAAGCCCCTTCCCGGTGGGCAGGGCACAGATGCAACAGCAACAGGACCTCACCATAAACTTCAGCTTAACCAAGACATTACTGTAAGCGTTGCCAGAATATTTGTCTTCCCACAGGCGTCGTAAAGGTTAATTAAGGTGCGCCGAGGCCGTTCGCACCTGCGGCAGGCAGATGTTAAAGCATTTGGCAAGAGGCATACGCGGAGCGGTGCGAGGTGTTTTTGTTTCACCATGCGGAACAGCTCTGCGGGCATCTTGCATCTGTTGGAAACGTCAGCCTGATGCCTGTGCAGTGAAATAAAGAGCCCAGCACTTAACGCTTTCTTGTAGTCCAGATGCTTTTCCAGAAGTTTTTGCAAGTCCTTTGTTAGCCATGATCTTTTTCACTGCAAAATTTGAACATTGCCTTTTGCAGACATTCAGGCCAGCTAAGAGGGGCGGGCTTCCTCTCGCACCGGCTACGCAGGGGTTTAGAGGCTGTCACATATGACTTTTAATCACCTGCCCTTTTTTTTTTTTTTTCCTCCTTTTTTTTAAAGCTGTTTTTACATGCAAGCGCTACAAAGCAACTCTGGTCATCCTCTTTGGGAAGAGCGTTCATTTAAAGGGGACTTTTAACACGTGCCCTGACCCACAGCAAGTCCTTTGTCCTGCACTGGGTAGACCCTGCCTTTTGCACCCAAGTGCTGCTATTTCAGGTGCCTTCACACTTCCTGATTACATCCCGGCCCTTTGGCTTATCAAAAACACGTCACGCCCTGCCTGCTGCCTTGTCAACACGCTCACAAAAAGGCCTGCGGAGCTTTGCCCTCTGAAACGTTGAATCTGCCCGGGCTATTCACGGGCGGCCCCAAAACCATCCGTCATACTCCATCTCGGCGACACCTTTTCTGAAGGATTTATTACCCTACTGCAGCCTTTAATGATAACACCGTTCTCAAAGCTCCTGCCTAGTGTATATAACGAGCCAAACTCGGACTGGTGGAAATGCTGCCAAATTCTCCAGAAAACGAGTGAAACCGCTGAAAAAGACACTCGTGCAGCTCACAGTGCCCGCTGTTCTGCAGCGGTGACAGCAAAGCTGGGTAATAAAAGAGATCATTGCAACCAGCAGAAGGAACCGGCAAGAAGGTCCAGGCAAGACAACCCATAAATATCTCCAGGTATGTATACAGTACGCATCTGCTTCTCTTTTTTTCTTTTTCTTTTTCCCTAACACACAAGGCTACACGACAGAAGACACCACACTCCCAAAGATGAAAACCTCGTAGTTCCACTCCACTTTCCACGACTTCCCTTTAATCACGTATTTGCCCACCTTAGGCGCATGGGCCGACAGCTCAAGACAGATGGTGTAAAACGAGCGTCCACTCACCTGGCCATCTGCTTATAGGCCTCTTCTGCCACCGCGAAGATATGAGGATCCATGTCCCCCATGTTTTGGCCGCTGTAGGCGTAGATGACATCTTGCTCGTAGATTGGCAGCTGCTCATAGGGATTGATGGCAACAAGCACAATACCTTAGAACAGAGAAACGGGCAGATATGTTACAAACCAAACACAGAGTTACATTAGTCTGGGCTTTAGAGGGCTTCGTTTTGATTGATTTTTAATATGACGCCTGGAAAAAAAGGAGATGGGAAGGAAATGGGAAATTCTGATCTCCGTGTCTCCTTGAAACTGCGGTGCTTTGAGAGCAAGGCAGTAAGCTCAAGTACAGCTATGGAGGAGGAATGAGAAACTGTTAACGAAAGCGAGCGTATAAATCTCCATTGTGCAAAGCTTGACTTTTTAGAAGGTCTGAGAAGAAGGGCTAAGCGATGCCTGAGCCTTAACTTCAGAAAAGTAATTCCTATGCAGCCGAACCAAACAAACATCACGGATTTTCCCACAGCTTAAATTATGAGTAAAAGCTCCTAACAAAGAACGCACTCAAATCAAAATGAAATGGATAAATCACAGTAAGGGAACACCAGAGACTGAGCTTTAAAGTCTCCCTGCGCTCTCGCTGCGGGAAACCCATGCCTGGAGGAGGAGAGTCATGAATTAGAGGCACATCCATCCATGGTGCTGCCTGTGACTCCGGAGAGCCGGTGCAACCGCCTGGTCTCGAGAGCAATTCATACGCCCAGCAACACTGGAGCGCTCCCAAGTTCCAGCTCTGAAGTATCTTCAGGTTTTGTAGGTTTAAAAAAAAAAAAAACCAAACACTGTTGTTATTTTGAGGAGCTACAGAAAGTACGTGCCTGGCAGTGAGAGAAGAGGTGGCAGCTGGTGCTCTGTCCCCAGCCTGGCCAATTCTGGGCTCAGAGATGTGCCAAAATTATAACAAATCACACAAACTCGTAGCCTGCAGCAAACACAAGGCTGTGCGACTTAACACGCATCGAAAGGCCAAGATTAGCTAAAGTCATGTTCCCTTAGTCTGAGGACTCCTGGACCATCTACTCCCAGTGACAAGGGGTAACTGCTGTCTTGGATGGGTTTGGCCAGCCAATCTCCCCAGGAAGGACAAATCGAGTTCACATCTGCCCTTAATTTGCTCAGAATCTCAGCGTTAATGACCCCAAAGTCATCAAGAACAGGCAGAAAACAGCAGCGCACCATTTTTGCTTGCACTTTTTCCTACGTAAGCTGACCTCTATCACTGGCCATCAGTTTTCTTTGGATAGCACTACAATTCTGGATGGAAACCGCTCCAGAAAGGAGCTTCTCTCGCAGAGAAAAGAAATGCTTGGCAACAACATTAACGGCACATCTTTATTGTCTACACTTCTGTAGCATAATTACAGTTTTCCTCTCTCATGACTGGCTAAATTGCACAATTTTCTGGGACATAAATCCCATAGATCTGGTCACCATTAGGAACTCAGAGTAGGGAACTCTTTAGAGAGGGAAATGCACCATGGGCGTCTCTCAGTTGGATCACATCTTTCTAGAGTGCTACTGTTCTCAAGTGGTTTCACAGGTCCTTGTGTTTCCCCAGAGATGGTCAAGCACATTCACAGCTGGCCTTACACTCATCTGACAAGGTGCTTCTACAGACAAGTATGTTCACAGGTTTTTCCAGCAACACAGGTGGTGGTAGCCCAACCATCGCACAGGTCATATTTGGGGTCTCCTATCTCTGGACATGCTCCACAAGCTCAGAAAGGTGTCACCACACTTGCCCTCAAAAGCTACCTCCGATTTTGTGGCCTCCGATTTTGTGGCCGTTACCTCAGACGTGGACCTAGATGGCTCCCCTGGGGCCCAACAGCCACACTGCGACACTCACCACAGTACGTGTAGATGTGGTTGGACTCGAGGAACCTCACTTTGAGGTTGTGGAGGACCGCAGGCTCATGCAGGTAGCTCAGGGCCGTCAGGTCATTCTCTCCCACCAGGATATCAGGATTGCGCAGGAAAGGCAGCTCGTTTCCGTGGAGGTCAACGGGATACTCGCAGATCTGAAGAGACACACACAAGGAACGTGAAAACAGAAA
This sequence comes from Struthio camelus, assembly GCF_040807025.1. Classification (NCBI taxonomy): domain Eukaryota; kingdom Metazoa; phylum Chordata; class Aves; order Struthioniformes; family Struthionidae; genus Struthio; species Struthio camelus. Next base: position 86,333,980 of record NC_090982.1, read on the forward strand.
ACCCATCAGCTCCTTTAATGGCCGATAGCTGATCTAAGGATAACTCTAGCTCGATGCGCAATACACGATACGACAGTCGCCCTGTTTGCCGACAGCCCCTCTGGCTCTAGGTCAAACGAAAGCCCCCTTACGCATGGACAGAACCCCGAGAGAAGCCAACAGGACCATTATTAAACTGGTTTGGATAACCAGAATTGCTTCAAGGCTTATTCCCTTTGGATTCCTCAGTGTTCAGTAAGGGCAGGCACAGGAGAAGCTGCCTAATTTTTAATTCAAGCCACGTTTAAGTACTCAAAACCTTAACATGCTTCAAATGGGGGCAGGATGCAGGGAAGCACAGAGTCCCTTCTGCTCCCGTTTCTCAAGAGCAGGGTTAGGGGGTCCGTGGCATTAGAGCAAATGGCTTGCTCTTTTTGGCTTATCCCCAAATGAACCACAGCAAGGCCACCAACTTTTTTAAAAAAGTGTATTTTTTTCCTGTCAAGTGAAAAGAAAAAACAAAACAAAACAAACTTTTTGAAGTCACCCTTGCCTCCCTCAGAGCACTGGGCTTTCAGATCCTAGAGAAACAAGACACCCCACATGCCCTGGCTTTGGGATGCTTGCTTCCCCTCCGGTGTTTTGGGAAGTGGTCCCGAAGTTCCCCAGCACCTGCAGCACCACCACCTCCTCGCTCTCTACCTGCCTCCTCCTGCTGTAACCTGCTGAACGGGCTCCAGCTCTGCAATTACATCGCTATGTCTGAAATTTAAATTAGAGCATATCTGGCAACGAGGGCGTGTTGCAGGGTCAGTCCCGCTCAACCAGGCAGCTGGAGCACAATGCTACCCAAGACAACATTCACCTCCCAGCAGGAAAGAATGACCAGTTCTGCGTTTGCACCCAAATCACGTTACTAGGCAAACAGCAGAAGAACGTCTGACCCCAGGACTGTCCGTGCTGAGGACCCCGAGGCACAAAGAAGGAGGAGAAAAACCAAAAGATCAAGCATTTCGCCAAAAAGATCATGCAACAGGCCCACAACATGGCCAAGAGAGCGGGTTGCCCAAGTGTCGCTCCAATATCCCATGCACAGGACCGTGCCGTCCCACACGGGGCGGGAGCAACACCGTTTCTTTGGAGAACGGGGACCGGCTCGCACGACCCATTTAGGAATCTCCAGCTCGTTTTCTACCATAATCCCATATTGCTGATGGTAATTTGCAAGAGTTTACGCTCAGTCTCACATCTTAATTGCCAACGTGCCAGGGATCCCTGGCGATATTTAAAACCCAGCTCTTCATTCAGGAGGAACACTCCAAATATAGAGCATAGCCAGAAACCACAAAAATCCATGAAAATTCACTTAAAGCACAAGGACAAAAGTGAAGCACTAAGCAGCTGGGTAATGCATGTTGCCTCTCAGGAACAAAAGGCTTTCAACAGCTTTCAAACCCCCCGAAGATATGTGTGCTCAGCATCTTCATCTGATGCACACATATGCCGTTCCCCTTCACTAAAGCTTTTCAGCCCAACGTGCAATCGCACCAGCCGGTCCTTCACAGGGAACAGTATTAAACAGGTTTTGCAAGAATCATTAGAGGGAAAAACTTCTGTATCTAATCACATAATGTTTTGTTTGAAGGAAACAGACTTTATCTGATGTATAAAACCAGCTCGGATTCAACTGAGTGGTGGTTAAAAGGTTTACAGCAAAGAAGACAAAGAATACAAATTGCAGTAAGAAGACACACAATAACCAAGACGAAAGACTCAAATTTAATCATCCAAATTCGAGCTCAGCTCCCAAAGCGTTTCCACATGGGACAGGCGGCTCCAGACCTCAGTGGACGAGGCTGAGGGGCAATGGGAGGCTCCCCTTGCGCCACCTTTCTGTTAAGGACGGCTGGCACAAATCACGAGGAAATCCAGCAGAATAGGAAAAAAACCCATAGTTGCATAAGCAAAACTTTGCTGGGCTGCTCTGAAAGACGAATCGTGGCAGAGAATGGCCTAATCGAGCACGCCTCATTCCTCTGCTCCATCTTCCCATTAAATACGGGAAAAATCCCGCGCGCACTACAGACATGGTCTGTTGGTGGGGGGCGAGAATTATTCGCCCTCCTTGGAGGGTCTTCAGCTTGGAGAAGGTGGCATCTGCTTGTCGTTTTAGCAACGGAGCAGATCATCCACCAGACAATTCAAAAGAAAACCCTGCCTGCTCAGTGAAAGAAGCCCGTTTGATGAACTTTGCATGAAAAAAAGATTTTTTTTCTTCCTGCCATACCAGGACTGCAGGTCTCGTAGCTCCATTAAAACACCTCATGCACACGGGGAGCAAGAGCTGGGTTAAATCAGATCTGGCGCTCCCTTTGCAGAGCTGCTCTCCAGCCTTGGCAGCAATACTGCTGCTATTAAAAGGAGAGAGGAAAAAAAAAACAAAAAAAACAAAAAACCACACTGATATCACAGACTATTGCAACTTTGCCAGAGGATAAAAAACAGATGATAGAGGTCGAGGGCTTTTCTGGCAACCTACTTTAACATAAGCATCTTGGGAGAGAATGGGCAGAGGGAAAATCTGGAAGTGATAAGGTGTGAAAACATATTTAAAAATAACAAAATTTTCTACTTTAAATAAGGGAAGAGAATAACAGTGTTCAAAAGCTTACAGTTTCATCTTCGAGTCTCAGACGCAGGCTTTTATCTCCCTCCTTGTAATCCTTGATTATTTCTGCCGATTTCCAAACTTCATCAGGGTCAGGAATCCAAACCCTAGTGTACTGGCGAGGGGAGAAAGAAAGAACAAGTTAAAACACACAAAAACCTCAGGCAACTAAATGAGAAATAAATTCATTCACCATGGATACAAGCCTGCAGTCACTGCAGTGGCAGTGCAAGCAAAAAACACACAAACAACGTATTAAGCCCGCATCTTAAAAACGGGGCGTTATAAGTCTGTTCTGCAACATGAACGCTGTTCTGCTACTGGCCAGCTGCTGCAGTTGTTTCGGTAGACAGCACTTAATTTTTTGAACATCTGTAAGCCTTCCTCAGCAGACACCAGAGTCCCAGGCAAGACCTGGGCTGAGTCACCAGCGCAGACTGAGGGACATGTGTCCGTGCAATGGCTGCACGGGACCTGCTACAGCCTTCGCACAGCTGCCGCTGGAGCGCACGCGTTTTGGAGCACAGCGGACGGCCAATCCAGCTGTATCTCAAGCTGGAGATGGCCCTAACGCTGCTCACATCCCCACCTGCTTAGAAGTGGGAGATGGTAGGAACGGTCCAAGCCCCAGTTCTTCCCAGCTTTCCCTGGAGCAAAGCTGGAGCTGGGAGGGCGCAAGAGGAGCCCGGGCGCAGCCAACGCAATCGTTCACCCCAACGCAACAGCTTCAGGGCAGTGCAACCAGCTTGGAGGCTGGAGCCACGTGCACCTTCTGGACAGCAGTGAAGCCCATGGGTCAAGAAAGACCAGAAGAGCCTAGGGACAAAGCAGCATGAGAATGGGGGGGTTTGACACTAAAACCGAGGGAAACAGACGATAAGGAGCATCTCTCTGCTCAGCCCAACCAAACCACCAGCCTCAGCGGTGCCCCCAGGGGACCAGACAAGAGGATACACCAAAGCCACCTGCTTCTGCTGGAGATGAACCTGCAGACAGGCAGGCTTCAAAACACCTTGAAAACTTGCATGCAAGATTTGACCTTTTTTAGCACACCTCTCCAAGGTTATGGCCATCCCCATGTTTCTGAGGGGAAGTCCCAAAGCCCTGCTGAAGCCCAGCCTGAGGGCCCCCGTCAGCATGCCACGGAGGGTGTAAATCCGAAACATAGCAGCATCGCTCCCGCCTAACGAGATTGGTGTCGCTCACCTCCTCCTAATGAGATTTAATTTGCTCTCATGATAGCGTCGGGCTTCCTGCATTAACAGGCAGTGCAATAAGTACTCTGCCCCGGCTATGCAAAAGCTTTGCCCGGTGCCAAGCAGAATAAGCAACGGTTACAGCAGAGCCCTCAGATATTTGCTCTCAAGAGAAACAAGCAGAGCACAAGAATCCCGAAAGCACCAGTTCCGTGGTGGAGACTGTTCCCCCGCCTCCGTCCCCAACCTCATCCCACCAATGGAAATAAGATGTATATGAAGTTGTTCTTGCACAAAACGGGAGGGATAGTTGGGGGGGGGGGGGAAAATCACAGCAAACGCTAATGAGGGCAGTGCCATCACACCAAAGATGGGTTTGGTCCTTGCCTTAGAAGCAAAGCCTTCACCATGCTGTTTGAGAACAACAGTGCCTCAAGAGTTAACGAAACAGCCCTCAAAACAGTGTCCTCTGCAGCAGAACAGCAATAGATTTTTATATATATAATGTGCAATTATTTTTAGAGCTGCTCAATAGCTACAGCAGCAGGAACCTTTAGATGTTAATGGAGCTATACAAACATATTGCCAGAACAGCAGTTTTGTCAGTGAGGAAAAAATATATATATCGTGGAGTCCTCTCCTCATCTCGTCGGCCACATTACGAAACAAGGAATAGGTCAGGCTGGCTGGCTGGAGATGCATCATGCTGCTTTTCTCCCTCCCTTTACCTTGCCCTAGTTTTTTCTGGGCTCAAACGCTACGGAAACAGCCTTTCTGGATGGTGGCGGTGGCTCGCCGCCCCCCCCCTGCACAGCACCTTCCCTTTCTTTCCCTCCTCGCGCACAAAGTTTCCCGCGGTGCCGGGACTGCGTCCAGTGCCGGGCACCTCTCGGCAAGGAGAGAGCTGAGACGCGTGGCAGGAACGCCCGAAATAGCTCGGGATCGGAGCGTACCCGGCACGAGGCTGCCTCCGAGATGGAAAGTTTTCGGCCTTCGCTCGAGCGCCGCAAATCCTCCCGCCTCGAGCCTGGCGCAGGCATCGGCTCTGGGATGCGATGGGGGCGTGCCAGCCGGTCCCCTCGGCCGCCTCTGCGGCCCTCCCAACCACAAAACTATAGAATTTTAATTAAAAATTAAAAAAAAAGAAAAGAAAAGAAAAATCCACTAATTTTCCAGGTCACTATGCCACACAACCATTAAGCAAAATCCACTGTAAAAAGCAGTGTAGCACAATTCAATCTGTGGCTTTTTTTTTTTTTTAAATAAAAAATTCCACTTTATAGGTTAAGTCCTGGCTTCATTAGTTTTAACGACCTCTCGCTCTTCCGGAGGAGCTCGTTAGGAAGGCAAAGGTGCAGGCGGCCCTATCTCAAAGCACTGAGGTAGTCAGTCCTATCTCAAAGCCGAGCAAAGAATTAACCTGACTTTCGGCTTGGGAAATACAACCTTGGGCAAATCTCCCAACCCTTCAGCGTCACCAGGTGGGAGGACGGAAGTCAAGGTGTTTGTTTAGTCCTCGAGGATGCTTTTGAAAGTGGTAGTGATACTAATGTGGAAGAGCTCGCTCTGCACACGGTCAACTGGCCAACTCAAATCTCAGCTCCAGACTCCTCAAATCTCAGCTCCAGACTCGCCGCGCTGAAGGAAGCGGGTCAACGTGGTTCCCCGGCATCCGAGGGCAGCTACGTGTGCGTGCCGTTAGTCCGGCAGAAAAACCCCCAAGTGAAAATGCACTGTACAGAAAAAACAGACTTGGTCGTACCTTGGGAGGAGAGTTGCCCACCAACTGCCCGGCTCAGCAAGCCTCCAAAACCCAGGTGGTGCCCTCACTCCCAGACCTGCCACCAAGCCCAGCCAGTTCAGATTGCAAGTTTAAATTAGGGCGAAGGCGATGCAGCTGTGTTCCTAAGCCAGAAAAAGAGCTTTTTCTCTTTGCAACTTATGCACGCAAATAGCAATGAATTCTTACTTGTTTCCCAAAGAAAGGCAGCGGCGTTGCTGCACCGAGTGCTGTTCAAATAGAAACGAGACAAAGCCGCACGCAGCGTTACCTGGAGCTGCTCAAGAGCCCATTTTCTTTAAAAGAGTTGTGGTTTCCTGAAGAGCTTTAAAAAGTGTTTTTTCCTCCCCATTTCTGGTTTTGGTGTTTGGGGGGGGGGGGTTTGGAAAGACAGCTCCCAGGACCGTGGGACCTGCCCTGCGCCGAGGCGGCGGTTGCAGGCAGGAGAGGGCTGCAGCCCGTGCGGAGATGAGAGCGTGCCCCCAGGATGGACGCGGCACATCCCGATAGCACAGAAACCTCGTCTCCAGGCAGCATTTCTTGCAGAGCAGAACAGACCAGTTTCCAATGCTCTTCTGGGCATTTTGTATTCATCTTTTCCTACTTCTACTTTCCATCCGCGTTAACATCAAATAAAGCCAGTGTAAGCAGCCAAACTCGCGCGTCCTCGCTGCGGAGGAAGGCTCCCGCCGCACGCGCAACGCTCCCGCAGCCTGGCCCTGTCGCGGCCAACGGCACCAACACGCAAGGTCACAGGTGTCTGATGAAAAAAACCACACACATCCCTTAAGATCCTGTGACAGAGAGCAGTGATGGGCACCTTGGAAAAATCAAAGGGTAAAACACAAGCGTCAGCTTAGATCAAAACATCCTAGTCCAATGTTTCCGAATGCTCTCGAGGAGGACCAAAACACATATGCAAGAGGAAACAACACGAGCTTCTTCAATTCTAGTTTCCCCAAGAATTTCCACTTATAAAAATAGTATATGAGAGGCTCAAAGCAAGCTATTGAACCAGTCGAACAACAATGCCTCAGCTACCACGTGCATTTCACTATTAAAATTAAAGTTTTCTCCTTACTTCACTTCGCCCAAGTCAAAAGAGCTCTACAAGCTCCACGTGATATTAAAAGGGGTCATAGCAAGCTGCACCATTGGGGCCAGCCAAGGGGTTAATTCCTGCACGCAAAGTTGGGCCAAACTCCCATCAAGCTGAACCCCTCCTCTCAGCCAACACATCCAGGGGAGGGAGACGCACTTGAGCGCTCCAATCCTTATTGAATTACAGACACAAATCACAGCTGACCAGAACTCCAGCTGCTCTCCCCTCCGGAGGTCGAGTCCGGAGTCCTATCATCACAGTCAAACAGGACAACAAGTTTTACACAACAGGCAGTTATTCGGGGAAGCGTTTGCTTTAGCTGCGCGAAAACACGTTGATGCAAACCACCCAAAACGTGCGGTGCCAGGAAGAGCAACCAGCAGGCACCTTACCAGCGAGGGGGTAGTGGAGAGGCAGCAGCTCCTGGGCTGCAGCCTTAAAGACCACGGCTGCTCCACTTGGCAGCGGTTTGGGAGAAAAACCTGTTTTGCGTGGTGAGGCACAAGAGGTGCTTGGGGAGCAGGACAGGAAAACAAAAAATAACAAAACAAAAAATAACAAAAAACCCCTCAAAATACAAAAAAAACCCCACCCTTCTGTTAAGAGATTTGCAGCCTGGGAGCCTCCTCCAGGAAAGCACGCGCAGTAACTCACGATCCTATTAACTACACAAGCTTCCAGATGAGCCTCGTAAGCACTAATGAAGCTCTGCCTTTCCAACTGCCCTTTAGGACAAGCTTGAGTATTTTCAATCCGGCGCTGCGTGGGACGCTGGGCAGATGTGCCACTACCGGGCTGCAAGCGCAGGAACGTGCGGGGTTGATGAAAAAATTAACCAAAAGCATAGAGAGGCCCAGACTATCCGGGGCGCCCAGCAGCACCTCTTCACAAGCCCAATCCAGGCACCCCAGAAAGGCTGTCAGGTACGTTATGTAGAGCAGCGGCATTATTTTTTCTTATTTTCTGGCCTTTTGGCTTAAATAACAGTGTTAAGCCCATATTTGACATTCCAGCTGAGAAAAGCACTCTCATCCATGTAGCGTCTCCGATTCAGGCATCTGGGAGCATCACTTATATATTTAAGGTATGCCGGTTCCAAGTATTTTTGACCGATAGTTACACTTACGGAGCATTTATTTCTTCAGCGCTTTCCAAGCAGAGGAGCGCGTAAGCTGCTCAGCCCAAAGGCCACCTTTGCATCTTTTTATTGCTAAGCAACTGCAGGAAAACAAATCCATTACTGCGGATTTAAATAAGCAACGTCTTACTGCTCATAATTAAAAAATTCCAGCAATAACGTTTGTTAGTAAGGAAACCTTGCATGCCTGGAGAATGGCACCCGTGATCAAGAGCTAGCAAAACGGGGCTAAATAACTTCAAAGTACTTGAAGCAGTGAACAAACATTCAAACACCTCCTGGTTAGGATGGAAGGGGGGAAGTGAGAGGAAAGGGTCTGGCAACAAGGATGGGTTTTATTTTTTTTGTTTCGTTGCAGCCATTTCCAGGTCTTTTTGCTTTAACACCTGCATGGGATCCGTGCAAAACGCCTTCAGGTGCAAGCACCCTCCTTCTAAGTAGCTATCTTTCTGCTTCAACTAAGTTATGTTGCTCTTGAGCACCACTTCCCCAAGCTGTCCCCAATTCGGGAGGGGAGGGAAGAGCAGAATTAGACCTTTCTCCTTTATTTTCCCTCGTCGTAGGCATGATTGCAGCGAAAACATCCCACGCCACGCAGGACTGCTGTGCGCTTTTATTGGCCCGACAGCAAGAGAATGAGCAAGACTTTGCCATCACTGAGCTGAAATCAGTTCGAAGCACCTCTGGGAGGACATGCGCCCTGCAGGTAAGCGTAGGGGAGCCGCCTGCACGAGGAAGGCTGTAGGAAAAGGCCACCTCTGTTAATCCTCGCTCTGAATCTTCTGAGTTGCTGGGCAGCGTTTAAGCTTAAGGAGTTGGGTCAAGAGGCAAAAAATTTCAGGAGAAAAGCAAAAAAAAAAAAGTTATTTTTTTGGCCAGCAAGCGGTGACACCGATTTCGACATGGAGGTAGTTACGCGAGTCATCTCGCAGACACACAGCACTGATGTACAACAGCGTTTCGGCCTTTGCAGTCTTTATCAACGCTAAGGAAGGAAATTTTGCACTCTCTTAAAAAAAAAAAAAAAACGCCTCAGCCAGGCCCACGTGCAAGCTGGTGCCACTTTCGGTAAAGGCTACGGCAGCGCAGCTGAAGGAGCACCACGGTTTGGTGTAAACCTACTTCAAGCAAAACTGGTTAAACTCACAATAAGCCTATTGCTATCAAAGGTTTGAAAAATAAATACTAATTAAAAAAGCAGCAAGACAAATGCAAATAAAGCCCAGAGTCATTTTAGTTTAAGACTGCATGAAGGCAGCTCCCGGGAGATGTTACGGCGCTCAGGCGAGCCCAGCCGTAACCCAGATCCAGTTCTCCTCCTGCCAAGCGTTTGCTTCCCTCTCTAGGGCGTGATTTCACTCTCCACTAGGTAGACGGATGAATGAATGGAGAGGGGAGGGGGAAAAAAAAAGAAGAAAGGAAAAAAGGAAATAAAACTATTTCCCCTCCTTGGCGAAACATTATTTGTCGTCGTTATTGATCGTCACCTTTGCAGCTCTCCTATGGTTGTAATTAAGTTTCAGGCCCCGGCACGGGGCTGGTGTCCGCAGGGCTAAGCACGGCAGCCCAGCTGCAGTCAGGAGGACAGCATTGCAGCATCACGGGTTTCGAGCAGCTCTGTTAGGAGGGGCAAAAAAAAAAAAAAAAAAAAGTCCCCATTGGATCCATCAAGCCTGGCCAAACTTTTACGGCCATCAAGCCCGTGACCCCACCCGAATGCAAGGGGGCTGGGAAGTGCCTCAACGCAAGGCGTTCGGGGAGGCATCCGCGCTCGGGAGCTTGGGCGGACACGGCGCGCCCCAGGCCCGCTGCTCCTCGCGCCCGCGAAACCCTCGCTCCCGCCGTCGCAGCCCTCGGCGACGACCCGCAGATACTCGTCTGCCTGCGCGCCGGCGCGCGACGAGTCTGAACGCGTCTTTTGGGATCCGTTTGCAGAGCCGCTAGCAGGGACGTTACGGCATCCCGCCTCGCAAATAGCTGCTTAATAAGGTGCGGTTCTGAGTTTCGGTGCAATTAGGCTTTGCGACGCCAGCCCCTCGGCAGGGCACGGGGCCTCGGTGCCAGCACGCTCCGCCAGCCGAGCGGCTGCCGAGTTAGCAGGCTGCAAGGGTAAAAAAAAAAAAAAAGAAATCCACGCTCACCTCACTCCTACTCAACACTGAGTTTACAGATATCACTTCTATGTTATGCATTTACCTGTTTTTCACAGGCGTTTGTTGCTAAGCCATTACTGGCCTGGGGACTGACCAGCACGTGCCATGGCCCAAGGCTGGAGAGAAAGGAAAGGCTCCGTTTGCTAGACGAACGCTCCCGGTCCCACTACAAGAAGTAGGGACTGCTTTGAAGAGTAGAGCCCATAAAAGGCCTGGGTATAAGTTTGGATGGTCAATACGACAGCTACCACAGCTCTAGAAGATGTTCATAAAAGGTATTTTCTTCAACCACCTAAAAACTTGGCTTTTGAGGCTTTATCCCCCCCATGGTGTACCTGGGGCACCGTCAGGTTTCCACCCACACCACAGCATTAAGCCAACACTGGTGCAGGAGATGGCCTCACAGGCCATTTAAAAGCAAAGTCCAGGCAGACCACGGCCCTGAAGAAGGTGGCACGGCCTTACGGCACCAGCAGCACCAGCAGGGTGCTCAGGAAAGGTCCCACCTCAAACCACGTCTCCTTCATGCCCACAAACCAACAACCGATACAAGCTCTCCGGGAAGGGACCAGGAGACAGCACTCTTCCATGTAGGCCAAAGCATAAACACCTGCTTCCTTCGAGATAATTAAAGTCAGTTAGTAGTTCGGATTAAAGAGAGATGCTGCTGTTATCCCCAAACCAAACACGACCCACAGAGCCGAGTTCGCAGAGCTTGAGAAATGCAGAGTGGAAACGCCCAGAGCAACCTTAACTTTGCTTTATACTGAGACCACGAAGGTTAAAGGTACTTTAATCTTCAACCTACACATTGAAAGGTATTTTCTAACTGACTCGAAGCCCCAAAATCCCACTTGTGCATGTGGAGCCGCCTCCTCCACCATGCCGAGTGGAGCCTCCGTGCTTCTGGAGCTGCTGCTACCACTTGGCCAGCAGCTCTGAAACCACAAAGACATTTCGGCACAGGGTATGGGGAAATAACTCGGGTCTCAACCCTCCGACATCTACAGCCAACAACTGCCCACAGCAAATTAGCCTAGATCAGTCAGACAAAAGGGAAAGGTAACACAATGGGGGATTTTTTGCCATTTTAGTCCTTTGATCTACCCAGGATCAGAGCACAGAGATCGGCAAAAAAAAAAAAAAAACCCATACGTTGCTGTTATTTTCGATGTATGTCCAATCTGCCCTGAAGGATCGAAGAGGGTTTTTTTCTCCCCCCAGTATTTGCGTGTGCTCGGTGAGATGCGAGTCAGTCTTCTCCATGACTCGCACTTCGTGGAAGTCATGCTTTGCCAAGCGACACCAGAACTACTCAAAGTATTACCATGTCTTGAGTACAATTTGTTCCAATTTTAAGCCTTTACTCAGGCAGCAGGAATTTCACATGGAATTTCAGATGAGCAAACGCCAAGCAGCCCTTAAGTAGCAATTATAAGAGATATATATAATATTTTTGCAGAAAGTGAAGCTGCAAGGGAGAAGAATTTGAAGCGAATATTTGATCAGCTTACCACGTCAGAAGCGGGACATGCAAGATTTCCTTTTTCTGTAACTTTTCCTTCCTCTATTACTTTTCAAAGCAGTCTCCATCCCTGGACATATCCTGAACTTGGCAGGACAAAACCCTGAGTGCCCTGGGTTAAGTGGCCCTTCTTTGGACAGGATTGGACGCCTGGTGCCCAGAGGTCCCTTCCAGCCATATTACTCTACAAGCTATATAGCTTTGCATCACTGACCTGCACTAAAAGTATATCCATCCCCAAATCCCTTCTTTCTCCAGACAAAACAGCACTCACTACTTTCCTCATCTCCTAACGGTCCCACCCAGCGCATTTGGAGGAGCCATAATTCAATGTTTCGGCTTTTCAGACCAGCTCAGGAGGGCAGGCAGAGCTTGGGGACGCTCACAAGGGGAGACGGCCTCAGCTAGGAGCACCAGGAACCCAAAGCACGTGGGGTAACGGCAGAGTTGCCCGAATCTCAGCTAAACAGATGAAAGGGGTTTCCATCACAACCCTCTTTGCCACTTGGGCCAACTCCCCCCAAATCCCCTAAAACCACAGAGAACACTAATAGCTATTTCCCTAGAAATTCTAGCAGATCAGATGCAAGTCACAAGTTACTACAATTAATGGAATACAATTAATGAAAATAAGGCAGGACAAACGCAGGTATGGGATGCTTACGGAATAAAATAACCTCAAACATATGACTCAGTAAGTATAAAGTCACTGAGATTTCTTTTTGGTAAGGAATTCATACCGTTGTCTCTTTCCACCCCAGCATATTAGCATTGCTAGTGTGTAGGTGCTCCAGCAAGCCTTCAGAGCTTCAGACCAAACCACCCTTCTCACCTCCAACGTGCAAGGGAAAACAGCTTTTTGGTGCAGACCGTCATGGCAGTCTAACTAGTCTTTGGAACTACTGCAGTTTTCTTTCTCTAGCAAGGGAAAAAGGAGATTCACAGCATCTCTCTCTGCCATTTCTGTTGCTCCCCGATAAGCCGGTCTCTGCAAGGACGGCAGAACCCCCCTTATCGGAGCGTTTCAAAGCCACTGCCCGAGCGCAGCATCAGCTTCGGACTCGCTATTCCTAGCTACAGGGAAGATAAGCACCCGCTTTCGGTAAACAAACGGCACATTAGGAAATAGTTTAGCGAGAGCAGAGAATTAAATGAGAGAGGAGACGTTCCCACCACGGCATCGGCGAGATGGATTCAACAGTGGAAATGCAAATATTTGCCCTCCTCTCCTTTTCCCTATCGTATTTGCACTGAAGAGAGCAAAGCCGGGTGGCTCCCTAACCCAAAGCTGAAGCCCATCCTCAGCCCCCCGCCAGCCCCAGCCCGCTGCTTCTAGCCACCACGTCACTGGATTTGTAAGTTAATGGTTAAAGTTTGCCATGAAACTCGTTTTTCCTTGTAGTTTCTGAAAACCCACGTGATGTCAAAGGCCTGTTCCCTTTGCAAGTGTGCGTGATTGACTCCATGACATAACGATGCAATGCTGAAAACGCACCGACGCGGCACCCGGCCCCGGTCGCAGCCAACCACCCTGTCCAGACACTATTTTCCAGAGCTGCTGAAGGTTACTTCTGCTGAGCTTATTTCATAGCATATAATGCTTCAATATACAAGCGTTTATCAGGCTAAGTTATAGGCAGAGAAGTTCACATTGCATCATTTTGGTGTTATTTAGGAACACTAGATTGCTTGTTATTTAAAAGGTGCTGGGCATGGTACCCATTTCTACTGCCCACAGGGGGAACCCAGGTGAGATCAGCTGGCCAAGAGTCATCCATAGTGGGGGCTGCCTGGCACATTTGGTCTGTGACTGCTGCTTTTCCAGCAAGAAACCCTGAGGTACTGGTTTTCACAAAGGCTCTTTTCATAGGAAAGTAGTTTAACCCGTTTAGAGAGTATCTGAGCCTATTCCCGGAGGAGGTTTGCCTTTTGCTAACGGTCAATGGGGCACTACCAAAAGGCTGGGCTTTGTCTGAAAATAAATGAATAAATAAATAAATAAATAAATCAGGATTCCCACTGCATGTTTTCAGCCAGGAAACTGAGGCTGGAGACCTCCGGAGATGGGTTTTCCCTGCTCCTCTGACACTTCTATACTTGCACGCACGGGAGGGAAAGGCCACCTCCTCCTCCACACCTCCTTCCCCCCAGCGCCGGGGAGAACAGGCTGTAAATCTCTCCAAGCCGTAGGACGTAAAAGGACATAGAGTGCTCCAGTCGTCTGAGTGCTGCAGGTAAGTTTTATCAGTTTGCAGTGGGAGGATTTTGGCATCCCCCCGCGAGGCTCGTGCCGCGGGAAGGATCGCGGTGTGACGCGCGGACGCCGGACTGCCCGGAAGACCTTCCCGTAAAACGCTTGGCTTGCCCGAAACAAACGCAAGTGTAAACTGTTTTATGAGTAGCCGTCTGCTACTCAGAAAACAGAGACAGGTCCCTTGAGATGCTTCATACCACGGACATGAGACGATCGTTTTGCTGGTTTCGCCTTCGAGTTCTGCCTAGAAAATATAGCTTAAAAAAAAATCTCTGATTTTGGCATATCCAACTGCAGCATGTCCAACTCCTGGGCTGGCTCCTTCTAGCCTCAGCTGCTGGATTTTGCTCTGCCCCTACCCGCTAAGTTAGGTTGTGCATGGGCAGGAAGAGTGGAGGCGAGTCCTTCCAGAATGACCTCGTCCTTCCTGGACAAATTAAGTGTATTGAAATTTAGCCTGACTGCAGAACAGGTTTTTCCAGATCCCAGATAATTTTTAGCTCTTCCTAACTTTTCAGCTCCCTTCCTGGGCACGTGAGAGTGAGTCGTCTAGCTTTTGTATTACCTGTGTGCACAGAAATAGCAAGACCATCTTCCTACCAACTTGGGTACTATCATTCCTCAGTCATCCAAAGATCACATGAGCTCCCAGCGCCATGCACGATTTCAAATACAGTCTCAAGAGATGCTGCCCAAAAAGCCACCACAGATCCCACCTAAGTTGATACCTTGATGTGAATGCCAGGGTGCTGCTCCTAGTAGACATGTCCTTCACGTCCTACATGTCTTTCAACTGGACAGCTCCTACCATTTTAGGCTGAGCACTTATCTGAGTGGAGACAAGCTCTTAAAAGTCCCAAGTGCTCCAAGAACCACAAGCAGAATCCCAGGATTAAGTGAAGCCTTCACGGTTCCACAAAGTGCTGCAGGTGCCTTCTCCAGCAAGTCAGGCAAACAGCATCTTCAGCTGTAGCCACACGTATGCTGGCCCTTTCCTCTTGCTGTGGGGCACCGACACCTCCTCACTGCACATGGTGGGATTTACTTCCCAAGAACCTCCATCGTGGTTTCCATTAACGCAGCGTGTCCACAATGGCCACGGAGAGCAAAGCAAGGCAGCCTCACCTTCATGGACAAGCATCCAGCCAGAGACTAATCAACAAGTGCCCGAAACAGCCAACGTGACTGCGTCATGTCTGGGTACAGGGAAGAGGCAAAGGTTGTCTTCCGGTGCTCTTTAAGGTTGCTTAACACCATTAAATGTTTAAGCTACACAAATGTCACAAGCATATGCACATCCCTAAAGAATAGGTCAAGGAGCTACTAATGCTTTAAAATCCTACTCAAGCGTTTTATGGGACACGACCAGAATTAGCAGTTTAGAGCCCCTTGAGGCCCCAGTGCACAATTCACATGCCCAGAGGTATGTACAGAGGAAATGAATTTATTTAGACACAAACTAGGGCTGGATATGTTCCAGCAAGCACTGTAGATAGCATGTTAGAGCACCATTTTTCTACAGAGTTGCATATCCAGGGGACTGTCAGTATACTGCCTTCAAGGCTTCGTGACAAGAGAAGAAGGACTTTAGCCTGCGGAGAGTGCTAATCTGCTCATTAAAGGTGCTTGAAACTTACTACAGCTTGGTAAAAAGAGAAAAAAAAAGAAACAAAAACCAAACAAAAAGACAAAACACACACACCCACAGAATTTGGGAAGCTACTCAGGAAAAAATTCTAATTTTCAAAGTAGTTAAGAGGCACTGCTGGCCTTCCCCAGGAAGCGTTTGAATAAGGTCTCAGGCTCTCAGAAGAGGCACCCAGGACGCTTCACGGAGACTTTCTGCAAATGAATTCTCTCCCTCCAGCCAGCCTAGCACAGAAATGCCTGCAAGTCCTCCGAAGAGCTGTTGTCACAGACAAGAACAGAATAAACAGTATTTAAGATATCCACTTGTGCTCACTTGGAGCAAAACACTGTCCTCTGCAGATGGAGACATGCAGAGCTTGGTGTGATCTCTGGAGCTATTTTAAGGCAGGAAATCCAGCTGCCCTGGAACAGACACCCAAATTCCCGCTTTCCCAGCAGCAGCAGCAGCACTTTGTGCCCACCAGCAGACACAGGCAGGGACAGGAGCAGCTGCACCTCCCAACAGACAGAAGTTGGGTGCA
Source organism: Struthio camelus (assembly GCF_040807025.1). NCBI lineage: Eukaryota > Metazoa > Chordata > Aves > Struthioniformes > Struthionidae > Struthio > Struthio camelus. The sequence continues at coordinate 86,349,946 of NC_090982.1, forward strand.
CCACACACCCCGAGCAGAGCTGGGCTATTCGCTCTGCACCTCCCCAGGTTAAATGCCACCATATACAAAAGGCACGACCTGCTGCAGCATGGCAGGAGTGTATCGAGCCTTGTCTCCCCGAGCTCTCCTTTCCTCCTGCTTTCATTCAGCTGTGCCCAGTAGGGTAGGAACCAGGGCTTGTAACCCCGCTTGAACCCCTCTGCAGATGGCCCCTGTTCTGCCTCCCTGCACATCCCTTGCCGGGTCCAGCACCGGCACCTTGCTCACGCCTGGACGATGGTGATTTACGTCCACGACGTTGCCGTTCTCCACCTTCTTTGGGACTTTTTTCCCACCCCTTCCTTCAGTGGTGGTATTACCATTCAGTTCTGCCCCCGGTTTGGAGGAAGAAGGCAGCGGGGCTGGGGCCATCCGGCCTCCCCACTTCCCAGCACCAACCACAGCAGCTGCTTTCAGTGTCAACTGGGCTGTGCCACCAGTCCGGTGCATGACTTAGGAGAAGCGGTGGGATGGAGCCAGCCTGCAAGACTCAGTGTGCCTGTCCCGTGCGCACGTGGAAGGCTTCAGAGCAATGCAATCCCACCCAACCAGCTCGAAACTAAAGCAGCTGGAAAAATCCAATCCAGCCACGAAAAGTGCAGGAGGAGAGGAGAAAGGGGAGGGCAAAAAAAAAAGAAAGGAAAAGAGGAAAAAAAAAAAAACCCTACCAACAAGGCCAGCCATTATAAAGACTATCTTATTTCATTTGCAGTGAGGAATGACTGCAACTTCCTGGGCTGGCAAGGTGCAGACACAGCAGTAGAATCCACAGCTGCAGGCAAAAATAAAGCATTAAAAAAACCACCTAGAGCTGAACAATCATTCAAAAGGCTGTTTTCAACAATAAAGGCAAGAAGTCGAAAGCCTGAACCCCCTTCCAGAAATCAGCAGTGGTTGCCGCACATCCCTCGGTGGGGGATTTTCCCTGAACACCGACCTCCCAGACCGCATGCCCATGCGGCAAGATGCTCCTTCCCCTTATCAGCTGGGCGCTGACATTGATACATCCCGTAGGACATTCACACTGCTGCCAATTTCCAGATACATCCAGACGCTTAGCTCCAATATGAAATTAAGGTAGAAGTTTTGTTGCCTCACCCTGGGCAGGTTATAAAACTATTTTTATAAAAGGTTACAAGCTTAAATTCTGTTTAAAACTCCTTATAAAATTAAAACGTTCTAGCTCACGGCTGCAAATACAAACCTTGCACAAACAGCCATAAGTTGCTTGACAGAATATACTGCGCCGAAAAATTATGCAGTTTCTACCCTCCAGCCCTCTCAGTTTTTAAAAGATCATAGTGCTACGCCCCTGCAATTTCTGTTGATTTTGGCTGAAAACCTAGAACAATACTGGAATAGGTATGAACTGCATATAAACATGTAAGGGTTGTATTGGGTTGCAGCACAAGGAAAGCCCCGGAACTGCGCTATACGGATTTATGGTCTCCTCTACTTAAGATCCACTTCACAGGAAGGACAACCTCTGGATCAGATGAGCATCATGAGGTCTCCTCTTACCCAGCCAGAGCGTTCGAGCAGCCTTCTAGAGTCCCAGCTCCTACAACAAGGCAACAGGTTCCCCACTTCTGAGCAAACTTTTCCCCCCTCTTTTCTAATCCCAAGAGTAGAAGTTACCCAGAAGTTTGTTATTCACATCAGTTCATTGCTCCGAGCCTTATTTTAATTCTAGGCTTCCCACCACCTCAAGAGAAGACCTTAGGGGCTCACCACCAACTGCAGAAAGGTCACAGCGCAGCACCAAAGCTGAACCACCGTCAAAACACCATTAACCACCATCTCACACCTAGGGGTATCATCACACAGGAAGCAAATGGTGACGGGCCCTTCAGCTCTGGAACAACTCTTGTCCATCTCTTGAACAACCAAGCCAGATTTCGTATTCGGGAACACCAAAGGGCAGGGACTCCAGAGCAAACCCAAGCAGACTCCCAGCACGCTCCTGGTGAATGCCAGCAGGTCACAGCGGCCGGCAGCCCCAGATCCAGCCCGGAGGCTGTACCACCGCCTAACAAACCAAGCAAAACCTCCGTCGGAGCCGGCCTCCTTTGCCAGGGCAGCTGCATCGCGGAGAGGGTCCGGCCGGCAGCTCCGGATCCAAGAAAGAGGCAGCACAATAAAAAAAGATAAATAGTAATTAAGTATTTCAACCCTGTGGCCATCTTCCCCTCCTCCACTGTGTAGTACCTCTATTGTCTGAAACGCATTTATCTGAAACTGGGTCATGTCTCCTGGCATTACTAAATCTTCCCAAATTTCCCCTGATTAGTCAAACGCAATCTCCTCTGTGACATCTGAATGACTGAGGTAGTGCGTAATGCCATTTTTCCCCTGAACGAGCCACATGAAAGAGGGTTTATAAGCTGAAAGACAGCATGCTGGATGAAATAGCTTCCAACAGATTGCTCCCCCAAAACATTACTAATGAAAATTAAATTGTTTCTAAAGGAGAAACCTTCCAATAAAATGTCCACACTTCAGCCCTGAACGCATAACGACAAGAAACTGCTTGCAGTTGCTGAAAGCATGAAGCCTCACTAACTTAAGAACTGCATAACTCGATGATTCAAAACACCTTTTACCACCTCAGTATCAGGGATTCTCCATCAAGCACCACATCCAGTCTTCTCTTCTGCACAGAGACAGCAAAAAAAGCGTCACACTGGAGATTAGCTACAGCCTAAATTTGGATAATACCAAGCAAAGTAGTATAGGGTATCTGGAATTTCAAAGCAAACAAAAAGTAATCCTGCCACTCGAAGAGAAAACAGAAAATACCCTATAAAAACCTGGCATATAACAGCAAGTAAACTAATAGGTCAGGCCCAACTCGTATCCAAAGCGTTGTCTGAGACTTTCCGAATCGGAGAGCTGGAGAGGACTCCAGTTACAACTGAGAAGCCTCATCTCTTAGTAACCAGAATCCCCCTTCAGAGCACAAGGATGCCAGTGTCACCTAAAACCAACAGAAAAGGACCAAAAATAAAAGTAAAATAAAATATCACAGCCCAGAAGGGCTGCGAGAGAGTCTGGTTGGTTGGCCATGCGTATAGGTGTAGCTAGGGTCCAGCTGGGCAGAAGACTACTGCTGCCCAACAGCCATGCGACGATTAGATGTAGCTGGAGGACCAGGAAGGTGAAACTGTTTGGTTGCCGTTTGGCAGGTGTCCTGCATTATTCATGCGGGAGAGGAGGCCAACTACTGCAGCCAGTGCAGATTTGCAAGGGAGGACCTGCTCCGGCCTTTCTGCCTGGCCTCATGGCAGGAGCAGGGCATCTGAAGCACATAACCTTAAAACACATATTGCAAGTGGGTATTTTTCATCAGCTTTGCAGATAGGGCATGCCCAGAGAGTAGCTGTATTTCGGGCAAGATGCAAGTTTTAATTACTTCAATCCTTCCCCCATAGCGGGAGATGAAGTGGTTTCCATCTGGCCGTGTTGGCCTGAACTCTATTTCCTACTGCTCAGCAGTTGACCGCATTCCTAAATACTTCATCTTCTCGCCAAGACAGAAATCCAGTGAAGCGATTAATCTTTCTGCCCAGTCATGACACTGGCATTAAGGTCGTTTTTTTTTCCCTTTTTGATTCAGGAGGAAAGGGGAGCATCCTTTCACAACCCTGCGGAGGGTTGGCACGACGGGAGAGGCTAAAGCCGGAGGGTTTAAGGATCTTCCCATCCCTCCTCTGACCATCAGTAGCTCAGGACCTCACCTTCAGGGGTGGTTCCCATTAACAAAGAGGAGCAGGACAAGAGACAGCAGTCTGCTACAAACTCCACGTGCCTGACATTTCCCCAACATAAAGCACCTCTTCACCCTAAGCTGCTCTCAAGAGCCTCTCTGCCATCTAGAAGGCAGCAGCACCACTAATCCCACTGCAGCGGTGAGGCCCCTGAAGACACAAGGGGCAGACCTTGCCCATGACTCTCCAAGCCAAGACTGCCTGGCTTGGAGAACTTCATCACAGCTTCCCGCTTGGGCTTACTCTTGGAGATGGTGCAAAGCTGACCTGCCAGTGCCACCAGCTTCCTTCCCCGCAGCCAGCAGCTCCAGGAAGGACATCCACTAATCCAAACCCTGCCAGGGACCCAGGGAGAAGCGATGCGGCAGCATGGCTTGGAGATCTCTGCTCCCTTCCTCCCTCTCAGTACTTCTGTTTAAGCTCCTAGATACTGCTCAAGTCAGCGATCAGATGAGATCTGGACAACATTTAGCAAATAGGTGAACAGAAAATATTTCTCATGACCTTCTACTCCTGAAACTTCCTAACAGAGTTGAGACCTCTAGGATACAGCACCTTCTTCAGCAAGAAGATACTAAAGGCTTGGAGAACCCTTAGCAGCAGCCCGTCTGCCCAACACCAAAGACTCCTGTCGGTTACACTGGTGAAGCCCCCACTGTGCACCCAGTCACAGCTCAAAAGCTGGGCTTCGTGTCGAGCAGAGGTGCACGGGGACACCTGTACTGGCCTGGCTCAACTGCAAGCAATGTTGGGGCCGGGAAAGATCTGCACAGGCTGAACAGAGCCTCACTCATCCCCTCACCCATCCCATCATCTCCATAGCTACTAAAGTATCAGATACTCAGATCCTGAAAGGCCAATCCAAGCAAATCTTGTTCTTAAAGATGATTTAAAATAAAAATCCATCCCTCCAACAGAGCCAGAACGAACGTTTAGGTTTTACATCCCACTCAGGCTGGCAAAGAGTAGCGACAGATTTCCCAAAGAGCACAAAGGATGTTTTTGATCTCTTCTGTAGTCATTTGTTACGAGCAAGAGCTTATGATGAGAGCGGAGCGGGCACGGCTGCAGCTTGCTGGTGCCGAGCGGGTGCAGAGGCTCTTGGAGCACAACTTCACCCTCACACACACAACAAACAAATAAACAAACAAAGAAACAAAGAAACCCAACTACCAAGCAGAAAATAGATCTCTCATTTTTAAGGCTCAGAAATGGAGAGACGGGGTTCAAACGAGATGGCACAAATCCGCTCACGTCTGCCCGGCGTCGGGGATTTTGTCGCCCTGTTCCCGCGCCGGGGAGGGATGGCACCGCAATAACCTGCTCAGTGACGCGGGGCTGCGGGAAAGCAGGCAGAGGGGAAAAACAAGAACGGATGAACATTAGCTATGGCACCTAATCTAGGAGTTTATTCTGGTGCTGTTTAAGAGCGTGCAGGGTTCCCAAGCAGCGAGCAGCCTTGGCTCCCAGCAAACTGGTGAAGGGCTAGATGGGCATTTGATCCAGTTTACCAGCCTGTAAAAAATTATAAGAATAATAAAAAAAAAAAGTAGTAGCACTCAAGTTTTTTTGTGTTTTGGGGTTTTTTTTTTAATTTTACACAACAGCTCTGACTCCATCCCCCAGCACCTCTGCAGTAGTTCATGGGAGAGGAGACGAACGGAGATACACCAGCTCGGCAAGGCCAGGCAGAGCAGCCGAAGCGTAAGCATTCATCTGATCGCTTTGCACAGAGCGAGTTATCGCCTCACTGGGTCAGGGCCCAGGCAGAAAAGTCAACTGAAAAAGGAAAACAAAAAACAAAGCAAAAGAAACCAAGCAGGTGGAAAGTTATCTGGGCTTCCTGGAGTTAAACCAGAGACTTCTGGCATTTCTCAGAACAGACTCCAGGAACGACGACCTTCCTGGCCGAGCCGGGGCTGTAAATTCAAATATCCAGGTGCAGACAGGACAGAAAGGCAACAAGGCAAACGCCTGGCGAGTGGTACTTGGGCTTTTATTCCCTTTATTATTTTTTTCTTTGACCAGCAGAAGCGTTCAACGCTGGTCAACAGCGAAAACAGGCTGGTGGTGAAGGCTGGCAATGGCCACGCAGGTGATGGACCTATGCATCCTTTCAAACCGAGCGACGCATGCAGCGCCCGGTTATTAGAACTCAGAGTAATTAAGAACCATAAACCCACGAGGGAGTTGCTCAGCTTAATTAGAAGGAAAGCAGGTTTTCATCATCTCAGGATCTTTGCACCCGCTCGCTGCTCCGAGCTACGCTTGCCCTGACTTTTTGTCCTTTCGGGGTGCAGCTTTGATGTGCACAAGGAGGAAACCACGAAATGGAGCCATTTCCACATCAGATGGGCAAACCAACCTGCGGAGTCAAATTGCATCCCCAGATTGAATGGTAAATCAAATGCAGAAAGGCAACACATGACCCCAGGCTTTTGCTAGCAGCAAGTCTGCCATCTCCTGCTGCAGGAGAACAGGGACCATCCTAATCCTCACTGCTGGGGCACCGAGGACATGGAGCCGCAGAGTTGCGTCCGCCGAGCCCACCTCCCAGCACAGTGGAGCAATGTCGATGGGATTTCTTTTTTTTTTTTTCTTTTTTTTTTGCAGCCTTCAACATCAATTTGCTGCGCAGCATGTCTGCAGCCTGAGCTGCCAGGCTGCCTCCGCTCCCGCGGCCTGCTCAGGGATTTGGCAGCGGGTGACAAAAGAGCAGTCGGAGGTTTTTCCCGCGACTGGCAGGGGGATCCACTCAAAACTGCTCCTGCATGGATTTTGCAAAAAAAAATTGAACATTCCTATTACCATACTGCATGTTTTTTTTAAAAGGCATCTTTAAACGTATTCAGGGCCTTTCCGCTTTGAAGAAGCGCGGCTCACGAGGACCCGTTCCCACGATGCAACACGTCGTTCTGACGAACGGCGGCGGTAATTCATTCCCAACACATCCTGTTCCCAAGAAGCCCGTAAAGGGCGCTTGGCACATCCTACGAGCTCCCCGCATCTGCATGGGAATATCGTATGGCAGTTTGACCACTAAGTCACCGCAAGGGTAACAGCGCAGGTTGCCTGGGTTTCTCAAGGCACTGGCTCCACACCTTCGCGGAGATAACAAGGAAAACCTGTATAAATAAATTGCTAGGGAAGGGGAGGAAAAAAAAAAGAAAAAAAGATCCACAAGTGGAATTTGTTCCAAAGGGGTGAAGGACGGGAGCAGGGGCACGGCGGGCGGCGGGCAGCGGGCGCTCCCGCTCCGGAATGACGGGAACACATAGGGAAGGGCCTCAACAGCCTCGTTCATGAAATGAAGAAGTTTTAAGGGTTCGCTGCAAGAAACGCCGCTGCTTTTCTGCCCCTGCATCGTAGGTCAGGCTAACGCTCCCTCCGCGGCCAAGCAGCTCTTCCATCTGCAGAACGGGTCAAAGAGCAGCCAACAACGCGCCAACGAGAAACGAGAAACGACGACTCAGGGCTTCACCCAAGCTAGCCCGCCGTTCATTACGCACGCCGACCGGCTCCCAAGGTTCAAAGTCTGCCGTCGTGCGAGAGCTAGATTATCACTGCTGCTGCCCTTCCTAGATAACCATTACAGCAGCGTCACAGCGCTCTACCCCTTTTGTGCCAGAACTACAAACTAATGAGATAGCATGTAAATTAATGAATAAGTCCAACATGCCTGAACTGCCTTGCACTAAAGTGAGTAAAAGAGGCCAACTTGGGGACTACATAGATAGAAAAATTATATATATATCTGTATAGATAGGTAGAAGGCTACATGTACCCGCATGTGTGTGCATAACTTTCTTGGTCAGAGCTATTTATGGATGCACGTGATCCCTTTCAGGGTCATCATTTCATGTATCTGCTTATTGGCAGCAGAGAGGAACAACAAAGCAGAAATCCTCCATCCTAAGCACTTTACTCAGCAAGAGCCAAGCTTCCTGCTGCAAATACCCTCGAGTACAACTCATCCCTCGGAGCACCACCAGGTAGGACCAACTCATCCCTACAGACCAGCCTTCCCCCCCCGGTGGCAGCTCACATTGCACACCTGCAATACAGGACCTGGGCAGGAGCTCTTAAACAAAGGAGAAGAGAAGAAGAAAAAACCCGACATGAAATTGGCTGATCCCAACCAGCAAGAGGGCACAAAGCAAGCACCAAGCTAATTAAGCTCTGCCGGGCTGATTAGCATGGACTGTGCCTTGGCACCTGCAAAGCAGAAGGCAGGAGGACAAGATGGGCCATGCCGGGACACACAGCCACAGGACAGCTGGTCGGGAGCCACCAAGGCCTTCCCTGGCGTGAGGTCTCCAGCAACGTGCAAGTTCTTCCAACATCCAACCTAGCTTGCAAGCAATCACCTCTCCCAGCTCAGCTGCAACATTTACCTTCAGGACACATCAAACCCAAACTCAGGAGTGGCTCGTCTCGCAGATCAGCCAAACACACGGCAGCCCGTCCTCATCCCACCCGCAGCTCCCCCAAGCCACACGGCTGAAGGAAGGACTCAAGAAGATGCAAGCACCAGCTGGTGGAAAACCTCCCAGCGCAACTGGTTTTTTGGGGACAGATTGCAGCCATGGAGGTAACAGAGGTGCGGTCAGACAAGCAGCTGAGGTGAACAATTGCAAAAACAGAGATCAAAACACAGTCAGCATAAACACACAACTCTCACAAGCTTGCTGAGGTCCAAGTCGCCACACCGCAGCTGAATTCCTGGGCCGCGGCCTGCGGTTATTCTCCAAATTGCCCCCGGGCAGAAGGGACACCGGCCCCGGGGCCGGCTGCTACAGCCGGTAGTTTATCGACAGCCCAACCACTACTGCCTCCATTACGCACGATGCGTGGGCAAAGGTCCTGCTCCCCCAGGGCCGCTCGCCCTGGTGGCAGAGGACCAGCTGGAGCAACGCTACAGGAGAAGTGGACGGCATCCGGCCCCTGCGCGCGTTGCACGACAGGCGCAGCGTGCCTTGCGAGGTTTCCCCATGCTTCGCCCAGGCAAACTTCAGCTCCGACCCATCCACGGCTGTCGTTTTCCCCAACCGGGAGAAATCCCAAACGCGGATTCAAGGGACGTGACAGTACATCAATTGCCGGCGAGCTGCTGGCCCGCGCTGCCCGGCGCACATGTCACAGCCTATCTCACTCATGCGAGACAAGGCAGGAATATATTCTCCTTGTGTACCACGGAGCTTCTAATTTAGTGTTTTCTGACCCCACCGTGGCTACTTCCTATCATCCTGCATCAGGATACAAGAACTGAATTCTTAAAAAGGCCCAAACGTGTTTTCATAACCTAAAACAACCTCCCAGCACAAGCTGCTTTCCCTAGCAGGAGTTGCCAACGAAGCGGCAGGAGTCCTCGGGGAGCTGCGTCCCAGGAGCTCCGCGGTGACGGACGCGGATGTCCCTGGATCAAACCGCAACGTTCCCACGTTCGACGCTTATTCTGAAGATTTTTTATTTTTTTTGTATGCAATATATAGAAAACCAGTTATAGCCCTGCGAGCGATGCACAGGTGCCTCGCAGAAAAAGGCAGGGACCCCCGCCAGCTCCACCAACGCCACTGCGTGCCCTCATGTATTTTTGAGGCACGCACTCCGCGACGGGCAAGCTCCCTCCTAACCCCCTTGGTTTCACTGGAAGGTGCAGAGAAAATAACCCCTCCTTGGGATGGCAAAGAGGAGGAGAGCTCCTCTGGCTCCTCGAGCTGCTCCTCAGCCCTGGAGGGACCCGCAAGCGCCCACGAAGGACGGACCCCGCCGAAGCCTCGAAGGACAAGGCGTTCGGAGGTTTCCAGAAATCGCAAGGTTTCTGCCAAGTAATGCAGCCAGCCGGTCAGCGGGCAATCACACCGGGCGCGTTCGCTTTTGAAAGGCTCCCCCGCAAGGGTCAGAAACTGTTAATTCAGTACAGCTCCTTTATTTAATAAGACAACTCTAAATGAAAGCCAGAGCTTTCCGTACCCAGAGCAAGCCATTAAAAAAGGATATTTTTAATGCATTAAGTTCTATTATCTACCAAGAAGACTTGGCAAATAAGAGCCACTGAGAACAACGGAGGAAGGGGGAGGGAAATAAATAAGTGTACTGGTTTCTAACTCATTAAGAGCTTGCAGAACTTCTGAGTAGCACATCTTGAACTACACGACACCCTGGGAGCAGAAGGGAACAGCTCATTCTCCCGACTGGCAGAAGCACTGTTTTGCATTTGGTTCGGAGGCTACACTTAAATCGACAGTTAACGCCTTTTAGGAAGTACCTTTAGGAGAGCAGACTATCCAGAAGCAAAAGCAATGATATATTTGTTCTAGCCATACGAAGGCCACTAACGCAAACGGGTCTCGTCTCAAGCTTCACGATGCAAACCAAGCCATTTCTGGAGATGCACGTTTTTGCTGGCAACGCCCTCCCTCAACTTCGTACAGCACCTAGCTCGGAGGAACAGAAACTCCCGGCATTATCCTCTTATAGCTGCACAGGTTTACGCACGATTTAAAGGGATTGGACTGCAGTTACCCCTGCGCGCGCGTTAGCTGCGGCAGCAGCAGGTTTCACGGGAGGGCTCTGGCCGGGGTGGGACAGGGCGTCTTGGTGGGGGCCCTCCTGACCACGTCGCTCCCAACCCGCCCCAGGTGTAACAGGATGATTGCAAGCGATGAACAAGGAAGAGGGAGCAGAGCTCGCAGTGCCTCTTCCCACCCAAACTTCTGGTTTGGGGCACGTTTCGTCGCTGCTGTGCGGCCGGGATGACGCGGGAACGGCCCGAGCGCGGGAACCTCAGCAAGTTGCCCACCTGCCAAGTGCAAACCATTTTCCTCCCGTCGGCCCACTTCCCGCCAGCCCTGCCCTTGGGCAATCCCACTCCGGACCTGCTCGCCCACATCAGCTTTCTGACAAACGTGTAATTAACACCCTGCGATTTTGGATAGCAGGAATTCCCTTGAAATTAAGCTCTGCAAAGCTGCCCTCAACGCTACGCTTGCAACAGAGTACAGGAATATATTTATACCGAGGTTATACACGGCTCAAGTTCATCTTGATCAGGTTTTGTTTTATTTTACTTTTTGCAAGAGGGGATCCTTGATGCCGCCCCGTCCCCTCCCAGGCGGTAGCGCTACGTGCTCCGGGACCGGGTCTGCACCCGCTACCATGCAACACCTCTTCTGCTGGGACAGAAGCTGCACTACATCCATATTTGTTTCTGCAACACAAAATCCAGGTACAGACAATCCTGAAGTTCCCAAACATCGCGCTAGGAGAGAGAGGTGCGCTGAGTCGTAAAGGACTCCCCTTAATTACTCACTCAAGCAAAGTCAGACGTGCGCTGAGCTTGGTGCACACAAGCAGTTCTGGAACTACTCACCTGCTTTTAATTAAGGCACAGCTCTTAATCATCTTGCTTAATGGGGGCTATTAAACACCAGTCATTCTCCTTGTTTGGTCTCACTAACACGTTCCTGCTCTGCACCCCTGCAGCAGCGAGTCTGCGGGATGAGCTGCACGAGGAAGAGCCGTGCAGGGCACAGGAGGCACCAGGGGCCACGGCACTTCGGCACCAGCACTGCGAACCCGGCTCGGTGACAGCATCCGTCCATCACGCTGCATCCACACTGTGCTCCTGAGCCCCCGAAATCCCCTGCCAGCTCACACAGCTCTGCCTCGTGGCATGTCCCAGGCAAGGGACACACACAGCATGGAGCATCTCCACCAGGAGGTCACAGCCTGGTGGGCAACCAGCTCCAGCTCCCCTCTGGTTTAGGGGCCACCCAGAGAAGTACTGAAGCCCAACACGGCAAACTTACCACCTCGGCCCTTTTGGCACTGGCTTAACAAGTGCTAAGAAGATGCCACATAACCCACCAGCTCCCAGGAGACCTTCTGCAGGTGTCACCTGGAAGCCAAAGGCTCTCTGGCTCTCAGAAAATCAGACAGCAGGTCTCAGCAGCCCAGCTGCAAGGAAGGAAGGCAGGCCCCAAGAAATCCCACTTGCTCTTTCCCAAGTTGCTCTCCAGCAGTTTCTTTTGTTCGAGTTTAAGCAGTGAGAGGCAGGACACCGGAGACGATGTTGTGGCTATGTTAATGCAACACTGGGCTCAGATCAATAGGCTTTTAGCAAGACAACTGTATTGATTTCAGCAAGCAGTACTGCCCGGCTTCCCTTCACCTGCGTCCTGACTCAAGAAACGGCGCCCCCATCACGCCGACGAGCTTATCCGTACAGCCCGACCATCCCGCGGTTTCTGCTTTAAAAGAGCAGTTGTCTCTCAAACCCTAACGGACGTTTGCGTTCCAACTACTCGTTTCTTTTGTTTGCTTTAATGCCTGGTTACTCTGTAAATCCATCTTTTCCTGGGCCGAACCCAAGGACTCAGGCCACCCTCTTCCGCAGATGGGTCCCACACAGGGGCCTCATCCTGCTCGGTTATCGCAGCACGTTTCTCTGAGCTCAGCATCACCGTTCCACCACGCAGAGCGACGGTGCCCACACCGCCCCGGCGAGCCAGGAGGGCCTGGGCCAGGCTTGGTGGGAAACCACCCGTCCGTGCCCACCACCCTTCCCAGCATGGCCTGGGGTTTTCTCCCTGCGGCGCTTTCGGAGGCCTTCGCTCGAGAACTTTCCGTCACCAGAACATGGGAGAAGAGACCAAGCATCCTCCCCAGCTCAGAGGGCTTCATTTCAGGAAAGAGAGGAGGAGGGGAAAAAAAACCCTGTTCCTCCTGGAGGTCGGCCCGCTCACAGGACAGCCCTGCTGAATCCAGCGGGACTTCTTGCGCTAACAAAGGTTCAAAGGGCGAGTTCCCCAAAGTTCACAGTTCATCCGCGATCCGTTTTATATATTAAATAGCAGGCACCAAAATAAAAGTGACAGTCCCCAATATTACATAAGAGCCATCTGTAAAATTCAGACAGAAGCAGAGATTCAGAGGAAAAAAAAAAACCCAAAGATCCAACAACAACAATAAAAAAAAACCACTTAAGTACAAGAGACAAAAAGTGATTCCTCGCAAGGACCGTTTCCAGTCTGGCAATGGTCTCCATGCTGACCACGGTCAAAAAACAAGAATTTAAAGCATTAAAATTCTCCTTATTACCTTAGACCATGCTGGCATGTTACAGTCTTCCAGCAAAAAGCACTCTGAAGCCAAGTTCTTTTCTCTAGGAGCTTCTGCCTAACATTATTGATACTTTTTAATAAGCATATTCCCTCGATCCCTCCTGCCTGAAATAGTCTTATAGAGCATCGTAACGATGCACAGCTCTCTCCGTAGGAGTTATTTATTACTCGCAACTTGGGCAAAACTCCCACCGTGAGTGACGAATTCTTGGATCAGGCCAAGTCAATCAGCAGAGATTTCTCTCTCTGGACGCAAAGCTTCTTGCTAGAGGGGGGGCAGAAACCGCCAGCACAGAAACCGCCACGGCATTTAACTCATCCCTTTGCCTATCAGGTCAGTCTTGTCCAAAAAACCAAAAACAAAAAAAAAACTAAAACAAAACAAAACAAAACAAAAACGGTCTAGAAAGAGCATCGCTACCCTGCTCCTTGGTGGGAACATCTCACACCAACGTGCTCTCCGGGCAACACGCACCAGCCCCAACGCCCCGCGCCACTGCCAGCGCTCCCAGTCCACAAGCAAGCCTGGAAAAGAGCATTTTCCCTGTTCCTGACTCAATAAACCCGGCTTCGCTCATATCCTGGCCCGCAAATGCCACGAGCTTATTTCGGGTCAGAACGTGCCGGGACGCTGTGTGGGACGGCGACCGACCTTGTCGGCCGTGGGAACTGGGTGTCTGTCCCGGAGCAGAGCGTGGTCCTGAAGATAAATTAAGAAATAGGGGGGGAAAGCGCTATCTAGCCCAGGTCACAAGCTCTGCTCAAAAAAAAAAAAATATATATATATATAAATATATATATATATAAATAAATCAGAGCTAGGGGGCATTATCCCCTCCACTACAAGACTTGAGGCTTTTCAGAGCTCCTGCCCGTAACTCGCACTTTTCCGGGCGCAAACGCCTGCGCGCTCCCCGCCCCCGCGGGCGCAGCGGCCGCGGGCGCGCACCGCCCCCCCCCCCCCCCCCCCCCCCGCGCCACCGCCCTCCCGGTGCGCACGGAAACAGGTGAAGCGCCGCCGCGCTGCCCGGGACTTGCACAACAGCGGGGAAAAGCCAGGAAATAAAGCCGGGAAAGCCGAAAGGAGAAGTTTAGGGGGGGAGGTTTGGGGGGGGGTTGTTTTTTTTTTTCCTCCCCCCTTCTCCCCTTTTTATTTTGTTTTTTTTGTTTTGTTTTGTTTTGTTTTCTCCAAGGATGAGAAAGCGCTGAGGACTCCGCGCAGCCCCGGTGCCCCACTCCGCGGGCACCGAGTTAGTTAAATAAATACGTACATACATAATAGGTAAATAAATAACTAACCGTGCGCAGCCCGCCCGGCCGAAGCCCCCTCCCCGCCCCCCCCCCCCCCCCGCGGGGCGCACCTGGGTGTAGAGCTGGGCCGCGGACATGGCCGGGCGCGGGCGCGGGCGCTAGGGAGCGCGGGGCGCGGCGGGGCGCATGGGGCCGGCGGCGGCGGAGGCGGCGGAGGCAGCAGCGGGGGCCGCGGTGCCGCCGGCCCGACCTTTACACCGGCCGCCGCCGGCCGGAGCGCGCGGGGCGGGGCCGCGGGGGGGCGGGAGCAGCGCCGCCACCACCGCCGCTGCCGCCGCTGCCACCGCCGCCGCCGCCGCCACCGCCGCTCCGCCTCCGCCGCGCCCCGCGCAGGTATGGGGCGGCGCCGTGCTGCCGGCACCGCACGGCGTGGAGCGGCCCGGGACGGACCGGCTCGGGTGGACCAGCACGGGATGGACTCGCTCGGGATGGACCAGCACGGGATGGACCGGCTCGAGTGGACCGGCTCGGGTGGACCAGCACGGGATGGACTCCCTCGGGATGGACCAGCACGGGATGGACCGGCTCAGGTGGACCAGCACGGGATGGACTCCCTTGGGATGGACCAACACGGGACGGACCGGCTCGGGTAGACCAGCACGGGATGGACTCCCTTGGGATGGACCAGCACGGGATGGACCGGCTCGGGTGGACCAGCACGGGATGGACTCCCTTGGGATGGACCAACACGGGATGGACCGGCTCGGGTGGACCAGCCCAGGAAGGACTGGCTCGAGTCGACCAGCTCAAGTGGACCAGCATGGGATGGACCAACACGGGATGGACCAGCTCGAGTGGACTGGCTCGAGTGGACCAGCAGGGGATAGATCAACACGGGATGGACCGGCCTGGGATGGACCAGCTCGAGTGGACCAGCACGGGATGGACCGGCTCGAGTCGACTGGCTCAAGTGGACCAGCAGGGGATAGATCAGCACGGGATGGACCGGCTCGAGTGGACCAGCACGGGATGGACTCACTCGGGATGGACCAGCACGGGATGGACCGGCTCGAGTGGACCAGCACGGGATGGACTCCCTCGGGATGGACCAACACGGGATGGACTGGCTCGAGTGGACCAGCAGGGGATAGATCAGCACAGGATGGACCGGCCCGGGATGGACCGGCTCGAGTGGACCAGCACGGGATGGACCAGCTCAAGTGGACCAGCATGGGATGGACTCGCTCGGGATGGACCAACACGGGATGGACCGGCTCGAGTGGACCAGCATGGGATGGACTCGCTCGGGATGGACCAACACGGGATGGACCGGCTCGAGTGGACCAGCATGGGATGGACCAGCACGGGATGGACCGGCTCGAGTGGACCGGCTCGGGTGGACCAGCACGGGATGGACTCCCTCGGGATGGACCAGCATGGGATGGACCGGCTCGGGTGGACCAGCACGGGATGGACTCCCTTGGGATGGACCAACACGGGACGGACCGGCTCGGGTGGACCAGCACGGGATGGACCGGCTCGAGTGGACCGGCTCGAGTGGACCAGCACGGGATGGACTCCCTCGGGATGGACCAGCACGGGATGGACCGGCTCGGGTGGACCAGCACGGGATGGACTCCCTTGGGATGGACCAACACGGGACGGACCGGCTCGGGTGGACCAGCACGGGATGGACCGGCTCGAGTGGACCGGCTCGAGTGGACCAGCACGGGATGGACTCCCTCGGGATGGACCAGCACGGGATGGACCGGCTCGGGTGGACCAGCACGGGATGGACTCCCTTGGGATGGACCAACACGGGACGGACCGGCTCGGGTGGACCAGCACGGGATGGACCGGCTCGAGTGGACCGGCTCGGGTGGACCAGCACAGGATGGACTCCCTCGGGATGGACCAGCACGGGATGGACCGGCTCGGGTGGACCAGCACGGGATGGACTCCCTTGGGATGGACCAACACGGGATGGACCGGCTTGGGTGGACCAGCCCAGGAAGGACTGGCTCGAGTCGACCAGCTCAAGTGGACCAGCATGGGATGGACCAACACGGGATGGACCAGCTCGAGTGGACTGGCTCGAGTGGACCAGCAGGGGATAGATCAACACGGGATGGACCGGCCTGGGATGGACCGGCTCGAGTGGACCAGCACGGGATGGACCGGCTCGAGTCGACTGGCTCAAGTGGACCAGCAGGGGATAGATCAGCACGGGATGGACCGGCTCGAGTGGACCAGCATGGTATGGACTCACTCGGGATGGACCAGCACAGGATGGACCGGCTCGAGTGGACCGGCTCAGGTGGACCAGCACGGGATGGACTCCCTCGGGATGGACCAACACGGGATGGACCGGCTCAGGTGGACCAGCCCAGGATGGACTGGCTCGAGTTGACCAGCTCGAGTGGACCAGCATGGGATGGATCAGCACGGGATGGACCGGGCCGGGATGGACCAGCTCGAGTGGACCAGCACGGGATGGACCGGCTCGAGTCGACTGGCTCAAGTGGACCAGCAGGGGATAGATCAGCATGGGATGGACCGGCTCGAGTGGACCAGCATGGGATGGACTCGCTCGGGATGGACCAGCACAGGATGGACCGGCTCGAGTGGACCAGCACGGGATGGACTCCCTCGGGATGGACCAACACGGGATGGACTGGCTCGAGTGGACCAGCAGGGGATAGATCAGCACAGGATGGACCGGCCCGGGATGGACCGGCTCGAGTGGACCAGCACAGGATGGACCAGCTCAAGTGGACCGGCTCGAGTGGACCAGCAGGGGATAGATCAGCACGGGATGGACCGGCTCGAGTGGACCAGCATGGGATGGACTCGCTCGGGATGGACCAACACGGGATGGACCGGCTCGAGTGGACCAGCATGGGATGGACCGGCTCGGGATGGACCGACACAGGATGGACTGGCTCGGGATGGACCAGCTCAGGATGGACTGGCACGGGATGGACTGGCACAGCGTGGACTGGCTCAGGATGGACTGGCACGGCATGGACCTGCTCGGGAGGGACTGGCAGGGCATGGAACAGCACGGCACGACACGGGGTGGACCGGCACGGCATGGACTGGCACAACATGGACCAGCATGGCATGGACTGGCACCAAATAACCCGAACTGGCATGGAACAGCCTGGCCCAGCTCTGCCTGGCCTGGCCTGGCCTGGCTCGGCTCAGCACAGCATGGACTGGGCTGGCCCAGCTCAGCTAGGCTCAGCCTGGCTCGGCCCTTCTCCCCAGGGCAGAAGAGTGCAAGCCACCAGGTGCCCCTGTGGAGCACGGCGCCCCACGGAGCAGCCCGGGGAGCGCTGCCGCCCCCGGCCCCGGCGAAGGGCCCCGTGCGCGCCGCACCACCCGAAACTGCGGAGTGAGGCTTGCAGCGGCCGGGCAGGGCTCAGGCAGGGAGAACCTCCCTCATTTGGGCTGAAACGGCCCCAGATTGTCCCCGCCGCATCGGCCGGTGGCTGCCCGCCAGGCTGCGCTGCCTCCTCCCTTCGCACGGGAGCACCCTGCGGGTTAACTCAGGCCTACAGGGCGCTTATCGAGCCTGGAGAGGATGATGCCACGAAAATGCAAAATATTCCCAATTGACCACCGTTGCTGTTCGTTATCATTCACGGCATCTTGCATTTTAACCAAGCAGGCAGCTAATGTGCTCCCTGGGGCTCAGTCGTGGCTACAGCTGTTTCCTCCACAAGTGCCTGCCGGGGCCTCCCCCGTGATTTGGGGTGCAGGTCACCCGTCCCCAGCGGTATCTTCATAAGCTTCCAGATACCTGGAGAAAACGAGACCAGCATCCTTTAGCCTGCTGCAAACCCATCTCAGAGGAATTCAATAAACAGCAGGTGTATTGTCACGTGGCGGTACCTGCTCATCTCCTTGCGTGAAACCTACTGCGGAAACAAAAGCTGCAGCACCGGTGTCCTCAGGAACAGGAGTTTCAGCGAAGGTGAAGAGATGCGAAGGTCTCATCCTCTCACACGTGCTCTGAGCTCCCCGCCGCTGTTACAGGGTGCGCTGGGTTGCTTTTGCACGTTTTTAGTTAGGCGCTGGAGACCCCTTTTGGTTTCATGCAACGCATGAAATGTTAATGCTTTAAAAATCTGGACAAGGCACGTGAGAGCCCCAGTTTGTCAGTGAGTCCAGGCTCTCCTCGCTTGGCTCACGCGGTCAACGCACCAAAGGCCTTGTCTGGCCGTCTGTTGCCTTGTGAGGTCCAGGGGATATTAAAGGACAGAACCCTTATAAATCAGGGTTGAACATCTAAGGAGACTTGCACTTCCTGCTGCTTCCCACCTTTCCCCCATGACTTGGATTTCTCTTGTATATGATGCTACTAGCGCTGATTATTACACAAGCGATGCAAAAAATTGGAGCATAGTTTCGGACAACTCAAAAAGTCATCAAGCTAGCAGTATGAACGTACTGCTTACGCATCGAAATTCAACATCATAGATGTAGTTTTGGGGTCCCAAACATGTCAATAGGGCTAAACATGCCAAGTGGCCTCCAAGTCTTCTACAGAAAGTCTTCTCAGAATAGTAGGGCTGGAGGTTGCACCGCTTGTAACTGCAAAGAGAGCTGGCTGAACAACAGGCTTCCCGCGCTACCGACCAACCGCAGGCGAGTCCTCGATTTGCTTTGTTGCATGCCGAATTGTCCCGGCGGCCTCGAGGATGGATTTTGCGATTCCTGGGCTGCTCAGCCTAACATCACCACCTCAGTTTACCTTCTGCCTTGGATTTTGGCCATTAGCCAAAGTAAACCCAGCACGTGGACAGGGGGAGCGCGGCTCACAGCAGTGCAACACAGAGCTAGGGAAACGGGATTTATCGCTGCTAGGGAAGGTCAAAAACAAAGCGAAAGCAGAGGAGGTGGTGCACCCCCTCTGCACCCTGTTAGTGCTCTCGTTTGCTTTCTTACCAAAAATCTTTCTTTTCTACACAGCTGGTCCCAGTTGTCAGGGATGCTGGGGAAGGATTTGGCATGAAAGCAAAAAAAAGGGCACAAAACCAGTTTTTGTTTGCAGCCTCCAAGCAACTCGCTGTAGCCACACTGTCCTGCAGGCCACCGGCTAACCCTTCCCATAACCACGGGAGGTTTTTTTTCCCCTTAAATAGATTTTTTTCCTGTAAACGAAGCAGATTCTGTTCAAAGCTCCCTCACCTAAGGCGAGGTCACCCAGCCACAGACTGGGCTGTAGTTTCCCTTATCGGTGCTGTTCACACGCTCCTGCTTTAACAGGTGGTTTGCTTCCAGAATTTCTCAGCTGCCCTGGGGAAATACCACGCACGTGAGTATTACTTAATGCTCATGAGGTTCTTCAGACCCGTAAGCCGCAATTCAGAATCTATTAGTCATTTTGCTAGTTAATGTTTACTGTAACTTAAAAATCTGACATGAATATTGGTTGGAAGCAAAGGCATGACCACTGTTGGAAGCGTGCACTACTCGATGCCCTGCTACGTGCCCAGTTTACTGCAGGAACATCAAAGGCACTGGAACAGGATGGAAATCAAGAGAATTAAGGAAAGGAAACTCCTCAGTCTTGGCAAAGAAAATCAGTCTTACTGCATTGCTCAGCTGGAATTGTTACGGGGCATCGAGATGATGCTTTTAAAGGAGTCTGCCGACACGTTTGGCCGCTCAGCGGTCTGGTAGGAACCTTATCTGTTCTTCTAGATTCGCTTTGAAGTCTCCAAAGCACTCAGCAGCACAGGGGTCAGCAACAGCCCTATCTTCATTGACCACAAGCTTTCTCTCAAAGGAGTTTGTACTCAATCCTGTTACCAGGCGGCTATCAAGGTTTCTGAAGGCAAACCTACTGCAGTCTGGTCTTGCACTTCTGTGCAAACTTCATAGTCAGCACAGAGAAGAGTTTTGCCTGTAGGAGCAGGAATTGTGACCACCTCCTTTGGGTTATTATTTTATCAAAAAGGAAAAAAAAAATATTATGGCTCTGCATGGCGCAAATTCACTGAGCTCATGAATGTGCTACTTCACACGTCTCATGGATTAGGTGTACCCAATGACAGTATCACAGCCTTTAATAACACACTATTAATTAATCCTGGAATCACAAATGTGCTATTAAGTTCTTTTCAAAGATGGGTTACTGTAGTGAAGAAAACCTACATTGCTTACCCAGGGCCACGCTGGGAGTCTGTCGCAGACCAGGAAAAAAGTCTCTTAATCGTTCTCTGGCACTTTGACCTAGCGACGAGATGAGACCTGTGACTACCTGAGCTCTCCGGACTGATGAAACATCTTTTCCGTTATCTGTGATGGTTCTTCCTACCCGCAAAATGGCAGCAATGGCTCTGAAGTCCAGTATGGCTTTGGAGATTGTTGCTAAAAAGCACTATGTAAGGGATAGGCATCATCATTAACAAGCTCTTGGCCCTCTCCAGGTTTGCAATGCTCCTACATTTATGAACATTTGTCCCTCTTTCATCTGCTGTCTCAAGAAGCTGCCCACGGAGAGGTTTTACACCTGTGGGAAAGAAGCCAGGGTCTTCCATCATTTACCACCAGACTTAGATGGGCTGCTCTACTAAGATCAGTGATGTTGTTTCAGATTAATACATCTGTTATTGGTCATTTGCAAACAGCTATACAACTTCCTCCACAGACGACCGAGTCTGCCAGCTCAGTGCCTGCTATAAGCTGAGGTGATGAGGTGACTGTACGGGTAGTTTATTCCTGACTCGTTCCAGCCATTCTGACATTTATCAGCTTCTCTGTGCAGCCGTTCACGCTCCCACCCAGCGAAATCATAAGAATCCTGGTCCTTGCCAATGGGGAGCTAAACACTGAAAAGGGAAGAGAAGGAGGGGATCTGAGAGGAGGAAGAGGAAGGTGGTAGAGGAAGTGCTTAGGGAGGGATGGAAGTTGAAGAAGAAGAAGAAAGAGGGTTAAAAAGCAGAGGTTGGAGGAGAGATGGTAGAAGCTGAAAAGCTGAAGGAAGAGAGAAGTATTTGCAGACATGCAGCACCAAAGGCTCAAATGGGAAAATGTGGGAAAGATTAAACATCTCAGGATGCCACAAAACCCATTAGCAAGGAAAGAATGAGGTTATAAATGAATTCTTCACTTCCCTCTTCTTAAAAAGCAAAGAGAAAAGAAAAAAAGGAAAACACCAGGGAGCTGGTTGAGGGGAATACTGTGCGGAAAAAGTGGGTCGTTCTCATCTGTCCTCCCCATGGCCCCTTCTCCTTCTCCTGCCTAAAGGGAGATCTGGTCCTTACTGTAGGAGAGCTGAGGGTAGGGCGGGCTGCAAGGATGTGTCCCTTCTTCCCTGTTCCAAAACCCTTCCAAGACCTTCATGTTAATGTGTAGCCATTTTTTGTGTTGCTTTGTTTTTAAAACTTTGTTAGTGCCCTGGCCCCCTGTTCCACGTGTGTTCAAACTATGACAATGGTGACAATTTAAGATAGTTTTAAGATGTAGACTTGCCACCAACAGGATAAAGAATAACCTTTTTTGGGAAAAAAAAAAAAAAAAAAGACGACTTTGGTCCTGCACAAGTAAATTTGTCCTTACAGACTAGCTTTGGGACTCTGCTGTCCCACAGACGATTCAAAAGCTATCAAATACATACAAAGCTGTATTTGTTCTTCACTGTCTAGCCATCGTAAAATAGAGTCATCATTTTATATTTAACAAGGAAAATGAAGATGTGCTACCTAATGCCATTTGTCTAAGGACAAAAAGAAAAGGTTTGCAAATATTTGCTGTTTGAACGGCATTTTAATAAAAGTTTGCTGAAACTCTTCCGCAAAGTTTTCAGTTTGCAGATTTTAAGGAACACCTGCATATCATTCATGCCATAATAATACAGTATTGTACTATGGAGAAGGTACAATATTCTTATATTAAAAGTATCAAACGCTTTGATTTGGATCAGTGAATTTGTGAAAGAAAATCCAATAAGGAGAAAATAACCTTTAAAATACCACATTTCTTCTATTTGCCAGTAAAATATTTTGAGCTTAACAGGGCAGAGGGGCCTCCTAATTAGAATCAGTTATAAAAGCCTTTAGAAAAATGTTTTTAAACGCAATCTAAAGTGAGCTAAAATATCATAAGTGATCTTGTGTGCTATTGTGTGCTAGACAAGAGTCTCCTCCTCAAAGGATGGATTTCTGCTAGTGTCACAGAAGGCCTTGCTAGAATATCCTCTATTCTTTTCTGGTAAGCTCTCTCTGCTGCCAGGGCTGATTCATATTCTCGCTGCTTCTCTTCTTCCTCAGCATCACGGGCTTGTTGTTGATAGGCAATCTGAGCCTTGAGTTGCTCTTGGTATTCTTTTGCTTCCTTTACTTTTCTGGAAATGACATATGAATAACTTATTTATGAGGTACGTGTAAATAACTTGGGTTTTTATCTGTTAACATGCAACCTTAGACCAAAGAACGATTCAAACTCCTGTTAGGAGATAACAGTAACTGCCACTCTACTAAATAAATGTGACATTGTTAATTAACCTGAAGTTCTTTGAAGCATGAATTGCATTCTGCTGTCTTTTGTAACGCAGACTGCAAAATCGGTGCTTAACAAAAAAAAAAAAAAAAAAAAGGCAAGAAAGCCCCCTTGGTTTCAGCACGCTTTCTCTGGCCACCCTCAGGGCAATGAGAAGACAGAGAACGAGCATGTCAGGTTTCAGCTCTTTCCTAGCTGTGGCTCACTGCTGTGGCATCCTCACACCCAGTTTCCACTCCCTCCTTGAAGATAACGACAACGCACTTCCGACTGGGAAGGCAAGGTGCAGACTCCTGCTACAGCACTGTGCGGATATGCTAGGAAATGGCTGTCAGAAGAAATCATCCTTCCACTCTACCTCAAGAGCCACGTATTTCTTTCACTACCCGCTGGAGTGGCAGTGGAAGCCTACCTACGTGCTCAGGCACTTCAAGAGCAGAAATCACGTAGACGCTTAAATGCCAGCAGTCTAGTCAAGACTTGTGTGCTAAAACAATACAGGCTGAACCACGTGGCACTTACTGACACCACTGAATGCCATCCTTGCCACAAAGTGAAGCATACCCAAAGTGAAGTCCTGCACGTTTACTTCCACAGGGTGCGATTTCCGCCGTACCCAAGAGAACGTTACCGATAACGCTATCGGAGATGCAACAGATACTAGCTCTGGAAGGAGCTACTCGGTTACCTCCTGCTCGCACGTGCCGAGAGAACGGGCAGAAGTAGCAAAAGGTAATCGCATGAGTGAAATAAGGTGCTTTGCCCTAGGTTTGGCATGACACCCAGAGGTACATTTTAGCTACTGCGAATAACAAAATTCTTGCCTTGAGGAAAAGCAAGGCAATGAGAAGCCTGTGGAACGGGGTGATGTGCGCTAGTCTGGTATTTTTGTGGCTGACTGTACTATTGTTCAAGGGAGGTACGTGGGTGGAGTTCAGCAAGAAGTCTGAACGGCCAAATTCTCCTAGGTAAGTAATGAACTAACCTTTCATTAAATTCTCCTCCCCAAACCTCGGCCACTCCTAGTAACAGCTCAGAGTGTCAGAGGATGTGTTTATTAAACACAATTAGTATAAGTCACATGATGGTCCAAAGAGTCCAAAACAAGTATATGTAAGGAAACGCCATTATTTGTATGATGAGATCAGAATTGGTAATTTAATACCAATTGCAATATAACTGGGCTGCTACTGAGCAGTTTGGACCTGTTAAGTTTTGTGGCAGAGCCTCTCTGTACAGAAGAGAGCCAAGTACTCTCTTGCACAGTTAGCTGAAAAGAAGAATTAGCCAACTTGGAAGTTTAAAAGCTTGGCCTGCAATAAAAGGAACCAGCAGTATAAAAGAAAAATACCTTGCATATTTTTCTTCTTCTATACGTTTGAGTTCTGTGATTGCTTCAGCAAATAGCTTCCTTTCTTGGGCAAGTTCTTCCTGTTCCTTTGCATTTCTCTCCACTGCAAAAAATAAAAAAAATACTTTCAGAAGATACTTACTCGCTTAGCCCTGCTAAGCTTGAAGGAACAGTGAGACTGTATTCAAGCCAAGCGGCCTAAATAGCAAGCCTGAGCTTTTTTGTTTCTGGAGAGGCACACCAGCAATAGGAAGGATATTCTTAGCCTGTTTGTTTGTCATCGCTCAGAAAAGATTTCACATTCAGAACTTCTTAACAATAATAATGTAATTAATAATAATGATTGCACACTCATGCAAGCCTTACTTTACTAGGCTTTGTTCTGGTAATAGCAATGAGAAATCGGTGTAAGCACTGCCCGTAGGAATAAAGTTTCAGGAGCAGATTCACAGACAATAGCACTGCTGTACACTCATCCATGCAACCCGTGCACGCCAGGCCAGACGGTCCTCCAGGAAGCGGTGTGTGGTACTCCCTCTGCACCTGCTCCTGCCCCTGCCAAAACTTGCATTCACATAGCAAGAGCCCTGTTTGGTGCACAGACAGGGAGCTGTTACTACTTACACTTCTCCTCAATCTGCAGTTGTCTTGTATCCAGGACATCTTTCAGTAGCTGTTTTCTAGCTTCCTTTTCTAATCGCAATTGCTCAGCTTTCTTGGCCCAAGCCTTCGCCATCTCTTCATCAAGGAGCTTGTCCGCTTCTTTTTCTCGCTGTTTCTCCTCCTCCAGCTGTTGTGCCAGGTGTGCCCAGTAAGTCTGCTGCTCCTTGAAAAGCTCTTGCTGCAAACACACGGACATTTGCAGATCTGAGCAAACAAGTTAAAACCGCGCTTTTCAAAAAAGTGAAGAGAAACAGTGGTTTGTGGCCAATGTGGGAAATGGGGCTGGGAAGAGAGATCTCTGTTCAGAGCTCTGTCGCAGAAAGAACTGTGCAAAATCTGTCCCCTAGCCAGTAGCCGATGCCTGGAGAACAGTGTGAGAGCCAAACAAATACAACGACAAGAGAGTTGTGCTCTCCTCCTAGCAGTTCGGCTGCCTGCAGCACAGAAATTTGGCAAACACTTTCCACAGCTGCCTGGACGACTTCACCCCACCTACATTAGAAGACATGGGAGCGAATAGAGTTCTAAATATCAGCTCTTCTAATTTTGTCCCAAGGTCTAAGTGATTGGTGGTTATGGAAGAAGTTGATACCACTTTTCTAACCTACAAGAGCTTTTAAATACCTGAGCAGAATAAGGAATGCAGCTCCCTGCTCTGTCTTAAAGGTACCTCGAGACCTGTTTTCACCCCAAATGCTGGGCAATCTACTTGTTTTAAATTAAAGAAGTGATAGACACATCCATGTTTTCATGGCATCTCCAAGATATTTAATGCAAGGTCTCGTGCCTAAACTGAAGGAAGTAGCTGCAGACATTGGCAGTGGCATCTTTTCTGCCAGGAATAAAGAAGGGCAGGTTACCATTGCTAATGAAAACTGATTTGCTTAAAAAGAAGGTATATGTTTTTAAAGTAAAAATAGAACCTCTGCTGCAGAGGAGTGTTATTAACTTGTTATAACTAAAACGAACACCAAGAAGTACCACATAAAATGAAGCAATAGTTGCTTATGATCCTTCTGTAGCAATACAAAAACCGGAATTCAAGTTATGCTGTGGCATGCAAAAAACTTTCACTTGTATTCTTCAACTACAATTATAGCTAGCTAATAATTAAAGATTTAAAACTGTTTCTTAGTATTTTAATGCATTAGAGTAGGTTAAATATTTACTTTCCTCTGCAGTTACAAATATTTAATAAATTAGGTCCATGAAACAGAAAACTTTTGCTCATCTCCATTATATCCACACAGGATAAAGCCCCAAAAGGTTAAGTAATTTATGCATAATGAAATCAGCACAGGGAGGGGACAAGATTCCAGGATTACCTGGGAGCCCTCTCCTTTGGTCTAACCTCGCAGCCTTGCAGACCGCAGAACAAGCTTTAAAGTACTCACTGTGATTGCAACGGATAGCAGGCTTCTTCAGAAGGGTAGCGCGCTGGCAGGAGGAGAGGCAACAGGCAACACAACAAAAGAATCACCTTGTTCGGAGAAGAGGGCTTGTGCCTGATCTCATTTATACTGCGCAACTCCACTAACAGCCATAAAGTTAGTCCAGGTGAGGTATTGCCCCAAACTTCAAAATGAACATCTCTTGCCCTTACTTTTCTTTTCTTTTTCTCCTCTGTGGCCCCTTGGGATTCCTGAAGAGTTTTTTCTAGGATCTTCATATCTAGGGCAAGTTCCTCCTGTTTTTCTTCATTCAGACGCTTCATCTTGTCCTGTGCTGCACTGACCAACATGTCCCCGCACTCCTTCTGCTTTTGTAATTTCTCCATCTGAAGTCGTTCGCTTTCTAGTTTAAGCAGTTGCTTTTCTTCTTCCTACAACAATAAGAACAGCCAACTTGCAAAACATTGTATAACTTCAAACAAAATGATGGGTAGGATCAGTTTAATTGGAACACAGAAGAGGGAAGATAAATATTAAAAGCCTTTCTGACTGACACTAGAAGATTTTGGAATTATTAGTGTCATCTCTTAGAGCTGTTAAAGCATGAACATTTTAGCATACCATTCATTAGATTTCAGGATTTTATCTTTAATTATCACATGCACTTCAGAACAAAATACTGGAATGCCTGACACTCTCTAAATACTTCAAGCGGATAGACAGAGTCATCTCTTTAGAGGAAATTAAAAGAATTTCAACACATATGATCCATATCCAAGCCCTCATACACAGCTGTAACCACTAGCCAATAGCGGAGCCATGCTCTCCTCCCTATAACTGAGTATATTATATATACTGTATATGTTAATGAATGTTACAGATATATATACGCACACAAGATTATTTAACCAAAAATTAGCGAGTAGAATCAATAAAGTAACTTAGTATAATTCCTGAACATCCTGCACTCAAACATCATAGTAACACAGGATGGGGCCATCGTTAACTTATCTACAGGTCTCAGAAACTACATCTTAGCTGTCTTGTCAACCTAGTTTTAAATAAAGTGGCTCTTTCATAACATAAACAATTCTTCTAAAATGCATCAGTAAGTTTGTTATAAACAGCCTTTCTAATCCCCTCCACATGGAAAGACAAGCTGCGCTTGGCTGCATAACACACCCATCCTGACTCTTGCAGCTGACATTGCTGCATTGCCTTCCCAGGATGGTGGAAGAGGCTCTGTCTGAATGGCCAAATGCACTTTCGGAAGCTGATAAAACAGCTTCGAAACTCTCAGTATCTTATCTGAGCCACTGAATAAGTAATCCAAAAGACTTTGAACAGTAAAGAAGGAAAGAAGGTGGGAACAGTGAGCAAACTACTGGGGAAGTTCGCAAAATGGCACACGTCTTCGGTTGAATCCTGACACCATTGGAGGTGTATGAGAATTGCTAAGGATGGGATCCACTGTGCTTTTTCTATGGCAGTTTATATGACGCATTAATACAACATTGTAAACATGCAAAGAAATTGTTGCCAATGATCCTTCTGCAAGCCAGGACTGAAATGCCTTGGCAGAAACATGTCTAGCGCTTTCTGTGGCTACAAGCAGGAAAGCACGTTTTCCTTCCTCAAAAAACCTTTTTCCTTTGCAACAGCCCGTAGAAAGCAGTTAGACACAGATACACTTAGCTGTCCATTGCCTGCCCTTAACTCTGATGAAACCTCTGATCATTAGAGGCTACAGACTCTGCTCGGAGATACCTGTCATGCGGCCATCTGTCACACGGCTCTTCTGCGGAAAAAGGATTGTGCCCCATTTTCAAAACAGAAACTCTCCTTTATGGACCCTTTGAAAAGCTTTTTTTCAGAGATTATACCATTTTACCAGGAATTGCTCTCCTTCACAGAGCTCAAGGCAGCTGTCTTCAGGGGAAGCTACAAAGTCTTCTGTTCTAACACCATTTTTCTGAAAAGGCCAGGTAAGAAATGCTTTTTGTCTCAGAGGACTAGCTGTGCCTTAGAAGTTGCCAAAAGAAAAGACTTTTCTTGCACATGTTTTCAAAAAAGTGAAACATTGCAGTCTAGCTTGCAATAAGGACTCTGCACTTTTACAGCAAGATCTTCCAAACTTGAGACTCATAATCGCCATTATTTCTAAAAAGAAATGGAGTTCACACCTTGCCAGTATCAGCTTTGAAAGCCTTGGAGTACCCTGCCTGATCATTTGATCACTAGGTGTGAATAGCAGCAACATGAATACCGCTCACACAGCCTATCTAAAAAATGAGGACTGAGTCTGAACCAAGCAGGCTCCCATAATTCATTAGGTCAAGGCAGAGTATTGTGAATTAGTGAGCTCCACCAAAGTTAACACAATTAAGCCAAGCCTACGCTGGCGGAAGACGAGAAAAGAAGAGGGCAGTGGCCAGAAGAGTTGAGCTAAATGAGTTGAATATTTCCCACGATGTGGCACCTGCCACCAGCCAGCTCTAATAGGTGAAAGAGCTTTGGCATTGCTTGCAGATTTGTATCTGTTAAAGACTGAGCTTTAAAAAGGGGTGTAGATTCTGAAATTCAGTCAGAGGGGGTACCTACACCTGCAAAACATTGCTGCCTGCATTACTGACCACAGAATGGTGAAATGCAACCACATAACTGTAAAAAATGGAAGTATGAGCAAGCAAAGCCTGACTGCATAAGCGGTTGGCATTTTTCATATACAAACACACACCCCCGCTCCTTATAGCTACGTATCTGTCAGGGGCCCCGGGTGCACCAACAGGCCCTGCACGTCTCCCTGCTCAAGGGCTTGGCTGCCTGTGCTCCCGGCCAGCTCCAGTACAAGCCTTGGATTAGAAAGAGCGGGGTGAGAACAAGCTGGGAGACATGACCCGGGGCTGCAGTTTGGCTCCGTGGCTCACCCCGAGACCTGGGGTGCATTATTGCAGGGATACAAGAATCTCTCTAGCTATCCCACTGGAAACTGGAAGTCAGAAAATTGCAAAGACGTCTGGCAAAAGCTGAAAAACATTTCAGTTTCCCACCAAGGCTCCACGAGGCTTTGAATGCTACAATCCCATTACATGCTAAATTTCAAGAGACGCATTTCCCTCTGTAAACTGGAGTGCCTTTGCCATGGCTCTGGAAAAGAGGCTTAACATAATAGGAGGGCCTCAGGTACTAATGGAATCAGTGAAAATACAAATAAGGTACAGATTAATCTCAATGTCCAGTAAGCCTGTCGTTAGGAGGGCCTTTTGGAGAATGCTGAATTGAGAACGACATGGAAATTACCAGCAAGCGAGCCTCTTCTTCTTTCAGCCGCTTTGCTTCCTCTCTGTGAGCGTTCAGCACGGCTACCTGGGCTCCGAGGACGCTCAGCACTTCTCGATGTTGTTCTGCTGCTTTCTGCATATCCGCCGCCTCTCGTTTTTCCTTGGCCAACCTATCCTCTTCCCAAAGCTCGGCAAACATTTGCTCCTCCTTCTGTTGTTGCTTTTTCAATTCCTCCTTAAGAGCTAGCTGGGCCAGTCGGTCTGCACACACTTCCCTGCGGTGCTTCTGCACCCACCACGTGCGAAACTCCTCACATTGTTCTCTGAATGGCAACAAAATAAGTGGGAAAAAATAATAATAATCAAGTCTGGTGGTGTGTGAGAGATGGAGGGCCCCAAACTCACAACCGCGCATAGGACTGCAGCTCAGGATGCCAAAGTCTTACTCCTGGTCCGACACTGACTCCTCGGGAGGCCTAAGGAATCACAGAGAGCCCGTTTTGATGGGGATTTTGACATTAATGAGTTGAAGAGCAGCTCCTGTATTTCTATTTGTGTGTATATATTTAACATTACACACGTTCCAACATTTAAATTGTCCTTTACTCAACTGAAGACTTAGACTAGCTTTACTGGTCACTCGAAAGCCCCATCACATTCAGAAACTACTCTGAAAGCGGAAATTTATGTTACGCTGTTAAACAGGGGCCACTAGAATTTTATTAATTTTGTGGGATAGTTCGTAAAAACTGCAGTAAAATCCTGGAGAAGCTAGTAATTCATCGAACAAGTAAAATAGCTTTTAGTTTTCATTTACTCCCTAAAGCTGGATTGCATATATGTGAATACTTACCTTCAACTGAAGAGCATGCAACTATTTACAGACTCTGTCCACTTTCATTTTTACAAATAAAGCACTGTGGAGATCAGCAGGTGCGATCAAACAAAATTTAATTTGAACAGCATACAAGCATTTTAATTCCATTCTATAAACAGGATATAGATTTTCATAAAGTGAAAATGTGAAAGGAACAGATAATGGTGGATATCTATAAGCATTAGGGATGTGTGATAAGCACACATGCATGCTGTGAAGTAAAAAAAAAATCTCAAATTATTTCATGCTGAATGAAACTATCTTCTATGGATTACTGCAATGCTATTTGAGAATTCATAGCGGGCATCATAAGAAATCATTGACCGAATCTGGAACCATTGTGTGACAGCAGTAGTTATTTGTATAATGTGAAATATTTTTACTTTATGCAATGTTACTCTGACAATTCTGTAAAGCAAAAATATTAAATATTCATCAAGCAGCTATTTCATAGTATTATAGTTCTCAACATCAGGATGGTTATTTAATTTTCATAAAAACAAAATCTGAATGAATTCTATTACTCAATATATTTTCTTACTTACAAGCAAAATTAAAATTGCCAGCACTGAAATAAGACTTTCAGTGTTTTACTTTTCCATATTCCATGGCTCTGCTGAGGATCTGTCTTTGCAGTCCACTCCTCGCAGGACAGGTACTCTTGCAGGCCCGGAGTCGAGCACAAACCCGATGGTGACCCCTCTGCAGGGTGGCAGGAGTTCCCTAAACACATACGGGGATGTAGGACCTCCCAAACTGTCTGCGCATGCTAATAAATCCCTACGTTCAGGGAAACAGACTTCCCAAAGTTCTTTGGTTTCACTCCAAATTTCTCTCTCACCTCAACATCCCATAGGTTTAACAGTAAAACTAAAAAATGGTTAGTTTTGTGAGACATAATGCCTAGATTTTAGATACTGGGACAAAAGTTACTAGGAAGTCAAAAAAAAAAAAATGTAATCCTCGTCTGTGCGTACCAAGAATATTCCTCCCCCAATGGTTCAGCACTCCTCCTCAAGAACGCTTTGCCATATCCTAACGTGAGACTAAGGGGCTCAGTGTTAGAAAGTTTTCACTTTTCCAAATGTTTCCTAAATCCAGTACAGCTGCCGTCTCCATCCATGTCTTCTTCTTGCCAGCAGCCACTGTTTTCTGCCTCATGGTTCAGCCGTAAGCTGCTGGGGCCAGAGCACCTCTCTCTTCGTTCGCTGCTTGTAAAGCACCGAATGCCACGGAGGCTGGGGTGAAAGGTGCTAAGCACAGTACGCAAGCAATAAACAAGGGAAAAGAAAATTCTCATTTCGCTCGATATCCAAAAGGCATTTCTAACCTCTTAACTGTTTCTAACTGAGAAAAAAAACCAATAGTAATCTGTCACATCTGCTTTTGCTAACATCAAGTCCATATAAAAATCAAACCTCTTGAAAACAGCACTTTTCTCTCCCAATCCTAGGACACTGCATCCTCTAACCAAACGTTGGTCCAACTTCTGGGTAGAAGTTAACGGTGATTAGAGATGACAACACTAATTCGTATTCATAAAGAACGTATTTCTAAAATGTTCTGTGGAAAGCGTACCATTCTTCAGATTCGAAGACCCATAGCATTAGCAATAACTATATTATCTTAATATAATGGGTTCAAAGTTCCCTCAGTAGCTGAAGGATTAAAAAATTAAGTTATTCTTTTTCATGATTTTAAGCTAACCTCAATGCAATTGAATTCTCAGAGGGGAAGATAAGTTAAATAAATAACAGCTTGACACAGTTAGAATGTTAATATAAAATAACTCTGTAATTGCTTGATTTCATCACAATAATTCCTTCCAAGCAGCTTTTAAAGCAATCTATGAACATCTGCTCCCCCAGATGGCTGTTTCTACTCCTCACTTTGCTAACCTAAGCTTCTTAACATTCAAATTCTGGCCTCTATGTAGTCACTTCCCAAAGACAGAAACTACATTTATCCCAACCCCCCACCCCCAGTTATTTATTCATTTTATAGCTGTGGTACAAAGATGCTGCGATAACAACATTCTCTATATGGATACTTCTGACGTTATCACAATAAAGAGGATGCAATATGTGTTTTATGCAAATTTTAATTGTAATTTAATTGTAATTTTCTCTAAATATATCATTAAGGAACATTCCCTCAGACTAACACTGACCGGATATTTTTCCGCAGAAGTTGCAGCCCTGCACAAAACAGCTACGAATTCCAGCAGGACTCTGCCGGTTCAAGCACCGTGCTCTCTATCTCCTCACAACGAAGGACCTTTCCTGGCGAATACCCATACTGAAAAGCAGTTCTTTCTATACATACCCCCTGCAAACCTGGCCCGCAAGACGAGTTAAAAAGCTGCCTCCTTGAGTACCCTGGAGTAACATCCTGGAGTGCTGTGCACTATAGGTATTCCTATACCTCAGGTTTAAGAACCAGTACCTGTAAAATAATAGAGTGCCTTGCTTAAAGTTAAGAGAAATATGAAGTCTGTATCAGGTGTTAGAGAGATATTCGACATAGCTATAAAATTCAGAGACAGAGGAACAGAAGCATGTGCATATTTAGTTATTACCGAAATGATCTCCTGGGGTTCCTCTGGGTGTGCTCTAGATGACAGGCTGTGACACATTTACAGCTTTCTGGTTGCGGATCCAGTTCTTCAGTAAGCTCCCGTTCCATAAATCACAGTCACACGCGAACACCCGCAATGCGAATACTTCCTGCTTCCTCCTAACAACCCAAACCTATCAAGGACAGACGTCCAAGACTCAGATCTTCTCTTCCCGCCTCCCCCAAAATCATTCCTTAATCTTTATCTCACTCGGGAAGGAATTTTGCCCTTCTGCCCACCCCTCCGTTCTCTCCCAACCACACACCCATTCTGCTTTGGGCACAGCCAGCTCCAGGTATCGCTGGGTGGCAGATAAACGGCTGTTCTGGTGCTCAAGCCCACAAGTGAAATATGCCACCCCTTCCCACTGTGTCCAGACCCAAGCCTTTTCATCCTCTAGAGCTTCTTTCCATATAGCTCTCTAATAGCATTTTATATAACAGCAAAAGATCAGCGGTCCAGCTAGCCCTGTGCTCCGTCTCTGCCAGCAACAACAGGAGATGCCATCTAGGAAGAATCCACAAATCTGGCCACGCTGTGGTCATTACCTCACAGTTCCCCAGCATCCAAAACTTGTTGTATTAAGGATGTTTGTGGGTACATCACATCCTTGTCTATTCCCTGTACTATCTTTTTATGGCTCTGTCATCCACAACTTTGCCTCATCTCTCCTTGGACATGCTGATACCAGCTGCCCCCACAGCATCCTGCTGCAAGGGTGTTCAAGCTCCTTGAGGCCTCTCAGGTGCATGCCCTAGAGTCCAAGTGACTCACTGACTTGTATTCTGGATCTCAAGCTTCTTTATATTTACTTCATATTTAATGCGCTCCTCCAACGTATTGGCTGCAAGGAATGCACTGAGGCAGGAGTTCCCCCCAAATCCTCAGCAGTGAAAATGTATGCCAATAATTCATTTTCTGCTATGGACTGATCATCACCGAGTGCCTCTTTCGTATCTTTGTCACAAAATGGTACCATCAGTGGCTAGCTAGCTTTCCGCTTCAATATAGTAAAATAAATTACTATAAGCTTTTAACAACCTTTTAAAAAGGTGCCTTTGTAATCTTTTTTAGCTCTTTTAACTTTCTGTTCACATATGACCTGCCATGCTTTATGAGCTTTTCCTACTCTCTCTGTATGGGCAAAAGTTCCGTTTTTAAGTGCTAGCCTTTTCCCAGTGAATCCTTAATATTTCTACCGAGCCATGTAGGGAGGGATTTTATTGAAATGCTTTGTTTTCTTTTCAAATTGTAGCATACATTTCACTTTGGCTTCTAGTGTCTTTGAACAGCCTCCAAACTGTTTGTAGGCTTCTTGCTTTCCGAACTGCTCCTTTTAAGTTTCATCATTATTATTATTATTATTAATTGACTCATTTTTACATACTTCCTTTCTTGAAGTTGAATATGATGCACTGGACTTATCTGGCTTGCCCTCTCCTGCTCCAATGCACTACTGGACACATTCAGAATTGTATTGTGACTGCTAATACAGAGCGGCTGTCCCACCAAAACCCCTAAACTAGAACCAAATTTTGAACAGCATCTTTGCTCATGGGGTTTAAGGCCAGCTTTCTGTGAAGTGCTTATTGCAGCCATACAACCATGCAATAGCAGATTTTGGAAGGGACCTCTGCAGGTCATCCAGCCCAACTCCCGGCACAAAGCAGGGCCATCAATTTTTCTGCATTGTATAACTGGTGATAATGGGATTCAGCCTTTTGACAGGTCTTATTTTAGACCAGACATTATAGCAAATAAAAATCACTGAGTTAATAAAAGACTGGGGGAGGGGATTACTGCTTCTCTGCTTTGAAAGATACTACAAGCACACTAACTCAGAATGAACAATGTCTCAAGAAAGACAATCTGCTCATTTAATTAAAAGTACCAGTGACAAATTTAAAACTGTTTTAAACCAATACCTTTTAACAAAAATCAGGACCCAAAACAGCAGAGATTAGAATCACTGTGAATTATAAGGACCTTCTGAAGACATGAGAAGGTCATACTGCACTGTTCACCAGCTCTTCAAATGCTTCACTCTTCCATACACGTTCCCTTCACTTTCCATCTCATCCCGAACTCATGCAGACGTTGGGATAACTAGGAGAAAGTGTTGCCAGCAACAGATATCTTAGACTATCTGAAACAAAGGAACTTGCACAGCAAGTGGCAAATCTCCCTCACCCTACCAAGCTGAGAATCTGCAGAGCGGCAGACCAGACTCGCATTGCGCTTCCTATTTATCTGGCACGTAGAGAGCGCCAGCAACCAGGGGCTGTGAAAAGAGCATGTTGAGGTCATACATGTTAAGGCAGGGCACACACAGGGCACCACTCATGGATAAAGAGCACCTACAAATGGTGACAACGTGCCAAAGGGCAGCATCTCCTGCCCCAGTGGGTGCAGACATCCCTTCTGGCCTGAAGCAGCCTCTACATCCAGGTCAGCACAAGGCCCGTGTGGAAGCACAGGGCTTCTCTATGAACTCAGGCACCTAAAGAGACATGTAAGAGGTGGAAACAGCAGGCAACAAAAGATTGCAAGAAGCGATTCACCAATATACTAGAAGCAAAAGGAAGTTCAAG
Organism: Struthio camelus; assembly: GCF_040807025.1. Taxonomy (NCBI): domain Eukaryota; kingdom Metazoa; phylum Chordata; class Aves; order Struthioniformes; family Struthionidae; genus Struthio; species Struthio camelus. The sequence continues at coordinate 86,385,410 of NC_090982.1, forward strand.
AAAAACGGGGATCCACTGATGGATGGGGATACAACCTAGTGACGGATGATACAGAGAAAGTGGAAGTACTCAATACCTCCTATGCAGCAAAGCCTGCTCCTAGACCTCTGCGTGGACCAGCAGAGTTTGGGAAAGAAAGGGACAAGTAGCAGCGGGGAACAACAGGTTTGGGCCGACTTAGAGAAGACTAGTATGCGCGACTTAGAGAAGACTAGTATAGAGAAGACTATCTGGATTCAGATACCAGATTCTGATTAGATCGGTAACTTCTATCGCCACAGTAGAAACTTCCTTTCTCACTGAAAAAAAAGGGAGGAAAATGCTTTAAAAACGTTTCCAAGCAAATACATGAAGAAAGATAATCCAGCTTCATAAGGAGAGGTCAACAAACAAGTCAAACTCGTCACCTGGCTTTATTATACTTTTTGTTTATAGAGACCTTCACATGAAATTTGATAGAACTTAGATAAAGAGAGAGAAGGAGAGAGACTCTGACTATAAAAATATATAACCATTACATCGATGCACAGAACCTTTTTCTTTAACTGTGCTGTAGGATGAGGATTCATCTGCAAAGACACCAAGTATTGCCACTTTCATAATAGCCATGAAGAAAGATGATTTTGCCGCCTCTAAATCCTCTAAAAATTGCAGCCAGCAAAACACCAAATGTAAAAGCTCCAGCGACATATGTACACGGGGAATTGTGTGGCATGAATATTGCTCCTATCCAACAGCAGACTGGAAAAGGTAGAAGGATGATGGACCGAGTGAGACCCTGAGTGAGCCATAGATCATGAGAATTGTGTTGGGAAGACCAGGGACCCGAGATATTAAGACAGGTAACTGCAGCATGCAAGTCTAAATACATATCATCAGAGGATGAGATTCATCGGTAGGATTGTTTTTGCAATTAAAACACAATTTTTAAGCATCTAAGTTAAGAATTAAGCATCTAAAACAGTAATCTACATGTAAGCCAAGCAGTTAAATTCCCATTCTAGTCAATGGAGATCTGGTCAATACAGTCAGTGGTGTTTAGGGTGCAGTTCAGCTGCCAGACTAGTGTGTCTACCGCAAGGTGAGCTTAGGCTTCTTTAACTGTCCTGATCTCAATGGAGATCTGCTGAGTAGAACGTGATTTTAGACATCCAGTGAATATGGAAATACCAACACTTACACACCTACTTTTAGGTGTCTAAACCTCAAGCTGAATCCCTTCCTTGGTATGCAAAAGTGGCTACGAGTACAAAGTAAGAGGGCATTCCAGAAACGTCTCCACTGAACCATCTTAAAAGTGAATTTTAATCGCTTTGGGTTGTGGGTAGGGAACGAGGTAGGGATTGTAAATTGTGAGGGACACATTTTCAAGCCAGCGTGGGAATTCAGAACTGCATATACTGCCTCAACATCAGTCTCAGCCAATAAAACCCACTTTTAAGAAAAGGACATTTATCTGTCAAATTAGGTAGTCAGAGTATATGCAGAAGTGAAATGTAACACCTCAGCCTCTCCACAGTAAGGAGTAGCTGTTGTGGATTTCCGTACCACTGTGGAAGGCTTGGGAAGGATTCTTGAAATTATGATTACTATTAATGCGGTTTAAAATTTTTTCATCCCTTCCTAAGAAAACCAGATTCCCAAGAACTGAACAAGTCAGATTTCATGCTAAGGCCTCAGGGCCTGATAAGCACCCACAAACCTTAATGACTTCAAAGAAAATTGCCAGGCTCAGCATCCAGGAAGATTGGCTCAGAACTTCAGGTTGCATTAAAGCCTTAGCTTCAACTAGAACTCTTGAAAAGTGTACAGTAAATAAAAATCTATCTTTTTAGAAGATCCTTGAAAAATTAAGATTGTCCATGTATTCAGCTTAATAAGCACATTTTAGGCCACATTAAGCATCCATGGGCTCTTTTTACTCTCAAGGTATAAAGCAAAAATAGAACTGTATGCCCCAACAAGAAACTACAAAAACAGCTGATTTAGCAGGAGAAAGTGCAGGGATATTCACACAGGGCAAAGATTTCCATACTGCACTTGGAAGAATTTTTTCATGGTGTCTCAACACTTAAACAATGGAGACAGGACAGCTCTATGTACCTGTTGCTTTCATCACTGTTAATGAAGAGTGTTGTTCACAGACTTCACCGAGCATTACAGCATTGCAAACTGGGTCTCCAAGGCTGCATCCCTTTAATAAAGATCAGAAGGACTACAATCTGGTCCAACGTATGCAAACTACCTGAGACCTTTCAACTTTTGACAAGCAGGCAAGCGGGCAAAGCTTGCACACATCTATCCAAATCACCTTAACTTTGTATTTATCATTTCAATTACATGTACCTTTCCTTCCTCAATATATTGTCACCTGCTTGTTAAATTGCCTCTTTGTATTTAGTAACCTAAATTCTATTTAATAAGATATTTTATGGAGATACCTGAATTGCTGCTCCCGTTTTTCAGTAACCAGTTTTTGTCTTTCTTGCTCTCTCTTCTCTCTCAGCAACTTTGCTCGCTCCCTCATTTTTGCTTGTTTTTCCAGGACAGTTTCTTCAAGTGACTCCATCTCAGCAAAGTACCTGCTTTCCTCTGATTCCAAAAGTTCACGAAGCCTATAACAAAGAAAACATTGTAATAAAAGCTAAAACAGCCTTCTCTGTCAATTGATACATTTTAGTTTATTTATTGTGAAGGCAAACAGACTGAAGCTGTTCTCCATACACATTGTCCAGAAGAATCTCTGTTCAACAAAGGAAAAAAAAACCCCATTATATATAACCAAGAGAATCAGGTACCTCAAATGCTAGTTTTCTTGTGTGGTGGCAAATCCTATCAGCACGCTGATGAATCAATACTTCCACTCTGTAGAGATCTACCTTGATTTTATAACTAAGAATTACCATTCTTTTGTTAAGTGCATTAATATTTTCTTTGGCAAGATTTCTCTTTTCAATTTAATTGATAAGCCAAAGGAACCTTTTTCTTAATGTTATGCTGCTTTGTTTTGGATATATCATTAATCTTTTTTATATCTGATATTAGTCCAGCAATAAATAGCTATTAGAGCAACATATAGATTTGTTTAAATCCATTTTTCTTGAAAATGCAAGTATCACAGCAAAGGATAAAGAAGTCATTTAGATATTAATGAAGCACGGGTCTAAAACAGTCACACTGTTGGCAAATGCAGGCTTGGGCCTGACAAGAAGGCTGCTTTAAAAGCTAATACAATTAAATTATGCTGGCGCAATTTCTATTTTTTAAAGAAAGGGATCAGAAACATAATGCCAGTGTATCTGTCTAGACTTCTCGGCTGGGAACTAAATTACATTTGGGGTTTAGACATCATAGCATGGGAAAAAATGTGATCAAACTGAGCTAAAAAAGGGCTTGTTCAGCAGCCCTCAGGCATAGGGCTAACACAACACAAATGTGGTGTGAAGAAAACAATCAACAAATGGTTACTGAGATACTTTCAGCACTTCTTGCAAATGCATGCGCAGGGAACATCCAAATCCCATATTATAAAATCGAATTTTAGCTCAGGGATCATTCCTGTTATGCCTCAAGATCCCCTCCCCGGGCACAGCAGTTTCTGTCTCGGCACAATTTAAGCTCCTTATCTTAGGAATCCATTTCCAAGGCTGTTTCAGAACTTATTCTAGCAACAAGAAACTTGGGGTGAAGAACAAGGAACTCGCTAATTCCAGCCCTCATGTCCACAGTGACCTCCAGGAAGTCGCCCTCACTTTTAAGAAAGGGGGTGTCCCTGCTACTGTGTGAGCTACACAGGCGCAGCTGGTGGGAGCTGCAGCAGCAAAGCCAAAGACTGACTCATTGTGGAAACTGAATTGCACTCTCTTTCTGTATGCACACCCGCTGCACTGAGCTGAGTCTCACTGCGAAGACTGCGTGGGGATCTCGAGCAGATAAATAAGAATGAAATTAGCATACAATTCCTGTCCAGTGAGGAGCATTAGATCACAATTTCAAACGGATAACCTTTGCAGCTGCAAACATGAAAGACTGTAAACAAGAAATTGAACTGTAAGACTATTTTCTCAGATCACTATAGTGAAATTCTAATATGCCTCAGCTTTATTTTTTTTGAATGATTTCGGAATAAAATTTTTTTCCAATTGCCTGTGCTGCAATCTATTACTTGTAGGAGAACTAAACATTAATTTAATGAGGTCACAACAAAAATCACAATTACATCCAACAATTAGGTTTTCCAACTTTTTTATCATAGTACTCTTCATTCTTTTAAAATTTCTTTTTTAGCAGTGGAAATACTAAAACACTACTCATCATTGTTGCATTTGGCAGACATGGTTATAAATGCAGTACAGATGGCAGTAGCTCCTGTATTTGAATACATATCTCCAGTGATTGCTTCAGTCTCTAGAAGTAGTAACCAGAGCCCAAAAGCTCCTACTTGCTCCAATGGCTCCCACCATTCGGCTGACAAGTAAGTGTACATATACTCTCCATCATGATGGAGAAAAAAAGACAGTGTCCCAAAGCATGGTCTAACATACAGAGCTGAGATTTACTGAGTGTTTTTTCCTGTAATCATTCCTCTAAGGATACAGTGAGGTTGAAACTAGTAAGACAGGTATTAGCTAGTGGCGCATTACCTCTCTCTCCTGTCTTCAGTCTCTGCCAGGTATGCCTGCATTGTCTCATCTACCCTTCTCTGTACACTGTTGTGCAGTCTTTTGCGTTCACTGCGTTCCTGCTGCTCATTGATATTACGATACTTGCTGTACAGCATGGAGAAATCAATACATTTAAGGAGTTCCTTTTCCTTCTTTCTGCAGGTTAAGGCAAGTTTTTCACATACATCTTGTTTAGGAGGCTTGGACCTCTGCAAGAAAAAGAATATTTCAGTGATGGAAACAAAAATCAGTTACTCTGTTGGTTTGCTTTTTTAAACTGAACTCACGACCAAGTAAGTATATAACACCGAATGACCACAGTTCAGTTGTTACCTTAAGGCTAGCATCTGGACAAGCCCTGACTGGAAGCAAGGGCACGACCTCAGCACAAGAGCATGAAAAGGCTGAGGGAGCTGGAACTTGTTTGTTGCCAGCCTTCGGCTTAAATCTTACCCCATCGACACAGCAGGGAGCTGCTATCATCCCAGAGGGTTTCTTACGGTCTGACTCACACAAACACCCCCATCGCAGGCTAAAGTCCCGCGGTCTCCGTCTTCAGCACGGCTCCACCGGGCCTAGTGCCCCCCCCCCCATTACTGCACCACCGCACACGCAGGCCTCACGCCCCCCGCCCCCGCCCCCCAAGGCGCAGCCCCACACCACACAGCGCGGGGGCAACTGGAGGGCGGCCTCCCTGCCCCACTCGGCACGGGAGCGGAGCGGACCGCCCCGCGGGACCCCCGGCCCCTCACCAGCGCCAAGGAGCGCGGCGCGGGCCCCGGCACCTCGCGGTGCCGCCGGTGCCATCGCGCCTCCACCGCCTCCATGGCCGCCCTGCTTCCGGGACGCGCCGCCCGTCGCTATGGCGACGCGGGGCGGCGGAAGTGACCTCAGAGCGCCGGCGGACGCGCGCGGAACCTGACCGCCCCGCCACCCTCTCGCGCAAGCGCAGAGAAGGGGAGCGCGCCTGGGTCCAGCGCGGCGCATGCGCGGCCTGGCCGGACTCGGTGCGCAGGCGCGGACAGCGGGGGGTGGGCGGCGCATGCGCGCTCCGTCCGAGGCGCCTGAGGGAAGGAGGGAGGGCGCGCAGTGGCGGTGACACCTAGCGGGAGCGCGGGCGCGGGCGCCGTTAGCGCGGACAGAAGCCTCCCTCCAAATTAATGGAGGTGTAAAATGAGGCTCAGGCCTCCTGGTGAGGTGGGGCTCCCCGTGGCAGGAGGCTGTGGGGCGCCACGGCCCCCCCCCCCCCGCAGCACGGGCCCCGCGGGCGGCCTGGGCTGGCCTGGCCTGGCCTGCGGTTGGGGCCTGCTGCCAGTGGAGGGACTCCGGCGCTGCCAGCCGAAGCGGGTGAAAACGGGAAATGATTGTGATTGTTGGCTGTGGATCGGTGATGGCTGCAGGTGTGTTCCCCACAGGTTTGGCTCAAGGAGAAGCTCGCTGAAGCTTTGAAGAGCAGGAGGCCAGATACTGCCGGGAATTTTGCTTTCTTCCAGATAATCAGCGCTTGTCTGATTACAAGTTAAAAACAGAAATGAGCCGCAGAAAGAAAGGTCAAAGTCTAAAGGCGATGGTAGAGCTCGTTCCCATCCCAGTGACGTTTGCAGTGCACTTGCTTTCGGTATCAGTGATGGGATCCTTGCACTACCCAACAAAGCTGTATGATACACAGAAGTTACACGCTGTTGAATATATATGTTATATATGATCAAGCCCTGTAGGGCTTGGACAAGTGAAGTCTCTTGAGTTTATTTCAATGTAGACCTATCTTACTAGTAAGTCACTGTTGTGACTTACTCTTTGAGATGTTTGGGTGAGGGAAACTTAGCTGCAGAGAACTATGGCTTTTTGCCAGAGTGAAAATCCTAGTATTCAAGTGCTGGAAGGGCTGAATTTCTTGGTAGATTATAGTTTTGCCTAATATTTTATGGAGTGTTTAATGGGAAATATTGCCTTAGTCTCAATGCTTACACAAAACCGCTTTTAAGTACAAAATTTGGAATGCAGATGTGCAGCACCTCATTGGTCGGAAATCAAAAAAAAAAAAGATACTGGGTTCAGAGGACTTGGCAGCCCCCATATTAATGTTTTCTGTGAAGTCCCTTCACCAACTATGAAAAGACTTACTCCTAAAGAGGATATGGCAGCAGGTTTCAAAATCTTAGATTCTTTGTCTTTTTGTGGAAGTAATTTTCAAATTGCGTAATAACGCACTGCACTTGGTAGCAGCTTTTACTTAAGTGCCTAGAAGGAATAAAACATTGGTGCTAATGTCAAGAGATATTACAAGATTTTTTTGTTGGGGAGTAAGGATCCAGGGCTTAAGAGTTGGCTGCAGAAACATACGATCAACAGTATGTTAGCAGTATGTTACTGCCGTGGTTTTTCTTAATGGATTAAGGATGCTTTGTGACTTTGAGCTTATTTTCCATTAACATTAAAGGAAAACACAGATTCTCCTTAACTTGCGTGCCAAAGGGGATCCTGGTCACAGTGCTCTTCTCCAGTGGTTCCTCAGTTGGGGAAAGATAGGGTATGTAACACATGGTCCATCTTGGGTTTGCTAGCTTGGATCCTGGAACGACAGTAGGACATCGAGTTTTCCTTCCAAAAGTTCCTCCCTTACTATCTCCTCCTAGGTTTGCCTAAACAACATAACTACATAACTTGGAGGGGTTTGCTTCAGTTCCACAAGGAACCATCCCAGTTTGTAAATCTGGCTGGCACCGCCAGAGTGCCTTGTCAAATCAGAACAGTCATTATTTTGGGGGATTTGTCCCAGTGAAATAGTAAAAATCTCTTATAACCATTTATACAAGCCCTATCAACAGCGGACACGGGGGATTTTTAAAGTAGCTACATTCCCATTAGGTAGAAATGAAGCCAAAAAAATGTAGTTAAGTCCTATAAGAGGTAGATCCTGAGACAGTCTCACCCTTTCCATATGTCATCTGGAAACTCTCAGTCCAAATCCTTTCTGAAAGTATTAACTTCTATCAAAGGCACTGAAGCCTTCCTGAACTGAACATGAATTTTGCTTCCTGAAACCTTTCTTTTAGGAAGACCCAAACAACTTCCTAGGAAAAAGCCACATTTTATACTGGGGCATAAACAGCTGAACAAAATCAAAGCTTTAGGTGTGGGTCAAGGTTTCAAACTGCTTTAAACCCGCCCAGGTGCAGACAGCCACGAAAAGGGATGGCATCACCTCTCTCCTTTCTCTTGCCGGTCAGACAAAGATGCAGCTCACGCAGGTAAACCCTAATGATGGCATTACTCGGCTCCGTGGTCTTGATCTGCCTTGGATCAGCTGCAGGAATGCTAACGTAGGCATGAGGGAACGGGTGGGAAGGCTTAGCCTGCAATGAGTGGAGGATGGGACAGCACCATGTGATGATTTAATGCAACTTGGGAAACCGGAGCCTCTTTTTAAAAGCAAAATCTGTGGTGTTGTCTTTAGCCGGCAACTTCTCATGCTAGAAGGGAAAATCCAGCCAAGGACAGTAGGCTCTTTCTGCTCTTACAGGAAGTATGTGAGGTTGATTGATATCAACTGAGGAATGATTCTCCCCCCCCCCCCCCTTTTTTTTTGTACAAAGGAAACTTTTCACTTCTAATCCCTCTGGTAGAATAATTAAAGAATTTTGAAGGAACCAAAGTCATCCCCATCCCTCATAAAAGACAAAACGTACCCTACACGGCTCTTGATTCCTTTTGTGTGGTACTGCGGTTGGCTGCATGGGCCAGCACTTGAACACATCGGTTCCCTTCCTTCTACAGGATCAAAAGTCCTTCTTGTCTTGCACATGCTCCGGGCTTCCCAGACTGGGACTCTGAGCAAAGTTCAGAGTTCCTGTTCAATTCTGAATTCCCCTCGGGGTTTCCTTACCCATCACACTTCAAACAGTCCCAGGCTCCTTCCGTCATGTTCCCTTTTCATCCTGCATGCTAGTGGCTTCAGGCCATCTTTGAAATATATGTTTAAGGAAATCCTGACTCCTGTTTCTTGTATCTTTTGGCTACTTTTATTCTTTTTTTTCCGATGGATTTGCTGTCTGACCAGATCCACATGACTGGCTGAACGTTCAGAATGAGTCAGAAGCGGAGAGATGAGAGTCACGTAAACATGTCTCCATTGACATGCATTACATGACTAGTAGAGATCGGAATTTTTACTGACATACAAATTTCAGGACGAAAGAGGAAGCCTTTCTTTCACTCAGTGCTACAACCAGTACATGCCAGCCAGGACTATATATCCTGACACGGGGCCGTGCAGTCCCAGCCATGGCAGGAATGTCCGTGATTTCCCCTGACAAACCAGAGTCCCACATCTTAGGCTCCCATCTCTCACCTTTGTGATTAATCCAAACTTTAATTTGTGCTGATAGTAAGTGGGCAGCCTAAGCGTTCTGAAATATTTAATTACACAGCTGTAAGTAGTGTTGATTATTCTTCAGGATTATCTTTAATAAAGCACTGGTTTCTGTTAAAACCATGTGTCTCTTTGTGCTTCTCCCCCTGGAATCGCACAGAAACAAAGATTCAGGCTTCTAGCGTCACAACATCATTTGTGGAAAAGTAATTCTTAATGTTTAATAACCCTGAGCTTCCTGTGAGGGCTAAGGAGAAGCTGTGAGTGGCAGCCCGGGAGTAGCCGGCTGGCCTTCAAATGTTAGGAGTTGGAAAAAGATCTGTGAACTTGCTGACTGAATAAAGGAGCCAGGCAGCGGATGGGACAGATTTGCATTTGGCCAGGGATGGTGGTGTCACTGCACGCCCTGCTCATGCTCAGTTGTTGTGCTGTAAATGTAGCAACACAGAGGTTGGAGTCCTTCCCTGACTACTTCTGAGAAAGGCCCCATCAGATAAACACTCTTTTTTACTCCTGACCAGCACATCTGAAGGGAGTAGGAGAGAGCAGCTGCTCTTCTCTCTCTCCACGCTCACTGGCAAGTAGAAAAGATGTTATTTTCCTTTCTTTCTCTCAACCTTGAAAGAGCAAAGAGTAACCGCAAAAAGGGGAACATGATGCACAGGAAGGGTGTATAAGCCCAGCATCAAAAGATTAGCATGAATACATAGAGTATGTCTCAGGGCCGCTCTGGAAGCGTATTTACACAGTTTGGTGGATCCAGCCATCAAAACTGCAGCTGGTTCTGGCAGACTTCCTGCAGTCTGTCCCCCACCTCCCTGCCCAAGGGCTGAGCTGCCAACGATCTGCTCAGCAAAGGTCTCCTCCTTCTCCTCCCTGCAGGCTCCAGCTTTGACTGAGAAGACCCTGTCCTCTTGCCCCGTCTCTGTCTCCGTCCCCAAGTTCCCCATGTCTGCTGTGGAACGACTTGTTCTTCTTCTTATTTTGTCAAAGAATCTCACTGGGTTGCTGAGGTGCCCTCACACCGCCCGGCCAGGCTGTAGTATTCTCATCTCAGGCCTCTCGAGCTGTGGGGTTTCAGTCATGTGCTTTACGTGTTTTTAGGTGCTTGCCCCTCACTGATGGGAAATCAAGACCAAAACGTCTTTGAGCTGCTTTAACTATGTCTCAACTCTTACAGCTACAATGGAATATTACAGAAAAATCGTACAAACCAAACAGGCGTCTTTCAGGGATTCATCACCTAGGTCCTACCTCTCTTTCCTTGGTCACCACGTCAGCAAGTGGGTAAGCGGTCAGAATTCCCCTCATGGTCAAATGACCACAGCTGAGCGTGAGACACTCTTGAACGCGCTGCAGTAGTAGCTGCTGGATTTGTTTCCGCAGTGTTATCTACAGTATCTGCTCAGTACAGCACGGACGTATGAAAGAAATCAAATTCTATATATAGTGAGGTGGTAAAGGTTTAAAATGCAAAATCTCATACCTGAATGCACCGATGAATACAGCTGCTGCGGGGAGCTGTGTGCTAGCGCTTGACAAAAAGCCGGTATTTGTCCACATGCAGAGTCCTTGGCTTGCTGATTAAACTCAGCGTAGGAATAGCTTCCCTCTTGTAAAAATGAGAAAATGTGACTAATTGCTGCTGAGAAAACTGCTATTTTTTCACAAGTAGGCCAAGAGTTGAGTCCGTAAAGCCAGCTGGAATAGGTAAGGAGGAACTGAAAGAATTCTGAGAAACTTCTGCGTTTGACTTTTTCAGTCTTCACTTTTGCTAAATCAGTGGTCTCCATAACATTTCAGTGGTTTTAGCTGAAGAGCTATCTTTGCTGACTGTAAATTTTCCTTTCCATTATTTGTATACGAATATTTTAGAGATGTAAGGTTTCTAATGATCTTGAGGAATAAAATCATACAACACTAAAGATGCTTTTGCATCCGCCTCACCTGCTACTCGCAGGAGACTGATTTTCTGCCCATGCTGCTTCCATTACAACAGAGTGACCATGCACCATGAGTCACCAAAATGTCAGTCGCAATCAGGGAGCTGACACAATGAAAAGCAGTGGTCAAGGGTTAGATTCAAGCACAGAATGAGGAAAGGACAGGTTACAAGGAAATTATATAAATTCATGGTTCTCACATGAACTGTCTTTGGTGTGCTTTATCCTAGGATATTTCAAAACTGTTTGCAGCGGTCTCAGGGCTGTTTGCAATGAGAATTTTGGGGAGATAGAGGACGTGCTAAAAGATTGAAAAGGGGTGAATATAGGTCCCCTTTTTAAAAAATAAAAAAGGAAGGACTTGGAAATTACAAGACAATTAAATTAACTTCAGTTCCTCAAAAACAACAATAAAAACCATGGAATAAGTAATTGGGAAATCATTCATAAGCAGCTAGAAGAAAATACAGAAATGAATAGCAACTACCAAAGATTTGCCAAGGACAAATGGTTTCACTTCAATCTAATTTCCTTCCATGATGGGTAAAAGACCTTGTGGGGAAAGACTCAATAAAACCTCATATGATAAGGCTTTTAACGCTGTCTCATGTGATCGTCTTCTAAATTTGCTGGGGAACACAGCTAGCTGAAGGTACCTGTGGCAGGGTGTAAAACTGGAAGACTGCACTTTACAGCTCTACCTGTAGATGGAAACCAAGCAGGGACAGGGTTATTTATCCCTGCTGCCCGTCAGGAGCAACCCTTGGCCCGGGCTGGCCCAGGAGAGCCAAGGTGGTTCCCTGTGGTTCACGGTCATCTGGGCTTCTGCATGGGTCTCCATGGGCTGGAGTCGGCAATTCCATTCATAACCTGGATGACAGAATGAGGAGTATCTTGGGTAAATCTGGAGGACGCATGAGGATGGGGGCGGGGGGCTGGAACTATATCCAAGGGTAGGAACGGTTTCCCAATGAGCCTGAGAATTTGGAGGAAAGGTCTGAAAACCAGGATTTAGTGCAGTGAGGCCAAGGGCCCAGTGACACACCCCAGCAGGGATAATCGCCAAGCAGCGGACGAGGACCAGCGGGCTGGAAGCGGTTCTGCAGAAACGCGTCTAGAGCAAGAAATGATCACGAGCTGGAAATGAGCCAGCGAAGCTGCGGCGCTGCAGAAGCAGAGAAGCCTGCCCATGCCGTGGGCTGCAGCACCCACCTCTGGGGGAACATGCTGTCCATTTTCAGGGTTTTCAAGAAAGATGGGGCTCAACAGGAGAGAATCAGATCTGGAAAAATGGTGTAGCAGGGAAACTTGAGCTAATGAGTAGTTTTGTTGACAGGGGAGAAACCTGAGGGGAGCTTTGGTAGGTATTTTCAGATACGTGGGCTGATGTCAGAAGTTGAAGAAGATAAATGAAGATGATGAAGGGGAGAATTATTTCGTCTTTGCATCTTCGATGCCTGGTGGATAAGGCAAAAAGCAGCGGGGTTAACTCGTAGCAAGGAAAATTCAAGTTGGACACAAGGCAAAACTTCTGAACAATGAAGCAGTCTGAAGGGCTGCCAGAGGGTTGCTGGAAGGCAGCAAACCTATCATTTTGATATGTCTTTATGCCCACGTCCAGAACTTAATTGTCAGACATCGCAGTGAAGTAAAGTTTGTTTCCAGCTCAAAAAACATAATCATCTGAGGTACCTTCCAAAATCGGTGACATTTTTGGTGCCAACACTAGAAACGGATCTTACTTTTGATATACTGATAGTTGAAGACACACAGAATTTTTAGACTTTTTTCAAAGGAGTTCGGGACACGGAAGGGAGAGGGAGCCAAACTTCCACAGCGCTCTTGCGGCTTTCAGGCTGCCGACGTTGTGCCGAGCCTCAGCCTGTGAACTACATCACCATACAGTAATTTTCCTACCAGACGTTATGGCTTCTAATCCAAATCGTTGAGTTTATATATGTTGCAAATATTTAAAAAACAAAAAAAAAAAAAGTGGGGGAGAGGGGAAAGGGTAGGTTTCCTGATTTTTTTTTTTTTCCTGAATCGTTTCCAAACTTAAACTGAACCAAAAAAAAAAAAAACACCCAACTTATCTAAGGCAAAAAACCCCTAAGGCAGCGAGTGAGCAGGCTGGGTCGGTCCCCTCCTGAAGGCGGCTGGGGCGGGCGGGCAGCAGGGCGGGCTGGGGCGGTCCCGCGGGCGTCGGGGCGGGCCCCACGCGAGACCCAGCGCCTTGCCCACCCCGTCCCACAGCCGGCGCAACCCGCGACATGGACTGCGGCGTGATCACCTCCAAGACGGTGCTGGTGCTGCTGAGCCTCGCCTTCTGGGTACCGTGCGGGGAAGCGGGGCCGGGGGGGACCGGCGGCATAGATAGCTATATGTATGTTAAAGAACAAAAAGACTTCTGTTCTTTCCGTAGGCTCGTGAGAGAGAGGAAAAAACCCCAAAAAGTTGGTGGAGTTCAACTTTTTTTTTTTTTTTTTGCGGGGAGGGGGGGAGTACTATTTTTAATGCTCCTTCATCAGCAGCGGCGTTCAAGGTAACAGCTCTCGTGGCCGCGAGCGAACGGAGGTGTCGGCACGGGTAGCGGCGACGCGCGCGCTTTCCTCCGCGCGGGCAGGAGAACGGGCGCGCGGGACAGCGCCCTTCCTAGTCGCCTCCTCACTAATAACTGAAAAGCCATCCGAAAGGGTGCCGTTCTGTACTTTTTGACCTAATCCTCTGCTAGGTTTGAAGGTATTGCTCGGACGTCAGGTTAAATCAGCCCAAGTGCAGGGCGCTGCTGCTGCTGCGAAGGGGGATTTGTCCTTGGTGTTTCCCTGCCGTCAGGTCTCAGATAGCCAGGGATGCTGGAATTAATCTTATTTTCCCCCCACACACACACTACCTCCTCCAAAAAAGGCTATTTTCGGCTCGCTAGCTCGGTTCCCATGGAGGCCGGGAGGAGAAGGGGAAGTGGGGTTTGGGCAGCGCAGCCTCATGCGACCGTGACTGTAGGCGCTTGGGCGGCCGGACACAGCAGGCCACGATTATTCTGGTAAAATAGTCTTGGATTTTTCCACTGTGTGGGGAAGTTTGCATAGTCTGCTAAGAAATAGGTGGAAAGAAACAAGTGGGTGGCTGGCAGAGAGCTGGCAAGCGCGGGTGCTTTGAGGGTAGGGGTGAGCTGAGCAGCTCGGTGCGTGCCGGCATGCCGGGGCTTCCCGTGCGGAGGTGCGGGGACAGGCTGCTACGGGCTGCTCGGGAGGGCAGAAGCGAGGAAAAATTATTTCTGTGAAGTGATAACAACTTTCATTTTCACTTTGGCACTCGCTGAGGATCAGAGCCTGAATTGGGCAAGCGCCACCAGATGCATGACTGATGCTCCTTTGACTTCAAGGCTTTGGGATTTACAGGGTATTTCTTCCCCTTGGATTCAAAGGGGATTTATGGATTTGAGGTTTTATAGTATATTTCTTCTCCTGGGATTCAAAGGGGATTTGCAGATTTGATTCAGGGGATGCTCCTGTGCTACCACCATCCTCAGACGGGGAATAACCTGCAGGGCTTGGAGCGGGGATGAGGTTAAACCTCATGTGCTGGATCAGTAGGGTCCTTTGTGCTTTCACATCTGCTTTGCAACACTTTGAGTGTTTTCAAGCAGCATTTGAAATTTAACACTTTCTTGAAAGTGAGGGTCAAGAGCCCCGCAGCCAAGGTGAGGACTCTGCAGGGGCACGGAGCTGCTCTGCTGCTCATCTGGGAGTCCCGCCAAGCAGGGACTGGTAGTCCTGGTCGGTACTAGAGAAGGTGAACGTCTTTTCTGAAGCTGGAAAGAGTTAAAGGGAAGAACAACAGGTCTCACAGAGAGAGAAGTGATGTGAAAGGAGAAAAGAAAAAAAGGAAATTGAGGGAATAATCTACTGCTTGGATTAAATCCACGTTCTTAGGAGGTGTTGTGTCCTATATTGTAAATATAGGCTTGCCAGTGGGTGGTGGTTGCAGCGAGTAGCTCACCCCCCTTGAGTTCTGCACCTCCTTTAGAGGTGTTTATTGCAATTTATTGCCTTGTGTTTTCCAAATAACTTTCATATCAATAGCCTGAACGGTGCAGGAGGCTGTATTTCTTGCCGTGCGTGAAGTAATGTGAGCTGACAGAGTACGTTTGTCATGTGGTGTTATTCGAAATTCTTGGAGAGGAACAGTGGAGTACCTCACTGTGTGTACGTGGCAAGCCCATGAGCTTCAGCCAGGAATTATATGGGTCAGGTATACCTCCAGTTTACATCATTAGTAGTGCTTGGCTTTACTTTTTTTACTTGTTTTTAAATCAAACAACAGCTGTATGGCCTCCTAGAAATGTCTCTGGTACCCTTCTGTTGTAGGGCAACTCTCTATTCTTGACTGGAGCAGCTGTTGGATCATCCAGCTCTGTGGATAATCAGTAATTACTCTTCTGCCTTATGCGTGTTTGTAACCTCTGAATTTGGGCTGGCCCAGATCAGGCCTTGGTTTCCTTCTAGGCAATGCACCCTGAAGGCCCGTGGCATTTCGATGCTGCAGCGACCAATACGTGTGGTAATTGCATTCCTGCAGTAGAACTGGAGAACCTGGACTTCAGGTTTCAGCAAGGCGGGGAAGAAGGAACTGGCTCTTATACTCTTTTAGAATACATTTATGGGTAACGGGTGGGTCTCTACGCGTACGAGGCTCTAGATCATTATCAAAATACAAGATTTACCAAGCGCACTTGGATTCTTCTCGGAGCAGTAATTCACGCTTCGGCCTCGCGTGCTGCAAATCTTGCCCAGCTTGGAAAGAATTATAGAAAATAATTCATCTTCAGTCTGTTCAGCAGTTAGTGCAGTTATGGTGCTTTGACAGAGGTTATGGCTTAGAAACAAATAGAAAAAAGCAGTAAATCCTCTTTTGTATCTCAGATCATTATCAGAGTACAGGAGCGAAGAAATACAAATGGGCAAGAACGATAAATAAGGGCTTCCTAAACGAGGTGAACGAGCAATTCCTCTCTTACCTACTGAGCTGTACAGTGCTCAGCATCTTACCCGGAGACAGGGCTGCTGGGAAGGGTGAGAGGTGAGGGCTGAGGAGTGCAGGACCTCTGAGAGCAGGGGTCGACCAAAGTTGTTTTGACTGAACAGTTGCCAAGTGGTGTGCTTCCAGGAGTGTCAGATCTGCCTCCTTCCCCCTTGAAGTGTGTGATTATTTTGGTAGATGGGTGTTGGCCAATTCTAGACAGAGGCTGGGGACATTGGTTTAACCTGGGTAGCCTAAAAGAGTGGGAGGAAGGGTCTGATGGGACTCTAGTGTCTTTAATACCCTGGGCAATGGTGTCATGAGTGGACCTTGGCTGGGCAGGACATGGTGGTGATGACTCTGCTGGGAGGGGAGAGGTAAAATCCTGGGATTCGCTAGCCTGTGCGAGGGAGGAAATGGGGAATTTAAAAACTAGATGGTTTCTTGCTCTGATACCTGTGTATAATCTGGATTTGAGTGAGCAGAATTTGTTCTCTTGACTGTAATGGGACCGTCCACAGAAGCCACCTTGCCTAGGTGAGCAGCCCAGGGCTTGTTCCTTGCAGGTTATTCCCTGCAGGGAGTGTGACCTGCAAGTGATAAAGCCAGACTGTTTTCCCCAGCTAATCCCTCGCTCTCTCTGTGCCTGCACACGCTCTGAGTGCGTTTGAGCAGATGATGGTGTGCTGTGGCGGTGTTAGTGGAGCTGTCCCAAGAAGGATGGAGTACAGTCACGTTGCTCTGGCTGCTTTATCCGGAACAATAGTTTTTTTGGCCAACTGCCGTGTTTGTCTGCCAGAGTAGGTAACGATGTTGGGATAATTGCAGGAATACTGTCTCACTGCCGCTGCAAGGGCTTTGAGTCACGCTGGCCCTACAAACGGTGTTTGTTTTTCCCATCCTTTCCTGTAGAGGTGGAGAGTTTGCAAATTAATCTCCAGAGGATGGGTTTTCTGAAAGCGTCTGTATTTTCATTTCCCTGCACAGCAGGGCCTGCTGGTGCTGCTCTCCTTCCTCGCCATTAGGAGCAATTCATCTTCAATTCATCTTGCTTACCTGCAGCCACCAAAAAGGTAGCTATCTGGTCTCGGCAAGCTATCTCAGCTCTCTCTATGAAAGCATAGACCACATGCCTCACTCTTAGCTGAACTGGGTGAGAGATTCATGTTTGGAGCCGGCTCCCTGCTTCTGATTCAGGAAAAGGTGATGGGAAGAGAAGGTGGTGGAGTCCTTCCTCCTGCGATGTGCAAGCGGAGGACCACATTCAGGAGCATATGCCTTCCTGCCTTGGTCTGTCCTGCTCCCGCTCTTTCTCTTCTTCCTTCCCGCTTGGAGAGAGGAAGGGAGAGGATGTTAAGAGGCTCCCACAGCAGGGCAGAGGCAGAGGCAGGGCTCATTGATAGTTATTTCTCATTCTTTTTCTTGCACAACTTCCTACCGCACTCCATTTATCTTTGCCTGTAGTAGAAAAGCACCCAACATTAGTGCTCTGAGGGGGTCAGAGCAGATAGTCACGGCTCAGTGACTGCTGGCGCCTACGTTCTTTAGTGACAAACGAGGGTTTGTTTTTGGTCTGCCAGTTCTGTAGCTATACTGACTCTTCACAAAAGCAAGCTGGCTTCTGCGTGGTAGCTAACAAAAGCTGTGAACTACAATTTCGGGCCAAAATTTGACTCCAGATGGTTGCTGGAGTCATCTGTTCATTGGAGAATAGAGAGGTCGTTGGTCAGAGTAGCCCAGCGCTGCAAAGCTCGGGGTTGCCAGCTACCCCCATCTCCCTTCTCCACCCCCTGCAGTGCCTCTACATCAGCTGATGTTTTCCAATATCTTTGGATTTGTTGCCCATGACTTTCCAGGGAGCACAAGCTGAGTGCATTTTGGGGTACTAGTTTCATCTCTGCTTTGAGGAGATACTCGCATTGGTCTGGAAGTCCTGGAATATTTGTCAGCTCAGCCTGTGCTTATTCTGTCCTTTCTTGGTGCATCCAATACTAAAATCTGCTTGTTTTCAGCCTCGCAGTGATTTGCTGAATGATCCCTAGGGGCACATTGGAAGGTCAAGTCATCACAGTATTGATGTGGTGTCACTTTTCAATCATTTTTAGTAACTGGGAGGGATAAATGTGTCAGTTCCTGCATCCATCAGTGGTTTGAAATCACTCTCACCATTGATAGGTGGTTTGGGAATGCTTGCCCTGAAGACTCGGTCAGCGACAAATCAGAAGGATACTTAAATAAAAACAAAAAATCCCCAGATAAGGAGAATTTTTAATTCTACATGGGATTAAAGCCATAGCGAATAGCAAAGGCTATCCTGGAGGTTATTGCTAATAGAGACATGTTCATTTTTAAGGGAGGAGGTATTCTCCAAAGAGTCATTGCAGGTCAGGGGGTCAAGAGACCTGTGACCTGTTCCTCACCTTTCCTCCATCTGCTCTTAGGCAAATCCTTAAGCCTGCCTATATCTGTTTCTGATCTGTGCCAGTTGGTGACAGAGAGCTCTGCTGTGTTTTCAAAGCTCAGCGTGATCCTTGGCAAGAAAGCATAACATATGTGGAAGCTCCCTCTCCATGTCATGGAGAAGATGCTGATCAGCTGTGGGGGTCCATGCGACTCACGGCAGCGTCAGTGGTGGAAGGAGCTGCTTAACCAGGGACGTGATTTTGGGGGGTTAGACTGTGCACGGGTTGTGAAAACTAGCGTGGTTGCTGAACGGGGCTGATGCCTGCACTTGGTGCCGCATTTAAGATGAGGCACCACATTTAGCCTCGCAGAAGCGCTGGGGGCTGGGCCCTGCTCAGCACCTCTGCACGTGCAGCTCATGGGGCCTCGGCTTGGCCGTGGCAGCAAGGAGAACACCAGAGACTGGCTGGAAATCTTGGGCTGAGCTTCTTTGCTGAGGTTTCTCCATTAATGCACTTTACGTCATGTTACATTTGCAGGATGCCTCAAACACTTGGAATAAAATGCATGGGACAAAGTTCCTGTGTGTTTTAAATTACTTTGCCCAACACTGCAAAGCAGAACTTAACTGACTTTTGGGAAAATGTGCTTTGCTGTATGTGCAGGAGCCTTAGAGAGCAAATGAACGCTGAGACAACAGTGTGGTCAGAAAAGAAGAGTTGGGATGGTTTTGGAGGTATGGGATGACACCCCTTGCCCTTTAATGTGTGTTTCTGAGGACCAATCTCGGCTCAACTGTCTCCAAAGGGCTCTGAAGCCTGTGAAGCGATTCCTGGTGAATGATGTGTTACGGATCAGGTCCTAAAGCAGTTTGGTCCCGTCACAAGTTTTATGGTTTGCACCACTCGGAAACCCGAGGTCTGCTGGAGAAAGGCCCTTGATAAACCACCGTCGCTGAAGAGTTCCAGGTGTGTTACTCCTCTGCAAGGAGCTGAGAGCTCGAGGGCACTTTTTATGCGGGTGGAATAGAAAGTGGATCTTTATTGTACTTTATATATAAACTGGGAGTTCCTTGCATTTCCCCCAGGAGCGCGGCACCGCTAGGCTGCCACGAGTTTGTTTTACCGTATCCAGTGTGCTAAAAGGAGCTGCCAGGATCGTTCTTACAGCAGTAGCATTACAAAGCGCGCTTTTCCACGCGGCAAACCTGCACATCGGCCACGCAGCGCCTCTGTCCCGGCTTTCCTTCCCGCCCGGCCCCGCAGCAGAGGCACCGCAGCCACCGCTTCTTCGGCTGCATCAGCCGTCAAGCAACGTTTCACAACAGATTAGAGAGATGTCGACTCTCTCGCCAGCTGCGAGAAGTTTCCCCCAGCGTGAGGATTAGCTTCGCTGCGTTTGAGGTGAACTTCTTTGCTATCAGGTTTGCAGCCGGTGAGGTAAAAGTCACCGGATCCCGTGGCTGAGCCAGAGCGGCTTAGCAAGGAAACAGGGCAGCTCCGAAGGCAAACATTGAACTAGAGGGTGTTTGGTGTCCAGGTCGGCTGTTCAGATCAAAACTAGCTTGGCCGTGGCTGATTGATAAACCCGCCGCGCTCAGCCGAAGTGACGCTCGCGGCCGCCTCTGGCTCTGCGGTCTGTATCTTTATTTGCAGGGGAAAAACAGCTGGGAACGGGAGTGAGACGCTTTCGTTGCTGCCGTCAGGGCATTGACGGAGAAATCAAGGGCACTGATGCCTCCTGGGGTCCCTGGCAGCTATCTTGAAATGATGGGAAAGGCAACCTAAAGGCTGTCGTGTTTTGTCACCTTTCGAGGATAAAAACAGCCTGCTGAGGTGCTGGGATATTGGATAGCAGCAGCAGGCTAACGCCGAGGCGCCGGGTTGCAGGGGCAGGCGTCCCAGCAGGAGGACGCGGGGAATTCCCGGCAGGATTTCCAGCTCTGCTCTGCAAAGCCTTTCCCGGTGGGCAGCGTCGCCAGCGCTACCCTTCGGGTGATACGGGCTGGTTTTTAGGAGGGGGCAAAACCGAGTTAAGCTTGGGGAACAAAAGTCAGCCAGACAAACTTGGGAAACGCCGGGGAGAAAGTTGTTTAACACGGCTATGAAACAAAACCGTTCAAACCAAAATCCCCTCCTTGAGCGTGAGGGTTTGCAGCACGTAAAAAAACTGCAGGTCGATGCTGCTTTTCGTTTGGTTTTGTCTTCTTCCTGAGAGCGAGCCACGGCTTTTCATAACCTCGTGGCTGCCGCTCGATGATTTTATTTGAGGAAGAAAAGGGAAAAGCAAGGGATGCCTCTTGTACCTGCCGAGCTACGCAGTGGTGCATTTTGCAGGCAAGCTCAAACCTGCCCCTTAGTTGTGCAACGTGGCTGATTATTTAGATTTAACGTACTTTGAAGAGTCTCTCATGGCTCTGCATCAATCGGCTCAGTCCAGTTTTGTGAGTTAGGGCCCACCTGAGTACTTCACCCGAGGAGGCTGTGGCTTACAGGTTTTGGCATTATGGCTAGTGACTGGGTCACGGGCCGCCGTCGATGGAGTTGAGTTATGGAAGCGTGGCAATAATTCGCTCCTCATTCGGTTAAATAAATACCATAAGTGCGGCAAGAAACAATAACTGAAGCCACCGGGTCTCTCCCATCTGGCAGAGGTTAAACCAGTGCTGGGTAGAGGGGAGGAATCCGTTCTGTTACGCGGGTGCATGTGAGCGAGGGGGAAAGAGCTGAATGAGGATTGTCCTGATTGCAGGGGGAACACGACTTTGCCCCAGACCAAGGGCGCCTGTCAGATCTGCGGAGCCGTATAAGCTGTTGGCACTGGAGGTTGCTGGGCCTGGCAGGAGAACCGAGGGTTGGTCTCTCCAGGTGCCTCCGTTTCCCCTAATGTCGCTAGAAAAGCTGTTGTTGGCTCCATGGAGGCAGAGTTAAGCAGTGGCTAGGGAGGACTTGAAAATCTGGCAGGTGACAGGCATGGGGAGAATAAAACTTGCAGGACAGTCGAGCAGAGAGAGGCAGAAAGAGTAATCCCTCTTGCCCTGCATGCTGGTTGTTTTGGGGTCATAAAATGAGTTATTTGTGGAGGAAATGTTGTGCAAACCTTTTTGAGCAAAGGTTTCCTCTTTGAAAAAAAAGGGGATAGCATTCCAGTGAATGAGGCGGAGAGCTGTTATCCCAGCTTCATCTAGCGTTAACACTTGCGTTACCGAAAAAAAGCTTCTGTGTTTGCAAAACTAGGCTGTAATACTCAGAATCACCCTTGTTCTGGGAGTGCTTCTTCCAGTCTTAAATTTTATCTACAATTTACCTGGTTTTCACAGCTTTTAACTATATAGTTTCGTTACCTTAAATTGGACTGACCAGCTTAAAGATGAGGGCCATTTTCCATCATCAGGTCCCCTACAGTAAATACTATGCCAGTCCCTCTTATCAGACCTAATTATCAAATTACCACTCTGAAATCAGAAGATACCGGGAAAACACTTTTTTTTTTTAAAAAAAAGCCAACCCCAAAACAAGAAACACTGCCTTTTAGATTTTTAACTAGTAGTTTGACTCCCTTGCTCCATTGTATTCAGATATGGGGAAAAAAGAAACCTATGCTGATAAACGTAAAACCAACCAAACAAAAACCCTGTTTCCAGTCATCACACAAGGTCAATTTATTAAAACGGTCAAAGAAGCGAAGGTGGAAGAAGATCTGTTCTGCCTGACTGAGAGATGCAAATCTTAGATTTATTTTTATTTTTATTTTTATTTTTATTTTCCTTTCAGAGCAGTTATATGGAGGGAAGTTTAAGAGGCCCCTTCTATGTGTACGACACTGAGTGCACGGAGAAGGTGGAGGGGTGAAGTATTTGCGTGGCCATCAGCGTATCTGGAAGGGCAGAAGGTCCCGGTCATCAGCAAACTCCCCTTCTGGCAGTGGGTAGGAGGGGAGTGGGACATTGTGCAAAAGTCTTGCTGCCCCTTTTAAAAATGTATATATTATCAAATCTGCTAGCCTCCAAAGGCTCTCCATCCACGGCTGACCTGTTCTGCCCCAGTGAGATACCTTGGGCACCT
The DNA here is from genome assembly GCF_040807025.1 of Struthio camelus. NCBI lineage: Eukaryota > Metazoa > Chordata > Aves > Struthioniformes > Struthionidae > Struthio > Struthio camelus. Next base: position 86,407,875 of record NC_090982.1, read on the forward strand.
TCTCTCCCTCCACCCCTAACCCCTTCTCTTTCATAGGCCAGATCTAATGCTAACACTGCTATGTGGGTATTATTTTGTAGGCTGGAGAGAGATCCCATAAAGGGCTGAATTCCTCATTGCTTTGAAGCTAGTTGCGTGTGTTACTGCAGAAGAGCATCACCTCGATACCGAGGTGGCGTAGGCTCGCTGAGCCACCGTGCTCAGTCCTTTGCCAGAAATCAGCTCGGGAAAGCTTGGTTGTTATCGCTTTGCTTTCTTTTAGCTCACCCCAGCAAGGAGTTCATTGTTCACGCTCAAATAGTTGAAGATCTCTGCTTTCTAAAAGAGGCACAGGATATGAAAAACAGGTATTTCTCGTGTCGGGGCCTCAAACAATCCAAGCCCTTGTGGGCGAGAGAGCAGAGATGATGGCAGCTTTGCTGCTGAGCTGTGAAAAGGGGCTTTCTGACAAAATTTCCGTTTGCCTCATCGCTTCAGCTTGTCTTAAGGGAGTCGTCAGTGTTGTGAAGAAATACGAGCAGGGCTTCCTGGTGGAGGCCCAGTGAGTCAGCCAGGGGATGTTCGGGGAGGAAGGAGGCAACGTGAGGCTATTCTGCTTGCGAGTCGCCAGCCAGCCGGTGAGGCTTCTGGATAGGTGCTCGCGGGCGGATTGCAACGGCCGTCGAGGCAGCAACGCCGTCACGCAGACTCGGCGAACAGGTTCTCCCGTATCAGCCTGACTTCACGCCTCGGCTTCGTCTGCCCTGGGATCTCTGCCAGCGGTGGCCGCTTGCATCGGCCCGGGCTTGTTCACACATCCCGTGCTGCGATTCTGCGCTTCGTTCTGGCTCGTCGGAAAACTTGTGAGCAGCGGACTAAAAAAAAGTCAAGAATAGTAACACCTTCTACTATGAATTACTTCGAATCATCAAGGCAAACTTAGAGGTTATTTAAGAAGTGTTGAGGAGCTGTTTGACTAATGAAGAATGAATGATTTGTTGTCTTCGCCTTCTCCCCCCCCCCCAAGTCATTATTTAAACCAGCCTTTATATCTGTGAAAGATTTTTTAAGATGACACAGAAACCTGCTAAATCAGGTCTACTTTAGACTTTCTACTCTTGACACAAGGTCTGTCGTCACCAGTGCAAAGAGACATTTCTTCTCATGCTTCTACTCTAGAGAAGTTTTGCCTTAGTTTTAGGGATGGGCTGACAGGTTTTGCAAGGTTAGAGGAAATGTCCCCCCCAGATTTTGAGTTTTCCTTAAGTGTGGGAAAAGTGTCAGGCAGAAAGCTTGGAGATGGACATGCTGAAATGTTTTTCTCCTCTGCTTTTACAGTTTGGCTCTGGTGACTCATCTGCAAAAATAAAACAAGAACAGATACCTACCTGAAATGTATTCCACTTCCAAAGTGATCCTTCTCTTTATGCTTCAGAATCTTCACTTTGATTTAAAAAACCATGGGTGAAGTCCTTGCTATATCTAAGTCTGTGGAGAAAAATCTGACTTCCTTTAGGCCAGATCTTTACCTAATTTTTTATTTTCACATCATTATGCTTCCTTTTTCTGCTTGGAAGGAGGCAGAAGTTCTGAAATTATAATAGTAGACCACTTGCTGGCTGTGTTTCCTGTCTGACCAGAGCACAGGTAACCCTGAATGTTGCAATAAAACTTGTGAAATTGCCTCTCTGTATTTGCAAGAGGCATCAATAAAGTTTGGAGAAGAATCTCCTGTGAACTCAGTGCTAGACCTTCTGAGGTTGGTCTCCTATAGCTGAGCTTTGCTAGTTCTGGCTCTATCGGACTTCTGTGAATTGGCTTCACAAGGTTTTTTAAAGCTGTGGTAGCCCTTAATTGGCAACAAAGGTTTGCTTATTGTCCAGGGCTCTCAGTTTATCTGTCTTTAGCATCTCCTGTGCGTGCTCTCTGCGTTCGGCGTTGAGCACAATAGAAACAGGTAGAAAACGGAAGGTGTCAAGTACAGAAGAGAAGCGAAGAACACACTTGTTATCTAAATCACTCGCAGAAACGTAGTGGAAGTATTGGGAGATTCTTACATGTCTCCACGTGTGTCTCCATCTTATAAGAAAAGTAAATGATGCAGCAGAGGGATTTGTAGGCCTGTCTCCTGCCACAGAAGTGCAGAACTACTTGCAAAGGCTCTAGAACTGGAGTGACACAAAACATTAGGGCTTTAAACTCTCTGAATGTGACAAACTAACTGGATTTAACTTCACACTTTGCACATTAACTTTTATACATTAACTAAGTCATGTAGCTGTTCTGTTTTGCACATTTTGACGTGACGCTGCTTCTGAACGTAGCTGACTCATTTATCTGCCAGAAACATGTTTTATGCTTTTTATACCCTGGCTTTGCAGTCTTTCCTGCCTTTCCCACACTAGCTAAAGTCACCACGGCTCCGTTCCCCCAGGTACTGCCTTTCTGAGGGTCTCGCACCCCTTCCGTTTTTCCCTCAGCGGGAGCAACAGGCACTCGGCAGTCAGTGACATCCTAACCTGAGCGCTCAGCTGCACCAACCAAAGTCTGCTGATGTCCTCAAGAAAAATCTGCTTATTAGTAGGTGTGGCTAGATGCAAGCGTTTGACTTGAAAGTGCACATGCATGCTGTAATGCACGTATAGGAGGCTTCATGCAGCTGGCAGCCGGCTCCACCTTTGTGTGTCGGGGCAAATACCTGGGAGTACTTGCTCCAGCCTGGAGCTTTCATAGTTGCTGCAGCGATGGCAGCAGCAAAGAGACCAAAGACTGGAGGTGACACCCTTGGGTTGGGATACAAGCTCTGTGGCTGGGAGCATCACCATGTTGTATCTGTATTCTTGGAGGATTATTAGTTGGCACACACTGAGGAACCATAGCTCACCTACTTGGACTTACCCAAAAACTTGAGAGGCCAGAATACCATTACTCTCCAGCCATACCTGTGTTTATTGGGAAGGCTTCAAAACCCAGGAACACATGCAGTCAGGTATTACAGTCAAGGCAGGACTGCTACTATGACAGCTACTACAGCATTATTCATATTATGGTTTTAGCCATGCACAGTGTTAACTAGGAAGAAGTTAAGTCAACCCAGAGCAGTCCTAACTCTGCTCCTGCTGTGGCCGCTTGGATGTTTTCCACTGCTTCCATGGGAGCAGGGGCCAGATTCTGAGCCGTTCCCTGAGCTCGTGCTGGGCCCAACTGAGTGACCCTGCCTGAGCAGGGGGGTTGGATTCGATGATCTCCCGAGGTTCTTTCGAACCTCAACCGTTCTGTGATTCTGTGAGTCTGAGAGTGGAGTACTTTGGCGGGTAAGAAAGGCCACTGCACCTCTAGTTGTGAAACTTGTGGCCTGTCTGACTGTTATCTGATTCAGAATTAATAAATGCCGTGTTTGTTAGGTTCTGGATATTAATGCTGCACAAAAACTATGCAGGAGTAGCAAAAAGTTGCAAACTTTTTGCAGCCACATTTTCTGCAGGAAGCTGCTCTATTTTTCCCTGTAAAGCTCCAGAGCCTTCTGCAGGGAGCTCACCCGGAGGATGGGCACCGCTTTCCCTTTGCTGCGAGAGCATGCTCCTGGTACTTCCAGTGAAGACACTGGAACACGCAGTTTCCCCGTGAGCTTTCTGAGTCTCCTCATTTCTCTGCTGTTCTAAAAATGAAGAAGTAAAACAAACTTGGCTAAAACTTACACTTTCAGGAATATGCTTTTTTTTTTTTCTTCTCCTTCTTTGGAGAAAAGATTTTGCTTGGACGAACTTTGTAGACTAACTTTTTTAGGCTCATTTCTTAATGCCTGTTTCAAATAAAATGTATCTTTTAGTGCAGCAAATGGAAAATAATAGCTTTTTCTTTCAGAAAAAGAATACCGAAATATACAGCAGGGTCTTACACCAGACGTGATAAATGATTTTAAGGGTTAGCTTGATCCTGGTTGCATCACTTGGTGCATCTGATCCCAGTAATTGTAAAAAGTACAGGCAGCGTCCGGGAATAGCAGGCACGTGCGGGTGAGAGCTGTCTGAGGTGAAGGATGTGCCCTGAGCCCGGAGGAAATTAAGGGCAGGCACCAGACCTGGCCGCAGGAGCCAAACATGGTAAAGGAATTAGCAAGTTCTAGCTCTAGTGCGACGACAGTTTGATTTAATTAAAATGTAGGGCACTGGGAGAAGTTAGGAACTGCTTGTAGGCTGCATGATGAAATCCAGCTGCAGCCTATTGAAAACAGGCTGGTTTCCCTCAAGTTTCCAGAAGGTGGGTATGGCCGGTGCTCCTGTTTTACCAGGCCAAGTCTTGGGCTTGGGTTATGGCAGAGGTGGATTGACTGCAACTCTCAGGAGTTTTTTTTTTTAATGGCACTGTTGAGGCTTTGACTGAGCGCTGCTGAGCCTTTCAGTGTCATTTCAGGTGCTGTACCCAATTTTGTGCGTAGAAGCCTTCAGTCTCCAGAGCTGCCTGTTGGACATTGGTCGCCAATGTGCCGTTCTGATATGCTGACTTCAACTGGCAAAACATCTTTTTAAAGGAAAGTTTTATTTTAGAGGATGCAGGATATTTCCTTCAGGAAGAGCAAGTACTGACTTTTGCTGGGGTTAGGGACAGCAGTGCATGTCTTAGTGGTTGATGGTGGTCTTCAAACACAGCTGAACCACATGTTTCTTACCACTTTTACGTGCAGCCAATTTCTCAGAGGGAATTACTCTCAAAAAGGGTTTACTGAGGCATTTGAAAACCTGATTGCATGACAGCTTTTTTTGCCCCCCCCCCCTTCCTTTCTGAAAAAATCCAAGAAGCTTCTTCTGGATTAAATAATAGAGCAAGGACAGGCAAAAACCAATCATCTTGGTTAGCAATGAATGATCCCCCTCTGGTGCTTAAATCCCACAGTGACTTTCAGAGTTTCCACATGTTCAAGAGTAATGCTGTTGAGAAAGTGGAAAGGATGAGATTTCCTCAAAAGAAAAACCCAAAACAAAAAAAACACAACCCTGTGGTGAACATCTCAGAAGTTAATTCCTCCAAATGCAGTCTTAGGTAGGATGTAGGTGATCCTGGGGAGAGAGTGTGAGCTTGGCCCTCTACAGAGACGCTAGCTATGTGCATTGAGAGGTGCCCCTGTGTCAGCTTGGCTGAAATGGCATTTCATTAGTAGAGGAATGATTCACTAGGAGAGGATTTTGTCCTCTCTGTATTAAAGTTTGGATGGGGAGCACGCCTTTTTTTCTAAATCTTTGCATCTGTAGTCCTTGCTTCTACAGCTGAAATTTTAATTATGCTGTTACAGAAACGCTCATATTTATTTTTCTGGGAAGACAATAAATAACTGCACATAACTTTATTTATTGCATTTCAGGCAGCAGCAGCTGGTCTTAGCTATGTTGGGGGATATGTCATTAATACCTACAAGAGCTATGACAACTTCCTGCAAGACAAGTACGCTCTGTTGCCAGCGGTGATCATTATTTGCGTTGCCATAGTAATGTTCATCATTGGGTTGATCGGCTGCTGTGCCACCCTCCGGGAGTCACGAGTTGGACTGGGGCTGGTAAGTACTGTACATTCTTGCACGTCCTCTTTCACACCCTGTTGCATGGTACGCGAGTTGTGTGCGCAGAGCTGAAAGCGAACATGTTATTTGGAAATGCTGCTGAAGCACTGCTCCTTCGTGGGAGCTACGTACTGCTGTGAGGCACCAGTTGATGGTGGGTGAGGTGCAGGCTAAGTGATTAAAGTTTTGCTGCCTTGCGCAGACTAATACCATCAGGCACTTAGAGTTTTCCTGACTCTGACTTAGCTAGTTTGCTTAAGAGAGGAGAATACAGAGCACGAAGTTTTGAGGAGCGGGATGGTGGTGAGAGAGCAGGAGATGTGAACTTCCAAAGCAAGCAAAACAGATGTATTTTTTTCTGCTGACTTTCGTTCTCCTAACCCTAAAGGATGTATTGACTTCTTGCAGAATGACCTTGAAAAAGCTAGAAAGGTAGAGGCTGAATAACTTAGGACCCCCAGCTCATGCCTTCAATGTGATGCAAGCTCAACAAGCAGTGCCCAGCATACCTGTTTCAGCCTACCTCAGGTACTGCAGACAGTGTCCTGAACACTTTGCAGTCTAATTGCACAGATCACTTAAGTTGAGGGAGAGACAGGCTGCCGTTCCTTTATCAGCAGTTACGAATAGCGTGGTGCTGCCTGCAGAACAGCCCGCGTTCCCATCCCTGGGGAACGATCCAGGTAACCATGTTCTTGGGAGTCCGAGACCTGGGGAACTCCAGTCATCGCCATGCCCATACATGATAATCTCCTTTTTCTAATTATTTTCTGGAGATGGTTTTAATTCATGAGGCAACAGTGGATAATAATATTAATTTACTTAACATTATCAGTCTCTGCAGGGGGGGGAGAAATGTGTGATTGCATTCAAATGCTGTGTATCCTTACAGTCTCTTTCTTTTGATTTCAGTTTTTGGCCATTATTCTGGTTATCTTTATTGCAGAAGTATCAGCTTTTGTCTTGGGGTTTGTTTACAGGGAAAAGGTAAGAATTAGCATCTCTCTGCTAACATAGAAGTAAAGAATAGCTCCTTTGTTGTTGGAGCATTCCAGTATATCCAGCTTTCTTGCCCTTCATCTTGTATTCTGAGATCTGCAGGGCAAGTGGTTACAGTGGGGACGCAGAACGAGGATGTCGCCACCGGGTAGATGAATTGACCCTTGTCAGCAACATGATGAATACATTAAGTATCTGGCAGGCATCACAACAAACTCTAAGTTGGATTAAGCAGTTGTTGATGCTCACAAAAGAGGGCTCTTAAGTCAAGGGAGATCAGCTTATATCCAGGAAATTATTCTGATTAAGTGCTACCCGGGTTTTATCTAAAACTTTTTTTTTTTTTTTTACTTTGGGGATACAGATCTTTTGCAGTTTCCTTTAGATAATATTTTGAGCTCTTGTGTTAACCGAAAATGGATATTTTTCTCTCAAAATAGGTTAAAACTGACGTGCAGGGCACAATGCGTTCGGTCTTCCAAAAGTATGATGGGAAAAATCCAGAGTCTACGGTTGTGGATTACTTGCAAAAACAGGTAAGAAAGTCTTTAAATTCAGCTGAGAATTATTTAGAAATCAATCAATTGGACATTAAGCAAGGGATTTGGCCTGGGAATGGGAGGGGAGGAGGGTCAGTGTGGCGGTATCCTAGAGCTCTGCTCTGCAGCAGTAGTTAGCATCTGATTCTCCCTGGCAATTGGGGTGCTCCTTGCTTCGCAGAGCTGGCCTTCAGGGTCCTGAGGTGAAGTTCACGTAAATTAACGACCTTGCTGACACGAATGGCCTTGGGATCAGATAAACGAGTACATATGAGCAACTGCTGCTGAGAATCCTGTACCATAAAACAGAAAGACGATAGAAGAGTCTATCCTGCAAGCTGTCGCCTAAATGCTATCTTTTACAGCGAATAAACTGACAAGGTGATAATAATGTCTGAAGGGAAGTTGATCTGTAATATCTACTGCTGTTTCCCTGAAGTACTACTACTTCTTGTAAATCCGTCTCCTTCATGGTGATAGCCGTGCAGATAGCATTACTAACTAAACGATAATGTTAACTTGCTGCTTCTTTTTTTCCACTGGCAGTTCTCATATAGCGGCTGACAACTGCTGAAGCCACTTCCCTCTCCTTTCTTTTTCTCCGGCCTGTAAAGTAGCAGAAGGCCATGCTGCTTTATGTTCATGTTTGTGTGTATTCATGCATCCGTGTAACTATTTTGTGTCTGGCAGCTTCATTGTTGTGGGGTAAAGAACTACAGTGACTGGACGACCACACAGTGGTTTAACTCCACGAGTAATAGCAGTGTCCCTCTGAGCTGCTGCAGGCAAGATCTGAACAACTGCACGGGGCGTCTGGATCAGCCACAGGAACTCAATACACAGGTGAGGGTAGAAGGCACAGTTTCTCATGTCCATGTTACGCTGGCCCATGATCATTCTCTGAACCAGCCAGAGCCAATGAGGAAAGCACTTTAGGGAGGATGTAGAGATGATTTCTTCCAATCCTTTCCAGCAGTTTGAATCCCAGACTCTCTTCTCCCCATGTGTTTTCAACTAGGTAGTTTACTTCTCGCATAATTCTATAAGAGCACTTAGATAACCAAAGGAGAGCAGCAGGTGTTTTCATAGGCACTAAATCTGTGTATTTGGCCTTTTGGCGGTCCTCCCTTTGGAGCTGCTACAGCAGCAACGTGACTAGGCCAGAGTACTACGCGTGGGCGAGTCGTTGTCCAAACAGTTCTGGAATAAAGGAAGATACTCTTTTAGGCTTGACTTAAACTGGAAAATTACGCACTGGATTCTTCAGTTTGGGGCACAAGCCCCATAGATTTCCTTCTATAGAGATCACTGCTGGTCTTCATAGGGCTGAGTTTTGGGTACTTATTTTGTGCAATAAGTGAACTGAGCCAGAGGAGAATTCTAGAAGCGGCAAATGTCAGCGAGTAAGAGTTTGGCAGTGCATCTCCCCAAGCAAGAGGAGAATGACAAGCCATCAAGCCTGGAAAGCAAGAATGGAAGCCATCAAGTCTGCAGTGGTTGGTTAGACAGGCTCTACAAGGTCCTGCTTTCTTTCAGAAACTTAAAAAAAAAAAAAAGGGGAAAAAACCCAACCCATCCAGCTGAATTATCTTTTGGCTTGTTTTCACTTTTCTCTTTCTTGGCAGGGCTGTGCGGAGGAGCTGGAGTCTGGGCTGCAGAGTGTACTCAGCTATGCTATGCTTGTAATCCTGGGGTTTGCCATCGTAAAGGTACTGGTAAATGTTTCTGTTTCTTCCCTCATGGAAAATAATGTTGCTTCCCCTTTGATGTCCTCTGGCTTTTTCTTCTACCATGCCCTTTCTATGACTGTGAGGTAGACCCCATCCTCTATTCCTGCCTTGTTTTCTTCCAGTTTTCTCCTTTTTGTCTGCATGACGAGAAGGAGAGGGATCCAAAAAAGTGGTTGGGGATTTGAGGTGGGCAGTAAATAGAGCTGTATTGGTTGTTTGGTAGGCAGTACAACCAGCTAGGTGTGCTTAAAGGCCCAGATCTAGAATTCTTTATTAAAACAGTAATAAGCTTTCCTGTACTTAACAGGGATTTTAAAAATTGCTCTTCAAAGTTTGTTTTTGGACACAAGCCAATCAATAGTCCTATGCTTGGAGACCTGGAATGAAAATGGACAACAAATACGACCAGGAATGAAAACAGCTAGACTATTTATAGAATTGCAAGATACGAATTAAATGAAAAGAAGAGGGAAACCAAAACAAGTTGTCCCGCGAGTGAAACCAGATTTTAGAAGTCCTAACATAAAACTTCTAGTAACTGGTACACCCAAGAAATGCGCACGCAGCTTTATGATTTGACCGATACATTTTAGCCTGGTGGTTTGTCACTGTTCCTTGTACCTTTTCGCCAAGTTTTGTAACCTCTTCCTTGCTGACAGAGGTGAACATTTAATAACAGCAAAATGTTTTCCCTTTGAATATGTTTTCTGTGAAAGAATATTGGTAAGTTGAGCCAGTGTAGAACACTTGCTGTTTAATATCCCTTTCCTGAACTCAATGCAGAAACAAAAGCCTGTCTCTTCAGATGTTATTTCAGGATGGGAGCTTGACTTAGTTAAAATGTCCTTTTCTTAATTCTGGCCCTAGGAGAGAGGTGATTGTTTTTACTGCATTATATCTCATAGTATGAGTTTTAAGTTTTTCAGAAGTTTCCATCACTTCCTTTCCCTCTGTAAAATGATCAATTTTATACTCCCATAACATGTCCCTTTTAATAAGTGTCTGTGATGAATCCTTCCAACACAATTTCTCCTGTGATCATCTTCTATGATTACCATGACATATTCTGCACTCTTATTTACACATCTTATATGCTTAAATATTTTATAAAGTTACATTTTAAGTCCTATACTTTCATTGTAATTATTCCCACGGTAAGATACCTAGGAATTAATGTGTAAATTAATGGGAGAACCCAGGGAAGAAAAAATTGAGTTGGAACTATTATTCAAATGTGACATATAAAAAAATCACTTTGTATTTATTTTCAAAGTGTTTTCTAGTATGAAAGGAACGTCCTTGCTATGATGATAAAAATCTAATTAACGCTTAGGTAATGGATCTGAGGAATGAAGCAGAAAGATGAAGCAAAACTAAATCTCTCTTGTTCTCTCTCTTTTTCAGTTCTTTGGCATGCTGAGCGTCTGTGTGCTCACTTGCAAGAGAGAAGACAGTGGATATCAGCCTCTTTACTCAGGGGTGTTTGCTTGATAAAAGGCAAAGACCTTTTTTTTTTTTTTTTTTGCTTCCTGATGATAAAATAGATTTGTAAAGATGAACGTTAAAGGACAATTTATGACCTTTTTGTTAAATATTTTATTTTATTTACATGAAACGGAAATCACGTAGTGTATTGGTTTGGAAAAGTTTCTTGTGGGTGTTGTGTGAAATGACACTCAAAATTTAGTGCTGTGTAGTAACTCACCCTGTTCTTAAGCACTGCAACTTCCTGTAAGGTTATTTTAGGTTTGCCCTTGTGACTTTCTCTACAGAGCAACAGATGCTGTAGTAAACTCCAGGAAGAAATCTACTTCTGCAGTTTCTTTCTGTACCCTAAAACACGCAGAAAGAAACGTTATTTTTAAATCACTAAACCGACTGAGAAAGCAGGAGGTATTCACTGACTGCACAAATATCAAATCTTTCTCATGACATGGTTAAACAGCAAAAGAAATTTTTTTAATAGGAGGTCTAAATATTCCTTACAAGCCCAGGGAGCTACGAGACATTTCTCCTGTATCTGGTGGTGTTTCTTTTGTTCCTCCTTGTTACGGTCATATTGTGTCATTCAGTTTATTGGGGAGGTTGTTAGTGCAAGACAACCCTTTGGAGCAGCGTTTAAAAACTAAAACAGAAATTTGCGTTGTCTTTTGGAATAGCTAGCAAATGTGAACAACCCCAGGTTATGAGCGGGCCTGTATTTTGAGCTTTTGGGCTCGGGGCATCTCTAGTTTGGGGTTTTGTTGTGTTGTCTTTTTTTTTTTTTTGGAAACTAAAAATTGCTTATGAAGCAGGGCTTTTGATTCCCCCCCCCCCCTTATACTGATGCTTTTATATTTTGCCTGCACATAGGCACACTTTCTTTCTATTTAATGTAGATGTTGCAAGAGTTATTCAGACGGATACAGGCTGCAAGGTGGGAGCTGCAGGAATGGCTATGTAGAAAGAGGACTCTGGGAGGGTTAGTGCTGGGTTCCCTGTCTCGGTGAAGATCTGGCTGCTTTTCACCGTTAAAAATATTAAGGTGACACATTCTTGCACTGGATAGTTGACCCAGCAACTTCAATAACCTATTGTCTGGCAGTGTCACATGATTCTTTGTTTGCTTTTCTTTTTTTCTTAAAAGATCTGCTTAACGTCATCATTTCTTGGATTGCATCATCTCTTTGAAAATGATCCTTCTTTATCACATTTGTATGTTAATCTGTTTCTCAGACCTTTAGGGATTTTTGGTTTTAGGTTTTTTTTTTTTTTAGGACTAAGATGTGGGGAGGGAGGGAGCTTTGAGCTATTCTTGATTAGAGGATTGTGGAAAAGAAGCAGCGTGTTATTTCTTTAAAAGGATAAGCAGTCCCTCCTGTAGCAAACACATATATAGCTATTTAGAAAAAAGGAATTTGGCCTAAGTGTAAGCTGTTTTTCTTTATTTCCCCCTCCCCTTAAAAAGGAATTTGGGGTAAGCGTAAGCTGTTTTTCTTTATCCCCCCCCCCACCCCAAAAAGAGATGGAAAAAGGAATGTTTGGAGGGTGATGATGATACTCTATAGGAGACATACCAGTATGAGTATGTGTACATGTTGAAAGTGTTTTAATTTTTATTGAGGGTTTTGTCTTCTGTTTAATGCCAAAATAAACCAAATTTATTTAACCAATTAATAAATGCTGTTTTTTTTTTTTTTGGTTGTTGGTGGTTATATGTTACGGGGTTTTTTTTCTTTTCTTGGGGGTGGGTTTTTTGGATGATGTAAAGTCTTTCCTTGCAGGGAAGGGCAGGCACAGGAGTCGGGTGGGAGATAACCAGGAGACCGGGAAGAGGAAAGGGTGCCAAGAGCAGCCAGGCTTCAGAGAGGGAAGGGGCGCAGACGGGTGCCAAGAGCCACCTGCTGTTACGGGGGGAGGCAGTCGTGGTCACGGCCACCCTGATGCCAAAGACCAGAAAAAAAACGAGCGCAAGCAGCCGGCAAGAAACAAGCAGGGCTATTGCAGCCTTTACTTATGGCATAATTTATCCCTAAGGCATCATCAGGTGGTCGGGAAAACATTGCACGTGAAACCTGCCCCCCCCCCCCCACAAAATTCTGTTTACTGCTCCTGAAAATAATAAATATGGAAGGGAGGGGGAAAAAAAAAAAGGTTGACGGTCAGAATTTAGCTTAACTTTTCTTCCGTGGCAAATGCAAACCATCGTGGCCGTCCTGCACCAGAGCGTCGGCAGCTTGTTTAGTTCTTAAAGGTCATATGGATTTACCGCACTGCCGCGGCGGCACGGAAAGGGCCGGCTGAGGGAGGGTGAGGGGGAACCGGGTGACGCCGCCGCAGCCGTCCACCCGCCCTCGCCCAGGAGGCGTCGCCGCAGCCGCCCCCCCGCTTCGCCTCAGCGCCGCCTCACTCGCCTCAGCGCCGCCCGCTTCCCGCCCACCGCTCGCGCCGCTGCCGCGCCGCGGCCTTCTGCGCATGCGCCGCGCGAGACGGGTTTAACGGCCGGCCGAGCGCGCGGCGGGTTTGAGCGGGGCGGCGGTTGAGAGCGGCGGGGCCGAGGCCGGGCGGGCGAGCGAGTTTCCTTCACCGCCTCTAGCGAGCGAGCGGGGGGGGGGCCGCGGTCGCTGCCGTGGTGAGAGCGTGGCTGGGGCGGGGGGGGAGGGGGATACTACTTGTGTCGGGTGAGAGTTTAAGCCAAAATTCAGCTGTAAAAAAAGCTTATTTGATCACATCTAGTAGGTGAAAGGCACTGGTCTGCCCTACTTTTCTGTTAAGCGGGATATCGCCAGTAAGATTGCGGGTGTGATAGAGGATTTTCAAGAGGAAACGCTTCCTCTGGAAACAAATGTCTTAAAAGTAGTTAGGAGTACCTGCGAAGACTTAACTTTTCAAGAGTAAGTGCCTGGGGCGGGTTTTGGAATAACAAATGAAGCGTTTTTTGTTTTGGAAGTATTTGGAGAAAGTATTTAATCCTTTCTGCTTTATTGTCATAGAATATACCTTCTGTCGTCTTTTAGCGGTTAGAAGTACGAGAAAAGGCAAAGAGGACGTAACCTGCCCCCGTAGGGCTCTGAGGGCAGAACTCCGAATCGTTACCGTAGCCGTTTACCGCTTAAAAGCCAGGTGAGTCTTGGGCTGATCCTTGAAGGCGGACAACTGGGGTTATTTTGCATTATAAAGAAATGCTCTGCAAGTACAGGGCCCACCATAAAAATGCCTCGGCAGCTGCTGCTTTTTTTCCCAAAACTGTGCAAGCTTGAGGTCCTGTGACAGTGCAGGCTGCGTGCCGGTCCATGGGCATGCTAGCTGTCACTTCTGACCCTGCTGCTACCCTAAATTCCCCCTGTAGTTTTGGGTCACAGGGTCTTATGTGCGATATGCATGGTGTGGCTGAATTCTTCAGGCAAGCTTTAGACAAACTGGAAAATGAAATTGATGTTTGCAGTTTCAAAGAATGAGAATGAGTTAAAGAACTCCTTTGTTTTACTTGTAATACTAGCAGTGGTCTGGCATAGAGGCCCAGTTCCATATTTACTTTTTATTTTTCCTTGGTGGAGTAGGGAGATGCTTTGAAGTAATTGCTATGTTATAAATGTGAAGTGTTTGAAGGATAGCTAACGTTTCTTGGGTTTGGGCACGTTTTTTCTGTAACTCATAAGATGTTTTTGGCAGCATTTGCTTTCTACGTTTTTGCAATATGTAAGTTGCTTCATTTTTAACTAAGGTATGTGTTTAAAATCTGGATTTTTCTCTCTGGATTTCCCTAAACAATTGGAAGTGTGGAAACATATGCCACATGTTGGAAATGCAGAAGTGTCACGTGAAAATATGGTAATTAGCTGGTAACTAATTTAGCAAGCTTATACTGGTTCGTAGTATTTTAAAACTAAAAGCAAAATAAAAGCAAAGCAAAGCTTCATTTTTAGGCATCAGCTAACCACTAGAGGGGGCCTGTACAAGGCCTATATGTATAAGAATTGTTAATAACATTAGCTCCTTTAAGCTCAGGCTTATAGCACAGTTGGGGAAGATGCATTTCAACATTTCTTTTTCCTCAGTTATTTTCTAACAGCTAAAATATAGTCCCACAAGACTGACCGGCATACAGTAATACTTTTTGTGCTTCTATCTTTCGTAAGATGTTAGTATGGAAGTACACGTTTCCTTTTCCTTTAGTTACATGTCTTTAAAAGTTTTTAAAATATTGATCATTTGATGCAATCTCTGAAAAAGCCTTATAGCAATGATTTATATAAATCATATAGTTCTTCTTTACTACAGTAAATTTCTGACTCCTGCAGTAGTGAGCCCCTTGATGCAGTAAAGGCTTACCTAGGTTCATGGGGGGGGGGGGTGGTCATTGTACTGATATTCGACTTCATTTATCTACCAGATTTGGACATGTCGCTTTGCGTAGTCTAGCCTCAATCACTTTGTGTTTCTTGTCCTGTTTTCAATTTGGTAAAGCAAATAGTAGTTACTGCATTTACAGCTTCAGCTAAGTAAAGTTTTCTGTTTGCTTCTTTGACAGATCAGGGTCCTGTTTGTATGCTTAGTGTTTGCAATGCAGGTCTCTTTTTTTTTTTTTTTTTTTTAAATTATTGCGTTCTCTTTTATTTTTTCTCGTCAGGAAAGTAGAGGAATATGGCTTCTTTAGATCTGCAGGACTTATGCTTGCACATCAACATGAAGATTTCAACTATCAAAAAGACTCTTCAATTAAGAAACATAGGTAACAAGAAATTAAGAGTAGATTTTGTTTTGGTGTGTTCTTATACAGAGAGAAGTGTGCCTGGATAGGCAAATGTATTTTAACAATGGGTTTTCCAGGAGGGAGACATAAATGGCCAGCTCAAGGGGCTATTAGTAGTAGTGCTGAGCTATGGGATATTTTTCAGTAATAGTAGTCATTGTTCTTATCTTGGCTGTGCTTTTTTTTTTTTTTTTTTTTACCTCCCAAAAATCAGTTGTGTAATTTTGACAACACTGCTCCTTAGTTTAGTGTTGATGGAAGGTGCCAGTCTTCCCTGCACATCCTTGCAGGACATAGGAATGCTCTGATTAGACAAGGAATGAAATGTGATATGGAAATCAACTAAACTAGTGGGAATGAGCAAGGATGGCAAAATGGGAACATTATCAGGGAACTAGAGACAGGCACCAAGTAGCAAACGTGGACTAAGAGAAAGGATGCTCCTCTGAGACTTGGAAACAGGTGGTTAATATACTGTACGTTTT
Organism: Struthio camelus; assembly: GCF_040807025.1. Taxonomy (NCBI): domain Eukaryota; kingdom Metazoa; phylum Chordata; class Aves; order Struthioniformes; family Struthionidae; genus Struthio; species Struthio camelus. The sequence continues at coordinate 86,423,393 of NC_090982.1, forward strand.
GTACACTTAGTGGGAAAAGCTCCAGATGGCAGAAGAAAAGTATCTTAGTGAGTATGTTAAACCTAATTACAAAAATGCAAAAGAATGGATGGAGGTTTATACAGAGGTCTTTTCTCTTAACATTCCAGAACTGCCTGGTTGTGATGTCAACACACTATTTGTGTGTAACAAACTTTAATTAAATTGATGTACTGAAATTAATATAAATGTTTTAGGTTCATCTCTTAACCTTTGTTAGGCACAAGTAGCTATTACATAGAATCATAGAAATGTTGGTTGAAAGGGTCGTCTGGTCTAATCCCGCGCTTGAAGAGGATCCTCCCTGAAGAGGACAGTACCTTTCTAGCTCTGCTGAGCAGAAGGTGGTTATGATGGAGAACAGAGTGCACCAGGCCAAGCAGCTGTGGGAGCCAGGTTTCATTTAAAACCCTCCATCCGCAAGCTGCGGTAGTTGTAGAAACGGCTTAGTGCTTTTCAGGATCGTGCCAGAGAGGAACCTTTGTTCCTGCAGCAGCTCTAAACTCTGTTGGCAGTATGCAGCAGGTAGTTGATGGTTTGACCAGAGAATATTGTTGCTTCTCCTGGGAAGATATGGTGGTTGGAAAGGGTAGAGTTTGTGGGTAATCAGTGTTTGTGGGAGGGGAGGGAAATGTGGTTTTGTTCTTGCAGTGGTGGTGGTTTGGCTCTTTGGATTTTTTTTTTTTTTTTTTTTGCTTAACACTCTCTCCTTGACAGGTCAAGAACCATCACTGAAATCTATGCTCTGTAAAATAGGACATGAGATGGTTCTCTTAAATGAGCTCCTAAACAAAATGGAAATGGAAGTGCAACAGCAAGAAAAGTTGAAGAATTTGCTCAAAGTAATCTTTTTTTCTGTTTGTAAAATATTGAAAGATTCAAAAATCTCTGACGAGTCCCTAGTTGTTCTTTTATAGCTCTAAAGTGATATGTTTGGATTCATGAGGCTGCTTACAGGTAAAAAGGTGTCTTGGTTGCAACAGCAACGTCACGATCAGAGTACTCTGTTACTGCGAATCATGCCAGTAGGCTTTGGATCAGATTTCTTTCCTAATCCGATCAGAAATAACATTATTTGTAAAAAGAGGAACTCTTTTCTAGAGTTATTTTATCCTTTTACAGAAGGAAACCTGCTGAGCTAACGTGATGGAAAGAGTACGGAATCGCCCACATGACTAAGACCAAACTCGGAACTCAATTGGCATGTTGTGGGCTCATTTAAATTCGGTCACCCAGAATTTTCTTCCGGTGGACAGCTATTGTCCATTCTATTGTTAGCAATATATGAAAATAACTTGTCCACAATCTGTGCTCCTGATTCATGCTGGAGGGTTCAGTTATAAGTGGCTATGCTGGTGACCTTTAGGAACTTTTAGTGCTTTTGTAATGGTTATAATTCTGGTTATGACAACGCTGTTGCATCTGCTTGTCTTAAATTTCACTGTTAGTCAAACTTGGTAGGAGAGAATTACATGGAAGTAGTGAACTCATGCAAATAAAAAATCTGGAGATGGTAAGGGACAATGGCCGTCTGCCATCAAGTCAGAACTAGGTGGTGATATAAAATAGATTCATTGTATAAACACTCCTGGGTGACACTATTCCCCTTTTTCCAGTGTAGTATCTCCAGCAACTTTTGGATGTCTTACTGTTAGCTTTGTTATTGAAAAGTAAATCTTCTTTACAAGAGTTGCTGGCAGTGATAGTAGAATATGGCTTTTATTTTTTTTCTTTAAGCAGTCATTTCCTCTGGAAGTGAGGATGTCATTTGAGACTGCTGCCAGGTGGAAGGATAAACATTAGAATGAAACAAAAGTGTTAAATGACTATCTCTACAAAACTGTAGTAGAACTCTGGGGAAAATGATACTATGACATAAGCAGCAACGTTTCTAGATGTTGAGCATTGTCAGTCTAGGAAAAATTATTTGCTGATTTAGGATTAAGGTGTGGCATGGCTAATGGAGCCTGTAAAAACATGTTTTGGTAGTATGCTGCTTTGTGGCAGTTTATATCGTTCTGCTAGTAAACTGTACTTGGCTTGCATACAACTCTTAAAGCAATTGCAAGTATGCTTTGTGAGCTTGGACGGAATCGGTGATTCATGGGAGCACATCTCTTTTGTAAGATAAAGTAAGTATGATTACATTTTACTGGACAGTAACAAATTCTTTTAAAACCTGTGAAACTACACTACTAGTGAAGAGCACTGATCAGGCGTCTGCTTTCTGTGTTTACGAAATTTGGGTATCTTTATAATACCTTGCATTTAGATGTGACGTCTGAGCAGCTTCCTATTCTCTCTTCTTAAAGAATTATTTCTTCTGCTGTTCTGCACATGGTAATTCAGAAGCCTTGAGAGAATCAGGAAACACTTTCTCTATAGATATATTGCTTTTTCCTCCTGATCAAAGTCTGTCTTTTTCAGCACAGATGATAAGGAGATGCTTCCCAGAATAGCTCTGCAGAACCTATTGGTGACACTGTGGTTATAGGAGTAGAAGGCTAAAGAAATCACAATAGCCCATGAAACTTTCTAAATAATTCTTTTTATAAAACTAGGACTTGGGGCAGACTTACTGGAATTATTAAGCAGCTCTCCAGCACAGTGCACGTTTATAAAACAAACAAAGAGAAAACCCTTTCTGTTCTTCGGGGAAAAGCTGATGAGTGTCACAGGTAGTAGCTATAAAAACTCTAAACTTATTGCAGGTAGTGTTACTCACCTGGAATGATAAAGTCTTGGAGAAGGCATTTGCTTGCTGTGCCTGCTGATTCTCCTACCTCGTATGCAGCTGTCCTTTCCACATAATGGTGTTGTCAGAACTTTCCTTCAGAAATGGGGAAGGTGATGAGAGAAGGGAATAAGACATGACAAAGAATCACTGCCTGAGAACTTCATTGCATTTGTGCTAAAAGACAAAAGAACTGCTTGCACCAAGATAGCCCACAAGTTCAGCAAAGTGGACAAAAATTGTCGTGGGTGTTCGTTAAGTTTAGAGTTCACGTTGTTCTTTCTTTTCCCTGGTTTGGTAGACATATAAGTCATTTAAGACTTGAATGGGAAATCCAGAGCGGTGCTTTTCAATATTTACACATTGATACTGTGTCTTCATAATAATAAATACGGGGGTCTAAATGAGTGGTTCTGTTTTTAGATCTATGCAAAAGCTATGGGAACGATATATTCAATTAGAATATTTATCTGTTTGTATTTTGGGAATGTAGGTGAATTTCCTGAAGGAAGAATTTCTTCCTCCTACCGTTTTCACAACCCTTCCCCTGCCTAGACCTGCTAGGGCATATTGTTAAAGATTATTTCTTGCCCTCTTAAATTTTTCTCATTTTGAGGACGTGGACAGAAAGGTTCATGTTTGCTCACCCTTAACTTTGCCAGTTGCTCTTAGGTAAATTAGTTAAAGAAGTGGGATGACGGGGAGAGAGCAACAACATTTCTTAATCAATTAAGAATTATTCTAGCGTTGTCCTAATAGTAAACTGATTTCACTTGCATTACGTTTAATAGCTTCAAATTTCTGAAGTCTTAACGTTAATTTCAGGAGCTCCAGAAGTCTGCTGAGAGAGATCAAAGTGAAGCACATCACCTCTGTGAAAATATTCCTCCCCATCTGCCTAAACCAACTCAGAGCTGGTATGTGATACTTCAGTGTGGAGGAAGCAGGCTGAAGGTGGCAGTGTACAGCTGCAGCACTGTACAGCTCTGCTCCTTTTATTGGGTATTTGCTATGAACTTTTGGGACTCAGTGTTGTAATATATATTGAACTGTAATTTGCTCCAGACTGATCGTTACCAGATACTGAGCTTGTGCTCAGTCCTGTCAAATCCCTGAGGTAAAACTTGTAAGATAGCAGTTTGTTCAGATGGGAGCTTCCAGTGGCAGCTGTGATATTATAGTAGAAAGCTAGTTCTTCTGTAAGTCTGAGCATTGCTTCTCTCTGGATGGCTTAGTGATCCAAATCTGGACTCACTAGAACCGAATTTCAACACAGCGCTTCCCAATACCGTCAAACAAAAAATCCTCAAACTGGAGCATCTTTGTGTAGGGACTTGAATTCTGGTTGTGTGTTTTTCATTTCCCACCCCTCCCCCACCCCACAGCCTGAAATTTATTTTAGCCAGCACTGACATCCACCTCCTACCCTGCTGTGAGAGGGCCATACTGAAAGAGCTGTTCAGAATAAAGCAGCTGAAGTGAGAGAACAAAACACAAGTATGTGAAACGGAATAACTCTCTAGTAATCAAAAAGCTTCTAAGACATTATAATTGTGAGGAGCTTTTCTAGAACGGTCAGCTCTTTCTCTGGCCTGCTGGAATCACCTTTTATTTTTGAGAGATGTGAGTGTATACCCAAGGGTCTCATTCCAGATTTTAATTAGTCTGGAGATGCCAGCCCGTGTTTCAACCCTTGCAGCTTTTCAGGAAGCAGTGCATCAGTCTATCTGAATTCAGCATTCCCAGTATGTGCCTTGAACCTGTTGGCTTCAAACCTGGTCTTTCTCCTAATGCCAGACAAGCCTCAGGCTGAAAACATTACAAGCTTATTCCAGCAAAGTAAAAGGTTAAAGATGTGGAAACAAGGTTTTAGAAGAGAAAAATTAACTGTAATTTTTAGATTGTATATAGCAACATTCTGATGTGTTGCAGTATTACTTTTATTAAAACTTGGATCGTAGCTGGTAAGGTCAAAAGGATGACACGTCCAGGAGTGTGTGATCTTCTGAATGCCTTTAGACATGAACCCTTAGTTTGGGAGACAAACTTCTAAAATATGTCTAGAGATGTCTTATTTCTTTTTAATTTCCTTTCCTGGATTTCAGAATTGTTCTGCATTGTGGTGTGGCACAGAACAGAGCTTCCCCTTTCGTTCTGTGTTATGTACCAGGTACCTGGGAAGTTCAGCGAGGTGCCGCTCGCTGCCTTGTGCACTGCAGTCATGGTCCATGGAAAGTGGGATGCTGGGTTTGGCGGCGTAATATTCTGTGACATGTCAAATCCAGGCACTCAGCTGAATATATGGGGCACTGCTGTGCCGTTCACTGTCTTGTGCTGTAGGATCTATTGAGGGGTGAGACAAAGATCTCTTTTGTGGTAAAGCTAGATCAAAGAATATCATTTTTTTGCAATATGTCATCTTGATAATTAAACTATTTCTGTTGCACTTTATAGCCCAGTCATGTCCTTGTATTTGATAACAAGGTGACATTGACATTGGCCAAATGCATCCTTTTCTTTGCTATCCTGCTACCAATGAGTAGGAGAGCAGCTAGGTGGGTGACTGGCGAACAGTTCTTGCTCAAGGTCCTGAGCTGAGGGGTTTGGAGGAAGGGTAAATGTATAAGTAGTAGTGTTGTAATAATCACTCAAAGCAGGAAATACCGTAGTTTTTTGCATCTTGCCTAAGAGACTCATGCAGCCTGCTGGATGGCGTTGAGTTTATTTGCTTCAAAAGATTAATGGACGAGTCGGGCTTCCCAAGATTTGAGCTTGTTTCAGAGCTGTGAAGTATTTCAAATCTGCCTGCTAGACTGTAGCTCTATGCTCTGGTTCATCTGATTAAAATGTGAGGCCTCATGTTCTGTGAAATGTAACGGTACATTGAATTCTTAACCGCTCTGTACTGTGTTTGGATTGCTTCCAGTTTACCTGCTAGCAGCCCTTCTAGCAGAGAAATGAAGAGCTGTAATGAAGTCGGCTAAAATACAGAATTTGAAAGGGAGTAGGCTTTATTTATCTATTTTTATTTCGGAAAAGATCATGAATTGCGTTCATCCAGCCGAACAGACTGGTTGGAACTTACCTCTGTGAGCGAGCAGGCCTGCTAACGTATTGGTATTCTCCTGACTGCTTATCTGCTATTTATACGCTTAATATTCATTCATCTTACAGCATCACTGGGCTAACGGTAAAATGTGGAGAACAAACAAAAGTCATAGAACCTGAACGTGCAAAGAAATCTGTAAAAGAGCCAAGATTTATTAAAGAAGCAGCCTTAATAACTGCAGAAGAATTTGAAAGTGTTCCTGCGTAAGTAAGCGTGATTTTTTTTTTTTTTTTTTTTCTTAGACCCTGTCATGCCACTTGAGGAGGCAAACAGATTTGGGAAGGTAAACTTCTGTGGAACTAAAAGACAAGAACTAAGAAATGTTTTGAAACTATGTTTTGAAATGTTTTGGAACTAAGAAATGTTTTGAAATTTTAAATGTTCCACAGTATGAAATATCAGGCTGATAGCACCAAATAGTTCTTCTGCGATACTAGGAAACTTGAAAATGAAGCAGATAGAGCTGACTAGGTCCTTTTTCTATGCGTGTGCTGAGGAGATTGGAGCTAATCAGTTAAAACAAAACTGCTTATCTCAAAAGTCACTTTAGTTTTATGAACAGAAACCTATTAGCGAATAGTTAGATTCACTTTTTGTTTCGAGAATGGACATTAATAAAATGGGAGATGAGCCTACGCTTGAAAGGCAAAGGACAATGATAAATGCTGTTTTAATTGACTTGGCTATTGGTGTCTGTTTGATGGAGATCAAAGTTGTTAAAAGCAAAAACCACCTCCCACTGAAATCTTCTGAATTTCTGGAATAGGAAGCTGGCTTTCTCCTTACCATCAGGAACTGGTTAATAAATACCCTTGCTCAAGGCTTTTGTGTAGGAATAACTTTCTTAAATGGGATTTCGGGGCAATGACAAATATTTCTGCAAAAATGAGAAAATTCCTTTCATGCCTAAGACTAAGTTGTTACCTAGACTCTGAGTTCAGTCTGCCCTGACAACTCTTATTTCAATAAGACTTTGTTTTTTGTGTGTGTGTGTTTCTGCGTGTGTTTTACTTGGAGCTTTCAAATTATCTGCTCCTAGAGCTTCCAGAGTTTTCAGGTGAGCAATGTCCGTTTTCTCCCACTGATTGCTCAGTCCTAAAATGAAGAGGTCTGAATGTTGAACTAATAGTATTCTTTTGGGTGCTGCTTAACAATGCATGCCCCTGGCATTTTTATTCTGCCCATCACCTCCAGTGTTTGTGTTGTTTTATTCTTTCCTAATACAATTTCGGTAAGGTGAAGCTGAAGCATTGGGGTTCTTGATCTTTGTCTGTGCTAAGGCAAGAAAAGTAAACCTAGACTATTCCAGGCAAATGTTTTAAGCTCCATTTAAGGCTATGATCTTCCTTGATAACCTCTTCAAGTGTTTCCTTATCCTTGAAAGTGAAAAGTGGTGGTTGTGGGTGGGGGGAATGGGGACAGGGGCTGATTGGATGCTACTCTATTCATCACTGGCTTATAGAAAGATTGCATCTTTGTGTTTATAGTGCTATAGAAATATTTTTGTTCAGAAGTAAATAGGAAGAAGCACGTTTGTGCTGTGAGGGAGATCTGCATGAATTTAAGAAGATCTGTTAATCTACCAATATCTTCTGTTGTCTAGCGATGTTGTAACATGTGATTGAGGGAGTCTACTATGCTTGCAATCTAAGCAGCAAATGTTTGTAACCCAAATTTTCTCACGCCTAATATATTCTTCTAGAAGAATCAGAATTTGGTTCGTGTCCTTGTACTCAAGGTCAGTCTGCACTGGTCCTGATGTAGGATCTCTCTATACCTGCTGGCAATAGTAAGAAGGGATACTACTGCGTTTTTTGGCAGCTCTGGTCCCAAAGCTGTGTGATTGTGATGGCACGGTCCTGTGCTATCGTGCTAAGTTCATCTGAAAGACTAATAAAGCACAACTATATAATTGCATAGGGGTCTAAATCCCTTACTAGTTTGGTATCGTGGGTTCTGCATCAGCAAAAATCTCATTCCCCAGCTGCCTTTCCACCACTGCTGTGGGAAGTTTTTTAACGGAAAGATCTAGGTGGTTTTCACCTGCTTTGTGCTGAATGTGGATAGGAATTTACCCCAAATTATTAACTGGAACATACAATCTGCTGTGACTTGATATGTTAGAACTCTGCAGCAGATATTTAACAAAGGTTCATGCTGTGTTTAGGTGCAGATATGAAAGTACCTTGATCAGATAGAATATTCTCCCCCAATAAGAAATTTATAAGTTATCTTAGCCTTCAAATCTGTTTCAGGAAGATCTTTTTTTTTTTTTTTTTTTTTTTTTTTTACCAGGAAGAGAAAAGATATTGCACAGTAGATGCCTCAGTTAACTGAGGCAAATTAAAATGCTTGCTTTACAGTTTTTCTTTTACATGACAGTGTTCCTTTTATTTGAAACGTTGTTATGAATGCAGAGTAGAGTATTTATATAAAAATGGCTGCACCTCCAACTTTGAATTAATCAAAATATGAATAAAGCTGAAAGCTAAGCTTTACTTGTAATCCAGTGTTAAGTATTGATCTGTCTGCATAGTTGTTTGAATGGATCTACTCTCCAAGGTATCTCATGTTCTGAAGGTTCTGCATTTGCAGGGGGATTCACTTCTTGGTTCAAGCTCAGCACCTTCAGGTCGGGATTAGCTTCTTTTTAGGAAGCTTAGAGTGCAGCTAAAGCAGCATAGTTTTGTGCAAACACTGTGAAGCATGCGTTCACTACATAAGGCAGAAGCTTAAGTAAGGGTCACGCCACTGACTTGGAGAACACTTGAGGATGAAAGAGTTGCCATCCACATTCACATAGACAAGATAATAGGTTTAATCCTGTAAAATATCCCTTGGCTTTTGTGTGTAGTTGCTAAAGATCCTGTGGTATTTTTACTATCGCCATGCATTTTCTGATTCCCATTAAAGTCAAGCTACAAACCACAGCGTTTCCCACAGCAGGGAAAACAATGGCCTTAACTGACTGACTGGCTACAAATAACTTGGTGGCAATTCAGTTAGAAATCAGAGCAATGGCTTTGATATCAGGAATTCTTACAGATCCAGTGCAGAACTCTTTTTTTTTTTTTAAGTAGTGACTGACTAGTTTAAAATCTACAACAAGCACTTCCTTTTAGTTGCTAGCTGTAAAATGCCAATCCACATTCTGTTTTGGAATATTGAATTTTTAATTGATTAGCTACTTGTGCTTTATATTCTTTGCATATTTTTAATCTGATTGCAAAAACTCAGTCTTTGAAAATTAGGGAAGAATTTCTTGTCCATTGATCTCTTCAGTCTTATTGCCCTACAGCTTTTAGTCAGCTGATGGACTGACTATAGAAAAAATTAATTTTTAAAAAGAATTGTAACACGTTTCTCAATAGAATATTTATAATTCCACGCACTTGCAAACTGGTACTGAACCCAATACAACAGCCAAACTTGGTTTGTTATAATGACTGAATGGTGATCATAAGATAATTCTGGTTGAAAAGGCCTCAGGAGGTCTCTAGAACAACCTCCCGCTCAGAGCAGCGTCAGTTATGGGGTCAGACTAGGTTGCTTAGGGCTTTGACAGCCTGCGTCTTGTAGACTTCCAAGCATGGAGACTGCGCAGCCTCTCTGGGCAAACTGCTCCCTTGCTTGACTGTCCTCACTGTGAAACAGTTTTTCTTTATATCTGGTCTGAACTTCTCTTGTTTCACTTTATGCCCATTGCCTCTTGTTCTCCTGCCCTGCACCACTGTGAACAGCCTGGCTCCATCTTCTTAACCTTCTTGTAGGTAATGACAGGCTGCTGTTAGGTTGCCCTGAAGCCTTCTCTTCTCCAGGCTGAAGTCCCCTTCTCTCAGGGTCTTCTCACAGGGCAAGCGCTCCTGCCCTCTCACCATTTTGGTGGCCCTCCAGTGAACTCAGTCCAGTTTGTCGATGTCTGTCTTGTATCAAGGGCTCAAAACTGGATGCAGTAGCTAGAGGTGGCCTAATGAGTGCTGGGTAGAGGGGGATAATCACTTCTCTTGATCTGCTGCCTGTGCTCTTAATGCAGCCTAGGATGCTGCTGACCTTTGCTGCCAGGTAGTTGTGTATCAGAGCTCAGTGTAGAAAGGAACAGACATTTTCTTTTTTTTGTTTTATTTTTCTTTTCTTTACAACAGAAACTCTAAAAGCTCTGGATGCCACTGTGAGAAAATTTTCCTCATAGAGGAGCTGAAGGGGGCAGATGATGCTGTTCACTGTAAATCCTTTTGGAAGAGTTGGAAATGAAGATGATGCTTTGGGATAGGGTTGCTGTATGTTGGATTGTGGAAGCTGTAAGGCAGTTGCTTTTGTATAGTGAAACTAGGTTTATATTGGAATAATACCTCAAAACAGCCTAAAGGAGTTAGGGTAAGAAGGCTTAAAGTCAGCTCAGCCTCTCCCTCCCTCTCTGTTCCCATTGTTATGTGAACTAGAACATGAGGGAAAGATATCCAAGCTACCGGGAGACCTGTATTGGTAGGTCTAGGTAACATGACAGCATGCTGTGCAGGAGTCCCCTGTTCAATGATCTAAGCATGTTAGCTTTCTGCTGCACCTGTGATATAATATCCATTTTAGCATGTGAATGCTCTATAATTGTAAACTCCGTAACAAAACACTAAGGCCCCATTTTCCCTTTTTTTGAAAACAGTGGTAGCAGCAGAATGCTTTCCACTGCCAGTGGAGTTTAAAAGGAGTAGACTAATTTTTGGAGGCTTTATTCTATACTGTAGAGATCAAAGAGAAGTCTTTCTAACAAGAGAGTGGCAGCCTTGTTTATTCCGGCTTACCAACGTAACAGGCATTTAACGTTCTGAAGAATAAAAAAGATTGTTGCCGTTTTTCTGTATTGTATTTCTTACATTTCTTTTGTGATAATAATTTAGTGCCATGCAGGGATGAGTGCATTTGCTTCATGGGAACATTGCAGCAGGGCAGAATGCAGAGCTTTTCCTGATGCTGTTTGTTTGTCCTATGTGTTCCAAACATATGTCATTGGAAAATATGCAATAACATCTGAGAAATTACCAAAACAAATTGTTCGGATGCTTTACTTCAAATGCAAAGTTAGCCTAGGCTTTTATTGCAGTGATTTTCGGGGTTTCATCTTGTATTGTACTGTCTGTTAGTTGAGTTTCAGATTTCATTTCCATATAATTGCTTCCTAGTTTGTCACTTTGCAGTCTATTTCCTTTCCTGGAATACGTGTCTTTACATTTGTCAATACAAAATAGCCTTACTTGCAAATATTCCACTGTTCTAGTATTTCCACATCACTTTGTTTTTATCTTCTTGTGCTTCCTGTACCTCTAGGCTGTTGTCAGCAAATCTTACTCTTTTGATATCAGTGTTATGAAATGCTCTGAGAGCTCAAAAAGGGATGGCGGTACTATAGAACTTCTGCGTCTGTGTAGTTAGGTGGGCTGCACTGTAAAAGTGGGGAAAAATATGCCTGCAAGAGCAAACAAAGCTTCTTTAAGATTATAATGTGAACCAAATTGCACTCTTAGGCAGAAACATTTAATTTTAAAATTGGCTTTTGCCTTAGTCTTTGCGCAGTTGCTTGATTTTTATTTTTTATTTTATTTTTATTTTTCTACTTTAGTCGTTTAAGTGGTATGCTATAACCACAACCTTTATTCCATTTTGAATTGCTTCTGGCAGTTAAAGCTCTCTAATTTTTACTATTTAATTTGACATTCCGATGTCTTATTTTCCTGGTTTAGGTTTTATCTTTTTTATTTCAACGTTATTAAGTGATCAAAGAAAATGAACGAAATGAACTACTGTATTTATTTATTAACACAAAGCAGAAGCAGCCCTCTACCTGGGAATAGCATGATCAGTTAGGACTTAAAGGGAAAAATCAACATAGTGCTTAAATTCTGAGACTTTCTGGTTAATGATTATTTATTTATTCCTTAGGTACATGAGAGGTCGTTTAACATATGATCAAATTAACGCGGTGGTTCAAGACATGAACAAGGCTGTGGTTAGCAAGTACAGGATCCTGCATCAGCCACTGAAATCTATGAATGCCACTGTCAGAAATCTCTACCACAGATTCCTGGAAGAAGAAACTAAGGATACAAAAGGTATCTTTTACACTTGTTAGCACCAAACTCGTAGCATTTGGATGTTGCAGTGCAAGTATAAAACTACGCGAGAAGAGCTTAAATGACTGAAGAGAGCAGGTGCTTTTCATTTTATGGTTCAACTGGAAACATCTCATTTTCGGAAAACAGACCATCAGTGCATTCTGGAAGTTGGTAGAAAAGCCTAAATTTTGGGAGTGCCTAAAAACATCAGTCTTAATTTTAGAAATCCTGCTGTGACTGAGTCTCAGGTGGGGAACAGAAAAACACAAAACAACCTGTAGACTTTACAAGGATTTTTCCCTCCCTTCCCACCACGGGATGCCACAGTCGATATTGAACTTGGCCCTGAAGAGTTGCTCTTCCCTGTGGAGAGATCAACAATGCTTTGGCAGTCTGAAGCAATGAACTTTCGTTCTGGCTCCACTGACTGAAGAGAGTGGTTCTCCCTTGAAATAAATGACAGAGAATAAAAATGAGGTCTATCTGCAGATTGAATTCTAGACCACAAAGACTATAAAGGTCTATTTACTATGGAGAACTGGATAGTCGGTATAAAATCCAGTCACCATGGTCACAGTAGGAGCCTAGTTTATTCCTGTCTTTATGTACTAGCTTAACATCCTGTCTCCTGAGCGGATAGCAGAGGAATGGATCACAGTGGTAGAGTGCTACCTGAAACATCAGCATTGTTTCCCAAATAATTTGAAATGAAAACTGATGCTGGCCAGTGCCCCTCAGGATATTTATATCTAGATAAAGACGTGGGTTCTGTGCTTGCAACAATGCCCCAGTAGCTTATCAAAGGCTCGTGCTAGCTAGCTGTTTATAATAAGACAATAGGCTTTCTGCCTGACCTCCTATGTAAGAGCCTTGGCTATATAACCATTTAATCTCACTGCAAGAGCTCATAGTTCTTGCAACTGTTTTCCTACTCCTTTGCTACTTCTTGACAAATATTTCGCTCATCTAGTACTTGTTGCAGAATTTGCATTCTTCAGAGACAAGATGATGTGATCTTGTACTGGACGCTGTTTATGAGCTTCTGGGTGAAGTGATATAATTTAGGAACAAGGATGATTATTTTGCCTGAATAGTTTCCCCATAACTGACTTTCGTCGCTTTATTTTGACTGAAAGCACATCACTTTCATAGTGTGTTGTAGAAAAAATTTAGAATACACAAAGACTGAATTTGAAATTGCAATGAATAAACTTGATAACCAAACTACATGAACTGAGTTTTCAGTTTTTAAGCTGGAATGGACATGAACTATTTACAAACTTGATCTGAAGTTGGGAAATGTAATGAGCCATGCTGCAGTGGCTTTGGGGAAGAGACAGGGCTGTCTGCGTATCTTGATGTTTTCTTGTCTCTAGAAGCATAAGGGAGCAAAATCGCACCAAATTGTCTGTCTATTGCAATTTATAAAGCTGGTTACATTTTACAGGTTGATTTTTTTTCCCGAAGATATGTGGCATGGTAGACCTCTAATATTAGAATCTACTTTTTGACATTCCTTTTGAGTACATATATGTAATCTATTCCTGGAAGGGGAGTACCACACATACCTGGCTTGGAGATGTCCTTAGAACGCCCTTATGTTTCCAAGTTTGGACATAGTGTTGAGCAAACTCTCTTCAGTCCCACTGAAATAGAGCTCTTTTCTGACGTCGCTTTGTTGTCTGCTTCTCAATTTCTGTTCTTAACTGAATGTCCTTAGTTTTTCACTGAATACCAAGAGTTGTGTGATGATATATATACTAGAACGTTATTTTCTTTACTTTGGATTTTCCCTGACCGAGGTTGTCTAAATATTACGGTATCGTGACAACATCAGTAACTCCTAGATTTTAAATGTAGCTCCTCCGTGGGGAGGGAGTTCTGAGAATATGGGCGTGCCTAGCACATTTTATTTGGAGAGCTATAGGACAAATTTGTCCTATGAAAGTCAGTGTTGTAAAGGACTTTAACAAAAACCATACCAGAGGTGTACAACTAGATGACTTCATGTGACTGGCTTCTGATTTGGGCTCGGGTAGAATTTGCTAGGCAAGTTTTGCTTCAGTCTATTTCTTAAAATATTTGCTTCAGTTTCAGAGGTTGTTGAACTTTGGATTCTGATAACAGTATTAAATTGAAGTCCACAGTGAAGGAAGAGATGGGTCAAAACCACAGAAGGAATTCCTGGGTAGAAACAAATGTGAACATCTCAACAGTTTGGTCTGTAGAGCCATGAAAATGGCAGGGCTGAAGGAGCACGTAGCCATGGTCCTGGCAACCTTTAGGTGTAGTACCAGTGTTCAGTGCTGTAATGACCCAGGATGATTTTTGGACTCAGAGTTCTAACATGCCAAAGGGTGACCCTTCGGTACATAGTGAACGTACCCCCCTACTAAGGGCAGTAACTGAGAGAGACACCAAGGTAATGACATAAGAGCTCTGTTTCAGTGAGACTTACTTGTCTGTAAGTTACTTGTCTACTTGCAAGTTGTTAGGTGCCATTCTCATGCAGCTTTGAATATTGTTAACCTGCAGTAATTTTTTTTGGTTTGACTGTCACTGTCCTTGGGACAATAGTAAGGAGTTTGACCCAATGGCTATAGAAGAGGTTAAATGCTAGAACATCTTTCCTATGCTTGGGGTGCTGCTCAGCCTGCATTGTGATCCTTGGTGGCATCAGTTGCAATGAGAGCACTGTTCTAGCTGCTTGAGAAAGGTACAACTAGTTAGAGAATTTTCTGTCGGAGAGTGTTTTTGTGCATGTGAGAACTATTGAGGCTTTTAATTTCTTCAAGTACCTAAGAGCCATTCTTCACTTTCTTGTTTATGTTTCCTAGTTATGAAACTAGGACATTTGGCATCTGAGAGGTTGCTTTTTTTGTGACTAATCATCTAGAAAGTCTAGAGAGAGGTCTGGCAGCCTGTCAGACGGTTCTTACTTGACTAGCACAAAATGATTACATGTCTTTATCCATTGCATTTTTCAGGATAAGGTTATGCAATCATTGATTTGTTTGCTTAAATTTCTATTGTGAGTGTGTCTGTGCTTAGGTTTCTCGCTGTTCCTCGGACTGAGCTGGTTGCCAGCTGACCTGTTTCTCTGATTTCCAGATGAGAAAAGACACGGTCTAGGTTGTCAGGGTGGCTTCCCACTGAGTAAGGTGATTTAGTAAGTTAGTTTAGTTAGCAACTCCATATACTAAGTAACTATTTCCAACTAAACTATAACCCTTGAGCCAGCTTTGGTTTCTTGGTGAATGTATTGGGCTGCCCAATGCAAGAGAGACATGGAGTTCCTGGAGCGAGTCCAGTGGAGGGCTACTAAGATGATGAAGGGACTGGAGCATCTCTCCTATGAGGAAAGGCTGAGGGAGCTGGGCCTGTTCAGAGAAGACTGAGGCAGGGGGATCTGATCCATGTGTATAAGTATCTGAAGGGAGGATGTCAAGTGGATGGGGCCAGATTCTTCTCCGTGATGCCTGGCAATAGGACAAGAGGCAACGGGCAGAAACTGAAGCACAGGAAGTTCTGTCTGAACACGAGGGAAAACTTCTTTCCTGTGAGGGTGACAGAGCACTGGAAGAGGTTGCCCAGAGAGGTGGTGGAGTCTCCTTGGCTGGAGATACTCGAAACCCTCCTGGAGGTGATCCTGGGCAATGTGCTCTAGGTGACGCTGCTTGAGCCAGGGGGGTTGGACTAGATGATCTCCAGAGGTCCCTTCCAACCTCAGCTGTTCTGTGATTGTGACACCTGGTTATCCTGAATGTTGCTGCCCTGAATTCTGGGAAAACATTAGAATAAATCATATTCCGCGTTGGTTCAGGACATTTTGATGTTCCTCCAGATGGAGCAGATTAGGCAATTGATATGTGGAGTATCCCTGGGTTCCTAATACTTACAGCAACTTGCCTTTTTGGGAACAGATCTCTGTTGGAGTGCACCATTTCGGTATGTTGCCCTATTACTGAAAGTTACAAACAGTCTTCATCCAACTGTAGTTACATGAATGTGTGATGGGCATTCTAGGACCTCAGTTTTAAAGACTGTCATATTCCTGGGCACGTCTTCAGATGGAGTGTGTGTCCTGTTAGATGACTCACAAGATGAGATTTAAAGATAAAATAATGTTTTACTTAATAGGCTTACATAGGCAAATCTATTTAATAATATTGTACTCAAAAAAAAAAAAAAAAAGCCTCCAAAACTTGCAAAAGCCAAAGCAAACAAAGTCCCCAACTTCTTGGCAGCTTCAGCTTTGCAGCTAGCATCAGCCCCTTTCTCCTGTGTTGAACTGGAAGCTCTCTCTCTCTCTCTCTCAACTTATTAGAAACAAGGCATGCCCCATCTTATCTAGGATGCTGCTGCCTCTGCTGCACTGCTAGGGTAGAAGGAGGAGGAAGAAAGTTATCCTTCTGCTTTTTCCAAGCACCTTTAGCCTTTCTGACTTATTTCTTCCAAGACTGGGAAGCATGATCCTGTGGAAGAATTCATTATTTCCTTCTACTTACATACAATTATCTTTAAGGAGAGTTTCTTTCTTGTACCTTAATTAACACGTTCCCTAGTTTCAGATTGCTTTTCTTTGTTACAGTTTTGTGAAGACGCATGGTTAAAACCTTATGTAATATTACAGGAGGTATTAAATGTACAGTCATTTTACTAGATCTATAATTACTTCCTCTCCTGAATTGTGTAAGAAGACTGAATATAAAATCAGATAGTAAAATTAGGAATGGAGCACTTGGAATAACTCCCTCCTTCCTCTTGCATGTACTGTTAGCTTGTGGGGACTTTCTCTTGGGATTCTGTTGCAGGCATTTCACATGCCCTAACTCCAGTTGAGGCCTTGATTTCTTATAAGTACTTGATAATGAGAATTTCCTTTTTGAAGCAATTAACTGCAAAAATGGAGGGACAGCCAGCTCTGATGGAAGACCTTCCTATGCCATTTTCTTAAACAGACGTAGAGAGGGTGCTGTTCCAAGTGGCTAGTTTTTATTTTTTCTTACGTTGTCTTAATTAACAAAGCGTTATTGTTCTCCAAATCAGATAGAACTCAAGGGAAAGGTAGGCTGCATAGCTTTTGATGTACGTAGGGCTCTGTCCTTTCGTTTGCAAAGGACCAATCCTAGAACTTGAGTGTTTACTGAGAGAACATCATCAGGCCACTCACTATTTCAGAGACCCGCCAAGCAATTACCTGGGATTCAAGTTACGCTACTACTAAACTTTGTTCCGTGATGAAAACACTGAAGTGTGGTGGCTGCCTTTGAAGTTGTGCTATGACCTTTAAGCAAACCCTAAGCATCTATTCTTTTGCTCAGGTCAGTGCTTTGGGTGTTACTAAGAGTAGAATATGTATGGGCAAGCCCTGAAAGCGAAGTTCACTGACTGTTGCTTGTCAAGGCTCTTTCTGTGCTGTCTGCTTACTTTCTACTCTCCCCATCTTGCAGTACACCTGTGGAGTGCCTTGTGTCTGGATTCTGTAGTGCTGGCCCTGGGTGGTATTTGGGACTGTCACATGCTCTGTGCCCCAGCAGAGGAGCATGGATTGTTTGAGGTTTTAGTAGACGTAGCTTACAACAGACTGGCCTCACTGAATGGGGCCTGTGGACAGAGCAGGTTAGTTGCACTTAATGTAGTAAAGATTGGTAATCCTGCTTTTTGATGACAAACTTAGTGTAGGACAAAGTTCTTGAGGTAGTGGGGAGGCCATCCTGTTGCTGACTTCCCCCCCCCCCCCATTGGTGTATGGAAGTATTGGAAAGAGATTGCCTTGTTACTTTTGAAATGTTAAATGTATCTTACAACATAATTCCTATATCAAGGTCGCTATTTGTTTTCCAGGTGAATTCTTTATTGTGGAGGCTGATATCAAGGAGTTCACTCTGCTGAAAGTCGATAAGCGCTTTCATAGCATCCTCAATATCCTGCGCCACTGCCAGAGAGTGAGAGAAGTCCGTGGCTCACGACTTGTCCGCTACGTCATCTGCTAGCAAGCTTTCTGGACGCTTCTTACCCGAGATATGGAGGGCTGAAGTATTCTGAGATGCAGATATGTTATGTTGTCTGCAGAGAGACAGTATGTGGGGGCATTCCCATTCAACTTTTTTTTTAAGGCAGAAGCGCAAAGCAAAAATTGTTCAGATTATCTATTCTAAATTAGGATTAGAAATATCACATGACTCTAAGTATTTGAGTTTTTTATTCTGGAAACTTGAGAGGAACTACCATCTTTTGGTGAATTACAGATTCAAAACAGATATGCAATTGACACACCTGTGGTTACAGGCAGTTTAATCACTTTCAGGCCAGCACTCAGAAGTTAGTCTCTGCAAGTTAATGTTTCTTTTGTGTGTATGAGGTGGAGAATGTATTTAAAACAGCGTAGCTACTCAAAGGAAGCATTTGATTCCCCCTTCTCCTTCTCCTCCCCCCCCCCCCCCCAATGCCTTAAGGCAATTTCCAGATTTCCCTTGCTTGGTCTTTTCAAAACATACAATTAGGATAAGAAGAAAGTTTCCTGCATCACTTGAACAGGAAGATCTGAGGTAGTCTAAACATTTCCAGACTGATGTTTGGTAGTTCTGCCAGCCATGTGTTTTTCATACTTCATCATGCAGCCAGATTCTTCGCTCAGTCCTATCCCAATAGGATTGAAACAGTAGAGCAGTGGATTTTAAGTGAAAAATGTTTGATCAGTATTTTCAAAGTGAAAGTCAACTCTAGTTTTTGTTACAGAAGATTGCTTTCAGAGGACCTGTTAGTGTAGTGAATTCTAGAGTAGAATCATTGTGGTAGATTTCAACTCTGCAAGTAGTCAAAATTATTTTGACAAGAGAAGTTATGGTCTTTTTCTTCCTTAAGCGTGTACCTGTTGTTATACTCACCAGCTCATCTGAAATACTTTGTGTTGTACATTGTCAGCAATAAGATGACAATTTATTGAACAAAAGACCCTGAATGAACTTTGAACCTTCTCAGTAAAGAGATTTTGGCAAGTGTTAAATAAACCTGGATTCCTGTTTGATTTATTTAAGTTTTGCTCTGGGATACCAAGATCCAAGCTATGGTCTCTACTCTGCATAGTACTGGAATATGTTCCACGTTTAGATAAGCCCACAGCATAAGAAGTCGTAAAAAATCTGAATATTGTTTTCTGTAGCTGTCGGTTTGATCCATCTGTTGCTTTCTGCAAAGCTTATTTTCATCAAATAAGCTATGGAGATGTGCATCTGTAAGTCATCAGGTCCATTTTATTTTTTTTGCCCAGTTTCACGTGCTGTAGGCAATTCCATAGTGGCCTTGTAGAAAGAATCTCTTGCTTACACAGTACATAACTGCGTGAGAACGAGAAGGTAAGCGCCCATGGCTTTTGGCATCCTCAAGCACTGGAAGTTGAAGTTTGAGGAAGGACCTGTGCTAAAGTGAGCTGATGAACAAGCTGCTTATGAAATGGAGCTAGAGGCGAAGGAGCATGCTATTGTCCGCTCTTTGTAGTCAAAAGTTGTCTTTTTCCTCTCAGCAGTCATTCCATGCTTTGTCCACTGTTTTTCATCCAAAATCCTTAGATGTGTTTGGCAGGAAGAGAAGAATGGATAACTAAGTGCCTCATATTCTTTGTACTCTTTAGACTTTCATACTGTTAATGCAGAACTTGAGGCCTTCTCTTTATTAAAAAGAAACCTCTTCATAAAGCAATTGCACTGACTTGCCCTTTATTTTGTGTTTATATTTCTGGAGTTTCCTGTGGACATGCTCCAGACTGTCCAGCAAACTAACTTCTGCCTTTCTTCTGCTCTCCTTTGATCATCGGACTCATCTCTCCAGCCTGCACTAGGTGGAGATCCTGTTGCTTAGGTGTCACTAGAGAACGTAGCAGGAGTGACAGATGCAGGGCCATTTCAATAATTTACAGTATGTCGACCTTTTTTCCTCAAGGATTTACTGTGTGATTATATGCTTTAACTTTAAAAGTGTGAAGAAGCAGCAGGAAGAGGGAGTACGGCCAAAGAAGGACTGAGCGTAAGTGAACGTTTGGCAGTAAGGAAAGGCCTAGGTATCCAGGAGAGTTCTGGAGGGCTTAACAAGGAACTTGGTAATGGACAAGGTGATAGTCTGGGAGAACCAGCCTAACAGACAGGAGCTGTCTAATGCCTTGATTTACATCAAGGAAAGATAACAGAGAACCTTTCTCACAGATTGTTTAAAAATTGCTTTTCTCAAAATGTTTCATTCCTACTGTTCAAAATAGGAGCTCTCTGGATCATGGAAGACTGTGGTACCTGTGTAGCAATAGACACAGGACACGTACAGGTGTTGCAGCTCTACGTTATGTTGTGTTATGCAGCATCTGTGTTAGCCTATTGGCTGTCAAACCAGCAGAGCGGCGGTGTCTTCCCACTCCTGTGGTAGAAAGCTGGATTTGAAGGTTGAAGTGGAGGGTAGCAACCAGACGGTCAAACCCACAGCTGACGCACGCTCTGACTGCTGATATAACTGCAAACTGTAGCCAAAGCCCAACTGCTGTTTCTAAAATGGGTGAGTCCAACTCGGACCAGCTTGCAATGTGACTGCCTTCACCACAGTGCAAAGGTGCCAGCTGCTGCCAGCAGCACTCTTCATGCTTGGGTTGGGGCTGGGGTCTTGGGGTCTTGCAGCTTGCCTTCTGGTAGCTGTTGGTTTTTTTTTTTTGGAAAATAAACAAACAAAAAAACCCCACAAAACTGCCAATGCCATGCAGCATAACCTTGCTTTTGGCTATCCACAGTTAATGACTGATAGTTTCGTCAAAGTTTCTTTTGTTCACGTATTGTCACTGTGGTGCTTTACCTTTTTTTTTTTTTTTTTTTTAAGTACTTGTTTTGGTCTCAGTAAGCTTGGTTGCTACATTAATTTTTTTTTTTCCTGCCTGTAATTTCTATTAACATTTTGTTTTGGGGATTGCACAGTTTGTGATTAATTAGATGTTGGTTAACAGCTTTCAGTCTGTTACTATGGAGTTTTTAATTTTCTAAACTATTTTCCCTCGGGCAGATTCCCACAAACGTGCTCATTATTTTAAGCCCCTATCCTGACACTGTATGTTCATTATTACTTTCTCTTGCTTCTCATGAGGCAGTCTAGCCACAGATTACAGTCGCTCACTATACCCTTGTACTTTCCTTCCTTAAATGGTTAATGCTGAATTGTGACCTGGAAAGCGCACTGGTGTCCCAATTTCAGGTTTCAGGCGTTCCTATCTCCTTCCTTGATGGACTATTTGGTGTTCCCACCATGTTTTGGGGCAAAGTGTTCTACCACAGGAGTCACCTCAAAACATTACAATCCAGCTTCTTCTGGTGTATGTTTCCTTCTTTCTTTGGCTAGTGCTCTCTTTAGCTTTCCTCAGCGTACCATTGGCGATAGCGCTGAACATCAGTAAGTGTTTCTGCCAATCCTGCCAGATGGTTTAATGTAATACCCCTCCAAAACTTAGCTAACTTAGAGCTTTCCAGGGCTAACTTGTACTCTTCCAAATGTCAGCTTCTCTAATATTTAAGCTTCATAAAACAAGGAAGTAAAACTGAGGTAACACAAATTTAATTGTCTGATACGTGAGAAAGAAATCGTATGTTCTTCCTGCAGCCTTAATTCTGCCCTCTTTGGGGCACGACTCAGTTTGTGCTTTCACACCCATTGCCTTCTACGCCCATGGACGCAGTGGGAATTGTGAGGGAGAGGAGAAACAGTTGATGAATATGTGTTTGGTGAGCAAAATTACCTCCTTGCCCTCGTCTAGACAAAATAAGGGACCTAATGTTTGAGAAAATCTCATGTGATGTGGTAAATGTCTTGGGCAGAGGCAAAAAGAAACTTGCTAAATTTGGCCTTGATGGTCAGAAATCAAGCTTCATCCTGTTGCCCTGTGTGCAGTGGGTGGCTCTGGAGGACTGGAAACCTGCCATTTAACAACATCAAAGGAGCAACTTTGCACAAGCCTGGCAGGAGCATGACTGATGGGCTGCCTGGCCCTGCTGCTTAAAAGAAGACACAGTCACATGCATGGTCCCAGTGGATTCGGGTTTTGTTCCATTAATGGAGCCATGTATGCATCTAAAAAGCTGCGACAAAGCAAAGTTGTTTTTAAAGAGGTCTTTGTTGCTCTTGCTTTGCTATTTTGTTGGTGTAAAAAAAATGCAATTTTTTTTTGTTCTCAACTCCTCTTTCAAAGAGGCACTGATGGAAATAATTATCAGTGGAAATAAGTGCTCAAAGCCCTCTTGCCCAAAAGTATTTTATTCAGCGTTTAGCTACGTGTTATTTCAGGAGGCAGTAATTTCCATATGTGAGAGCACATGTTCCTCTTCATACTGCTCAGGAGGAGGAATGGCAAACCGGTATTTCATGTCATTCATACCAGCTCTTAGCCTGTAATGAGTAATAATAAACAAAACTTGTAAATAGCTGTATAAAGGAATTTTAGGTAAATAAGATAATTGATATCACGAATCTTTGACAGAAAAATCTCTGCTCTCTCTGAGTTAAGACAGGTCTCCTGCACACACAGTTATATCAAGTGATCCTTTGAAGTGTTGTCTTAATTAGAAAAAGTTTTCCCTAGCATGGTGCTTATTACAGCTCATGGGACTAAACGTCCTTGATAGACTACAGTGATTGCAGTTGCTTGAAAAATAGACAAATCTGCTTTTGCTCCCCTGCCCCCACACAAGTGTGTGTGTGTACAATCTTCCTCTGCTCAGGGCATGTTTTAGTTTGTGTTCAAAGCAAGCTAAAAAATCATTCAGCTACCGGAAGAGAAATTGTGTCTTGGGGACCAGGCCTACTTGGCAGCGCTATTCTTAATTAAAAAGAAAAAAAAAAAATCCATTCATTTTCCTACACCTTTAATTTTCACACTAATAGCTCCAGCTAATGGCTGGTGGAGGTGCCAGACTGTTCATCTAGCTCTGCCCTGATAGCTGTAGCATCGGGGTTCCTGACTACTGGCTTGGTAATGTCTTTGACTTGTTTGTTCATATCCATTTGGGCCTAAGGCTGACAAAAATCGGGACTGTTAACTGCATGGTGATTAAGGCCTGATGCCCAAATATCCGCGCCACAAAATAAAATTGATGTGGGCGGTCTGGAGAAAACAGTTGCTTAAGCTGTGAGTTTTGAACAAACTTGCTAGTTGTTTTAAAAAAAAAAAAAAAATCCTAACCCTCATCTGAATTCTTTCTCTGTCTTCTCTGTTCTTGGGATTTGCAAGCTCCTCGGTGCCAGGACTTTATTTGGTTCCATGATGTGCAACTATTACTTGTGCAAAACAGAAGGTAGCTTTTCGGTTCCAACTGGAGGATGCACTGATTTAAAAACCAAAGGGATTTAAGCAGGAAAGCAGGAAGCCTTGATCCAAATAATCTATTTTTAATCCAATTTTGTATTTATAGTTCTTTGGGTTTTTTTTCCCTTGAGCATTGATCCTTAATGGATGAGACCCATTAAGGTATGTTGACTGCAACTAAAAATGAGAGTTATGCTGAATTTGGAAGCTTTTTTGTGCAGTAGCTTGGCAAATATGCATTTAAGCAACTACAAAGCTTAATATCCTTTTAATTAGGCTTGCCATTTTCCACAGCAAAGTACAAAAACGAAATGGTGCTTTTCTTTTTTTTTAAGCTTCTAACCTGTTTTAAAGTGCCTTTTCCTGGGAATCACGCTGCAATTAAAATATAGAAAGGCTTGTTTAAATGAAACTACTTTAAATATGCTGTGGGTTTTTTGTTATTTTTTTAGTACAAGCAGAAGTGCTTTTGTATTCTATGCAATATAGACAGAAACATGGAACAAGTTTGTTTACTACATGTGGACTTCATTTAATCCTGTTTTATTTAAACCTTGAGCTGTTTGGACTCTCCTGGTAATATCTTAAAGCCAGTCTGTGGTCAGAAAAAGACTTGTGGATTGATCCTTTCTGAAATTTCGGGTTTGTTTGTTTGTTGTTTGTTTTTTTGGACTTACAAGAGGAGTTTGTCCATTGGAGATGCTCAGCTTCCAATACTGTGTATCTGTTTCCACTGGCCAGCCTCGCCTCTGCGCCGCTGATGCAGCTTCTCTCGCCGTGAGCTGAGCAGCGGTGTTTCGATTATGAGCTAATATTTCATATTTGATATCTATGCAGCAACTGAGAAACTGAAATAATTAAATTTCCCTATGGCCCGGGAGTCAGACGAGCTTCTTCATAGACATGAGCTTTGCTGGCTTAAAAGACTTGCTGGCGGAACAGTTGCTACCTGTGTGCTCGCTCCATAATAGAAACCATAGTGCTAATCATCAATAATTCAGCCGTGGCTCAGCAAATCAGATTAACCTTTGGGAACTGCACTGAGGTTTCTTTTTTGTGAAACCTTTCATTTTCAAAGTAGAAGAATGTTTCATTCGCGGCCATGAATAGACCTGCATTTTGCTTCTAGATAGTTCATTTGGGGAAGATGGCCGTAAGTAAGCATGACTTCTAAAGTCAGTTGTGTCAGACTCATTAAAACTATTCAAATATTTGTTTAAATAGTCTCTTTTCCTCCAAGCACTGATCTAGGCAGTGGAAATGGGCTGGCTTGCTTTATTTTCTGCCTGTTGTTCATTTGTGTGATGCTGTCACATAGGGTTTCAGCATTTGCCAAGGGGGTTTCCAAAGTCAGATGTAACATTTTCAGCCCCACCAAAGCACCTTAGCGAGCTGCTAGGAGATGTCAGGAAGACTTGTCAAGTTGCTGCAGTTGTGTGATAGCTGCTGTGAGCATTCACTCTCTGCTGTCCAATTTCTTTTTATTTGGGCTGGTGAGATTCCCAAGCTTTGCAGTGAAGTTGAGTGAATCCACCCTTAATGGTGGATTCAAGTTTACCGTTACAGAGTTTGATTTCTGTAACCTGTTGTAGGTAACTGAGACAAAAAGCAGTTTTACAGTGAAGAAATTTTAGAACGGTTATTAAGAAAATCTTTGAGTGAGGATGATGAAACACTGGAAGATACTACGGAGGGATGACACACAACTCGTACTGGAGGCTTTTGAGAGCTGGCTGGAAGCCCGTTGGCCATGATCTAGGTTGTACCAATCCAATTCCAAGGCAAGATTCTGGACCAGGGTCTCAAAGAAATTGTCCTTTCAGCCCTATAATTTTACAAATGGGCCAGCTCAGTCCAAAGCTTCTTTGAATTGGTTTGTTCTCTCACCCGCTGGCTCGGTGGCAACGACTGTCAGGATGTCCTGCCCCTCCATCTGCAAGAGCTTTCCAGGAATAACTGCAAAGGCAAAAGCCCTGCTCACCTTTACCATCTGTCTCTTTTCTGTGTGATCCAGTTGGTGTTTGTCTTGATGGTGATAATGACTCAGAAGTATGTAATTGCGAGACAAATGTTTAATTAAGAGCAATTTCATCGCTAGTCTCTTATCTGCTTCTGTCTGGAAACAGCGTGGTTATGTTGGTAAGTCTCAGCAGCCTCCATCAAGGATCTGATGAGCTTCCACATGAGCTTCCAGCTTCAAGTTGATATTCCAGCTTGGAGCAGGCCCCTGGCAAGCCAGCTCCTCTCCCCGACCAGCTCCTGCTGGCCTGGCTGCCCACTTACCCCAGTGTGTCCCCAGTTGCCCAGCCGCGTGGTCCAGGGCTGAGGCCACAAGAGCAGCTTGGCACTGGAGTGGGGTCAAGTCCACTGGAGATGCACAGCCTCAGGCAACCTCCCTCTGGGGTCGTTCAGAAGAACTGGCTGTTCTGCAGTGCCCAGGTGGGCAACCTGGTTGCTCACATGTGTACCTGTCTCTCCTGTACTAGGGGAGGGGAGAAAGAGATTAAAATCACCGCTGGACTATTCAACTCTACCAAAAAATTGGGACTGCAGCTTGCACTGCAGATGTGACCTACAGCACCCATGCATTGCATGAAAGTAAAAATTGAGGGAGCGAGTTCATCCTCTGTGGACAGATGGACAGTCTCTGCTGCCGCCAGCTGGGACTAGCTCTGGGAGAAGTCGGCGATGAGTTTTGTGTGGATCAATGTTGTTCTGCGCTCCTCCAGCCAGCCGTGGGAAAAGGGGTGGGAGGGGGCCTTAAAATGCATCCGTAAGGATGGGGCCAACAGGACCGAACAAGTAGGATGCTTTCCTCTGCCGGGCCGAAGCTCGTGATGCCTGCTGAAGAGCCCAGGAAAAAAATTGTGTTAGGGACGATCCAGTTGTTTGCCTTTAATATCGGTTTGTCACAGAATCCAACTCAAAAGCAAACTTCCCACTTGTAAAACTTGTTTCTTTGCCACCCATCCTTCCTCAAGCAATGTAACAAATGAGCGCAGAGATGAAACTTAACCACAGATCTAAAATATTATATTTTTATAAAATTCCACTGTTGCATAATATCAGGCACAGTTTAAGTCAAAATTACATTTAGAGTTTTCTAGCTCTTCTACTATGTGCAGTGATGTACCTGCAAGATCTTAGAGGGCTTTTAAAGCCCCAAAATGTGATGCTACGGCTGGTTGCTGAAATGTGTCTGCCTAAATAGGCTGTAAATCGTTGGCTTGTTCAGCCTCCCAAGGAAAACCAGCGCAATGTAGACTGCTTGGTGGCCCCGTAACCTGGCTTCACGTGGGGAATAGCTTAAAAAAAAAAAAAGAATCCTGTCATTGCTCTCAATTGCTCTCGGTGCCCACGACGGGGCTGGCTCACTGCGTTATAAACCTAAGCCGCTGAAGTAATTTAAATGTTTTCCCTATGGGAAATCACAGTGATCTTACTAGCGCTTTTTAATTAAATAATGCACTCACTGTTACAAGCTGGACACTCACTGTTACAAGCTGGACATAGGTTTATTTTTACGTCTTTTTTTCTTTGCAGCATCGTTTTCTTCCAGTCGCTGCTCGGCTGCTGAAGGAGAGGGCAGCTCCGGGGCAAGGCCAGGGGCCCTGCGACAGGCTGCAACCCGCCGGCGCCCGGGAAGCCAGAACATGGTAATATGCTAATATTAGTCTATGCTATTCTAATAGTCCTTGTTTCTAGGCAGAACACGGCTCACAGTTCTCGTATGCAATATTTCTGTTGTGGTTAGCCTCTGCGTTCACGTTGCAACAGCCCAAATCGCAGAGCACCGCTGTGGGCTGGCCTGGCGTGGGCATGATGCTGCAGCACTTGGTCCCCTAGCCTGCCCTTGGGGTCTCCTGCTGGTCAGTGCCCCCGGCATTCGCTTCTCCTCCCCCAGCACTTGTGGAAGTTGGGAGTTTGCTCCGGGCTGGTTGGCTGTCCTTCTGACCAGAGGGTTGACGGCACCCGGGTGCTTTGGCTGTGTAACGGTCCTAGGCTGCACACTCGCGAGGGTAAAGCCACGCTGCCTTTGGTTTTGGGAAGGGCTGCGCCCACCGTTAGAAAATTGTAATACCTCACCAGAGTTGCCCACCCCCAAATCATCACAAATGACTTAATGTTATTAATACTTAGCGTTGCAGCGAGACCCACGAGATCCTCCTGAGTCTCCCATGACGAGGCCCTAACATCAGTGCTCCGAGTGTTTCATAAGCGTGGATTAGTGTTGTTATCCCTATTGTACCAACGGAAAACGAATCGTCACGGTATTGAATTACTTCCCTCAGGCCACACAATGAGCAGAGGGTAGACGTAGCAAGGCAAACCGCTTGGCTCGCTTTCTCGTCCTGGGCTGCTGCCGTAAGGGCGCGTGCAGGGCGCACGGCGGGCCTGTGCTTTGCAGCCCCCTGCTCGGGGAGCCACGGCGGGCTCAGTAACTTCATGTTTGTTAACCTTGGGACGCTCACCTGGAAATACAGAGTATGTGTGAGAGGCTCTACCAAATGAAGCTTGTTTTGCTGTAAGAGCCTGCATGACTCTTCGAGCGAGCCGAATTCAGGCTCGCCTTGCACACCCTTAGCACAACTTGCTGGGCTTGCAGGCTCTCCAGCAGCGTTGCGGACGGGAGAACTGGGCCTTTTTCAAATCCTACCTGGGGTTCCTCGCTCTAATTAGTAGAAAACCCAGGAAAGCACCTTTAGGTGTAGCAGCTGAAAACATATGATACGGAGGTGTTTGGGAACACAAATCTGCCGTGTCTAGAGAGCTGTTTTCAAGAGCGGATCAAGTTTAAATGCAATTCTTCGAAGGTGCTTTGGGGCTGCGGTAAATAATATTGGCAAGTATTCACAGCTTTCATGAAGGGTAATTTTCACTTTGAGCAAATAAGCTGCTTAGGGCTGCTGAAATTATGCTGGGACGTTTCCTAGTAGTTGGAGCAGCCCAAATGGCTCCAGCGACAGTCCAAAGCATCTCTTCTCCGTCCAGCCACCCAGCCCTGAATGGGGACCGCAGATTCTTCCACAGCCCAATTTCACGTCTCATTCAGCCAGGTGAGATCATTTTGGGAGCAGCCACATCCTTCTTATCCGTAAGAACGTCCTGGGGTTCAGTCAGGCTGTTTACATCTGCCAGAGGCCACGCGTTCATCGTGGACCCAACATCTCCTCGTAGGTGCGGGAGAAGGAGAACACCGCCAACAGAAACCCAATTGCAAAGTCTCGTTTTTCCCCTTCTAGCTATTTTTAAGCAATAATAATGGCAAGGTAACCTTTGAATTGCCCTTAAATAACAGTGTTCTGACTGAACAAAAGGCCCGATCACACGTATTGGCAAGGTGTTTATCCCCTGGAGGGGAATTAGGTTTGCTGGTTCGACACAGTGGTGCCGGCTGCAAGCGCCCTGCACAGAGGGGTTTCTTTCAAAGGAGCCAGGTAGATGGTGAATCATAACTTATTCATGGTTTCTCAATGAAGATGCAGACAAGTGAATCCCGAAAGGCCAGAATGAGGCTGCTTAAGAGTCTATCCTTCTAGTAACAAAAAAGCAATTTCATTTGCAGTCTGAATCCAAGAAGAGCTCCTGGTGGGGCAGCTCTGCAATTCTGGCGCTTTCTCAGCACCGTGCCTGGACGTCGCTTTAGCAATTCCAGGCTGGGCTTCTTCGCACCAGGCTGCGGCCAACTTTTCTTTTTAGATCCGGGGGGAAAAATGGGAAAAAAAGCTTGCAGGATGTGGCCTTTGCAGAGCTGCGTGGTGCAGATGGTGACTCTGGGCGTCGCAGCCCATCCAAACCATTGAACTGTCTTAACTGTGCTGATGAGACCTGCTGTTGCACCATCAACAACCTGGTACCCAGTCACTGAGGTCCTTTCTTGGCTGTTTTGTCCACTAAATTCTCAATATTTTGATACAAATGCATTTCATAGGCTTCTAGTCCCTTCACCTCTCTCTGTTTCTGAGCCTGTGTAAGGCCATGCTGCAGCCATCTTGTGTATTTTCAAGAGATTTCTTCTGTTTTCTAAAGCCTTGATTACCTTGTTCTGTCTGCTCTTGCTGTGCCTAATATCACTCGAACAGCTTGCTTAGGCGAATTATCGTGATTAATGACAGAGCCCAAATAGAGAATCCTCAGCCTATTCAAGCTGCTCTTTCCCATTAGAATAATACAGTCTTTTTTACTTTTTCGTTATGGCCCAGTTCTTGTTTCAGATGTGAAGTGAGAGTCCCTGCTCTTTTCCTAGAGTATGCAACCTCCAGCTAAGTCATGCCGTTCCTCAGATGATAAGATGAACAAAATTTTACTGTCTGAGGACTTCAAGTCACAGACCAGCACATCGTACCAGTGCCCTCTGGGATCCTCCAGTACCTTCCTTCTCCTCCTTCTCGTCTCTGCTGAATGGAGAAGGTGCTAGCAGGCTCCCTACCTTTACCGCTTGCCCATTTGCTAACTCGTGTTGGTTTCGCAGGTGATTCCCAGTTGCAGCAGAGCCCGTGTCGTTGTTTGAGCCTGTTGAGAACATCTTCTCAGGTTGCTTTGGGAAGGAAGCGCTCCAAATGCCTGATCCTTTATTTTAACTGATAGCAATGCTGAGGTTTGACACTCGCTGTCTTATGTGCCTTCTGCACGCCATCCTCACTTCTGAGCTGAGATCTCAAGCTTAATTCTTCCTCTAAGCTTTCTGAGCATGACCATCAGCATTGCCTTTCCTGCATTGCTCTGTAATTCTTGTGGTTCTTCCTTGGCCTCCCGCGTCAGAGCCCAGATGCGTCAGGTTTCAGAAACCATCTTCATGACGCAAACCAGGTCTTGGGCGAAGGAGGGAGCCTTGATGGAGGCTGCTCAGCCATGGAGCCTTTGCGTGCTCAGGAGCTGCCTGAATCTGCTTGCCAGCAGTGAAAATCCTTTGGATGGGAGTTTTCAGTCTCTATCATGCAAAAAAAAAAAAAAAAAAAAAAAAAAAAAAAAAAAAAGCTCTTTCTCACCCAGGGGTTGGTGGAGGCTCCAGGAGGGCCCAGCTGGGACCAGCTCTGCTTTTCCAAAATGAGATCTCGGAGCAGACTATCTCACCTCTTTTGCAGGTAACCGAGGTGCCTGATCTGAGGCTTCCCTGGGCTGCAGCAAAGCAGCATCGCCTGGAGCCAGAGCAGCGGGTGGGAGGACGAGCGGAGGGTTTTGCTTACTTCCCCTCACTGCTCTCATTTGCGGAGCTTTCCTGCTTTGCTAGAGCTCAGCCGGAGGCTCGGTGTGAGGAGTGCAGCGTGCTTGGATCCGCAGAGGTGGTGGTGGGATGCGCTCACCCAGGGAGACTGTCCTGCTGGCCAGCCTGCTGCCGCGCGCAGGTCTTGCGCGTTAAAAACCAGTGCGGCCCTAAGGACCATCTCCCATCAGCAAGCAATGGGAGAAGGAGGGTTTCCCCAGCAGGACCTGCCCTGAGCTGAGCAGCTTGAACATCGCGGCTGTCTTTGTATTTACATGGATATTTCCTTTATTACTTATTCTAGCCCTTTGAATGTTTTTGAGTTGTCTGCTTTAAGGTGAGTGGTGACAGCTGCAGCTGGCCGCAAGGTCCACCTGGGCATTTTGGTTTCATTCTTCAGCTGGAAACTTCTGCCCCATCTTGCAAACTCATGGAGGGCCAGGTTGCCCAAACCAGCTTTGGGAAAAGCTGCAGGACTCTGCGGGGCTGCGTGAGCTGGGATCATTGCTTCCTGCGCTGCCATTTGGGGAAGAGTGAGCACCGTCCGATCGTTGGGCTGCGAGCGCAGAGGAGCTTAAATCAGCCACAGGAGCCTGGTATGTCGGAAATGTCCAGCCACAGCCGGACGCAGCGGTCGCTGGACGTGAGCAAAGGCAGCTCCAGGCATCCATCCGTGTCAAGAAAGGCTGGTTCCCACAAAGTACTTAGTGTCTGCCTTTTCCACTGGTTTTATTAAGAGAGGCTGGAAGGGGTCTGCACTGAGGCTATGGTCCCGGTATTTGCATGCAGGAATTTCCATCTAAAACTCTTGTTTGGGCTGAAACAACATGGGGCCAACAAGAGATGCTGCTCACAGGAAGCCAGGCAGGACATACCTGAAGGATTTCAAATGCTTTTGAGGAGCCAAAGGTTTGCTGTTAGCCACAGCTGGCTCCAAAGGGAGCTTAAGTGCAGGCATCCCAAAGAAAACTGTTGTCGGAGAGAGGCTGTAGAGGCAACGGTCGCGTCCTCTTTGAAAGCTGACTGCCAGGAGCCAAATCCAGCTGGATGGGGTGGTTAGATGAGTGCCGGACCCACTCCCGTGCGGAGACTAGGTTGTGCTCCAACGGTGCTCCCTGTGTGAGTGTCGTGCGCTCTTCCCATCAAACTGCGCCAGCCCAGGAGTCTTTTCTGCAGAGTAAGCATTGTCCGTGTTTGCTTTTTGGCCTGTTCCCAGCTTATGAGTGTTTTGATTTGAGTTCTAAATTCAAATGACCCTATATTAAAAGCCTAACTCAGTTAATACTGCTCAGCTCTGCCTAGCTTTATGATGGGGGCAGAGGTGGCAGTAAGCGTGGGCACAGGAATGGTGATTTTTCAGACAGACTGATAGACTGATGGCCGTTTTCTCTAGCAGCCTGACTTTGGCAACGGCCATCATCAGGCTGAGGTACAGAAACTGCAGTTTTGAAGCAGTTATCTCGGATGATCCATCCCCCATTAGTGAGCAGTCCTGTGAGCTTGTAAAATTGGACAAATTGCATCGCTTCCAAAACACCATTTTAAGCTTAAACGCCGGGGCACAACCTCAAGCACTGACACAAGTGTGGGAGCTGCTCCCATGACGTTGCTGGGAAAACGCCTTTGCTGGAAGCCGAGTTTGGGTCTAACCGCTGCAGAAAGATCTGCACCAGCGGGTCCAAAACTGCTGATTGGAAGTCTCATTCATTAAGCCAGTCGTTGACTGGCCTCCGCAAGCGGGGGACAGCAGCGTCGCAGGAGAAATATCTATTCCCAGCAAGGACAGTTTGGGAAGAGCCGTGGTGATGTCCCATTTGATGGCTGGATTTCTCGGCTACGGATGTGGATGCCTGGAGTAACCCGGAAGGCAGCCAGCCGGGGTGCTGGTGCCTGCGCTTTCCTTGGCAGCTCCTTGGGGGACACTCCCCAGGGTGTCTCCTGCCTGCGCCAGGGCTCCTCTTCCTCCTCGCCCACACCCGGCCAGGGTGGCAGCACCTGCATCCACAGCCTCCCCTCTCTCCTCCGCTCCGGCAGCCTGTGAGATTCATGCTCTGTAAAGGCTGGTTTTACTTGATGTAAAAAGTAATAGCAGGAGGTGAAAAATGGTAGAAGTGTAGGTGTGCAAAGAGTGATCGCTCTAGCAGTGAAACCCCCCGTACCGGGGAAATTGTGACAAGCTGATTCCCAGGCATTTACAAAAGTGGCTGCCTACAACATGAGAAAAGCTTCATTTCCCTTTTTTCTCTGTTCTGGCAGTTTTAGGTCAGTTTAATAAGACAGAGCGGAAGAAAAGGTAAACTTGAAGGAAGCTGATGCCAAATTGGTGACAGTTTGGGAAATCAAAAGCTTTGCTCCTGAGTATTTATGTTCCCGATGTGAACACAGGAGCAGGCTGCAATGCTTCACGGACGCCCCATCCGGCAAGCGGCAGCGGTCTCCGCTCTCTCCCACGTTTGCTAGCAACGAGGGGGCACTTCGACACCAGCATCGAACACGATATGCATGTGACACAGGAAGAAAGAGAAAAATGTGGAAAAAAAAAGATATTCACATTTGAGCCTGCCTGCTAGATGCCAGGAGGGCGTGAGGCCTGGGCCAAGGCTGGGCGCAGTCGTGACAGCAGGTGGCAAAAGGGCTGTGGCGGTGCCTGGCTTCCCATGTGAGCGGGCAAAGGAGAGGTGCTAGAGCCTCCCCGCAAAGCAGGGTGCAAGCATTGCAAGCAAAGCAGCATTGCTCTATTTGCAATAAAGAGAAAGTAAACGGTTTGCACTGCTGAAACCAGTTTTGTGGCATGGACTCGTCCTCGTACGCTTGACGGCTGGGTGTCGCAACTGTTTAGGTGCTCGATTATTCTTCGAACCACTGGTCCTTGCTGTCCTCGGCCACATCATCCAGCCCTGGATTCAGTGCAGCTCCGAAGTGTCTCGGACCTTTCTTCCCTCATTTAATTCTCCATCCTTCAGAGAGAAGCTGGATGCACCCTGCCACGCTGCTGACCTCTCCCAGAGGGCTTCCTTGCAGGGCTGGAGATGACTTTGGTGGGCTGGGAGGGCATAGCAGAGAATTAATGTTGCTCTAGCTGCGCATAAAGCTTCTGGGGAAAAAAACGCTTACTCTAAAAGATGGACAAGGCAGATGGGATGGATGGGACGCAGAGCCTGTGCTGCCCCTTGTCGGAGCCAGCCAGGCTGTGGCTGCTCCCTTCTCTCGTTCCCAGCCTTGTCCAAATTGCCGCGCCTGAGAGCCCAAGGTCTGCGGAGGAGAAGCACCCGGTGCAGGGGCTCAGGCTGCTGCGTAAGATGTGACAGCAGTGAATGATCAGATAGGGATGTTCTTCTACGCTGGTGCACACTGAGATTCGATCAGCCTTGGGCTCGTCCGCCCCGGGTGACGGTCCCACCGTCCCTCCCTCCGTGGGAAATCTGTGCCCTTCTGCCGAGGGAATCTGGGTTACAGAGCCTGGAGCAGCCCACTGAGGACAACCTGCTTCTCCCCAAGCAGCTCTTCTCTCCTCTCCTTGGCGGAGGTCTGGCAGGCTGCAGGTCCTGCTCTGCCCTGGCGCCTCGAGACAGTTTTGTCTGACTTCAAGGAGCTGCATGAAGACTTCAGCATCCAGGTAACCATCCCCTCCTCTCAAGCCTGGCATTATTTCGACTGAGCCTCGAATATTTGCTGGAGCCAACCCTATTCTTTTTGCCTGTAGGCTAACGACTTGACAAGTACTGAAATGGGAAGCCAGCCTCCACCTGGACTGTTTGGGTCTGAGCAAGAGGAGGGATGAGGCCATCTGGTGGAACGAGTACAGGAGATGCGGGGGAGAGTGGGTCTCCAGCCCAAGTCCATCCCCGCTCGCCGGAGCGCAGCTCCCTGCTCGACTCGCAGGCTTCTGTAGGCACCTACACGCCGGCGTCCGATGCCTTCACAGCTAGACCATGCTCGTCTACAACAAACAAGGAAGAACCCAATGTATGCTTTTTTGCTCCGCTTCATCACGTGGGACATGGGAAATGCTCGTGCTCAGCTCCCTGTGACCAAAATCTGCCTCTTGGCCCCAGCATCACGTTAGCAAAATGACAATAAATTTTCCGCGCTTCTCTGCGAGCGGACGCGGAGCCTCAGCAGGTGAATTGGAGTCGTTTGGGCTGCTGTTTCTCTTCCCTTTTTTTTCATACAAACGAGCGTGTGAGTCTATAAGAAATGACCTTCCTAAGCACTGTGCCTCTTCGTAATAGCAGAGGAAAAAAAAAGCATATGCATTATTAAATGGCATGGTTTTTTTTCCTCCCCTAGCCAAACTAGTGTATGCTGCACTGAATCTAGAAATATAAACTGACCTTTACAAAGACAAACTTAGTTTGAATAGGAAACATGGACATGGGGGAATAGTTCTGGCCTAAACATTAATCAGTCACTCCTCTTTTGGTGTTTTTGTGTGTCATTTTTTTCTATGTGGAAAGTAAGGACGTCAAAGAGGATTTTTAAATATTTTATAGTTCACTGAGTCAAGTTTTGGTTTTAGGAGCCGGCTGAGGCACATTTGGGTAACTGTGGGGCTGCTCGGCTTGGCTGAAACCTGGTGGTTTGGGTTCATCAGCTCCATTTGAGCAGAGAAAGCGGCATGGGGGGTTAGCAGCAGGAGGGAGATGTAATCACAGGTGTATTTGCTATTTATGACTGCCTCTGAATTGCACAGAGCCAGTCCAGACAGCGATACCTTTAGCTTGCATCAGCCCAGTGTAATAAACTGCTCAAACATACACCTACTCTTCGGTACCGTTCCTGCAAAAACTGGGCCAAAAAATGGGCTCGGTGTGGACGGGGGGGTCTGTTCTGTGATTCCCCTACCTCCAAAAAGCCCTTCTTGGCAGGACACCTCTGCCTTGAGAGCTCCAGGCTTGTCCGTGCCTGCGGTGGATGTGTGTTCCTCTCAGAGGGCTGGGATTTATTTGCTGGGGATCAATTTATTTATTTTTTTCAGTTTAAAATCCAAAAAGCATGTGAGCAATAGCAACATAATTTGCAGCCTGCTGATTAATAATACAGCTGACAGGATGAGATTGGGCTGCAAGCTAAAGTGCTGAAGAAAGCTAAAATTTGGTGAACAGCATGTATGTTTGGGGTAGGCAGTCTGTAGCCTAGAGACAAGATGAGGTTGTCTAGGAAAGAAACACTTTTTTTTTTTTTTTGGTGCCTCACATATGAAATCCAATTTAGTTAAATCCAAAGAGCCAGTTCAGTTTGCCCTACCCAGCTGTACAACATCCCATCCTTGGAGATATTCCAGACTCGACTGGAAAAGTCTCTGAGCAACCTGATCTGATTAGAGCTGCTTCAAGCAGCAGGGTTTGGACTAGATTGTCTCTGGAGGGCTCTTCCAGCACAAATTAGTCTCTGATTATACATAAGCACATGAAAGCAAGTGTAAGATGGGAACTTCTTTGTACGTAGAGCAATTCACAACAATATTTCCCGTCTATGTATAGAGAAGAAAGTTCTGCAACCCACAAGGTCTTTGGCCCCTGAAAAAAACACCTTGATTTTTCACAGGCCCCGAGATCCACAAAGGACGTCGCAGCTGGGCTTAGCACATCTCGAAATCTGGCCACTTTTACATAGACACTCACCTGTATGGAATTTGGTGTGAGAAAGGAGTCTTTATTCTCTGCCTGTTGTGTATGGGCCTGTGAAAGAGTTAACTGATTCACCCCAGGGTGCGTTACTGCAGGCCAGTAGCAGACAGGACAATTACTCAAGTTTTGCCTCTTGTTCCAAAGGCTGATGAAATATTGGGGAGCTGTCTGGAAAGGAAGTTATTTTAATTATAAGCACCAAATAAGGGAAATGGCTAGGTGGTGTCCAGCACGCGACTGCCTCGTGTCGCTCCACAGAGGTCACTGAGCTCAGGTGTGCCAAAGGGTTCATGACACTCATTCCTGCTGTAGACACCCAGCTCTCATTTATTTCAGCAGCTAATGATTTCAGTGCCTAAATATGTTGGAGTAGCTGGGTCTTAAATCCTGTAACTGGAGACAGAATAATACTGTGCAAGGCAAACATTCTGCAGTGGGTGTAACAGCAACATTATGCAGGGAGGGACAGGCGTAGATGCAGAGGGAAAGCTTGGCCCAGCCTAAAAATAAAAAAGTAAAAAGTGGAAAAAAAGCACCTTTTTCTGAAGTCATCTGATGGCTTCAGCCTGCCGCCGGAACGGTTGCATTACTGGGTTTAAAGTACAACTAATAAGATGCCTTTCTCCATTTGCCTTACCTGTGCTTTCAGCTGTCTGACACAATGAAGGGAGAGAGCCTGGATTAAGAAACACATTTATGGCAGAGTGAAAAAAATAGATATTTGAAGCTCCCATTATTGGCACATGCTTCAGGCAACAAGGCTGTGTGCGTTGATCAAGTGCTCTGGGGCCCTCCTCACCGATCACCAGGAAATGTATGTAAACACTCAGGCAGGTTTCGAGAGCTTTGCCTCTCTCTGCTCTGGAAGAGACACAATTCCTCTTGCATTAAGATGCAGCACAGGGCCATGATTATCTGTTCAGGCTCCGCAGTATTTAATTAAGTCGCTTATTGTGTTATCGCCCCATCTCCTCATCCTGTTTCGAAACGGGCCTCACGCCGGAGCGCAGCGGCTTCCACCGAGGCCCGTCTGTGCAGCATTTGCTGTAGGTCCTTCTAGTTTTTCCCTACCGCCGAAGCGCTGCGTGCGTGCACAACGGCACCGTTACTGAGCTGCAGGTGCCAAAACCTGCAGTCTCCGGCTCACAGTTTGGTGCATCAGCATGATATACTGTAAATATGGCACACCCAGTCATTACACCTGGCAGCTGCGTGATTACAGGGAGCTAACTATAGCTGTCTTCAGCTACTGCCATTTAAGCAGCCTGTTTAAAAGAAGACCTCTCCAGTGTTAGGGACCAATCCTGCAGGCCACCTCGGCTGTAGCGCGTGCTGCTCGGTGGCATTAGAGCCGCATCGAAACCCCGTTGACGGCCCCAACGCAGAGCACGGTTCCCTAAAGCACGGGATCTGTGTGCTTCAGCCTTACTCCACGGCCGGGATGGTAATTTATTGTCCGTTCCCAGGCAGTCCTCGGCGCTCCAGCTGAGCACAGCTGATAACCGCTCTGGTGGTAGAAACCTCTCTGCTGAGTACAGGGCCAGGACGGTCGAATCGGGGCCCGAGATATCAAAGCACGATTAGCCAGTAATAAAACTTAAAGAGTCAGGACGAGTGAGAGCATCAGATCGAATGAGAAAAGATGTCTTGAGTTTCACCACCGGCTGTGGAACGGCTGTCACTCACAGGAAGAAACATTATCACAGGACCACGCTGATCCCAGGCACTACTGCGTTTACTGTCTGGCAGCAGCAAAATTATACCGGCAATTAGCTTTGGAGGAGAATTCCAAAAAATCAGGCCTGTATTCTTCCTACCGGTCGCAGACAGCCCCATGCCATGCTCGCTTCTGTGCCCTGCTGTCCCGTTTGTGGTGGAGAAAGGAACAAGAGCCAGGTTTGAAAACATTTGTGCCCCCAATCCCCGTTTTTCTCCGTTGTGCTCCTGCACGGAGGGCTCCAGGATGCCCGTCGCTAACGGTACGGCACGCTATCTAAGCATACTGTAACACAGTGCATATGAAAACAGTTTCTCTGGGGGGTTTTAATAATAACTTTAATGTTCCCATTACTTGTTTTTATCTATTTTTTTCCCTTTGCATGCAAGGGCATAAGCACCCTTTCAATAGCTTCCTGCTCATCGGGTGGCAGGTTGGGGCCGTTCGTTTTAATCTTAAGACGGCGAGACAGCGGAACAGCCCATTACAGACTACTAAACCACCAAAAAACTGTTCCTATGCCTTCATCCCCTTCCGCGCAACTCCCTTGGAGTTTAATTTACTGAACCATTTTCTCCTGTATTATTTCCCTCGCTACCTTCCCGGCGGAGGACGAGGCCGGCTGCGCGCCTCTCCGGAGGGGATCGATAACTATCGATCCCTCGCGCTTCTCCCGCGGCGACCGCTCAAGCCTCTTCCTTTAATTACGTCTCCCCACCGCAAACGCAGCGGAGCACGGAGTTTTCCCCTTAGGGCCGCTGGGAGGGTCACCCCGCCGTCACGCCAGGCGGCCAGCGGAGGAAGGCCTCGTCTGTAACGGCTCGCAGGCCCTCGGGCTCCTTCCCCAAACGGGACGCGTCCTCCCCGCCAGGCTTGACGCTCCCCCGGCCAAATTTTTCGTTGAAGCCGCCGCTTTAGCGGCGCGCAGCGGGCGGGCTCATGGCGCCGGGCGGGAGCCCCCTCGGCGTCGAGCTCAGCCCGCACCCACCGCCACCACCACCTCAGGGGCGGGAGCCGCGCGCGCGACGCCCGCCCCTCCCCCCACCCGGCGCGCGCGCGCTGCCGCCTCAGGCGCGAGGAGGGGGTGGGGTGGAGCCTGTGCCCCCTCCCCCAGCAGGTGGCCCCCGCGCGGCGGTTGAGCGGCCGGTGCGTGACGTCAGGCGGCGGGGGCGGGGCGCGGTGCCGGTGCCGGGCGGGGCCATGGCAGAGCGGGCGGCGGCGGCGGCGGCGGCGGCGCGGAGCGGTCCCGGTAAGCGCGTCCGTC
Source organism: Struthio camelus (assembly GCF_040807025.1). NCBI lineage: Eukaryota > Metazoa > Chordata > Aves > Struthioniformes > Struthionidae > Struthio > Struthio camelus. The sequence goes on from NC_090982.1 coordinate 86,462,499, forward strand.
CCCGCCGCGCCGGCAAAGCGTTTCCCTTTTCTCTCCTTTCACCCCGCCGCTCTCGGCGGCTCCTTGCGCCGGGCTAGCGGCGGGTAGCTCGCTTCGCCTCGCCCGCCCGCCCGCCCTGGCGGCTTTGCGGCTGGCCGGGTGCCGTCCGCCGACCGGTCCCTGCTCGGGCTGGACCCTGCCGGCCGGCTTTAGCTGCCTTCGTCCCCTTTGCCCGTCTGCCGCCTTCCCCGCCCGGCCGCCACCTCCCTGCCCTGCTCGGCGATGCTCTGCCTAACCCTGCTCGCTATTCTTTATTATTTTCTTTCGTTCATTCATTCATTTCATTCATTTTTGACCATCGCTTGACCGTCGCGTTCGCGGTGCTCTCGCACCCGCTCGGCGGCTCGGTGCCGTGCCGGTGTGCCGTCGGGGTTATTTTTACCCCGCTGAAGGTCTTCGCCCGCCTGCCCTGCTTTGGAGGCTCCTTCTGGAGTTTCCCGGCCGGCGGCAGGGGCTGGGTGTCGCTCCGCGTCTGCCCCGTCGCCCTACGGGTTGGAGCCGGCCCGCTGTTGTTCTCCTGGAGTTAACCGCCAGTCGTTCTGGGGGGAAATCTCATTATTTTAGGGACTCCCATTGGAGAACGGGGTGGAAAGAGGATGGGTGTCTGCTTCTGCGGGAGATGCACGTCCCGAAGGCGACGGAGGTGGACGTGCGCGCGTTGCACGTGGCAAGGCCTCCCGCCTCTTCGCCGGGCGGCTCCTTGGCCTCCCGGCACGTTTTTTCCTCACCGACAGCCCAAAACGCTGTGTTGCGGTCGGACCAAATCCTTAGCAGTGTGAAAGCGTTCCCTGCCAGGAGCAAAGTGTGAACGACTGACCCACCTTGAGTTTGCCAACCCTCCCTCCACCCCGTAGCCCAAGAGGCACCTTGACTGCCTGAACTACAGGTGGGAACGGCCGAGGTGGGGTTCAGGCGAGCTTGTCTGCGTTTAGGACCCTGTGGTGCTCGTTATGGGGTGCTTCATGCTCTCCCCTTCTCATTAAGGTTGCTGCTGCTTCTGAAACAGTGGCACATCTCTCAGGGGCTCCTCGGGTGCCTCACCTGTGTCCGTGCTTGATAATTTACCAACTTCTCCTTGATCATGAGGATTTTTCTAGGAGGAAGAGATGCAGTTCTGAGGACGTTGTGAAACGGTGTATTTAACAGACTCGAGAGAGTTTTACCTGGAGCTTTGGTGAGCTAGCTTTGCTATGAGGGTGCTTGCTCTGCCTTGAATGTTTTTTCCAATGCCAGTTCGAAACTGTTAGAGAAACAGTTGCGAGCCTGCTGAGGAGAACTACTGTTTCAGAAAAGGTCCCTAAAATTGCAGACAAAGAGTTAACCCAGCAGTTTCCATTTCATGTCACTCTTTTCAATGCTACTGCCGTAGAAATTGGAGATAATTCCCCTTAGGCCATCAGCATGCTCACCACAGCCCGAAACAATGCCCACGGTGGTATTGCTGATCCTGCCCCGGCATGCGTCCTCCTGGTGTTTCCCCAAACTCACCCCTGGTCCTGGCTTGTCTCGTTCCTTCGAGCCATCCCTCTTTGTGCCAGGTGTAAGTCACCTTCTCTGCCTCTGGATGCCTCTTCTCTTCGGCACGTCACTCCTGAGCCATCGGCTCCATCCCTCCTCTAGCACAAATGGCTTGGTGAGCCTTGCAGGCTGCCTTGGACGTGACTTGCCCGCTGCGGGTGAGATGCAGAGCTGTTGTGAGCTGCTCTGGAGGGTTATGGGGTAGATATGGGGTGGGGGGGAAAACAGTGAGGGGTCAGCAAGGGCGCTGCTTGGGGGTGCTCCCTTGGCTGTGCTGCCCAGGCTCCTAGGCAGCTTCGTAGCTGGGAATGCAGCTAAGCTTATATATATGTATTTTTTTAAACTTTTTTTTTTTCTAGTGGACTCTGGGGAAAGAGAGGACGTAGTTGACAGTGGGCTCACGAGGAGACAGGCATAGCTAAGAGCTTGGTATGTTAGCTCTGATTTTCTTGTAAGCAGTGTAATAACTGAAGAATAGTGTGGGTGGGCACCTGGAGGTATGAATGACTTTTCTGGAGACGTGAATGTTTGCAATCGTGTTCTTAAAATATGTGAGACACCTACAGCTTTGGTTTATTGCCAGGAAAGCCAAATAAATAAACATTGATTTCTCTCTGGTTTTACACCTACTTCTGGACAGACGCATTTAAATCTTTGCAGAACCAGACTGTCTTCAGCATGACTCGCTCTGCTCTCCAGCCCTTCTTCCTCATTATCGGCGCGTCTCGTGTGTGTGTGTGTGTGTGTGTGTGCGTGTGCTCACCTCCGTTACTGCCGGATTTCTGGCTATGGAAGTTGTCCCAACAAATTCCCATTATTCTCACTTCTTGAGGGTCACTTGGACTTTGTTTTCTTTGGCAGGCTGTGCATATGTCTGGGGGTTATAAAATAGCAAGTACCTTGTTTGTGTGTGAATGCTCGTTTTGGGTCCCTGGGGAGACCCTGCGGATAGCCTGTCTCCTCAACCTGGACATCTGAGCTTGGCATAAAGCATTGCAGGGGCAGGGAGGCTCTGAAGGCATTGGTTTTTAGGGAGACTTTTGAGCTTTTAGAAAGTTCTCGATGAATAGAAACTGTGGATTCACATTTGAAAAAAAATGTACTAAGGCTTTAGAATAGTGCAGTGCAACTGTTCATGTAGCAACATGCAACTTAACATTATATTTTTATGCCACTTTTTTATACAAACCTTTGTATATATAAGTATATGTGCAGGGGTGTGTGTATACGTGTGTTTGTGTGGATGTATATGTACATGCCCTTACATACACACATACAGACACCCTTCTTTTCCTGCTAGGACTATCCACAATTATTTTCATCCAACACAGTGAATGCCCAGGTAGAGAGCATATTTGATGCTGTTTCTGTCTATCTCAGCGTTGCAAGCAAGAAATTTCTTACCAGAGGACTGTGGACCAGTCCAGTCAGTTCAGGTGTGTGCCTGGGGAGGGCAACTGGCTTCTCTCCCTCTGTTCCTCTCTCTAAGGCAATCTGTGTTTGTTCTCAGTTTTATTTATTTACTCTGAGCCTGGAGTGGATCCTCTGGACCTGAGAGTATGCATTTTGCTTTGTTTGAGGAGACAGGTGGCAGCCGTCCAGCCTTTAATGGCATCAAATGTGCTTAATGTGAGGTAAACACAGTGCATTTAAGTCAGCACTTAGCTACCATGCTGGTAGGCATGGCACCTTGGAAAGATTCATCCTGGACTGATGTAGCATGAGTAACAGAAATGGAAAGAAACTTGCTTCAGTGTTTCTGACAGGGCTCTCCCCACGATAGCACTTTGGCTTGTTGGATCCTCCAGCCCTGAGTCCCTCGGTGCCAGGGAAATGCAGGATGGGTTAGGTGAGGGGTACGAGATGGGGCAGAGGTGTGTGCAGCCTGGCCAGGGCTGTGGCTCCAGGTGGGGTCTGGTGTGAGCCGCAGCTGCGGGAAGGACTGGGAGATGAGGTGGGTGATGGGGAGAGGCAGCACTGCGTGCTCCGCAAAGTCAAGCTGCAGCTCGGTAATTGTGCTGCTCTTCCAGGGACGTTACGATAGTTCCTGAGTAAATGTCCCTCCGTATCTCTGTAGAGTTTGTTACACTCTCATTGCTGCTGGAACTTGAACCCACTGCAAGCTGTGTCATTAGAGGTGATAGCAGATGGATGGGTTGGGTTCTCTGATAAACAGGTAAATAAATGCCCTTTCTCTGAGCTCCATGCTAGTCCATTTCCCGAACTGAAAGTTTACTGTGTATCTGAAATGTTTGGGCACCTCTGTTATATATCCCTCAAGTTTATCTCATATTTGTGCACTTTTGGGATATTCCAGCAGGAAAAGGTAATCTGGAAAATTAAGGGTCTCATGAAGAGCTGTTTTTAATGAAGCAGCCAGCTTGATTTTGGAGACGTGATATTTGGATACTGCTGGGAAGGTTTCAGTCCCAATGCTGAACTCTGTTGCTTGCTCCCCACTGTAACTCGGGCAGGTCTCATCCTACCTGGTGTTGGGAACCTTCCAGGAAATACAGAGCGCTTTCTGCTCCCCTGGTCTTTGGCATCCTGCAGAAGAGTGCCCAAGTATAATGACATCCCTTCCAGAAATGTTACTCGCTCATTCACGCTCCGTTGTTTCTTTTGTTCTGACTTTCAGCTTGCTAATAGTGTGGAAATCTGTCAAAGTGAGCCCCAACCTATCCACGTTTAAAGACCTGGCCTCTTGTGGTAAGGGGAGGCCCTGCCAAACAGGGTCCCCTTGTTTATGCTGAAGGAGGAAGGCAGGGGGGGGAAAGGATGTCAGCTGGGGAAGGTAGGAAGAGAAGTAGAGATCATAAGGATGAGGATCAGTGTCTCCCGCTCTGTGCAAAAGAGGAAAGGCTAAAGTGATGTGATAACCCACGTACCATCGATTCTTCTGGGCTTGGAAGAACCACCGCTGGGAGACTCGGTTGGTCTTTGGAGCCAAAGCAGAGAAAAGCTTGGCTCTCTCTGGTGCTTCCCCTGTTCAAGTAGCTACTGCTCCAGTCTGCGAGGGTTAGGGCTGGATTCGGCCTTTAGTAAGGACTTACACGGGCTGAAATCCCCATCCTATGACCTTCCTTAATCAAGAAGGCACTGAACTGTGAGCACCTCAGCCAACCTCAAGTGCTTCACACGGATGATCTCTATTTTATCTCTCTTTATGCATAAAACATAGAAGGAGAGAATGGCATCCAGGTGCTGGAGTAAAAGCTTACGTTCCTGGTTCTACCTTGTGGGTGCTGGGTGACTCAGCAATGTGAAATTGCCAGAATTGGGTGCTTTGCATTACGATCTGAAATTACCTCTAGATTTTCCTGATGGCGTGAGGCAGCTCGTTTGCAGCTGAAGCTGTGGTGATGGATGTGACCCATTTGCCCTGGCTTAGGCATCTCAAAGTGAGAAGTCTAGCCTGAGCTAGTCCCCATAAATTAGTCAGTCTCCACCAAATGGAGAGAACAGGCACCTCCGGAACAGGTGTCACTTCATCGTGAGATAAACCCCAGACACAGGACAGATAGCTTTAGACCTCTAAAACTCAGATATCCAAGTCTGAATCAGTTAAGTGAGCTGAATCTCATCTAACGTTTGCAAACTCTGGCTTTTAGTTCTTTTGCCTTGATCTTTCCTATTTTAACGTGACCCTGCTGTATTCCTATCTTGCAGGGCCTTTGTGAGACATAAATAATGCTTTCAAAACTTTTCAGGTCCCCAGGTGGGAGATGTTGCCGAAATGCAGCTACAGGGGAGCGTTTGCAGCCCGTTCTCCTGTACACACAGAAAGCTGGGTTAAAATCAGCCTGTTAATTTTGTTTTAATGGCTCTAAGCAATGGTGCCCCCTTGTCCCTCCCTTCCCCCTCCCCGTACTTTTGCCAACATTTAATTGCTCTCAGTCTGGGGAGATGGTATCTCGTTTCAAGGTTGAACTTACCTAGCTTCAACTTCCAGATATGGGATATGGTTACGCTGTTGTCACAGAGGGGAACAGTCGTTCTGATTTCTTGTATGCGGTGATTGAATCGCCTCTTAATCTCCTTTTCAGTAGCTTGAATCCTTTGAGTTGCCTTTAACCTCACGCTGAAAGGCTCCTGTTCCACCTTGTATGATTTTTGCGGCCGTCTGTGGAACTTCACCTGGTACGACTGCGTCATCCTTGCCGTCTGGATGCAGCTGTCTAGCAGTGACCTTAGCGATGCTGTGTGTTGAGGCAAGATTGCTTCCCTGCTTCCAGCCGACGTTCTTCCCGTCACGCATTCACGGACTGCATTTTCTGTTCTAGTTTTGCTCTGATGGCATGTGCAGAAGTGAGTTTTATAATCAAAATGTTACATGCTTTGGAGAAATCTGGGTAAATGCCGTATCAAGGCAGTTGCCTTTGTCAGGCAGCCTTGTTGCCCTGTCAAAGCAAAATAAGTATTTTAAACAGACCCAGTCTCAGGAAACTCTGCTGACTGATTTAAATTTTACTTTTAGTCTTCAGTTCTTGTATTTACCTGAAATTTTTGTCCTGCTGTTTTAGTGGATAGACCCCAAGGTTGTCTGCTGCTCCTGGATGCTGACTTTAATTTTTTGTTTTTTTTTTTTTTAAAGCACTGGGACCATACTAAGTTTTCCCATTTCTCACCTGTTTAAATGCTTTAAAATGCTTTATTTTAACAGATGTTTAGCAGATAGTGAAAACTCTATTACTAGAGGTTTTTAGGACAGGTTATGCGAGAAGCTATTGGGAAAGATCCTGCCTTTGACAAAGGGATGCACTAGGTTAATTTTTAGACTGAGTTTCTCTCATCCTCTTTGGTAACCATTTTATCCCATCCCCAGCATCATATAGGCAGTACCTAATTGCTGCTTTGTCCCAAATACAGAACAATAACTATTGAACTTTTTTACATTTTGTTAATATCATCTCATTTCCAATTTTGCTGATGGTATCTAACAGTGAGGCTAACAGCTAGCTAACTCTCTATTCCTAGTATATTTTACAAATGCTTTACTTCATAATTAATCCCAGTGGCCATTCAGATCTAATGGATTCCTTTGGAGGCCCTCATTAGTCATCCCCGCTGTTAAATTTCTCTTCAGTGCCTTTTCTTTCTCCTCTTCCTTTACTTTGTCCTTCAGAAAGATTATATTTTCATGTGTTTTCCACATCTCATTTTCACCATAATGGTTTTTGCCTAACATCACTCTTACCAGTTTCCTGGGCTTGTGACTTTTGGGGTCCGTGGTAGATGTTTTAAGCGAGTCCTGTACGCTCAGTTACGCTGGCAGGTTTTTTTCAGCTTTATAAAACTCGCCCTTTTAAATTAAGACGTTGCATCGTTATTTTGGGCTCACTGCTTCTATGACTAGTACAGAAATGGGAAGAAGCTATAACAGAAGAGGACTTTCATTAGAAATGGCAGTTCATTTTGCCTGCCACTGTGGCTTCATCGTTGTCATGTAGATCTGCTGCTGCTTTGTATGCAATTAACACTGAAGCATGGGGTATTCCATAGCCCTCCTAAAAGAGCCAATCTTGCAAGTGCCAGGGGCTTTTCATCTGAAAGATTTATAAGTGCGTTTATTGGTTTTGTTATTGATTATTCATTAATTGTTGCACTGTGGTATTTTTATTTGCCTCTCTGGGTTTATGCGTGTGATGCATCGTGGCAAAATGTCATCCCCCTTATAGCAGTGTAGTTGAATGTGGTAGAATAGAGTGAAACTCAATGCAAATAGTCTTCAAGTGTCTTTCCCACCAGTGATGAAGAAACCATATGTTTTTAATTACTGTTGAGTATTTAAGCGCTAAATCTCCTCTTTCTGCCCTGGCATCTCCATACTCATCTCCTAACCAATCACTGCACTTTTCAAAACTCATCAAGCGCGTTTGCCAGGCAGGTGCGATGCTAACTGATGTGATCCAAGATTTGCACGGGGAAGTCCCTCTGAGTTTTCTGTGATCTGCACTAAGGCAAGGTTAAACAGTGATTTGCTCTGAGGGCTTTCCTTGCAGAATTGTGTGTAAGGATTTACATGAGCAGATTTCAGTTCTGCTGAAACGTGCTAGAGCGACCTTGCTGGAGATCCCTGCCCGTAGGGCCAAGTCAGAAGCAGTACAAGCTTCCCCCCTCTCTTTACCAGCAACTTTCCCTGACCTGCAGGCTGTAAGTGGAATTAGTGCTGCTTGTTCCTGCAGTACTTTGCATCAGAACTAAGGCTGTCTTTAAAAAGCAGCCAGCGTGGTTGTGCTTGGAACAACCAGCTCAGTTTCTATATTATACAAAACAGTCATCTCTGTAGGAAGTGGGCCAGCCCACGTCACTTCAGCATCTGAGTGCTACATGACTCTTAACGTACTTATCCCCAGGATGTTCCTGGGAGGAAGGGACGAAGCAGGGGAACTCGAGAACAAACTTCCCAAAGCATGGAGGCAAGCATCCCCTGCCCTGCCAAATGGCAAGTGGTGTCTAGGTATGTGCTGGGCGCGTATGTGCGGTAGGACACTGGCAGGGATGCTCACGTAGCATCCTGCAATGACTGAATTTGCAGCTGCTCTGCGGTTGCAGATGCTTTTGCAAGGAGGCTTGGGGAGAACAGTCCCGCTGTGGGGCACGATGTGGACCTGCCACGTGCCTCCCTGCCTTCCGGTCTTGTGTCCTTAGTCTTGCATTTGGTCTTGTGCTCTTAGGGCTTTTGTTGCAGGCTGTGACCTGTCTCAGCTTTAAAAAAAAAATAAAAAAAATTAGCCTCTGCTGCCCTAACCCCTTGTCTTACTCCCAGGTTACGTGGTAGGAAACTTTCCAAGTCCACACAGTTTCCCTGTGAAATGGTTTGGCCATCTCTCAGCTTCCACAGTATGTGGCAGGATCCCTCTGGATTGAGACAAGAGTGAACAGCCCTAAGGTCGGTAACCATCCGTGTCCATCTGTTCCTGCTGCTCTGATTCTGTTTGCACAACAGTTCTTGGTTACACCTGATATTACAATGGTGTTAATGACAGGGTAACTGATAAACCTGCAGCAATTAGCTATGTAAACTAAGATAAAAAGGCTAATCACATTCCATGTTTTGGAGCCCAAACTGATTCCTTATGGAGGTTGAGGATTTATTTTCCATGTCTGTAACCTGGAACCAACAAAGCGTATAGCTTTGTTATTCAGGGCTTCTCAGCTTCTTCTGCAGGCACAGGCTGGATCAAGGCTGGAGGGAAGCAGCTGTTTCATGTATACCGGCACAACCTGAGCAGAGATGGGACTGGTGGATAGAGGGCAGAGGCCTGGCAATGAAATTCAGATGTGCAGAAGCCCATGCTGGCTCCTGGAAGGGGAACAGGTTTGCACCTCTTCCTAAGGTCATAGCCTAACTATGCTGTGACAGGAGCTGCTGCAATGGAAATCGTGCAGTGGGTTGCACCAGCTCCTCTCCCAGTGGCGATGCTGTCCATGTTCCCTGGGACTCCTCCCTTTCACTTCTATTGTCATGCTGTTTTCCTCTAGAAAAGCCTTTGAATCTTTGGTACACTTAGCCCTCCCCCAAGATCCCCTCCCCAAATCCCTTCCTGAAGGAAACCCAAATCTTCTAAAGACTGAGTAAGGCTTTTGCCAGCTAAAACTTGCTCTCCTTCAGCACGTGAAAACCTGCCTGCTGCATGCTGTGGGACCTGCCAACTCTTGGCTTATGAGCGAGGAGTGAGTTTGTGTTTCTCTTTGACCTCCAGGAGATGAAACGTCGGTGGTTTGCTGGAGCAAGGCTTTTTCAGGTAGCAGTATTTTCGCTCCACCGCCGCTTTCTGTGCTAGTTTCTCAAGCGACAGCTCTCTTCTGATAACAGATAGCCGAATTCTGCCTTCACTCACTATGAGGGGTGTCACAGCTATGTTTCTGCTCGTGAATGAAGCAGGGCCAGGGCACAGCCCAAGTGTTGGCACCATTGCGTTCATAAGCGTGGGTTTTGCTTGGACCATCTAGCACTTTTCTAGGTGAAGCTTGACCATGGTTCAGGGCCGATATGGGTCAGGGACTGCTCCCAGAGAGAAGTTGGAAAGTGGTCACCCAGCTGTAGGGAGTAGGCAAGTTTAGCTGGGTGGAGGTGGTTTGTGCCAAGGCAGCTGGTGTAGGTCATTGCTAGAAGAAAGTCCCTGACTCATTTATTTACTGGTCGGATGAAGCCCATGTGGCCTGTGTCAGCCTGCTGAAAGGCCACTTTTTCCAAAGCTCTGCCAAATTTTGCAGAAGTGCCCAGCACCTGCCTGGGTCTGCTTTGCCTGTGAGAGTTGTGATTCTCCCTTGACCTGCTCCAGCCCCCAGGATCGCTGTCCTCACTTGTGGCTCCAGCAGCTGGCCTCACTTCCACAGGATTTAGAGACCGGCTTCCCCCTGACTGCACTTCAGTCGGACGATTAAATTAAATCAGAGCCCGTTAACGTTACAGTCTCCAGCCAGCAGTGATTGTGCACAGTAGCAGCAGTGGGTTGTGTGACTCACAACTGGAGAAGCTGCTGGGGAGTACAATCTTGGGTTCGTAGCAAGACCTCTGTTATGGTTAGTGAGGCCTGGTGTCCGCCCCAGACTGCCCGCGGACTGGGATCTGCAAAGAGCAGGCATGGGCTGGCTCTTTGGGAGAGAAATTCAAGACATGTATCTCTCCCCTTCCCTGCCTCTCACTGCTGTGCCTCTGACACTGCTGTTGTCTCTGGAAGGAGGTATCCCCAGCTCCCGAACTGCTGCTTTTCTAGCCGAGAATGACCACATGCTTTTCGGGTTGGGCTGTTTCTGTAGGAGAGGAGACAGAACGAAGCACGGGCTAGATCATGCTTGTGAGCAAGAGAAAAATCATCTCGCTGCTGCAGCGTAAATGCTGCTGATTTGAGGAGGAATTGCCTGACTTGATTCGCTTGGTACCGTTCTGGGAAAAGCACACAACTTAATGGCATGGCAGGGTCATTGCGAGGTGAGAAAACAGGCAGCGCGTGCCCCAGAGGAAGTCCCAGGCATCGCTCTCGGCAGTTAAGCAGCTTCAGGAGATTTTCCAGCATTGGCTGATGCAAAATGCATGCCGTAGAGCAGCCTGCGTTGTAGGGCTGCGAGTGGGGAGGGCAATGCAAGGGGTGTGTAGGGCACCCAACCAAATGAGTCACCTGGCTTTTTGCTTCTAAAAGACCAGAGAGAAATGTTCTGCTCTTCCCCCCCAAGCCTGCTGTACATGCTGGGCATGCCGCTGCTTGGTGTCTGAACCCATCGGCTTAGGGACCCCGGGGCTATTCCTGAAGGCCAGCAAACCACTCTTCCACAGCAACGGCCTCCTCTGCTCTCTCACCTGGGCTAGGGGAGAGCCAGGGCCCTCATGGGGAAAGGCTGTGTGGTCCATTAACTCACTCTGCTGATCTGTCCAGTCCTGTGAAATACGGAAAGTTTTGAACTATTACAGAGTGCCTTTGGGTAAAGCTAAATTAAACCCTGGCCTGCTGTGAGAAGGCAGGGCTGAAAATGTAAATGCAAAAATAGGTTCCAGCTAAAATGACTTCAAGGACAGAGGGTAGGTGCTGAGCTTTTCAGGATCTGATTCAGCTGGGGCTGGTTCCAATTAAAATGAGATCAAGGAGAAAGGGAAAAAAGTTGTTTCTTTGCCTGTCTTGAGGGTATAAAGCAGCTGTCAGTACTGCAGGTTTAAACACTGGGACTGTTTCAGGTGTCTTCTGTAAGCAATGAACCTGACAAGGAGAGTATTTCAGATGATTTCTTTAAGAATGATGGTACTTCCGCTTTCTGGAAATTTGCCTTTTATTGTTTGTTTATTTTTATGTTTCCAGGTTGTATCAACTTTAGAAAGCACTTCCCCAGAGCCACTCCTGAAATGAACAGGCTAGCATGAGTTTCCTCCCACATATCTCCCAGGCTGAGTGTGGTCAGAAGTGCAGAAATGTCACAAATTAGAAAAAAGTGTGTGCTTTTATTAAACCTGTAAGTATGGAGCAGACTATTGCTATTTCTGTGAAGTATCCAATGCACAGTGGTTAGAGCCTCATTTACCACCAGCCATGCTGCTTCTGAAAGAAAGAATGGATTTATTTATACGTACAGGTACATCAGCATTCCCATAGATGAGGTTAGTGCACCAGAAACAGTACATGCAAGTGTCATAAAACCAATACTAGATAAACTAAAATAAAGGCTTTATCTTAATGCTAGCTAATAGCAGGGGAGAACAAATCCTTTCCCCAGAGCTGCCCTGCTTGCAGAGAACAACGTTCATGTCAAAGCAATTTGATCCAAGGACTAGTTAGTTGATTCACTTTCCTGTGGCTCTGTTCTAAGAATGAATATCTGAATGTCACCTCGTTACAGTGCTGCAAGATTTATGGCTTATGAAATCCTCATTTCCACCCAGGAGCTGTGAATGTGCTTTCTCATTGCTCCGGCTAGGAGCAGACCAGCAGGTACTGCGGTGCAGGGCTGTTAGTAGGTCACCCTGATAGCTGGAAAAGACTCTTTTATGACAGCTCTGATTTCTGTAGCAAACCCGTCAGCTGGGAATGGCTTGCACACTTGTGTGCTATGAAATGGCCTTGGCGCGCAGGTGAGGAGCAGCCCTGGGAACAAGCAAGGGCAGATGGAAGAACACAGCAGATGGGAGCTGGAGAGGAGCTGCATAGCAAAAACAGACTCTGTGGTCAGCCAGGTCACATTAAAATGTGGCTAAAAACCAGTCACCAAGTGGCAGAACTGTAAAGGATGGAAGTTGTCCAATTAAATTCTCTCTCCTGATAGTTGAGACTGTGACGATTAATTACACCAGGAGCTTCATTAGTTCTCTGTTGCTGTGAATCTCTTTCCTGACGCAGCTGGGGATGGATACAGCCAGGGAGCTGTGGCGAACGGAGGCAGCTTCTGATTTGTTTTAAATGAAATGATTTGTTTTAAATGAAATGTTTCTACGTTTACCATGTGGTTGCTGTTACCTGACTTCAAGGGGTTATTGCCTTTCTAAGGAAGGCTGAGAATGGGGAATGAGTATTCTGGGAAATGGTGGGGAAGTGGGTTTAGGTGTGGGAATAAGCAGGGGGGTTTGGGCTTACCGGGGGTTTGGGTTGGTGAGGTAAATACCAAATAGCTGAGGATTCGCTCCTCGAGGCAAAACGCTTTACTGAAAGTAAACCGAGAAGTTTTAGTTCTCTGATGAGCTGCTGTAATAAAAGCAATAGGAATAGGTGTGGAAAACACTGCCAGTGACGTGAATCCAGGCCGCGCAGCGGCTCCTGGCGTCCGTTCTGGACTGGAGGTGGTCTGGCTGCCTGAGTGGTCCTCCAGGATCTGCTCCTGGGGCTCGCCAGTCTGGTCTTCGTGGGCTCGTTCACAGATCAAGAACAGCAGCAACCCTCACCGTGGTGAGGGCCCTCGCCCGCGAGCAGAGATGTCCTGGCTCTGTGCTTCCCTCTGGTTATATTCCAGCCGGTGTGCCAAGGTTGACCCGTGGCTGAGCGGAGGGCTCTCACCGCCTTGCTATAATGTATTTTGGTGTTCCTTGCTGTCTCCCAGTGATGCTGTTCGTATCGGGGTGAAACTACCTGAGCTGCAGTGTCGCTTAAGCTCCGTGCCAGGGGCACTTTGGATGTAGCAGGAGCAGGTACAGGTCCGTGGGCTGTTCAAGGAGAGCGTCCAGGCTGCTGCTCCAGGCAGTTATAAGGGAAACAGGCACTTCACTTCTGAGCAGCTGGGTCCTCGGGGGTTTGGCTGCATACGTGAGAGATGAGAGCTGTGCCTGGGTGTCCCTCGTTCGCAGAGGGTTGAGGGGATGCTGCAGGACCAGTTCCCAATGTGCTTACAGCTACGTGAGCAACGGTAGACTTGGAGGCCCCATACAGAGCTTTCCGTCTGCTGGAAGGTTATTCCTCGTTCCTCTAAGACTGCACCACCATTTTCTAAGCTTCATTGAGATGAGTCTTAACAAAAGATTGTTTCATATGCCTATTCCTCTTTTTTTTCCTGTTTGCTTTATACCCGAGGTCAGTCTTGGACTCCCTGGTAAAAGAGGCAAACAAGGAAATATGACAGTACTCTCAGAAAAAAACAGTGCTGTGTTTTAAATGGTGACTGTGAAGGGATCACGATGCGCACAATATCATTATTATGTGCGTCTCCTCTACTACTTGAATAAGAAACAGTGAAATATGAAATGGCATCTTGATGTGCTTTATTATATTTGTGGAACAATATCAATGGTTTGACTTTTAAACTTGTCTCATTTAAATGCTAGCTTCCTCTGAGTCTTACCTGGTCTTGTTTTTAGGGGTTCATTTTGCTTATTTAAAAAGGAAAGAAAACAAAACTTTTAAGCCTGCCATCGCAGTAATGACACAACCTCACTCACTTCCCAAAATACCTGCTTGACATTAAGCAGGACAGATGTCCATGCCAGCTGAGTGCCTCGTCTCTATTGGGTTTTGTTCATGGTTAGTAATTGGGGCAAAAAAGCCAGTTTTCCAGAGATGAATAATGAGGAAAGGCATCGAAGCCTGCAGTTCCTCTGGCTAAGCCTCACTGAGCAGTGCTTGCTTGAATGCAGGCTTGAATCTACTTGCATTTCCCACAGCTGTCCAACACCGTGTTTTCTGCTGAAATGGTCCTGGCGTTGCATTTCATGGGGAGGATTTATCTAACTTGGTGACCACGTCTAGGTAAAAAAAAAAAAAAAAAAATTCCTCCTCTTGCCGAAACTGCGGACAGGAGGAGTTCCCAACGCTGATTCGAATGGGGAGGCTGTCCAGGGTGAGGAGTCATCATGCCTCTTTCTGCTCCTTGAAGAAGCCTTGCAGCCTTGCTGCTGGACTGCCCCTTGTTCAGGCAGGCGATTCCCCAACTTGCTGCTGGCCACGTGCTCCATGGAAAGCATCCAGATGCCAGCACTTGCACACGCGCCGCTGTGAGGCCTTGCCCGTCCTCCTGACTCGGTTTTGGTTTCTTGAAGGAGGTCGTCTGGATGCTCCTGTGAATCTCTCATTTATTCTACGCATCATTACGTGCCCCAGCGCTAAGGCCGGTGCACAGGCAGAGCAATAGCTCAGGGTAAGTGACTCAGTAAATAACAGCTGTTTAGCAAAATATAAATGCTGCAAAGAGCAGTTGCTGAACTTTGATGATGGCAGAGATGCACACAAACAAGATCTGCTAGCGGTGCTGATCAGACTGCTAGGAAGGAGTTTGATCACTGTACTTGAAGGCCCTCATTAGCTTGTGTGTTTATAAAGTGCAGAGGCAATGCTACATTCAGGAAAGGCTTTCACAGTCTTTGTCTCCTTAAATTTAGAAATGCCATGATCCCTTCTGTTAAAAAGATGGTTCTAAGGACAAAAAAAAAACCCAAAACAAACAAAAACAAACCAACAAAACCCCAAACCCCAACCTCTATGCTTGAAAGCTAATTACTGTCTACTCTTCAAATGCAGCCAAGTGGGCAGAGTACATTTTAGAAGGGAACAGGTTTCAAGGAAATGCCACTCAGCGCTTGCAACATCTTTTCAGTATCCACAAATGTGCCTTTGAGCAGATACCAGAAGCACTGCTGGGATTAGTGCAGCAGCAGAACAGCGGGGGAAAAAAAACAGTGAGTTCAAAGTCTGGAAAACTTATTTTCTCCTTTTTCCATCTATCAGAGCAAGGGCTACTATTTTTGCTTATTTCACCTATTTTATTGTACCAGCACATTGCAGACTGAGGAGGGAAGGGTAGTCAGCAGCAGGAAGCATGGCACTTTGTCTGTGTGCCACTGCACAGTGCATGACGGCTCCATCCTGGTAGGCAGCCCAAATTCCCAGAGCGCCTGCCTACGCTGCCGGGTGCACGGGGCTCCCCGACGGTGACTGGGAGGACGTCTGAGGTGGAGCCCGGTGGGGAAGAAATCCTCCATACGGATACCACCAGTCAAACTCCCATGTAATGACTTGTGTGGCCTCAGGGGATCGGAGGCACCCCTGTTTTGGAAGCTGTTTCTTGTGCCCTGGGGCCCTGTAAATGGGAATAGAGCTCTATTTGTACAAATCCCCTATGGTTTTGTGCTTATATCCTGGAATATAAACTCCTCTCCTGCACTGGCCTCTTTTATCTGAATATATCCTGTGTGTCTGCTACTGTTCAGACAAAAAAGTCTTTATTGCCGTCACATATATTCGGCAGCCTTCCTTGATCCCAGAAAAGTGCTGTAAGACCTACACATGAAAAGCACTCTAGAAATATAAGAATTTTTCAAACAGTAAATATTGAAAGGGGGAAAAGGTAAGTCTTTGAGACTTGAGTCTTACAAAACAATTTAGCCAGGTTTTCTTGGCATGATTCCTTCTGCAGAAATGGGTATTTCGCCACCCACTGGAGCCAAAAGTCAAGAAGTGGATTAGGTCTGCTGCAATTGCTCTATCCTAATCACTCTTTTATTGCCCTGTGTAGAGCAGAAGGGATATTACAGAGCAGTATTTGGCTGAATGCTAAACCTTGGCAGTCTAGACCCCAGGCTGGTGCAAAGGAGCGTAGTTGCGTTGCTCCCAGTGAATTGGGAGAGGTTCACATCAGCTGAAGCCAGCGCCAGCTGATGATCTGGCCCTGTGTTTAAAGCATCATCGGATTTCAAAACAAAGCAAAACACCACAAATCTGTAGCAGCCCCGTGGTTCTGCCTTAGAGCTGCTCTGGCCCTCTTTGTCCCTTCTGGGCACCCAGTTCGTGAGGGGAGCAGGATCATGCATGGGTCAGATGATCCTCTTATTAAGGGCTCATCTTAGCTGCAGTAATAGCCAGGCAGCAGGCAGACAACGCTCGCTGCTCCTGTGACTCGCTCTCTGGGTTTTGGTGCGTGTGCTCATTTGTTTGCATCTCTTTTTGCTGAAAGTGAGCCCAGGTTGTGGACCACTTGTTCTCCTGAGTTGCAGTAAACTGGCACAGATAATGCTGGATGATGTCTTTAAAGCACAAGACCTCCACGGTTGCGTGGGACAGAGCTTGGAGGGGCACTGCCACGGGGGACAGTCACAAGCAAGGGCCCTGGAGGATCATGGAATGATCCAGGGAGGATCAGTTGCTCCTTCTCGGTTTCCTCATCCTGTTTAAGATCCCTTCTTGCATGAAGATTGGAAACGTAGTAACTGTCTTCATTGCATCTAGACAGCAGCGTGGATGGTACGCCCCAAAACAGATTGCATGCATGCAGTGGGAGCCTGCGGCACAGCAGACTCAGCAGGACTGAACGTGGTTGTTGTTGCAAAGGAGCCAATGATGAAAACTGGCTTTGTCATAAAAATGCAGATAGACATCCCTGTGATAGCCCACTCGGTGGCAAAGTGGCTCCAGCTCATGCCTTTAACCCCTGGATTTCCACCCTTTCTCTAAGTGAGGCTGGTGATGTGTGGTAATTAATACATGTTGAAATGTGACGGATGATGAGGATGGTATTTCTGGGAACTTTTTTCAGCAGCATTTTAAATCTGTTTCCTCCCTCCCTGCAACGCCATTAAAATTTAAGGGGAAAGTGGGAGGAATGGAAGAGAATTTGCTATTAAAGGCTTAATTCATTTTAACCTCAAGCATTAGCTAGAGCTTGTGCAAACCACTGGCAAGGCAATTAAAGTGATTTTTTTTAATGGGTTATTTTTCTCGCCTCATCAGTGTGGGAGCTAAAGATGCCGAACTGTGAGCTGCCTGGGCTAGGGGCCCATCGTTTTACTGTGCTCCTCTGATGCTTAATCCCTGATTGGGTTTCATGCAGGAGCACGAGGCATGACTGAGTCACAAGAGGAAAGGCACAACGATGCCCTTGAACAGAACATGGAGAGCAAAATGTTTGGGCTTCAGTCCCTGGGTCTCAAGCTTGAATCTCTCTTGGAAAAAGAAAAAAATAAAGGACTACTGGCATTGCCGTGTCCAGCTTATTTTGAAGTTGCTGGGTGTTTTGCAGGGTTAAGCTCCAGAGCCACCCAGGTTGCCAGGAGCAGCAAGGCTGTGGTGCCATGTACTGTACAAATCTGCTTAGCGTGCTTGAACTCATCTGGAGGCCAAAGCATCTCCTTTTGGTACTCCCAGGACTTGAGTCAGCTACTTTAAGTCTTGATCAGGCATGTCTACCTACGCCTCTTGGAGTGACAGGTGAAATGCTACCTCTGGGTCTCTGCATAGCAAATAGCTGCTGCATCCCAGGTGACAAAGGATGGCATAGTGGTGGATGGACCTAAAACTCCAGGCTCCTTTAGGGGACATTTCTCTAGCTGTCTCTATAAAGCCTCTGCAGCAGACTCTCCAAACGAACGGGTAAGAGCAAGGAGGAAAGAAGAAGAACCTGAGTTCCAGCTTTTGTAGGGAACAAGCTGCTTATTGTGGGCACGACAGGAGGAGGAATTGCCCATTTCACACCGCCTGGTGTCATTAGATCGTGCAGGCAATTTAAACAGTCATTTAGACCAAGATTAGAAATGTGTTTGTCCATCTTTTTCAAGTTGCCCTCCGCATGCTGCTTTTTTTTGGTGTGCGGAGGTGCGCTGTGCACCTTAGGGCACCAGGCCCAGACCCCCACGGATTTAGCCTGTTTGCTGCGAGTGGCTACGAGAGTCACGTTTGTCTCTCGAAGTAGAACACAGCCCAGGCTTTTCGTTACCTCCAGTGCAGTAGGAGGAAGTCAAAGTGGGAGGAAGCTTGAGTCCATTTCACAACACAGCATTGAAGAAATGCAGGGGCAGGCTCTAGCTAAATTTGTTCCTTGTCTAACTCAGCCAAGAGAAACCAGAGATGAATCTGGCATGTTTTTTCTGTGCCGTGTTCTCTCACTCATTCAGCTACTGCTTGCCTGATGCACCTCTGTTGCCTTGCAGTCTCTCTCCGCATAGGTGGTTAGAGGAATGCTTCCTAAAAATAGCTGTCTGGTTTGATGTCTTTCTGGTATTACTCTGTGTAGCATGAAAAATCTGCTCAGATGGGCTGTCCAGCCCATTGATGTTCCTTTAAAATAAAGTTAAGCCGCATAATCTCATTATGGTAGTAGGCGATTATACTGAGAACAAGTATTAGCAGTGGTCGAGCAACGCCTTTTATTCCCCATGTATGATGGCAATGGCTAAAAGTCACTAGCGGTGTTTTGTTTTTGCGCAGGCTATTTTAGGACCAGGACTTGCAACGTTTTTTTTTCTTTTAATTCTCTAGAAAAGTCTCCCGTGTTATTTTTGACAACGCCAGCACGTTTCTTCCACTGCCGCTGGCTGTCTGCTGTGCCAGCCGCAAGCATCCCATGAGTATGCACCACAGTCTCCCAAAATCTCAAAACTCAGAGGTATTAAAGTGAAGCCTTTTTCCGGGGGGAGAAGCAGGGAAGCTTTGTAGTGCTAAGTTATTAGCCTGGGAATCCTGATCTTCAGCATCTGTTTGCAGCTGTGGGACCTCGTCTCCCTGGCTCTTTGGGGAGTCAGCCCAAGGAGAGAGCTCAAGTCTGGCACGTTCCCTGCCCCGAGTCCCCATCCTTGGGAAGGCCCTGACTCCTTTCGTAAGGGAAAGGCAAACGGGATGTATGATGGCAGACAGACGAGTTATGGAGTTCAGCCATGGAGACCTGCAGTTTTGGCAGTGCTGGGAGACCACGCGGGCCAGAGCTGTGTGCCGGGAAAGCCTGACCGAGTGAGGTGCTTGTATCTGTACGGAGGGAGGGTGAAGGCAGTGTGGACTGGAAACTAGGCTCAAGCCCTTGAACAGGGGTATCGATGCACTCTGGGAGGCTTAATTGCCTGAACCCCTGTATGTGAGAATCTCATAAACGTTTAATACCAAGGGCTGGCTCTATGACAGTCGCCAAATATCACTGAACTTATGGTAAAATACCACGTCTGGACAATCGCATGGATTTACGGTTCGTTCTCTTCAATGTTTGAACCTATGGCGGTGCTGTTTGTGATGGATTGCAGGTCACGATTCCTTGTGTGCGTTATCTTGTTCAACAGATCGTTTGTGCAATAAAATACAGCTCTGCCTGCCTCCCAGCACGTTCTAGCTCACAGCGTGTCTCCGAAACCTAAAGCCTATGGCAAAGAGCAGCGGTCTGAGGCTCTGCTTTGCTCAGCATAAGCACTCCTTGTTCTCAAGGCTGCAAGCAGGCAAGGAGCATAAGCAGTCAGGAGGAAGGTCAGTCCAACGAAGGCTTTCATCAGGCTCCCAGAAGGCTGTTTGTAGGTGGAAGTTGCTGTCGTTTGCTCCTTGACACCTCAAGGATGAAGGAGGCAGGAGCCTGCACTTGAAGGTACACTGCCACTGAGCTGCTGTTGATTCCTTGAGCCTTTAGTGTGTGCGTGGTGCAACACGTGGGGCGTGAAGGGGTGTCACCGTTACAGTTCTGGCTCGGTCACTGGGCAAGGCTCTGCATATCACGTTTTTACCCCCTTTCCTCTCTTACCCAATTGGAAGTCGCTGGAGCAGCTCTCTTCCTGGTGCTTTGGGACTGCAGTAGCGTGGGGACATGGCTGTGGGACTGCAGTGGGAGGAGTGAAGATGGGAGCGTTTTATGAAATGATGTCTGCAGACAAATGCAGTTCTTTTTCTCTCTCTCTAAAGCCTAGCCTCATTGTATTTCTGAGCTAAGCATGCAGACCTGCAAGTGGTCCAGCCCAGGGCCCCAGAATAAACTACAATACAGCATGAGATTTGTCAGTGAACAGGGAGATTAAGGGAGGGGTTAGGCATGCTCCCAGAGACACAAATGCATGCACTTTTGCAAGATGACAGCTTAGTGTGTTGAAATGAAATCTCTAGGGCTGTTTATATAAATATATATATTTTTATATATATATATTTTTTTATCTTTCTACTTTTGCTTACCTTGCTTCAGCCCCACCAGTGATAACGCAGGCAAAATGCAAACCCAGGGCATCTTTGGGAAAGAAGGCCCAGCTCTCTCTGAAGAAGCATCTGGCCTCTAAGCTGCAAAGGTTGGATTATCTCATTTCTTTCTTAGAAGAGGAGATTGTAAATGCCAAACCAAAAGGGCAAAGTGATTAGATATCATGTTTCTACTCTGGTATATGGTTAGTGGAGAGATTTCTGAGTCATTGATTCTAGTAATTGTTGTATTTAAGTAAAGGAAATAATTCTGCTGTTTTAAAGTCAGTATATTTTTAGCCATTAAAAGCAAGCATGATATGGAAACTGCAGCTATTAAACCTGTCGCTGAAGAATGAGCAGGATAGAGGCTACAGGTGCACCAGAGGTACCGGGTGAGACGGCTGTCTGCCTCTTGTGAAGTACTTGACACGGCCAGGAAGGAAAGCTGCTTGTGCAGCGTATGGACCTCAGGGGATGATTGTGAATAACTTGTTAGATGTAAAGCTAGGTTTTTCCAGCTTAACAATAGCGTGTCAAACAAATGTTTTATTTAGATTAATGGCAGAAGGTATGTTGGCTGTTTGGTGTATGCACTAAACCAACATTTGTTCAAGGCATTATCTAGTTGCTCCCTGGCTGCAAACCAGAAAGCCCAATGTTTTCTCACGTGTTCAGTCCCTCTGGGAAAGCGACCTTTCCGCCCTTCTTATCTGTATTCAACAATTTGAAGCTCCTAGCCACGGTTGATTTACTGAGACTGTCTGTCTGACTGGGGGTCAGCTGAGTAGCTTTTCTGCACTATTGAAAATCTGTGCAAGTGTCAGCAAGTTCTTCATTGTTTTCTGTTCTTTCTGTGAACTAATGAGTGTTGTCTGAGTCTTTTTTTTTTTTTTTTTGCTAGTATAATTTGGCCTGGCCACAAGTGTGCTAGCCATTAAAATCAAAGGTCTTATTTTCATGGAAGAGGTTTGGGTAGCATAGGTGGCTTTGTCATATTGAGTGATACTGCTTTCTTCCACTGTGGTGATGTGTATGTGAAAATTTTATATGTTTTTCTACCATGCAAGCCAAGATTCTGGGATCATTTTTATGCTACTTCCCTTTGGCTCTACCTTCTCCTTCAGGCTCTTCCCACACAGTCACACTGAGTCCCCCCCTTTTGTCCGGGGGGACGGGTTCAGTTGCAGCAGAGGTGCAGTCCTATTTGGTGCCTTCTGGCCTTTGGCTGGTCGCAGCACTGCTTGTCTCCTTGCTTCTCACTGGGACCAGGGTTGCTGCGGGTTTCCATTAGAATCTTGGTATTAAAGAAATCTGAAAAATACTATTTTGGGGGAAATAGGTAGGTGATCCGTTCCTGAGCCGAGATGAGACTCCTCAGAGCCAGCAGTGCCGGAGCAGCGGGTGCCATACGTAGCCTCCCCGTCCCTAATTTCTGACTGTTGTGCTAGAAACAGCTCTTGCGTAAGAGGGTCTGATCCTGCCCGGGAGGAGGACTTTGCCTGTCATAATACAAAGGAGCTTCACTCGGAGGAGCTCAGAACAGTAGCCCTCTAATTTGGCAGGTTGCTTTTGTACGGGTCCAAGTGCTGCCTGGTGCCAGCAGCTCAGTGCACAAGCTTGTGCCGCTTCCAGGGGCCTTGGGACAGGACGTCGCCGATGGAGACGCTGGCACGGAGGTAGCTGAGGACACAGCTGCACACCAGCATCACTTGCTCCTTAGCAGGAGGGGCTGATGGGTGGGGATGGAGCCCCCCCACCATGATAGAAACCTCATGGTGCTGCGAGGTCCAAGAGATTTCAAAGCAGAGAACAAGATCCTTCAGTTTTTGGCTTAAGCTGAAGAAAACTAGGAAGACGTTCCTGCCGAACTTAGCAGCGGGAGCCCTTGTTCATTGATGGGAGTGTTTAATTAAGTTTCAGCTTTAAAACTATCGCTGCTCGGGGAGCGTAAGAGCTACAGGAAACTTGCCCGTTTTTCCTTCTACTTCGGTAACTCCACTGCTGTGACGAAGATTTTGAGAGACTCCTTCAAAATGTGCGAGTCCTTCACAGGAGCGCTCTGTGCTGAATTTCCCTTCTGCGCCGGCTTCGTTCACCCAGTGCCGGTCTGCGTGGCATCGTCCGCTCCTTGGGTCTTTGCTTCTTGGCTCCATCGGGGAGGACGTGACCTTTGCTGTGCTTGTGCACCACTGCGCCCAGCAGGGATGGTACTGCAGCACCGATAATGATGAGGCGGTGATAAAGGCCGTTTGAAAGGCTTTTGTAAGGGGAGGAGGCGAGGGAACTGAAAAAATGAATCGCATAACGCTCCTGCCCCATCTGCCCGATATGGGAATCAATAAGCTAAGTCCATACAATGAACGCAGCGGTAAAACCCCTGCTGGACCAGCCTCGCTTTGCAGCACGGTGTTTAATCTTGGGCCCGAGGCTCCTGGTTTGCAGGATCTGGCCCTTTATATTACACGCTCTCAAGCGAGACATCGCTCTGTTATCCTTCTTTAATTAGCACCTGTGGTGCTTTGTTAATAACAGACAGCTTGTTACAACACTTGAGCTTTAATGGATTCCTCCAATGAGAGAGCACGCCAGCGCTTTTAGCAGGTTCAGTAAAAAGGAAAAGCTTCTTACGACAAAGCGTTCAGCTCTTATCCGGGGAGACGCTGGAAGTGCTTGGAGAATTGCACGCGTCTTCTGGAAACGATAGCCGAGAGCCGGTTCGTTTCTCGTAGACAGGGGATGGGAATAAAGTTAGCACTCAGTTCCCCTAAAACTAGTGTCCCTCCCTGCCTTCCGACACTACAGCAAAATCCTTCTATCAAGCTCATAAGCAAAAGATCCCGGTGACTCTGCCGGTATAAACAAACCAGATGTATTCTCCTGCATGTCATCTTCATGTAACCGCAAGTTTTATCACTCCCTGATCCTGACCCTCAGGATAGATCCTCTATTATGCTTTAAGACCTGTCTGCTGTGTTGTATTGCAGTTTGCCCTGAAGCTCCCATTGAATTTGGCTTTTAAAATGGATGGCAGATCATGGCCTCATCAGTTGAAAAACCCTTGGGAATCTGGTTCCTAGTTGCATGAAAATAGACTATGTTTTCCATTATCTGCAGCTAAATGGCATCGCTGCTGTTTTTATGACTGCTGTTGGTCTTTGCAGCTATTTTCTTTAGGCCACTGAAACAATGCTTTCTCATTACAACAGCTTTGCGGATGAGAAGAGAGAAAAACTGGGATTGCTCATGATGAGGCTGGCATCCTGAAATTCCCACTTCGTTGTCTGCAGTGCTCCTCCAGAATCCAGCCCTTTTTTCAGAAAGACATATTTTAGGTAGAGTTAGATGTTTGTTTCCCCATTGCAGTATCTGGGCTTCAGCTGTTCAGATGACTCAGGAGCAGCATCCAGATTGCACACACGCTTTACTTCATTTCTTTAGTGCTTCTAATGAAATAACCAGGCAGAAGTGATGTTTAATTTGGATAATGGAGAGCACTGCTAAAGTAACTCTGGTAGCCCTTCAGAGAAAGTTATTTAACCTTTCATTATGTGATCCTTTGGATTTCCTGTTGTCTCGATTGCCCAAGACAGAGATAAAAAGGACAAATGGAGGCAACTGTCAATTCCCCAGGAACGTGTTGCCTGTTGACAGCTCTGCTGTTGTACCCCTCTCCATATTGTGCAGGAGGTGGGCAGCCAGGGCCAGGTCTTCACTCTCAACGGTTCGGTAAGAGGTGCCATGCCACAACAGTGAGGACAGGAAGGTGGCTTGCCATCTTCCAGGGCCATCCTCTCAGAAGTGATTTCTGCCTTGGCACCTCTGTGATGGTAGAAGGTGCTGCAGGGTCATCACTCAGCAGGGCATTGAAAGAAACTGGGGGGGCCATGGAGCTTGTGGCAGTTTGCTGTCATTTGTATGCCAAAGGGGCTTCTGGGCTCCCCAAGTCCCTCGTTTGCCTGTTGTCTTCTCATCCTACTGGGTAACAGGGACACCATACTCCCACTGTTAGCACACGTCCTTGTGGTGTGGTGGCCAGGACAGGATTTTTTTCATTTTCCATGAGTCCATGTTGTCTTGCTAAAGTTTTCCTTTTAATCTGCAGATGAAATGCATTGTGTAACACACTGGAAGCAAATCGGAATCCAGGTATTGTTATTTTCCACCTTCCCCAGTTTCAGCCTGGAGGAGGAGAATTGCATCTCTACACTGCTGTCTGCTCCAAAACTTTCTGCAAAACATACTTGTCTGCTCATTGGTTAGTTCACATCCAGCCCAACAGTTACTGGGTTTCTCTTGGCGTCCGTTCCCTATTCCAGTCCAGCCACGCGTGCCCCCAGACCCGGCACCATGCCCCTATGCCTTCTGGTGCGGGAGCAGGTTTGAGCAGAGTGGTGGAATTCCCTTGCCACCAGAGGAGTGGGTGAAGGACGCAGAAAGGGGCCTGCAGTGTCATGAGCATGTCATGAGTTAAATCCATGCCTGCTGCAGTAGTGTAGGTGTTACTGCCTGTACCCAGCAAGACACAAAATAAGACTCTTCTCTTTTAGTGATATGCATTGCGTTTTCTCTGTCAGTGCTTCTAGAACTGTACTAATTATTAGTAATTAAGCTGACAAGGCAAAACTTGGTTTCCTTCCATTGCATACAAAAGAAGCCAAAAAGGTGACGGTGGTAGCACTCTCTTCCTCCAAGATTTCTCCCTACCGCCAACCATTTGGCATTCTTCTAGCACAATGTCCCATCCAAGCCTACCTGGTCCCAGCTCTCCCTGTTGCGTTTGGTTCATATTGCTGAAAAGGTTAGAAACGTGCTCAGTTCTGGCTGGCGTAAACTTCCCAGTATGGTGGGGTTGAGAGCTGATATACAGAGACAGAGCTCAAATCCAACATGGCACGTTGCCTTGCTGTCGAAGCTTGTTGGCCCAAGTGCTGTTTCAGATAGGCACAGTTCCCTTTGCCACGAGAAGTTTTTTGCTACTTTTTTCTTGGTTTTCTCTGCTCAGACATCCAGGAAACCTGTGCCTAGACTGAGGTCTTTAGTGCGAGAAGTACGTCCTACTGTCTAGTAGCAGCTGAAATAAAGCAGTCCTGAAGACACATAACTTATGGCTCAAATCGGCAGCTTGATTTGAGGTCCACAGGAGCTGAATGCAAGCTGCTGACACAAGTAAAAGCCCGCTTTATGCCGTCTTCGGAGTTATTTTGCTCTGACGCAGCTAATTCAGGTTAGTTACCGCAAGTTAGAAACACTCCGTTTTTGAGATGGAGAAGCTTACCTTTCAGCACGCTGAAGCCACTCATCAGGTCAGCACGCTGACCACTCATCAGGTCAACGTCTGCCCTTGGATCTCACTGTCAGTCTTGAGACCCCACCACTGCCTTTGCGGTGTTTACGCAATACATACTCCTTTTTTGCAGTGGCGTAGCTGGATTTGCAATGCATGAATAACTTTCCCACCGAGATTCGCAGATGGCTTTCTTCTGGTTACCTGTCTGATTCAACTTGCTGTCCTTGCAAAGCCTAGGCATTTGTTTGCCTTCCTTTCTCCTTGTTGTTCCTCTTTTTTCCCTCCTGTGACTTTACAATCTAAAGCATCTTTCTGACTTTGCATTGCCCACTTAATGGCTGCAAGAGCTGATTTATCTGTTCAATACTTGCATTCAGAAGCCAGCATTAGATAATTGCTGGATTGAAGAGAGGCTGTAATTATTTTTGCTTCTAACTACAGGAGCGAGCAGTGTTTGCCAAACTGTTTGGTAACTGCTGGCAGATGCTTTTCAGAGGGTATCCCTGGACCGCCTGCATCTCTCCTCCGTGTCATATGTTCCATATATCTTTATTTTAACCATTAAGTGCTTCCCTCTTCAAATACCTACTCCACGTTGGCCCGATCCATTACATTTCTCCTCGTTCATGAGGCCCATGTTTAATGATTAATTGTAGCAAGCCGAAACAAAGCTTAACATTTAATGTTTTCCATATCATTACTTTCTGTAAGTTCTGTTAGAGGACAGAGAACAGAAGGGTTTCAGGAAGGATTCCCTGGTGTTTACAGAGAATGCTGTTAAACGCACAGTAAAGTAACCGGCTGTGAGCCCGCTGTCGGGTTAATGGAGCAGCCCTGATGATGAAGGGTTATAACAAAGAGGCCTTAATCTGGCGTGAAGAACACAACAGGAGCAGATTCACTTTAATTTTTTTTTCTTCCTTTCCTCTTAGTGTCATTTAGACCAGTTGCTAATCTGGAGCATCTTTGTGCAAAGCCTCCAGCTTTGTCACTGTGACCTTGTACCTGCAGGTGCTCCTGGCTGCGAGACTTCAGAGAGGCCCGAAAGCCCTAGATGCGGCTGGTGCAAGGCATTCGTTGGCATAAGGAACCTGTGGCAACACGTACATGCAGCAAAATGATCTAGGAAGAGATGGGAGCGTTTGGGAGCAGCGTGTGTGTGGTTTGGGGTGGTTTTGTAGCGTAGCCAGACAAGAGACGTTTTCTCGGCTCCTTCAAATTCATACGAGTCAGCAGGAAAATGTGGTAGGTTGAAAGCGTTGATGAGCTGAACATCTGGAAAAAAAAAAAACCCAGTGATTTCCTAATGTTTCATTCCTTGTGTTTAATTTCCTTTCTAAACGAAGTGGTTGCAGATCAAAAATTGCAATGTTTTGTCTTGAAAACTGGTAGCGCTCTGACAGCTTTGAACCCTCTTTTCCTAACTGGAAGATATGGCAGAGGCAGTCGTTTTCCCCTAGACCACTTCTGCATGGAAGATGTGACGTTTTCCCGTGGAAAATAACATCTTGTCAGGAAAAGATTCCTGATCATCCACATTTCCATCATGATTCTTTTTGGCTGTTTCAAAGCACTATGTAAACATTGTTCAAATCCTTTGAAACTTCATTATTATAATAATTATTATAATATAGGGGGAAAAAAGGCAGATAATGGCTAGCTCAGGAAAGCAATAACTGATGGATGTTTAGCTACAGCCAACTGCTACTTTACCTGATTTTGAGGAAATCTTTGCTAATTTGAAACCCCACTGATGGTCGTGCAGTTAGACTTATCTCTGGCGTCTCGTTTGGATTTTTGTTGCGCTCATTTATTGTTCCTGGGCACGACTGATTTCCTTCAGTGAATATCGGGATCTTCTGTGCCTCTGCGTAAATCTGCATCTCTGTCTCCAAGAGCAGTCAGTATTTACCCGTTGGAGCCTTTACAGCTGTGCGAGTGAGGGATCCGTAGTGGTGGAGGGACAATCAGCACGGTGGCTCAGTTGCTCGTGGCTCACCGGGGGAGCACGAGGCCCTCACTGTCCTCCCCGGCTCTGGCCACGAGATGGGCTTGCACCGCTGGAGCAGAGGGAGTCACGGCACTAAGACACACTTCTTGGGTGGGATGGTTCCACGTCAGCCCCGTCCCTGTCACCCCTGGGCTGAAGACAGGTAACAAGTCACTTATCATTTTAGCAGATGCTCCTCTGCCTTTTTAAAAGCCAGTGTATCTTGTTAAGAGGTTCCTCTGGCTCTCATGGGAGTATGTTGTTAGCACAGCTGAAATGCAGAGAGGCTTTGAAACACAGTTTTATGCTCGTGAGATGCCACAACACTCTGGCTTTGCTCACCTGATTTGCATTGGGTCGTGGCAAAGAGAAGTGAGCTCTCCAGTGAGTGAAACACAGATGCAACTTGGGTGTTTTCTCAGGATCTTAACTGAATGAGAACAGGGATATATTCCAGGTCTGTCAAGAATACAGGGAGCACTGGAGGCCTCCAGCTGACCTGTGATGTGTTACATGTGTTTGTATCTTGGGTTTCATATTCATTTGTTCCAGCTTGTTAATGCTGAGGGTATTATGAACTCTTTTCCTATTAAAAGAAAAAAAATATTTTATCATTTGGATTATATCTCTATATATGTGTGTGTATATATATATATATATATATATATATATATATTCAGCTGTATTTGCAAAAGGGGCCAGAAGACCCTGTATTTGATTGGAGGAGTTCTTTGGTCTCAGTGAAACCTCCAGGAAGAGATTAGCAAAAAATCGACCAAGAAAAAGAGGCTGTAGCTCTAAGCCAGTGAACTGGAGTTGTGAATTTTGCAATTTTAGTAATGAAATCTGCCAGCAAAGGATCTGTCTGATCTGCTTTTATAGTGATTCTGAGAGTAACTCAAAGCTTGTGCTGCTTCTAAAAGCTCACTCTTCATTTCATTTGGGTGGTGAAAGGGAAGGCTAGGGGAGTCGTGGGTGCTTTTTAATGCTCAGCATGCTCTTTGAGTTTGGTGGAGGGCTGCACCCGTTCGTGTGGGGAAAGGGGGGAACCAGATGCAGTGCCAGAAATAAATGCCCTTTGCTGTGGGGAAATGGGAGTTGAGAAGCCGATTCCAGCAGTGTTTCAAAACGACACTTGTCTGCTCTCTCCTGCGTGCCTGTCTCTGAAGCTTTGCTAGCCCTGGCCTTTGCGCTGAAGGACAATGTGTTCTAGCTAAGCGTGGAGGAAAATGCTGCTAGCACCTTCCTAGTCAACCAGAACAGGTTCCCACGCAGCCTTGCCAAGAGCCTGCAGGGTCATTAGGTGGCAAAAATAACAAGCAGGGACGCAGGAGAAGCCTGTCCGTGCTCTGCTTCCTAGTTGCTGTCTTCCCAGCTGAAGCGCTTGTGAGTCTCAGGAACAGCATGGAGGATTCGACTTGGAAACAGCACCATTTGCAAGAGGTTCTTCAAGCTGCAGGTCCTGCAGAAATAATTGAATTTCCTTGATGACTTAAATGGAAGCTGGCTTATGCCTCTGGATGGAATAGCTACTAAACTTGGGCAGATGGGGGAAATTAGTTTCCTGAAATTAAGGGAAAAACCAATGACTTCATTTCGTTCTATCACTTGGTGTCAGTTGTTCAGTGTATGTGCTAGCAGACAGGACTACCTGTGAGCTGCAGCTACCAAGAGTGTATTTTACCTGCTTCAGTATCTGAAGTTAATCCTTTAATTGGTTAGTAACACGGCTGACGGCAATAGCAGATGTCAGTGTGTGGCGTAAGGGTAAAGGTCAGGGCTTTGGTTTGGTATCCCTGGAAAACTGTAACTTTTGGGATTCCATGTTTTCCCCGTGTTTGAAGTTCACAACTCATAACAGCATCATCTCAGCGTTTTTTCCTAAATGCTCTGTTTTGTTTGTGTTGTGGCTGCATCTCTCTGGGTTATATCTGTCATTCTGCGTGATGTGAAATGACGTCTATAATTACTGCGCTGTACAAACATGGATGCGTTCTGAGGCCGGGTAGTCTATATATCTAGAATTGAAATCTGCCCTTGGACATCATGTCGAAAAGGACATCTAAGAGAGTCTGATTGCTGAAAATCACCAGAAACCAGCTACTGCATGCCCGTCTGCTTCTGAAGGTCACTAGATAATGAAGAGATCATGGACTATCAAGCAAAACCAGGGCAGCTGCCTCACAGTAGGTGTTTTCCTACCATTTTGTAAAACATTTTTACATATATAATACTCAGAGGCAGGGGTCTTTGGGTGTCCTGCAGCAGCAGGGCCAGCCCTTGCCCACCTGAGGAGCAAGCCCCATATGGCATCACCCTCAGGTGCACAGATAGGAGAAGATAGGCACAAGGCGATAGCAAGAGCACACACCTTCACGAAGGGCGAAGGAGCAGCAGAGAGGGCCTCGGGTTGGGTGGGGAAGTGGAGAGAGCAGCCAAGGGGCAAGAGGTCAAGGGACACCCTGGCTGGAGCAGTGGTCCCTGGGCAGCAACAGCATCTGGTGGGTAACGTGGAGGGGAAGCTGGAGGTGGGTGTGCCTCTGTGTCCCCAGGGACCCTGGAAGGGCACTAGCAGAGGCTGAGCAGTCATTGCACTTTGCACCCATAAATATGCATTGTGTATGAGAGACGCTGATCTTGCAGTCAGGCAGCTCATGCTGGGTGTGAAGATCTAGATTCGAGTCCTTGCTCCAGCCATGCCAAAGAGATTTGAGCCTTGTGAACTGCTCTAACCATTGGGCTGCTTTTACTCTGGTGTGGAAGAAAAGCCTATCTCTTTGGAGGCAAGATTTTATCTCTTATTCCAGGTTTCAGTACCTCCCTCTACTTATTATGTTCCTGCCTCTTTCCTTGGCTGTTTATTGCCATCTAATTCAGGGAATTCCCCGGTCAGCTGTTCTGAAGAGCTGTTCCTTAAGATATCCAACTCACCCAGTAAATTGCCGTGGTCCACAGCTCACAAAAGATGAGTCTGCTAAGCAGCTTGGTTAAGCATGTAAATAGGATCTAGCCCAAGGACCTTTTATGGCCATCATGAGGGGTAACGTCTGAGCATCTTTAGAGGAACTTGTGACCGGCAAAGAGAGACAACCTTTGAATTTGAAAGCAAATGTGAAATATATGTTATATTGCAAGAAACTGCCATTTGGCTGCAAGTCTTGGGTTTAACACCTCTGCTTTATAAAGGTGGTGCTGAGAATCCACATGGTTTCCAAAAGTGTTTGTCACGTCAGAAAGTGTTCTTAAGTCATACAAAATTATTGAACATGTGAGATATTTTCTGCGATCCTGAGGACTGGAGGACTGGATTAGTCAGTAACGAACGACTGAGGAGAGAGAGACCCAGAGTACGCTGACTGGTCTGAACTTTCCTAATTAGACTGTTAGAAGAGAAGTGTTAGCTGTTCTGTAGACTCTGGCAAAAGAAATGTACTGTCACACATGACAAGGGCCTCTGTACTTGGCTTAATGGTGAAAAGTACTTTAGAGAAATCAAAGCTATTTTGTGAAAAGCTATTCATCTAATGTTATTTTATGGTGCTGATGTCTCAGAAATCAGCTAAAAAAGCCTCTGTTTAGCATTGTTAGAAAGACAAGAAGTTAGATTTCCGTTTGAGGGTCCTCATCAGAAAGCTGCTCAGACCGCAGCCTGGGCCCAAGCAGCTGCAAGGAGGATTTGCACTGGTGTCTGAGGTTAACGCAGAGAGAAATCCCAGTGTGGCTATCAGACACAGATCAGCTCCTGAGTATCGACCTCTGGGCTTTCTTACCAGGATCTCAAGGACCTGCTGAGCAGGCTTACAAGGAAGACTGTCAGAAGTCTCTTCTGGGAGGTGAAAGGAGGAGATGTTTGCTGTGCCCTGTCACGAGTCACTTGCCACCAGATTGAACTTGG
Organism: Struthio camelus; assembly: GCF_040807025.1. NCBI lineage: Eukaryota > Metazoa > Chordata > Aves > Struthioniformes > Struthionidae > Struthio > Struthio camelus. Next base: position 86,494,049 of record NC_090982.1, read on the forward strand.
GTTGCTGAAACTTCTTGGTAGCTCCTTGCCTGTTTCCTGGGCTAAAAACTGGCCACCTGGGTAAAATCTCTGAGTCTCTCTCCTGCCCCCCTAGCTGCAGGGTATGGGCGAGGTGCTCAGCGCCTACTGATGCATTTAATGGCAGGCTGTCACTGATCTTGAAAGCCGAGTCCCTAAACACCCTCTCCTGCAGGGGTGGAGCTCACTCTTTACTCCAGAGAGGTTATCCAAAAGGTGGATCTCAAACCAGGAGCGCTACTTCAAGGGTTTTCTTGGAAGCGTTGGTGTAAGGATGCTCAGCTCTGTGATGCAAAGTGCTTGTGGGGCAGATCTCCCCGTGAGAAACACGCTGCGTTTCCTTGCCAGCCATGCCGCAGGGGCTTAGGGCTTTTTTTTTTTTCTTTTAATGAATTTTTTGCTTCTTTTATTCTTGAGGCTTTTTTAAAGGGTTGACTGATCATTATGGGTCAAAAACTAACTGGAGAAAAATCTTCATTGTGAAAGAAGCCTCATAAAAATGCGTTGTTAGAGGCGTAGGAAGGAGTGCTGTAAGAATCACCAGCATGGTTAGACTCCAAGATCTTAGATCCCGTCGCTCTCTTTGAGGTTGTTGCCAAGGGTGGAAGGGATCCCAGCGTGTTTCCCATCTTTGGAAGCCTCTGGGAGAGGCCGTTAGGGTCTTTGCAGCCGCCAGGATCGGCAGGCCTGCGAAGCTGATGTAGCCACCCCATATCTGGCTTAGCAGCCAGGAAGCTCGGTGCCCATTCTCTCTCCTCTGCTTTCAGTGTTTATCCAGTGCTTCATCCCTCTTGCGTTTTCTCAGCCCTATTTTCCCAGTGATGCTGCCCTTTTCTTAAGGGGAAGTGACTTTGCAACCAGCGTGAGCACATTATGGGTTGTGCGTGTACCAGGAAGCAGGCTGTCCTCACACCTCTCCCACAGCTATTAAAAAAAAAATTATTTGGAAAACAGTTTCAGAAGTACACAGGGAGGGAGAAATTCATCTCAGCTTGAGGCCTGACGGGCAGCTTGAGCGGCTTCGGTCACACTCCACTGTCAGCGGGGTCTGTGATTGTGCTTGGGACAGGAGGATGGCATCAACTCTTTTGGTGCCAGCCACACTGAGACTGACCTAAATTGATCGTGACACTGCAGCCTTGCCTAACTTTAGCTTTCCAGAAGGTGGGATATGGCTTTAGCTGTTTGGGTAAGCTCGCCTGGTTATTAGTGGCTAGTTGGGCAGTCCAAGAAAGGAGTTCATCTCCTGGTCTTAGAAAGCTGCCTGAGGATGGAAGCATAGGAGGTGAGTAGAGCTCTCTCCATTGGTTGAACATGAGCAAATGTTTGACTTGGGAATTGTAAATGTAGCTAAAATTACCCCCACCCTGTGCGTTAGGGACATCTGCACAACTGGGAATCTATTAACTGGGACGTCATGCGTCTTTTAGGCTTATGTCCCAAAAGTGGTGCCTGCCCTGCTGGTGTCAACAGACTAATTCTCCTTTCATGCAGGCTTTAAGGTGTTATTTGTGATTGCTGCAGGAGTGAACCGGGCACGATCAAACAGCGTCTCTGGGAAGTGGCAGCAGGAGCCACGTAGGAGGAGTTTTGCAGTGAAGCAGGACTTCTTGGCTTCGCGCTGCTCTGCGGAGCAGAGTCATCCAGTGAAGTGCGTCCCACGTTTTTGCAACAACAGGCCACCGTCGAACTTCCCACGTCCACCACCCTTGGGAAAGTTACCGCTTCCCCTGAGCCTAGGGGCTAGTGGCATCCCTGTGGCACAGCCTTGCTGGCGTCACCGGCCCGAGGACCCCACATGGGGAGGCCTCTTGACCTGGAAGCTGTGACCGCTTCTTCCTGAAGTCTGGCCACGTTTCTGCTTTTGAGTCTGTATGCAATGGTAAACAGCCAACTGGAGACATCCAGGGGCAGGGATTTGAAGGTGTTGAGCACTTTCTCCTCCGTGGGTATCCAGTGCTCTTGAAAGCCAGGCTGCAGAGGTCTCAAGTCGGAAACTGAAATGAGAATAGCACCTGAAAATGATCAGAATAATTGAGCGGGCTGACCCGCAATCGCTCTGTGTGGTATGTAGAACAAGGAGTATGGCCTAACTGACTTAACCTCAAGGGGTATTTTTACAGTACTTTATGAAGCCTGAATAGCATTAGAAAGGAGACCTTTTAAACTTAGCTCTCAGGACGATACCCTGAACAGCATGAGTACACGTTTGCTGTCAGCACGCTCTCCGTGATGGGCAGTAGGTGCGTGGCACAAGCGGCAGAGAGGTGAGCTGACACGGTGTGGGGGGGAGTCGAACGTGCGCAGACGCCGCTGGTGTGTGGCTGCGCTGGTAAGAGGTGAGCAGCGAGGGATGGAGGGGGTGGACGCCGTGCTTTGCCTAGGATTAGCTCTGGGGGGATGGCCTCGCGGTCTCCTGCTGTGGCCGCACATTGGTGAGAGCGTTGCTGGCCCAGGAACTGGGCAGGGGCAGGGGTGAGGGCAGCTGACTGCCCCGTGCTGTCACAGGAATGAGGAGGAGGCTGAATTACTGGAAAGCTTCCTGCATGCGGCAGGGAAACAGCCGCTCTCCCTGGATTTTAGGAGCAGGTAGCAATCTGGCACAGAGCAGCAAGGGCAGGCTGTAAGGAGAGATTCATGCAAGTTTTGTGCATCTCTGGGGGAGGGTTTGGCAGGACGTTTGCAGGTATGTGAGGGCCAGAGGGGTCCTGCAGTGTGCTGTTGCTTTGCAGAATACAGTTTAGAGCGTAGCAGATCCTCCATGCCCATAGGTGCCCCTAGCGTGGCACAGCAGGGCAGGGAGAGGACCCAAAGCATGGGTTGCGATTCTCAGAATAGCCGGTAGTGACATTTCCATGGACATCAGGGCAAGCAGAGTTAGAACGAAGAAGAGGACCTCGAAGACTCTGCTGGAACACCTCACTGCCACGGGCCGTGCAGACCATCAGGGCAAGCAGAGTTAGAACGAAGAAGAGGACCTCGAAGACTCTGCTGGAACACCTCACTGCCACGGGCCGTGCAGACCCCTGGGTAACGCCGTGCAGTGCTCTGCTGGGGAGCTCTGTCAGAGGCAGCACCATCTTTCTGAAGGACACTGATTCTTAAGGTTGCCCGGCATATGTCTGAAGATTTACGGTCTAGCTAGAAAGACAAGCACTTGGCTAGTGAGTATATTTGATGAGTTAATTATAATGCATTTTGCACTTATATATGCAAAGTGCTTTTTGTTTGAAAGCTCTTAAAATATTTAGAGGACGTCAGTGTCTTGTCACCTACCATGCTTAGCGATTGCCAAAAACCTATTCATGAATAAAGCGCAGATAGATTTTCCAGATTTATGATTGGCATTTGGTGCTGTCATAATGATTTAAGACTTGGGTATCATGGGGAAGAAGGCCAGCGTCAGACTGCTGAAGCATGCAGCCTTCGTTTCGAGTTATCCAGCAGGTGGGTGGATGCGCTTCGCGGGTGTCAAATCCTTTACTGTTGTAAGCAACCCCATGGCTGTTCTCCATGGGAGACAGTGTCAGTCGCCTGCCAAGAGCCTAGAGGTCGCATCGAGTTTGGGTATGCATTCGTATACTGCAATTTAGAAAAAAAATGTGTCTTTTGGCTTCCTTATGGCCGAGTAGGAATTGCTGGTGATCGGAGTTCACCCCAGCTAGTTGCTGTCCTGCTAAGTTCTCCTGACCCCGGGCTGAAAGGCTCGGAGCCCGCCGAGGGGTCACCCCAGAGCCCAGTGTCCTGGCGGAATTACACGTATGGCCAAAAAAGAGGGCTGACCTTCCCACAGCCGCACTGCGAGCCAGGGTTTGGAGGCGAAAACACGTTAGAGCGAGAGAGGGGCATCGTAGCTCATCTCTTTCCGCAACGTTTGCCTTGCCCGTCGGCTGCACCAGCCGAGGCCGCCGAGCTGAGCGGGAGGGAGCGGGCGAGGGAAAGCCGGATGCGACGCGGAGGCCTGTTTCGCTTGGCCGAGGGCTGTGTTTTGCTCCTTCCTGCTGGCCCTGGAGCCCGCACCTAGATGACTGCAGCCGGGAGCAATGCCGTGTGCGTTCGCTTAGCAAAGCTGACCTGACTGGCGTGGAATTATTTGCCCCGTTTCTCCCTCCCCCCATCCCCATTTAATCCTACAGAACTGCACTGAATTCCCAGCTATCATCTTTGTCAGTGTTTTCCAGCTTCCGAAAGGCTGAAAAACCACAAGCAGATCTTAGCTGCCTGCAGCCCCGCGTCCAAGAAGTCACTGCGGGCTCTGTGGAGACAACGGGAAGCTGTGCTGTACACGCTGTACCACGGCAGCGAGCCCAGGTCGCAGCATCTTGGTGCTGAACACGTCCTTATGAAGGACACAGTGACAAATGAAGTCAACTTATATTTTCGCACCGGGTTTTCCCACCTCTGTATTTATCACTGGCAAAGCTGATGCAGAGGCAGAGGGATTCCTGCCCTCTCGGCGCGGGCTGCGTGCAGAGCAGCGCTCCGCCGAGCCAAGCGCCTGACCTGCCGTCTCAGCCTCTGCTGATGAGCAGCAAATCCCCGCGCTCAGGATGACACGAGTCGTCCATCTTAATGAAGACGTTCTCCTCCTTTCCCTGGAACGTGCTGCGTACCATTAGCGTTTCTGGAGGGGAAACGAGCTCTGTGTCGTTAGCCTCCTCTTGCACCCTGATCTGAAAAACTCACGAGATTCTTTCGTGACCGCCGCACTAAAAGCGAGTGGTTTGTCAGCGCGATGCAAGAGCTTGGCAGCTACCCGCCTTTGCAGGCGCGAAGCCAGTGGCATCCACAGGCTGCTGCTGAGCTTCACTGTGGGACCTCTCTGACCCAAAAACAAGCTTGGCGAGGCCTGCAGCGCTCGTAAGAGATGCCTCCTTTTCCTAAGTGATTTGCCCGGGCGCACGGAGGAGGTGGCAGTGCAGAACTTTAAATCCAGGTCTGACAAGACCACGTCAGGCTCCTTTATTCAGGTGCAGCTCCTGGCTTGCGTCCCAGAGGTGGGTTTCTTTCAGAGACAGGTGGAGGGCTTCTTTTTTGTGCTGTTCGCGTCCCCATCAGTAAAGCTTATAAATTGTGTTAGGTTCCTTTCAGATGAAAGGCGCTGCAGAAATGTAAGATCATTATTGCAGCTTGGCAACTGAGGCAATTTTTTTACCTACCTTAGCTGGTGCAGAGCACAGATACGAGTCACGTGTTGGTTGGAAACACTTTTCCGCTTGCATTTGCATACAAAAGAGCAAAAAAAAAAAAAAAAACCTGGGAAATTGTTGTTTTTAAGCCAAAATTATATTCATTGCAAACTGAAGAAAACTATGGCATTCTTTGCCTTCAGTTGCTTAGCAGGAAAGGCATTGCACACCTCATGTACTGCTAATGTAATTTTCTTGCAGTTCAGTTAAACATGTTTGTGCTAAGTGGGCAATTGGAGACATCAGTGTGTTATTGAACCTTAGCCTTCTGCAAATCACCTCATAAAATTTTCAAACAGATTAAAAAAAGCGCAGCAAAATGAAAAGCAAGCGTTATCAGTTCTCTGTGTATTTCAGCCCAAAAAGGAAAGATTAACCATCTGAAAAACGTTGGTAATGATGGGTACATTTGGAGGGCATAACTAAGTAACGAATTTCCAAAAGGTCACAGTTTTGCTCGTGTTTAACCTTCAAGAAGAGAGCATTTACATATTCAGTGTTATTATCAAATGAACCAATCTCTTCTTTTCTTGCAGGACACGGGTTGCAACCTGCTGAGGGGTAGCCAGACGGTACAATGCAGGAACCTCCTCCAACGATAAATGTTCCAACTGGCTCTAAAGATCGAATGACGCTTGGGTTCGCTAACAAAAGACATGCAAGGGATGACGAACGTGGAAGCCTACTGCACTGAACACAGCTGATAGAAAGTGAGTTTCAGTCCGAAAAGCATTTACTTCTGTCCAGATTGATACCTGCCAACAGGAAAATGGAGCGCGTCTGCAAAGAAGGAGGGACGATGAGAACTGCAAAGCCGTGCTGATTTCCAAGGAGCCGAAATCCAGGCCCTGGCTGCGCTTCGCTGGTCCGAGTGACGCTGTCGCACCGCGCCTCACAGGCAGAAAGGCTCTTGGGGCAGCGAAGGGGCTATGGGACAGCTCTGGGCTCTGCCTCGCTGCAGCGGGCTCGGCGCTGGCTGCACCGCAGGGCGACTGCCCTTGGACTGAGACTGCGGGGACGGGACGTTTGTCAGCACGAGCAAGCCCATCGTTTCGGCATTGTTTTGGAGACTTCAGAGACGAAAAAGAAGAAAGTGGCTGAAACATTTAGTAGCACTGATCTTTAAGTAACTAGAAAAATCACCTTTCTATGTTTTGATAGAGCTATTTCTTCACTGCATTTGGAATACCACGCTGTTTGGAAAGTCTCCTCTACCCCTTGATCCTTTATCCATTTTAAAACATTTTGTTTGTGTTTGTGTGTGTGTTTGTGTGCTCTTGTCTATTTTTAGTGTGTCTGCGTGTCAGGAACCTTCTCATCTTGTAATCATGGGCTCAGAGCGAGAAATCTCCCAAGCATCTGTGAGTAATAATGACCTGCTTTATTTCAAAACATATTTGTGATCTGGAAGTTCTTTGACTCTCCCAGTTTTTCAAGTGACGCAGAAGAAAAGCCGAAAGAGGACTGAGCCCGCGATGGCAGAGAAGTGCGACTGTATTGCCAGCATGTACGGGTACGATCTAGGCTGCCGCTTCATTAATTTCCGGCCCTTGGGCTTTGGTGCGAATGGACTGGTGCTGTCAGCCCTTGACAGCAAGAGCTGCCGCAAAGTTGCCGTGAAGAAGATCACCATCAGTGATGCGCAGAGTATGAAACACGCCTTCCGGGAGATCAAAATCATCCGCAGGCTGGACCACGACAACATTGTGAAGGTGTATGAGGTGCTGGGACCGAAGGGGACCAACCTGCACGGAGACTTTTTCAAGTTTAACATGGTGTACATCGTTCAGGAGTACATGGAGACAGACCTGGCTCGGCTACTGGAGCAGGGGAAGCTCACCGAGGAGCATGCCAAGCTCTTCATGTACCAGCTGCTCCGAGGGCTGAAGTACATCCATTCGGCTAACGTGCTCCACAGAGACCTGAAGCCGGCCAATATTTTCATCAGCACGGAGGACCTGGTGTTGAAGATTGGTGATTTTGGGCTAGCCAGAATTGTGGATCAACATTACTCGCATAAGGTACGTGACACAAACTCACCAAGATTGTTTCTCTTTTCACGAGTTGCTGTTCAGGATGGGCAGATGTTGAAATCAAATCGCCTGGATGCTCTTGCTCCCGGCCACGTGAGGAGCCAGCCCCATGGTCACCTCCGCTCTTGTGGGTAGCAACCTTGGTTGCAGTCACGCTGTACCGGTTGAGCCCTAGCTAGTTCCTCATTTAACACTGCTGTGTGAGGAGATTGAGCAGCTTGGGTGTTTGCCTGCCTGCATTTGTGCTTCTCCGGTCCTCTGACATGTGCATGTGTGTAGCAGAAGCAACAGGACCAAAGCATTTCTTATCAGGAGAAACTATTCACTGAGCCTCTTCGGGGCACCTGCCAGTGCTATTAGGATTCTTGCTGTTAGTATTTGCGCTCCCTTTTCTAAACCATGAGGTTTTTTCTGGGTGTTAGTTCATGGGTTCAGCGCTGCCAAGCACGTTGCAGGTTCAGGGCAAAGCAGTTCTCGAGCTCTGCGAAGTGAGGCACAGGCACCATACCTCTTCAAGTGCCATTCAGATTTTTTTTGCTGCTTTATATCAGGCTGCTGCTTTTCTTCCATCGCAGTAATGGCCTATGGGGGTTATGTGTTTGCTTGTTTTGTTTAAATGACTAAACTTGGTGTTTCTTGCTTTGCCTCTTTTATAAAACGTGAGCCGTCATTCATCCCTGCAACAGAAGTACGTGAAAAGGGTATCTGACTCTTGTTAATAGACATTGTATTTGTTTTTATCCTCATTTTTGTGCCAAATGTCCTTGATTTTTCATTTGCAGAATGTTTCTTCTTCCAGCATTTCGCTCCACATCCTAGCTGGCATCAGCCATTGCACAACTGGGAACCAGATCTTGTCATGCCGATCAGATTTGCTGCTGTCTCTCTCCGTGTGTGTTCCTCTGCAGAGAGATCACAGAAGAGGATTTCTCTGCTGTCCCTCCTCCGCTCAATCGCACTGTTAAAACTGTGGCGCCTCTGGGATGAGTTTACAGTAGGATGAGGCTCATTAGTGCTGTATGTGCATTGCTGAGCAAATACTTAGAGAGCAGCTTAGCGAAACTCCCCTGGCATCCCCTCCAGCTGTAGCACAGTCGAGTGACCTAGCAGATGGGAAGACACCCTGCCAGTTTATGCAAGTATTTACCAAACCTAGGAACTGCCACAGTGGAGGTTGCTTGGTGTGGTCCTTTGTGCGTATCTGGTCTGAGCGTCTTTCCCCATATGATGATGTACGCTTCCCCCAGCCCCGCAAGAGAGACGCTGTTCTGTTCAGCACGCAAGCTTGGTCTGCTCTAGGCTCAGCGAGGGCTCTGAAGCGGAAGAGAAGGCTATTTGTGGCAGGATCCTCTTGCGTCATTTTTTGCATAATGTAGGAGGTGTGGGTTAATGCAGGATTGATTGCATGTGGACTGCTAGAGCAGGTCAGCGTTGCTGTACAGAGCGGGTGTCCGTGTTGCCTAAACTGGTCTTTTTAGAGAGTCGCTAGCAGCATGCTTTTTGTTTTCTGAGATCAACTAGAGACAAGCCTATGTAAGAAAATGTTTTCCTTTCTTAAAATTTATTTAAAGCTCTTCTTGTGCATTGGCTTAAATTCGAGGCGTTTCATGGTTTTTAAGACAAAAGCTGGCTGCAGGGCCCATACCCCAGAACAGCCCACAGTCTGTTGCTGACGTGCTAGGTGGTGAGGACACGGGTACGGTCTTTTCTCCTCTGTCAGATTTGATTCTAGGCGCTAGGCAGCAGAAGACAGTTTCTATTTGTTTTCGCACTCCTCTGTTTGTATAAGCGCACCAAGGAACCATGTACCTATAGAGCTGGGGAGGCCAGGCATGCACCTGAGAAGTCAGAAGGTACAAGCTAATTGGGTGTGAAGCATCTGCAGCCATAGACGCCATAGGGAAGCCCACGAGGAAATGAATCACTGGGTTTTCACAGTGATCGTGAGGCATCAGTGGCGGGTGGTAAACAGGCCCTGGCCACCAACAGGGTAAGCAAGTTATTGAAGAGGTGCTCATTGATTGCCGTCAACGCTGATGATGCCACACGTGCCGTCCCAGGAAGCTGCTTGACGGGCTCTGGGCAGCGCAGATCTGGGGATGTGCAAAAGGGCGGTCGGGTGTCGTTCCAAAAAGGGTGTGACGGATATTGGTTTCAGCCAGTTCAGTCAGAGGCAGGGATGCTGGGGAGAGCCAGTTAAAACAGTGCGTAGAGACAAGCAAGCAGAAAAGCTGCACCTGAAGTCTGAGTTGTGGCATGTGGAAGTGATGAATATTTGAATTTGAAACTTTAATGGTGCGGGCCAAAGAGCAGGAGTTAGGCAGGAGCAACCTTTGGTTTGTTAGCAGCTGAGCCAACAACTCCATGTTTCTGCAAGTAGTTCAAGATTGTCTCATAGGGGATAATCCCAAGGGAGGGAGGCTGCCTCCAGCTCTAATATTTCTGAAGTCCGCTCTCTCCCCGGGGCTCCTAGCGCCTACGGACAGAGAGCAAACACTCTTGCTAAAAGTTGCCACTGCTTCTGACCTGGAAGGATGAAACCAGGAGCAGATTCCAGCGAGGGAGGAGACGTGAGATGTGTTGCGCTTACGTTATCTACGTGGTAACTAGGATGAGAGTGTGGGAGAGCCGGTGTTTGCCACCTACGGGAAACTCCCAGGATTTGGCACCGGCTGCAGGGAGATGTTTTATTGCTGTTTTCAGCAACAAGCTGACCATGTTTGTGGCTGTGAAGAAGCCTTGAACCAGAGACCTTGCTGTATAAGCGAGGTGGGTTCCAAGCGATGAGGCTGCGCTGGGAGGCTCCCAGGCGGAAACGGCTCGGGTATTCAGTTTTTGCCTGTTTGCGCTACTTACTGTGATTAGTATGGAAAGAAGGAGTTTGGGGGAATGTGCGGAGGATCTCCACAATCTGTTTGGGGCCGTCCACACTGAGTGGGTCTGTGCACGGGGAGGCCCTTACGGGAGGGCTGGTGAGCGAGTGGTTGTTGTAGGAAGATGGATGGGACAAAGTGGTAAAACACACAGGGCGTATAAATCGGGAAGGACGGAGTTATGGGAGGTCCCGGTGGTGGGGGGGGAGCTTGCGGATGCTGTGATAGAGCGGGAGGAGCTGGATGATGCCTGTTGTGAGGAAGGATGGAGGAAGGAGGGATATGAGAGGAGCGTTCATAAGGAGGTGGCCAAGGCCTGGGTGTCGGGCTGAGGAGCTCTCATGGGAGAAAGAGTCTCGTAACGGAAATGTGGGGCCGGGAGGTGGAGAGGAGCTTTCTGGCCCTGGCGCTGACTCCGTGCATCCCGGAGCGAGTTGTGCTTTCACCGTCTTTTCTCCTTCTCGGCGCATACAGCAAAGATGCCGCTGCTTGCACGCACACAGCGCAGCCTGGGATGAGGAACGCAACAGGTTTTGGGTGCAGTTTTTTTGGCTGCAGCGAATTGGAGCATCACCTGCAATTAGTCCATGCGGACCTGCTGCTACTGCTCCTGGTGGCGTTTCCCTCGCTCGGTTCCCACCTTGGAGAGAAGAGGGAAAAGTTGCCAGCCCATAACTCCGCGCTTCCCTAGGCATCGGTGAGCAAGGCTGGCGTCGCCGCAGCCTCCACATCCGAACCTCTTCCCCGCGCTGCCGGTTGCAGCCCCCTTGGGAGCCCTCACTTTGCAAAGTAACGAGGCTGCACGTTGAGTTCGGCTCCTGTAATTACAGCACCTCATGCTCTGGCACGATTATCCCATGGCAGCGCCTAATTTTGTCTTCTGGTTGCAGGCTGAACGGCTGCCGCGGCCGTGACTCCCGCTAGCTTTGCTGCCGGCTTGGCCGTGGGGCTGGTGGCAGCGAAGCGCCGGAGGGACAGGAACAGCCCCGGGAGCAGCCAGCGAGGAAAGGCAAGGAGCTTCTGCCCTGCATAGTCGTGGGCGAAAGGCACAGCGCACACGTTTCCCAAACACATTCTCTGGCACCGTCGTTTTGATTTGCCTAAAACAGGATGTGGCCAGCTCCAAATTCTTCCCTGCCTCCTGCGGCCGTTAGCATTTTACACCCTTTTTGTGTAATATAAATAGTCAAACAAAAGGCGGAGGGGTAGTGAGCCAGACCCTGCTGAGAGCCCTTACAGCAGTTTACATTCTTTAAGACTAAATCCCGCAGGCCTGACTTTAGCGACCCTCCCATTGGCTTCCTGCGTGTTACTCTTGGCCTGCGAGAGCATTGCTATTCTGGTCCGCGTCCTTTTCCCAGAAGAGAGAGTTCGTGAGCATCCACCGGACAGCGTTTCTCCTACTCGTTGGCGCTTGGGCGCTCTTTCGGGAGCGTGCCCTCCCTCTTCCTCTCCCTTAGTGCTGAAGAAGGCAAGCAGATCTATACCTCCTTAACAGTTGCACGGTCTGAAGTGCCACACAAAGGAAAGCGCATGGTTGCCAAAATTGCTGACATCTCAAACCAGCGACTGAACTGCAGGTGTGACCTATATGCTTGCAAAGTGCAGCGTGTTGCATGCCACTCGGGTGCCCTTTGGAGAGGCGCTTCCTCTCCCCTGCCTCCACGGGAGACGCGGAGCAAGCCCGTGTCAGCCGTGCTGCCGGCACAGCTAAGCGCGGTCCTCAAAGAGGAACGGATGGGAGCAGCGCGTTGAGCGTTTGCTCCGTACTCTGCTCTCAGCTCGCTCGCTCCGCGATTTGTGTATGTAGGAAACGTCAGGTTTGCCCTGTAAATTTTTTTTTTTTTTTTTTTTGCATCTGGCCACTCTGCAGTGCAGTCTGTTTCTTGCTGGATCTATACCGTCTTCTGGCATGCAGCTCAGTAGTTTTTCTTATGGCAGAAACAACCCTCATATGTTATCTCCTGTAAGCTGCTCAGGATACGTACACCCCAGGAGGGGAAATCCTCGTTCGTTCTGCGATGGCCAAAGCACGCGGCGCGTGCACTGGATGGCTCGGCCGCGCGGCGCCGGCCGGACCCTGCCAACCACTAGCGGAGATTTGCCTTGAGCGTGGCCGCAGCGGGAGGCTCCGGCTTTTGCATCTCTTTCCCCTGCGTGCGGTCCGGTAATGAGCACGGAGGACAGCACCTACTGCTCGTTAGGGACCGTTTTTGTATGGGTGTTAATCAGCAACGGAGCTGGAGGTAGAGACTGAGCTCTTTTCCCCGTTACTGTCTTCTGTGCTGCACTGGACCTTTGAGGGGGGATAAAAGATGGTTTGTTTTAGCACGGAAAATTGCTGACTGATACTTGTGTAACAGGAATATCCTGTTGCCCTGAACTGTGCCAGTAACACGGAGTTAAAGTGCACTCTGTGCCTGCGCTGTAAAGTTTTACTGCACAGGAAGAGCTTAGCCTGACTTGCCCAGATGAAAGAAGAGGATGTGCACAGCGAGGAATGCGAGCTATGTCCCGGGCTCCCGCTGCCAGGAGCAGGGGAAGATGCGCGGTCCGGTTGCTGTGGGATTTCATTAAGCACGGCTTGCCTTCAGCAAAAAAGGCAGCGCCGCGTCCAGCAGGCTGGCTCGGGGTCGCAGGGAGCGGTGGGGTATCTGCAGCCCTGCTTTTGCTGCTGGGCAGGTAAGCGATAGCGTAGGGTAATGCCACCACAACGGCAGCAGCAGCGCCGAAACAGCTCTGCCTGCAATCTCCCACCTCCGCCTGAATTACGCTTACTTAATCGTACAGCAGGAGGAAGGGATCTGTGAGACGCAGTCATATTCTTTCACTGAAAGTCAAGATCCAAATAATGAATAAAACTTCCTGCTCCTTTGTATTTTACACATTGTATTATAATGCAGATTGGGCACATCCCATGCAGCGAGACTGAGCGCAAAGGTGAATTGTGTCACTCTGGCACTTAAAATATTCCCGGAGAGACGCTGTACTGCAGGTGCACCGGCTAAGCGGGAGGGAGCAGCAGTTGAGCACATGCATCAGAGGCTGGTTTCTGCTGGGCTGGTGGTGCGCCGTGCGTGCAGCGGTTCCACCTTTTGCAGAAAGCTCCCAGGGACAGAGCCTAAAATAGAAGAGAGAAGGAAGGAAAAGAGGAATGAGGCTGATCATCTCTAGAAGTGGCGCTTTCCATAAAGCAGTTAGTGAGCTACACCCTGTGGTCTCTTCTGCAAAGGGTTGTGTTCACAAGCAGCTGCTGAACCCCATAAAATAATTGAGGGTACTGAAACCAATTCCCGACTCGGACAAAAATACGGCGTGCTGTATTTTTCCTCTAAACATACTTAATTCGGCATGGCAGTATCTTGGCAATGAAACCCTCCCTGTGGGTAGTAACCCTATATATATTGCTCTCCTTTCTGGCGGTAGTGGGATTTTTTTGTCTGTATTCCTAATTTGTTGTCCATGAAGGCATAGAGGCAGAGCAGGAGGTGCTGGGAGCAGAGCAGCCACCTGCCTGAAGCCGCAGTGGGCGGCTTGGGAGACTTGGGGGTACCTGGTTATTTCCAAGTCCTTCATGTTATGCGCGTGTCTGCCCCAAAAGCCAGCTGAAGCTTTGGTTCGTGGTGGCTGTGGCCTCCAAGGGGAAGCACTGAAGGTGCTGGGTGCAGGGTAAGGGCTTGTTTGTTGGTCGGTCCACCATTCCTTCCTGTTAAAAGACATGTCTTCTCACTGCATTTGTTCAGCTCTGCTCTGCTACGGGCAGGCTAGAAGACCTCTCCTGCCCATTTGGACCCAATGTTTTGACGTGGAGGATCCACAGGGTGTTACAGCTCAGGATGGCGGACGAGAGCGAGAGGAAGAAGTGCTGGTGAAGGCACCAGACTCAAGACCTGCGACTCCAGAGAGGATTGCAGTAACCTTGTAGCTGTGACATATCACTGATGCCAACAGTAAATTCCTAGCGAGTGACAACAGCTGTAGAGCATGTATTGTCAGAGGGAAAGGGGTGAGTAATGGCATTCTCTGCCGTCTACGCAAAAGGAGTAGGCAAGGCAGAAAGGAGAAACGAGCTATGAGCAGCTCATGATAGATTTGCTGGGGGAGCTGGGCAAAGGAAACAGCTAAATTTGGAGCGCTGGAATATGGGAGTTGCTGCTGTGTGAAGCTGCCTGGGAGAGCGACCCCGGCACGGTACGTGATGCTCACTGGTGTGATGCGCTGATGGGCGAAGACCAGAATCGGAGGGGAGCGACCAGGAGCGCCTGACCAAGAGAGGCCACAGCTGGGTCAGGCTTCCTCTGCTGCTACTGAGGAGCTAGGTGTGCCGAGATCCAGGGACAGAGCAGGAATGCCAAATCCGCAGGGAGCGCTGAGGTCAAACTGTGGCCCTAGTGTAAGCTCAGCGGATATGAAGCTCCGGTTTTTGACCTAATTCACGATGCGTTTGTGGAGTGGCTCCACTTGGTTGGATACAAGCCACAGAAGTCTACGGGATTTGATGATACTCTTGAGCTGCTTAAAGCAAATTTGTTCCTTCCCTTTTTGTTGTCTTGGAGGAAGCTTACAGGGAGCCCTTTGGGGAGGGTTCAGTACAATCCTTCATTATAAAGGCAGTAACTCAGCTGAGCGATTGCCTCCTGAAATGGATGAGGCAGACAGGAATGACTGAGCTGAAACAGTTTTCTAACCTGTGCCCTCGTACTTGTGAGTGTTGGTAGAGGACACAAAGCCCAAAGCCCGGTTGGTGAGCATACGCCAGGCCTGGGTCTGAGAGGTGCTGTGGGGTGGCCTTGGCCAGGAACCGCATCCGAGCTGCGTAAGAGAAACTGGAAGCGCTTGGGTCCCACTAAGGAGCCACATAGGTGCTGGCTCACTGCCCCACTGAGTTGTGGAGCCTGAATTAAGGGTTTCTGTTTGCAAGAACAAGTGCAGGGCAGGTCCTCAGGGAGGGCTCCGACTTGCCTTGCAGTACTTTACAGCACAGATTTGCAGGAACCAGGCTGATGCCTGGAATATAAATCCATTGCTGAGGACTTTAACGTCTCGTTGTCAGGAGGGAGGGTGCAGCTTTGGGGAGAGCTGGAAGTATTGCTTCAGGGGAAAGCGGTGGTGTCCTAGTGAAGGCTGAAGGGTGGAGGCAGTGGCGCAGCACCGTCGCTGGGTCCTTGGTGAATACAGGAGTTTTACAGCTCTGATCTGCTCAAATTTGAAAAATGCTGGCAAGAGGGTGAAACAAAGTAAAACACGAACAGATTTGGGATTCGGCTGTTCCTGATACTGTCCAGTTGCTGCATGGCTTGGAGCTTTCAGTGGCCAGGTTTTTCCTTTTCTGCAGCCTGCTTTACTCTGTGTGAAAGGGTTAAAGGCAGTGAAAATGGGTCCTCTGTAGTAGAGAGCCCTGATTCTCATTGATTTTGAAGGGAGTTACAGTTAATGTCTTCCAGGCAGGAGCTCTAGAGCGCTGGAGGAGTGCCCTGGAAGTTTAATGAACTTGCTGCTTCTCAGGTAGACACTACATGCTGCAAAAAAGATATCTGTGCTAGTGGGACATTGCAGACACCACTCATTGTCGCTACGCTGCTGCTAGATCCTGCTGTTTCTGCTGCATTTATTCTTGCGTTATCTGACCTGCCAAGATACACAGTTCTTCGCTGTATCATCGCAGATTGCTGTCGTTCCAAGGGAAAGCAAAATAACACATGGTCCGCACAGGGAGACATGATACAATCCACAGCCAGTTTCCGGCTAAAGTTCCTATTTGGTATTTTAAGATGATTTAAAATCTTTTTTTTTTCTTATCTGCCTTTTTGTATGCACGATTGTCAGTCTCCCTTGATTTTCATGTTTGCGACAAGGTTTAAATGTATTGTGCATCTAAGGACTAGTGGGTTTCTGTCTAGTATGGCTCTGATTTGGTTGCTGTTGCTTTACAAGTGAAAGTAAGGAAGGAGAGTGGGAAAAGGATGGAGAAAAGGTGCTCTCATAATCCTAAAGCTGAGCCCTGATCTGTTCTGGTTGGAGTTTGGGGTTTGGAGGAAAAACAAGCCGTAGTTAAGGAGAAGGAAGATGGCAAAGCGGCACATCGTGGAAGCTCCTTCCACTGGTGGCGAGTCCGAGCACCTCTGCAGCCAGCTCGTCTCTGGGAGACGCAGGGACGGAGGCCTGGCTGCTGGTCCTGTGCTCTCTCCTTTGCCTCGTATTTATTACTCAGCTCAAGAAGAGGCTCCTGGCTTTTTAATTTTTTTTTTTTTTTTTTAAGTCAGGTGCATGCAAAAAACCTTTCCCGAGGGAGGAGAGAAAAACACTCCAAATAAGGCAGTGCTATATGAATGCAGAAAGCAACCAATTCGAAGAGCATCATCCTGTCAAAGCCTGCAGGATAATGCTAGGAGTTGCCTGTCCATTTCTGTTGCAGAATTACTGTTATTTCTAAGCAATTCTCCGCTGCCTTGATAACAACCAGTGCTGTGGGAAGGAGCTGCCAGGCTGGATGGGGGAGGCTGCAGCTTCTTTGTGGGATGCACTTTGCGAAATGCCACTGCTTTGATACCTCCTAATTCCTCCCAGTGCCAAGCGACTGTAGCTTGAGGGGAGGACCAAAAAAAAAAGAAAGAGGCAAAAACCAGAACCCCACTGTGCAGCGAGAAATGTCTGTGGCTCCGCAGCAGAGCCTAATACCGCAACACAGGCCTGCGTTGAACGGTGGGAGCTTCCAGCACACATGCCCTCTGGATAACGTTAGTTATTTGTAAATTCGGTTGGCGGGGGAGGACTGTATTTGCCGACTGGAGCGGGCACCATATGCTTAAATCCAATCATAGCTGTGTGAGTGCCCCACGTACGCGTATCGAACGTTTTCCACGCGCCGGGGGGGAGTTCCCAGCTGGTGGCCTTCGCGCCGGCCCTCCTGCCGCCGCGATGCCCGCCGGCGGGAGCGCGTTGTGTTTCGCTGTTTGTCTCATCCGAGACCGGCGTCACCCGTCAGGTCCTTCCCCCGTTTCGGCTCTGCGGACCGATCCCCGTGAAACGCTGCAGACGACAGCGGCGTTTCCTTGGTTAGCGCCGCAGCGGCAGTACGACTCGAATCCAAGTCGCACTAGAAGCGAGGAGCTACGGCAGGAGGACGTAGGCTGGGGCTTCATTCAGTCCTGCATTTGATTTCCAGCTCTTTTCAGGGGACTGAGAAAAATCCAATCCTTTCCTTGTTTCTCTTTCAACCTCTGATTTTCTTGTCTGCTCATAAAGACTGATAAGCTCGTTGCTCTGTCTGTGCTTCCTTCGCTGCCCTGCCTCGGCAGGCACAGGCAAGGGGGAAAAGACCTGCGGGCATCTCCGAATTTGAAGCTGCTGAGCCGCTGTCCTTTTGCTTCCAGATGGGTTTGATCACAGCAGAAGTCCTTATGTCCTGAATGCGGATGGTGCCAGCAGGTGCTAAGGTGGAACTGCCCCTAAATAGATTAAACCATGCTTTTATCTCTGTGGGTAATTAATTGCTAAAAAGATCCAGTAGATCCAAATCTCCGAAGGTGTCGCAGAATTGCAGCTCTAGCGTAATAGCTTACTTGCAAGACTTTGTGGCAAGAAAGCATCTTAAGCGCCTGGATTTTTTCCCCTTATGATCTATTGCATCTGGAATATGCTTAGACTGATGCCTAGGGTCTGCCAACATGAAAAATCGCAGGTTGCTTATTGTTTGTTCGTCTAAAAGGTTACAGCAAATCCCAAGCTCCTGGTGACCCACCTGCTAAGTGGTAAAGTGGCAAATAATAGCTACAGTAGACTGTGACCGATTTTAAACACAGTTTAAATGTATATGTGCTAGGCTGAATAATAGTCTTTACCTGGCAGTGTGTCTTGTTTGCACGAATTGCAGCAGGCAGCCACTGAATTAGGATAAGTATATATGGAAAGGGAGCACACTCCAGTGCTGCAAGTTGCCTTGCCAAATGCTGGAAATCCTTGATCAGCTCCAAAGAAAAGCAAACTTGCCTTCACTTCTCACACCGTTTGTCCCGTGTTCGCCACTGAAGTCCCTTTCTCCATGTTTTTAGAGCAACTGATGGACATCAGTTCATTCGAAATTCCCAAGTAACAAACAAGATGAGTTTCAAGCTGCAAAGTTCACGTTCAGATCTGGTTCTACATGTTCAGAGGCTGTTTAAAACTGAAGGCTTAAAAAACGTTTCTAAATTTCCTGAGTGCTCACATACTTGTAAGCATCTCTTTAGGGCACATTATATCAAATCTAGCAGGAGAGAAGACTACTAAACTCTTGAGACGGTCATCTGGGTCCCCGACCTCTCCTTTCGCCCTGTGCCTTCACTGATGTTCTCATCATATAGCCATGCAGCCTTTTTTCTCCTCTTCCTCACTACTCTTTTCATCCCCTGGGAGTCATTAATGCTGCTGTTTATCTCTCCAGAACATCTCCAAATTAATCCTTTTTTTCCGCCCTGTCAGCACTGCTTATGGTCTGAACACGTTGTTGTGCTACTCAGGGTTCAAACGGTGAGCAGAGGAGCATCTGAAATTAAGATATGGGTAGCTCAAGCCTCCCTAAGATCCTTGTCATTATGTAAAACACAGCCAAAGTCAAGTGTTTCCCTTTCCTTCGATCGCCTCTTTATTGAATTCAAGCATCTCATTTTCATCTTCAAAGCGCTCTGCAATGGCCCCTTCTACAACTCCCTGCTGCCGGCCTCCCGCAGATCTCAGCACCCTGCTCCGCTCCCTCCGACCCTTCCTTTTATTTTCCATGTTGGGGCCTGTGTCCACCTTCCTTCAGAGGCTGCTGCTGCGTGCGGAGCTGCCCGTACATCCATCCCGTTCGCTGAGCCGTCCTCCCTCGCCGTCGCTCTCGTGCCCGAATAAACAGCGGTGGCTCAGAGTCGGAGACCAGGCTAAATCTCTTTATGAGGGTGAAGGGACAACAAAGTGACGGACTCGTTAGCCTGTATGTGTTTGAGGTAAGCACTTAGTTCCCCGTTCTGTGGAGTTTATTTAAGATGCAGAGATGAATTCAGAAGGGGAACACAGTGGCTCAACAGCAGAAAATTTGCTTCAGAAAGAGCTGCCTGTCCATCAGCTGGAAGAGGAGGCGTTGGTGCCAGAGGAGCGGGCAAAGAGCGATGGGGGATGTCTGGGGGACCCAAATCCCGAGGTCGTTGCGTTTTCTCAAAGGGAATATATGTGAGACGGGGTCTAGCGGCCTTGCAGAAGCTGATCCCGTGCCTAACGCCGGCGGGCAGAGCGCTTCGCTTTGTGGTTTATTTCTCTGCATCGGATTCAGGGCTGTCGCTGCTTGCTGGAGGTTGCGGTTGGTCTCTCAGATTTCTCCGAGTCTCCTGTCAAACGGACACGCTCATTTAAAGCCTGATCTTGTTCTCTTTGTTCAGGTCCTTGACATGGTTTAGCAAGGAGAGGGGGATTGAAGCCTCAGGTAAGCGGGAGGAAATCCTTGTAACCATCTCCGTAGGCCACGGCCACACTCTGCCCGCACTGGTCCCAGTGATGCCGTTTCCCCAGGAAATGTTGTGCAGCTTGACTGTTGCTCTGTTATGATAAGCCAGTAAGTGCTTCACCTTGAGGGTGGGTATCTTCTGGGGAGTCAGCCATGGCAGAAGGCAGCGAGCTTGGTACTTGCTTCAGGCCAATCATGCGTTTCGGTGCCGTCCATGACCAGCACAAAGCAGCGGGGATCAGGCCAGCTGGACCATTAGGACCGTGCCGCCTAAGCACGGCCTTCACTGCCCGTGGCAGTTCCCACATGCTCCGTAAGGATGCTGGCAAAACACTCGGGGAGCAATTTTTCATCTGCCTGAGCATCCTGGGGGAAGGGAGGAGGCAGAGGATGTCGCAGCTCTCTGAGACCCTTGCAGAGCCAGCCCAGACGGTGGATGATCCCCTCCCAACGTGCTGTGAGCATGCCGCAGTGGCACCGTGCTAGTTTGAAGCCAAGTCCTGACTCTTTTTGTACCAGCACGCTGCAGGATGCATCCTGTAGAGACAGAGTCCTGTTGGTGGGACAAAGAGCCGTTGCTGACGGACTGTTCGCTTGGGAAGGCTTGGGCATTTGGGTGTTGGAAATCCCCACCAGGCAAAGGTGAGGATCAGTCAGGCCCTCTCGCCTGAGGGGGGCTTTGGGAATACAGTATTTTCTCTGTCTAACGCCTTGGGGGGCTCCAGGTAGGACGCTGAGGCCCAGCTGCAAAGACCTGCTTGTGCAGTCTGGGGAGAACAACAGTGATTTTTCCTGGTCAGCAATAACTCTTACTCCACACCAGGGGAAAAATGTCTACTGCTTGATGGCACATGTTTGGTCTCCTAACTTGGCACTGCAGGTACAGCCTTTCCTCCCCATTCCCATGGGAGAGCTCACAGGACGTGCTAGGAGCTGAGGAGGAGGTGCAGGCAGACCTGGTGCAGGCAGCACCCTAAGTTGGGACTAGCAGTCCTAAGGCTCAGCCACAGCTCCAGGCGCAGCCTAGGCAATTGGGCTCTTTGCTGGGATGGGTGAGGTGGTGAATGGCGCTGGAAGGTGCCGTGGGTGGTGGCACGTGGACGGAGCTGCCCAGCTCTGGCTAGATGCAGCCCCTAGCAAAGCAGGGAAGGGCATCTGAGAGGGCTTCAGGCATGAAGAGAGCTCTGGAGGCTTGCCAAATCTCTAAATACCATCTGTGGAGACATTGCAAGGCATTTGTGAGCTATGATTGAAAACCTGTCCCCTGTGGTGGGCTGCGTGTCAGCTCTGCGCCGTCTAGCACCTGGTGCAAATGAAACGGCTCCAGCTCCCTTCTCCCTGCCTTGCTCCGTCCTCATCTCTGCTTCAACCCGTGAGTCCTTGCAGCCATGAAAGAAGCTGGTGTTGCAATTTGCTCCTAGGGCCGGGATGGGGAGATTGTGGGTTTTTGAGCAGTTTGTCACCACCTGATTGTCCCAAGCTGCTGCAGTTCCCTGGGCACCTTTCACAGCCCTCTTCAGCGGGCCTGGGGGTTGCCTCTGCGTAGCGGCCCCGGCGACCTGCCAGGCGTTTAGCAGTTGGCCAGTGCGCTCAGTGGCTCAGGCACGGTGCTGGGAAAGGTTCACAGTGCTTGCTTGTGTCCGCTTTGGAGAAGCGCCAGGATATTTGAGGTGCGCATACAATCTCCGTACATAAAATCAGCAGTTTGTAGAGCAGGTTGGGGCCGGCTAATAGAAGTTAGAGGTCTTCCAGGCCAAGCCTGCAGACCGGTTGTGGTCACTGCTTTAGCTGAACTACAAAATTGCTTTCCTGGTGTTTGTAAACGTGTGGTTCGATGTCAGCCACCCTTTTGGCAGCATGCAGCCCGTTGGCCTCAGCTTGGCTTCTATTTCTTAGGGAATTACCCTGACCAAAACATCGCTGCCGTCGTCATTTGGAAATAACAAATCGCAGGGCTCCGGGAGCATCCAGGAGGCGCAGGCTGTGGACCACAGCCCCGGACGTGCCGGGCACCAGAGAGGGGCCAAGCTTGGAGGACGTGGTGTGAGGGGCTTGGGCAGAGCGTGGCAAGGGAAAAGGCCCTTGCATGAAGCTTTGTGCTGCCTTGGCAGCTGGAGAGTAGCTTTCCAAAGGTTTGGAGCAGAGATACAGGGGCCCAACATACATCCCAAGACAAGCGTTCCCCTTCATGAGTCGACTGTGGCGTTTTCTCCCCCTGTATCTCGCTTTACGTACCTCCAAGGTTAATCACAGCTTTCATTTGCATGAATTGCACACTCAGGAGCTGCCCTTTTCAAGAGAGATCTCTTGGTAAATCGTTTCCAGAAGGCCTGTAAACCTTTGAAGCCTTTTCTTTGTTTTGCGCTTGCTGATCAGTGCAATGTAATAGTTTCCAGTTCATCCAGTAAAACAATAAAATTCCCAGGTGGATAATCAAGAGAAAATCTTCAAAAGAGACGGGGACAGGCAGCGTTTCTCAGTAACAGCCAGGGAAGTCACTGGCCCCTGTGTTTAGCCATGAGGCAGATGACCCTCTGAAGACGAGGGGGAAACAGTTGGAAGGAACATGCCTTTTTCATTCCCTCTTTTCAGTATTCCTCATCATTTCATATTGCCGCGTTGTCTCTTGCGGAAACGCTGCGTTGGAGCGGCCAGCTCTCCTGCACAGGCGCTGCAGAACAAATTTCCACTGGAGAGCCAGCGCTTGGTGTTCAGCAGACCTTGCTGGCGAGGTCCTCGAGCGATGCTTGCGCCCTGCGTTGAGACCGTGCCAGGCCTCCGCCGCACACTCGCACAAGATGAATGAAGCGGCGCTGGCAGCTCCGGCTCCCTTCGGCGCGGCCTGCCCAGAACGCAGGCTCCGTTAGCGCTTGATTTGATTATCCTCTCCCCCTCTCTTCTGATGGAAGTATATAATGGTCTGAGTTCATTAAATAAACGCATTCTGTAATCCAAAAATGATGGGAATGCATGTCACATTTTCAGAGCGATGCAGAGTGACGTTTTTATTACTCTTTGCTCTGTGCCAGGAACGATGCTCCTGTAGACCAGGCAAATATTCCTCAGCCCCTCCCGGGACTCTCCTAACTGCCTTTTAGAAATAAATTTAAAAAAAGGCTCTGAAGAGGAACCAGCCTGCTGCTGCATCAGGATTATTCCGAAAGCTTTTATTTGTTTCTGTTTTGAGTCCCGTCCCCCCTCCCTTGGCGCTGCAGCCCTTTAAGCCAGGAACCGTTCCAGCTCCTCAGTGGCAGAAAGCCCGTGCCTGACTGTAGATGGAGGATCTATACAGCGACAAGCCGTCGTTGGAGACCGCTGAATTTCCAGGTTACGGGCACCTCGTGCACGCACCTTTGCAGCTTTTGCAATGCAGAAAGCTGGATTTTGGTGTGAAGCACCCTTGGGTGCTCTGGAGAGCTGTCAGTGAAGTGCGGCTGGCTTTGGGTTCTGGCCTAGGGGCTGCCTGGGTTGCAATTGCTAAAGAGTGGAAGAGAGAGACACACCGACGGTTATTGTTATTGCTGCTATTGTTATTACTGAAGGAGTGCTAGGCACTGCACAAATAGCCTGGAGTTCCTGCTGCAAGGAGTTTACAGTCCAGATATACAACTGAAGGCTGGTGCTAGGCACGGGCACAGAGATGGAGCAGGCCAAGGAGCCAGCGCTGGTGGGTGGAAAAGGCAGCTTTCTCATCTTAACTTAATCGTAGCTTTCCTTTTCAGAAAGATGACGCGCATGGACCTTTCTGCCAGCAGGAGCAGGTCCGAGCCCTGAGAAGACAAAGCCATGGAAGCTTGCAGAAAGTCCTCTCCTTGCTATCTGCCTCAGGGCAGGAGCCTGGAAGGGTCAGCTTGGACCACTGAGCCTGATTCTCCATGGCTGGAAGCCGTCCTGTAGTCGATATCCGTGTTGAGAGGGCCCACGTTTGCCTAGGCCACATGGCACTTTCCCCACTCGCCCCCAATAAACACATTCCCGGTAAGAAAAGTTCAAAAGCCACAACTGCAATGTGCAGCAGGAGCATGGGGAAGGGAAGTGAGATTGTTGCTTCATCCCCCTAAGAAGACGCATTTTCAGGTGACTCAAAAGTATGCAGACACTCGCCTCCCTTTGAAGTTCAGTAGTGTTTTAGTACTTCGCTTGCTTTGGTCTTGTTTAAATGGTGGGTACAGAGCTGTCCAGGTGGTTACACACCCAACAGCTAAGGTTCAGGCGCAGCCTCGTATCTGGGCTGAGAGGTGCGTTGCAGCTACGCACATGAATGTTTTCAGACCTCAGCTGGTGCATCCACGTGGAGCTACAAGGAAAGGTGCGAACCTGAATTTCTGCACCTGCCTGGAGCAGATGTGCTCTTGGTCTCTTGTGAAGTCTAGCTCAAAAGAAGAGGTCTGGCCTTCTATGACGGGAATTTTGGAGCACCTCCACATCTTCTCCCTCTCCACACAGGTGCTCTGTGTAATTCAGCTTCACTTGATACGTTCAGGACTTAGACTAGTCCAGCATGAAGTGATCAGAATAAGACCACGTCTGTGATGGGGCCATGGGGGAAATGCAGTCCACTTCACACTATCCGCTTTGTTCCTGAAATTTGTTCTCCTCCTGATGTTATAAGCAACACACAAAATCAGAGTTGTAGAACGATTAGAAAGAAAACATTCATTTTTCTTGGCTCTTCAGTTTCTTTATTATGCTCTTTGATATATCTTGATGCCTATCCTACATAGAGTGAATTTATCACTTTTGTACATTGTCTGAGCAGTTCTTACACATGAAAGTTGCCTTGGGAATAGGAGTGGAGGAGAAGCAGGAAAATGATACTTGAAAATTGCAAAAAATAGCATGGGAAGGCTTGAGAGCAAGGCTTGGATTTGAAACTGTTTTTGTTTCTAAATAAACTTGGTATCGTAGTTTTTTTAAGAGATTCTAGTGCGTATTTCAGTCCAGACAGGGCTGTACCGAAGCCATAGGATATTGTCATGAAAATATATGTTCAGTCTTAATTAGCACTGAGTAGTATGCTTCTGATCTTGGTATTTCTACCCGTTTGGTTGACTATACATAGATAGATGGTCTAGTGATGCTAGTGGTCTTCTTGTGCTAAACCTGGACTCAGATCATGTAAGTGTTTGAGCGCAGCACCTGCTGGGGAGGCAGGCAGTGAGCCTCGTCCCAGCCCGGCTCCCAGCTGTGGCTGACGTCTCCCCATCTGCAAATCCTGGATCCCCAGAAAGCCCGATATTAGCCTGGGAATCGATACGCTTTCTTCTCCTGGTGCTCACTTTGCCCATGGAGGGAGATCTCTGTCTGTGGAGGTAGGCAGCAGGACCTATTTGCGATGTTCATGGTTCCCCCATGTGGGTGATACGTCACCATGAAGTTTGTGCCCCTGTTGCACCTCCTTCCTCTATGGGTGCTGAAGAAGCCTGCGTTTGGTGAGGCACTGGTGGGGAGAGATGAAAGTTAAGTTGGACGGAAGGCAGGCATGCATGTGTGCAGGGTAGAGGCAGCTCTAGCAGAGAAGTAAGGAGCCTGGGTTATTTAAGGCTCTGTTAGGAAAGCTGTAGTCACCTGGCTGTTGCCTTAACTTTTGATGGGACTGTTTGCATATGTTAGGAGAACATTAGTGAGATCTGCCCGTGAGAAGACAAGAGAGAAGGTAGCCAGACTGGAAATGATCATAGGTGTAAAAGCTGTCTGTGAGGTCAGGTTTGCCACCATTGTGCAAGTCTTGAGACTCCCTGTGGAAAACCTAACGCTGTTATCTAACTTGGGTCTATTTAAATCCTTGTACCAGCTTCCTACGACTGTGCAGGTCTATTGTGTGATCGGTGCTCCCGAAGCTATGGTAATATTTCTCCATCAGCAGAGCTGAACGTAGCTCTGGAAAAAAACTGGGCAGGGGGGAAATGTTGTTCACCGCATTTTTTTCAAGCCATATCACGTTGGATTACCGTGAGAACGCTAGTGGCGTGCACACCGGGCCAACTGCGGCATCATCTGTCATCACGGGGCACGCTGTGCAGAGGTTGCTGGTTGGTTGTTTTCCAGAGGATAATGAATAATTCTTTCTTCCAGATGGCAGGGCAGGAACTTATTTTTATGTTAAAAAAAGTTTGTAAGATTCTAGGCCACAGTTTTAATCACCGTGGAGGCAGAGTAGACCTAGGTTTGGAGGCTGCAATAAGCTATTAGGTTCATGCCATTGAGGACTACCGAAACGATGCACTCTCTCCGCTTGGGGCCGTGAGTGCAGTTTGTCTGGAGCTGGCTTGGGTTCCTGGCACACGGCATCTCCCATGGGAAGATGTCAGATCATTCACCTGGGTCAGGAGAGAGAGAGTCCCTGGGTTTCCCTGGAATTATATCTGCTTCCAAGCTCAAACTTGTAATAGAAGGAGAATTTATCACTCAAAAAAGAATCTGATCTTGATTTTTAAACTTCCCATGGCAAAAGAATCGGTCAGCACTTACTAGTATTTTCCCGTGTGGTTAATTACCCTCATGACTGAAAATCCGTACCTCACTTCTACTCTGACTTGGTTTAGCTTCAACTTCTAGCCATTAGATCATGCTGTAGCTGCCTCTGATTGAAAGGCGCTCAACTAGCTAATTTGCTTTCCCTGTGGGTGCTTCTAGACTGATGCAGCCAACCCATAACCTTCACTTGATATAGTTTGCTTTAGGAGGAGTCAGGGAAATGGAGCAACTCACTTGCTCTGTGTTTAACATATTTAAAAGATGGGAATGAGCTATTTTTGAAGACAGGCTTAAGTAAGCACAGTTGCTTTTTCTTCCTTCTGTGGAATCGCTCCATATTGCTGTTCATGGGATGAGGAACGAAATCCTCTGCCACCGTCAGAAAGCAAGTCTGTGCCTGCTCATGTCACTGGGGGAAACCACCGGGTGAATGGGCCAGAAATGAGAAGCTTGTTGAAGATGAGAAAGAGGACAGAAAACCCAGAGCCGAGAAGCAAAACACCATGGGAAGTGAGGGAGGCTCCAGATATACGTGACGAGAATACATGGGGCTCATCGTAGTGTTCATGTGTGTTGTGGTGGTGTCTGGAGGCCCAGTGACATTGGGTTCCTGCTTTGTGGACCCCTTTACAAACGTACTGTACATGCTCCTTTACATACATAATGCCGGCTGAAGCCATGCAAATTCAGTCTGGGGACTAAGGCTGTAGTTTGTGTCTAATAGTGAGGTGATTAATCAGACTGCCAAGGGAAGCAGTAGACTCTTCCTCTCTGGGGATCTTCAGCCAGTTGCAGATGTTACTTCCTGTGCTTGAGGTTGGTCTAACAATGTAAAATATGACCGTCTGGGTTACTTAGCAGATCAGAGCAGAGAGGTGACAATCGAGTATGTGGTGACAGAAAAGAGAAGCGCAATGAAAAGCGCTGCTAATCACAACCAGCAGTGTGTGCATTGGTACCCGCACGCAGCAGAGTTGGGTTTTGAAGACACTCCAGCATCGTTTGGTGAGTTTTTCCAGGGAATTCCACCCGTACCTACGAGATGCCTGGGGAAAAAACGGTGTGGTTTGTTGCAATATATAGGATATTTGTAATACATTGTTCATGTATTTTGCGCTGTGCATACACCCCTGAGTATTCAACTTGGTCTTGCTGCCAGAGAGGAGAAGCGTATGACTTGAACATTAAATTTGTAGGGAGAGTAGTATTTGTTCACTGGAGTAGGGAAGAAACTGCTCAGGTAACACAGTTAGGTAAAAATGCCCGAGCTCTGTATGCTGGGGAGCTCCTGCTTCTCTCAGGGTCACGGGTGCAGGAAGGTCCTCCTTCCTCTGGTACTCTGCCAGAAACCCAGTGCCTGACCCTCGTGGCCAGAGTACAAGGGTTGGGGCTGGGACGGTGCTTTCCAGCTCTTTGCCCTAAGGGTTGGGATTGTGGTAGTGGTTCCTGTTCCTTCCTGGTCCGGTCGTGTCTCACCTCAGAGAAGTCAGGAGGGATGAGGATCCAGCTCTTGGAGCAGCTGTTGCAAGTTTGGGCTGAGCTCATCTAAGTTCAGTCTAATTTTCAGCTCTTGAAGAGGTGTACTGTCCATTTCCTGCATTTGAAGGCTCCTGCCAATAATCAGCTTGGAGATTCAGTGCCAATCATCCCTTTTTTGAAAATTTACTCTAGCTCTGCCCTTTGCATCTACAAACTGATCCCTCTGCATCTTTGCTATTTGCCACCTGGAAGCATTCAGCAGGTTTCGTTAGGCCCGTCTTAGCGATAGCTGACTTGGGCTTTGTTTCTCTTGCCCGTTACTTCAGCTCCCAACTACCTGTGGGTTTCTTCTCAGGCCTGGCTTTGGTCAGTGTGGCTCCATACTGCAGAGCCCAGGTTCCCACTGCGAGGACAGGACTCACCTCCCCGCACTGCGTTCCCACCGCGTCGACATCTCCGTGTGGCACCGGCCTTTTGCTGCCCGGTCTCTCTTTGCGAACATCTTTTCAGTTCTCACTGTGCTCGCTTAGAGCACGACCTTCACCATTTACCGTGCTGGACTTTTTGGGTGAAGCCCATCTCCAGTCTTAGCAGGACAGAATTACGCCCCAAAGGGTGTGATTCAACCCCTGGCAAAGGCATGGTGCCGGGGTGATTTTCATGCTGTATTCCTACTGATTTCTTACATATTTTCCTCTCCCCACAGTAGCTTGTATGTAACGGGCCCCTTGGCTTTCCCCGCTGAAGAGCTACATTGCTGTTTGTATTGCACGACCACACTAACCTTTTGGGCCCCACAGCACTGGGCGTTATCAAATACACAAAACATGGTCCTTGAGGAGCTAATCTAATTGTATGATGTGAAAGGCAACCCGGGAGGTCAGAGAAGCACGAGGAGTTGCGTGTGTAGCTGTTGTCTTGCTTTCCCCTTTGTATGTTTTAGTGGAGCTCTCAGCAGCGAGCTGGCGACTGTTCGTATCAGGATCAATACCCACCTGACCGATGCTGGACCCCTTCTTTGGTTCAGTTTGATATGTGTGTAATTTTATTACTTCTGAGCGTTTGGAGAAAATAAAGACTAATTGCCTCGAATCACGTATCCCCAAAGTTTATTTTCTGAAGATTCTCCAATAAATACCAAGATCTCCATTGCTATGAATAATTGCAGTAGCTAAAACCAGCAGCTTGATCTGATAACCTCAACCGATCTGCGATTCTGCGATAACGCTCTGGGGCTTTTGTGCCAGTTCTGACTCAGCAGCATTAGCAATAATATAATGGCAATAATGTAAGAGCATTCAATGAGCCAGTAGCATAGATTCTCAGCTAATCAGTCTCAATTACAACTTATCTTAGGAAGACAAAAATTAAAGTGTTCTTTGAAAAGAAAGCTTTTTGATTAAAAGCTTGACAACTTGCACATTTGGAGATTAGAACAAAAATCTGCACTGAGGGAATAGAGAAATTACAAACCTCTTATCATCTGTGATAGTTAACTCTTCTTGCATTTATGCTGAAAAATGTATCATAGTGTACCCTTGATCACAGAAGATATTATTGTTGGCTCTGAGTAATAAATGACGATGCTGTGCTGGCTTTCCAGCCTCTGGCTCACTTTATAATGTATACTTTGCAGCAGGGCTTATGGGGGGCCTGTCTGTGTCCTGGATTTAAGAGGTCCAGCTGCCTCCCTTCACCCAGAGATCTTCCCCGTCGAAGGTTTAAACAGTAGCATGTTTTACGCTCACAGTTTCTCGGGGAGGGCCCGCTGTTTCTCCTGATGCATAAGCACAGTTCCCGCAGATTAAAGGGACCTGTATTGATTTAAAGCATAAAGCAACCTTGCTATGCCGGAGAGCAGGGACAAAAGCTGACAATAATTCTGATGAAGACCTGCAGCTCCACAGCCCCGCTGCTTTCCAGGCTGCCTGCCGTCCCCGCTGGCTCCCAGCTCAGGCAAGCTGCTTCTCAGGCTCAGCCTCCGTGCAAGGGCCACCGGGATGCAGAGCCACGGGCTGCCCTCCTGCCCCTGCACCGCCTGGAGGCCGCGCGTCCGGGGCTGGCCCTGGGCTTGACCCGAGTGCTTTTGCTGCAGCACGTGGCTGCGGGCGCAGGCAGGAGTCTCCCGGCGTCGGAAGGAGCCCGTGGCGTAGCTCCGCTCCTGCAGCAGTGATCGCTGTAAGTAGAAGGGCCTGAACTTTCTCACTTCTTAATGTCTCCTGGAAAAGAGACATTTGAGTGGGTTGAGCTTGGAGAACGGTGGCCAAAAAGCAGTGCTGATGCCTAACTGGGGGCGGCGCGTGGCGCTGACTTCTTGCGCGGGTGCCACCGAGTTGTTCAGGGAAGGAGCAGGAGGGTCAGGCTGTGCCAAGCCTTGCTCAGCTGCGTACACGGTTATGCCTTAACCCGGCTTTCAGGAGACACTGTGTATTTATGCAGCTGACCCTCGCCGGTCCTCACTTGGCTGCTGAGGCAGCAGGAATTTAAAACCAGTTCTTACAAACAGCCCGTTCCCAGCTGCCCCCCCAGCACTTCGCTGCTCACCACTGTCACCCAGCAACTGGTATCTCCTCTCCCTGGGGAGAACCTTTCCTTGGAGGAGTAAACACACAAGACAGATGTTTCCCATGGCTCAGGACTGTCGTACGAAGCCTCAGTAAAAACCGATTGTTTCTTGACTTGTTGCGAGAACATACCTAATCCCCATGCTTCCTGCCAAGGGCATATGGTTGGGTTTTTTTTGACTCTTGTAGAGAGAAACATATCTGAAGATCTCCAAGCACTTTACAGCTAGATGGTTGCATCTCACAGAACTCCCTACCGTTAATGAAGTGATGTCTCCCTCGCGTTGCAGAAGGGTTACTGAGACGCAGCGCTGGAGTCACCTCTTTGGAGCCGTAGATGCAGCTCCGTAGGGAAGGGAAAGGGTTTTCTTTCCCCATGGAGGTCACGCAGCGCTGTGCCAGTGACCAGGGATGCCCAGAAGCCAGCCTGGAGCAGCAGCAGCCCCTCCGACCTGTCCGGGGGCAGCTGGGTGCCCTGCGCCAGAGCGTTGCGGTGGTCAGGGCATGGGGAGCAGAGACGTGAATACATACTCATCGACCTAGGTGTCTTCTGGCCACCATAAGCACCCTGGCGTGTGGAGCCGAGCATGTGAATGCCGCTGTATTTCTGTGGAGGGTTTCTCAAATGTGGCAGTAGGTGCAAATGTTCCCAGGCGTTGGGGTGCAAGCATCTGTCCAGAAAGCTGCTGGAGCGGTCCCTGGCGCTGCTTCGGCCCGTGCCAGCAGACTCTGCTCTGAACCATTCCCGGGCGTGCCTCGGGCGTTAGCCCAAGCCTGCGACTGTTCTCAATAGGCAGTTTGGATGTGGCCGACAGATTTTGGAGGATAAGAGTTTACGGTTTGGACATGGGCAGTCGATGCCAGTAGCAGAAAACAGGCTGGGCGTGCTGAATTCAGTGCCATAGGTGTGGCCTGAAAATATTCAGGCTCTCCTCCTTCAGAGGCCTTAGACCGCAGACAGAAGAAAAATCCTGGCTTGGGCTTGAGGATTTATGCATGGGTGGAGAGGATGAGTCTAGTCTTAAGATTAGGTTCAGTCCATGATTAATTGGCTGCGTAGACAAACCCTTAATGAATCAGTGATGGACTGGGGAGAACAGCCCTAGAGTGAGACTCAATTACCAATTTCCTTCCCTGGCCTCGGGGCAGCACACTCGGTGTTCGCAGGCAAATGGTTTCGTCCCTGTATTACGTTATGCCGAGTGCAGCTCAGGAGAAAATTTTCAAGAGCCGAATTGCTCTCACGAGGTGCTGGGCGTTGCAAGCTTTGCAAAGCTGCGAGGTGCCTTGCGTGGCGGCGGCGGCAAGGTTCCCTCTGCTCAGCAGCATCGCAGTCACCCCGTGGCCAGGAGGTAACAACGGGCTGCCATTATTGGCCACAAGTTTTGCAGTAGTTGCGTTTCCCAGACCTGTCTCCGACCGGCTTCATCTGGAGCCGGCTCGCGTTGCCGGCTCGCTGCCACGGGGCAGTGGTGTTTACTGTGGACCTCTTGCTTTTTGCCACGCTTGAGCCTCACAGCTCGCTGCTTGAACAAGGCAATAATTATGTTATCTTCACAACTGCCTTCAGAATAGTCTTCGCCGTTTCCTCCAGAGCAGGAGTGAGGGGCGCTCCCAACTCCCCGGCCCTTCTTGGCACCGACCGTCCTGGACCGCGATCCCCACCGTCCTTGGGGAGCAGCTTCCCCGAGCCGGGAGCTCGCTAACACAGCTCGCTTGCTCGTTTCGTCTCCGCAACTGCACCCTTACATTGGGTGCTGTGGAGTCAGCCAGGCGGCTCTGGCCGGCGACGGGCTCCCGTAGCAATAGCAGCGGCTCCAAGCAGCAAGGAAATGCATCCCATGCTTCGGGAGGAGCGAGCTTGGGGGGCGACCCGTTCCCAGCCGCCGGGGCTCGCTGCTTGTAGAGGCTGACTGGAGTGCTGGAAATTCGGAGGGTGAACGGTCACGGGAGCATCTTGGCCTTGTAACGGGATTACAAGGAGTAAGGATTGAAAGAACAGATCTAGTTGAATCATTTTGGATGGGAGAATTCTGCACGGCAAAATGCAGTTATATTGCAGCGGGAAACGGCTCGTGGAACGACATCCGTTAGGATGGAGCTTTTTGACTAAGGATTTATACGAACCATTTTCACCTTCTCATTACATTTGGATGCTCTCCGAATGTTTCATGGCAGTACAAGGTGATTCAGTTTTATCATCTCGTTTTATTTGGACTTGTCTAGCGTGTTTCAATCTGCATCAAGATATGTTAGTGCGTATTTAATATCTGGAAGGCCACAGATGAATATCCCGACATTATGCTGATGAAATAACCTTTCGTGTTTGAACACGGTGCGGCGCCCAGTCCGGAGCTTGGCCAGGGAGCAGAGCAGCCTGGTGCCGGGGAGCTCCTGTCTGCACAACGAGGAGGAATGACGAAATTATCTTTGGGGCGGGATCCGCAGAACGCAGTTGGTAATTTATTGTAGGGTGAGCGTGCACAAGGCTGGAATAAATTAAGGAACCTGGAAGATGCTGATAGACTGCAAGAGAGACGATCTTCAACGCGGTGAGCTAGAGCCAGTCTAAGGGACTGCGCTGTCTTTCAGTGTTATTAATGGGATTGAACGCGTCTCCTTGATTTCGGTGGGTGTTACTGAGCGCTTGACCCTTTTGAAAAACTTACTTAAGTGCTTGAGCAAAACCTGGGGAACCAACTTATAGCAGGCCACAGACGTTTTTATTAAATCTCCTAAGTGACTCCAGGAGCCGGAGCACTGCGGGCCAGAGAAGGTGCTGCTCTCAGCAGCCTGGGCGTCCCGTGGAAGCAAGTCCTGAGATGTTGAGATGTTGAGATGTTTGCCCACCCGGACAAGTGCTGTCCTGGTGGGCAAACAAACCGTTATGTCCTAGTGCAGGTTGAAGGGATCGGACTAACCATTTTCTGTGTTACCACCGCCGGTAAGAGCACCTCCGTTTCAGCGAACGCTGAAACCTCAGGGTCCTTCCTTGGGTCGGTTCGAATGCGATGCAGCGCCGCTAGAGAGTTTTCAGCATTTCTTGTAGCTCAGTGAATTAGGAAGCGTCAGCTGCTTAACAGCTTCGGCGTTATGTGGGACTGCAGTCTCGCGTATGCTTTTAACGTGATGATATGCACGCAATGCATATGTGCGCAAAATGAACCCCTAATAAGTAACGCTGAATTACAGGGAGCATGGACCTCCGTGCTTCGTGTTGCTTGCAGAGCTGGCATGTCTCTGTGCCCGTACGATTACGTGCAGGCAAG
Organism: Struthio camelus; assembly: GCF_040807025.1. NCBI lineage: Eukaryota > Metazoa > Chordata > Aves > Struthioniformes > Struthionidae > Struthio > Struthio camelus. The sequence continues at coordinate 86,527,411 of NC_090982.1, forward strand.
GAAGAGCAGGGCAGCTTCGCTATCTTCTCTTTCTCTCATTTCGAGTCCCGTTTTTAAGCAGCGGCTTGCACGGCACAGCAACCGGCCCGGCATTTTTCCTTGAGAAACCTCAGGGGCGGATTGCCTGGTCCGGCGCTTTGCTGCAGGCGAGTGGTTGCCCAACGTGCAAGGGGATGCTCCTGAGCGTCGCCCCGAAGAGGGTGGCTTGCCGCGGCAGCCCCGCGACGTCCCCGGCAGCGTCCCTTTTCGGCAGCGCCGTCGCCTCCTGCGCGCTTGCGCTGCGCTCGGGCCGCTCAGGAGCCCTGCGCGCCCCCCGCCAGGCTTCCTGCCTCTGCTGCGGTTGAAAAAGGGCGTTTCGTTAGTTTTTGTGCGTTTGGGGCATCGGCCTCCCCCTGCTCGTTGGGTTTTTACACGGAGCCTGCCCGATTGCTCGTGGTTTTTCCCCTTTGTTTGGAAGCAACATTAACTTTTTAAAGGAGGGCTCGTTTCTAATAGCTTCCTCTATCCTGCTCTTTAACTGTGCCAGCTTTCTGCTTTCTTCTGAAGACTTTTTTTGATAGATGGTACGGCTTTGCTCTGGGCTTTTAGTGCTGCGCCTCTGAATAGGCAGCGGGAGGCTTGCAGGCACGCTGCCCTTTTGGCTGCCCCTTCGCATTGATTTTTAACAACGTTTCTCATTGATACGTAGTTCCCTTTTGTGAGATTAAGCATTATTGTCACGGACTTCGTAGCTTTCGTCCTGCCGTCCCGACGCTGAGCCTGGCTACCTGTGTTTGCTATCACGGCGCTGCTGCTGGACGTTAATCATTTCAGCTGGGTCCTATACATTGCTCAGGGCGGCTTCTCTTCATACGGGCTCCCCAGTGAGGTTATGCTGTTTGAAAAATCAGTTTCGGCGGCAGTGCTATATTTTGTCCTTTTCAGGCTTGGAATTCAGCTCGCTCAGGATTTCACGTTGCTTGCTGTATACCTCGCTGTTGCAGGCAGCTTAGTTAACTACAGAGGGACTGCGGGTGCTGCATTAACTACCGGCAGAACGAGCACAACGTTGCGGACTGGTAAAGGCTGGAAGCGCGAGCGTTGTGCTTACGCTCGCGACACTGGAGCGTTGTCCTTCCTGCGCTGGCGCGTTATAGCTAGGGCCCAGTTCTGGCAAAGTCCTCGAGAACGTGCTCAACTGAAAACGTCTCAGCTGATTGAACTGAGATTTATATAATGCCTTTTAGTCCTCTAACAGTAAACTGAAATTGCTTTTTCGCATGTACGATACACAGATAGGCGCTATTAAAGCCACCTGCCCTTTGCGGAAGATGCCTCAGCGTTATGGGGATAAACAGCGGATAAGTTTTCTGGGCTACGGTTTGGATTAGTGTAATTTAGAGGGTATTTCCAGCGGGGCCGCGGCGGCGGTCAGGGGGGAATTTCGGAGCAAGGGGTGCTGCCGAGGCGGGTGAGGAAGGAGGTGCCGGGGCCCCCGCCGCGAGCGGGCGCTGCCAGGACCCGCGCAGCGTTGCAGCGAGCGCCCTTTGCTGTCTGGCCGAGCGAGGGCAAGAGCGATCCTGCTTTGACCTGCTGGGGCGTCTGCTTTACGCGACGCTTGCCAACCGAGGAAATGTGTAAGTAAGTAGAGAAATCTGCTTCTGGCCTCTTCCTAGGTTAAAACAAGAGCTCTCCACGCTGAGGATTGTGTGTGCTAAACGCATCCCCTCCGCAAGAGATTCAGCAGCTTAGGGCAGGGATGGAAGAACTGTCTTGCAAAGTGATCGATGTCTCTGTTTCTACTCTTTCAGGGTTACCTCTCCGAAGGCTTAGTAACAAAGTGGTATCGCTCCCCTCGCCTCCTCCTCTCGCCGAACAACTACACCAAAGCCATCGACATGTGGGCGGCCGGCTGCATTCTGGCCGAGATGCTCACGGGAAGGATGCTCTTCGCCGGTACGTTTCTAATGATTTTTTTCTCCTTCCTGCCCTCCTTGCTACCCAATCCACAGGCCTGCGAAGGGTAAGGCGGATGGCACGGCAGAGTGAGTTCCCCTCTCTTGGCCCTCCAAGGCACCACCTCTGGCAGCACTACAGTCTCCTCTGTCTGGTTATTAGGCATACCAGACCAGTGGTTTCCAGAGCAAACCACTTGCATAAATTCTGGTGTTGGAGCACTCCTTGGTGCAGCTGTTTTGGTGCAGACTTCCCTCACGCAGGCAGGTCCTCGGGGCCAGAGCGTCGTTGCTGTCTTCATCCTCGGCTGAATTTGCCGACGTCGGAGCCACGCGCGGTGACGTGGATGTGACCACGCTCTCTGGAAATGACGCCGCTCGGCAGTGCCCCCAGGTCTCTGCCCTCCCCACCGAGCACGCCACGGCAGAAATGCTTTGCGAGACCCGCTGGGGTCGGTGTCATATTGTGCAAGGTGCTGCGACCGCTCGAGCAGGTCAGGAGCAGTGTTTGGCTGAAAACACAAGCCAAAACGGATAAAAGAGCAATTCTGATGACACAACAAAATCTTTTCTCTTACTGGGTTTTCAGCAAAAAAACAGAAGCTTCTTGTTAGGAGAAGAGATGCCTAAAGGAGTATGAGAGGATGGAGTATAAGGACACAGGATGATGTGGTCCTATGCTAAGAGGTCTGTACTTTATGCAGTGGATTTAAACTGACTGGTATCTTGAAGATACGTCTTTTTTTTGCGGGAGAGCATTTTGATGCCACTGCACAGTTGCAGCCAGAACAGGTTCACGTTGGGAGCGATAAGGCGCTCGCTATGAGCTGCTTGGTGCGAAGAGCTCGACTACAGCACTCATCGCCCTGCACTTTCTCAGTGATGGTTGTGAAATCCATAGTAAAAAATGAATTAGTGTCAAAGCCTCCTGTAAAATCAAATATATTCCACCGAGACCTATATACATGCTTAAGCCTATTTGCCGTGAGCCATTCCCAGGCTGTAGAGATAAGCATGTACCCTAAAACATTGTGCCTTTACTGCTATCTTGACTTGTCCATATTAGTTTCTAGGTCTAATTCTTCAATCACATTAATGTAACTTAATTAACTTTTATGGCATTATCTCCAGATCCTGAGGCCAGGTATTTTATGTATGGCGGGAATTAAGAGGAAGAACGGCATCGTTGCATAGTTGACGGCTCCTCTTCCGGGGCCGGGTTTCTGGAAGCGTCCTGAAACTGCACCCGTGTTCCTGAACAACGCGTGGGTGTGGATGTGCCACTGATCTTGCAGCCGGGATTTTCGCTGTCCTTCCCAGCTTTGACCCTAGCCATGTGCAAATTTGGCAAGTTAGAGGATTCCCATATAAGCGAGTACTAACATTGTAACAGTGCACTGCAAGGAAAAGACAAAAAGCATCAGTAAGGAGCGTATGATGTATCAGCACGGCGTTTGGAGCTAAATTCTGATGCTCTTGAAAAGCAAATCTTTATTCAGTACGTTTCCAAAAAGGCCACTGTAGGGAGCAAAGGTGTGGTTCTTAGCTTTGTATCAAGCTGGGACGTGGAGTCGTTTATTCAGGGATAAAGCAGGCGCTATCTGGCTATCAAAGAGCTAGCTTCCTCCCCAATGTATGCAGCGATGCTGCTGCTTTGTTACCGTTACCGTTGCCTATTAGTATTTTGAATGACAAGATCTAACACGTTTCATAAGCAGCTGTTCGCAGAGTTTTGTAAATAAATAATTAGTTCCATTAATAATAGAGAAGAACACTTTCTTCAGAAATATTTCAGTGCGCTGCAGCGCCCTGCAGCCGATGCGTGATTGCAGCTGCTCTGTCAGTCTCTGCGCGCTCAGCTTTCAGCTTCCGCATCCCTTTTGTGAAGGCTGAAAATTAGACAGTATCAATTAGAGGAGATCATTGGAAATGCTCTGCAGCCTGCATCCCTCTCCTTCCTTCCCCTTGGCTTCAGTCTCCCCTCTCAGAAATTTTCTAGTCCCTGCGCTGCAAATTATGCCTCAGCCCTGGGCTGCCTCTGCCGCCTCCTTGGGACATATTGCAGCCACGGTGTCGGCTCCGCTTTACTGTCGTGTCAAGGTGTAGCAGCTCCGAGTAATTGCCGTTCCAGCAGCATCACTTTTCTCCACTTTATTTATTTAGCTGCTAAAGCCTCAGGGAAGGCAAATCTCAGTGTTGTTCAGCAGCTCCCTGCTCTCAGATCTTGGGGAGAGAAAACAAGGAGGTAAAACTAATGAAACAGGGAGCCGCGCCGAGCTGCAATGAAAGCAGTCTGAGCCTGGCCCGAGGGGCTCGGGGAGGACGGGCGAAGCTCGTGGGCGCTGGTGGGAGGGAGACACGAGGCTGAACATGGGGCAAGCTCAGTCCCCAAGGAGCCTCCGTCCGCCGCTGCGCTTGTGCGGAGCCGCTCTGCCTTAAAGCACACTTAAGTCTCCCTCGGGAGACTCGATCGGTCTCTGTCTCTTCTGCAGACGATGCGCAGAGCAGAGGCTGTGCCAGGGCCAGATCCTGCAGGCAGGTGCGGGGTTCTCGTTGGGGATGGCCAGCACGTCCCTGGGTACGCCCCACTCACGGGAGGGGAGCGTGGGGATGTCCCGCTTTTCCTTGCACATGCAGTTATTTCCTAGTCTCACTGGAGGAGTCTGCATTAGTGTCTCCGTTTGGGTCAGAGTGTCCTTCTAAGGAGCAGATCTCCCAACTGTCTCCACTTACTGAGCCTTGGTTTTCACCACGCAACAGTCTCCAAGCCCTTGAACAAGATTCCTGCCAGCTGCCAGCGAGCTGCATTTCCAGGGCAGACCTAACGCACGTCAGCCACTGACGGGCCTTCGTGGCACCAGCCTGGAACGAGCCCTGAGCAAAACAAGCCAGGAGGCCCAACCCCGACGTGCACGATGCGGGCGTCAGGGCTGCCGCACGACCGTGTTGCTCTGCAGATCTGCTCCCGCTGGTCCTCACCATGGGCTAATGCAGGTACAGCCTCCATCCTTTGAGATCCAGTCTGTCCTCAGACTTGCAGCTCCTGCGCTGGACCAGAGTAACATGACAGCTGGTATTAAGCTGGGTGCCGTTACTGTATGTAGCTGAAACTGCAGGGAAATCTGTCTGTCTGGACTCTAAGTTAATCTCTGTTTTCAGATACAGTTCCTCATGTCAAACAGAAAACAAGACTTATTTGTGTAGGTCCTTCTCTGGCCATCCTCATTATAGCACCCAAGTAGTCATCATTATCATGCTTTTGCCACACTCTGCTTAACCTCTGTCTTAGTGCCAGCTTATGCTTATGGACACCTGGAGTAGAAGTTACATTGCCTCATATCAGATTTCTACCTCGTAGATAGCTGACCCAGTCCCTAAAGGTCCCTTTATGGTCAAGGCAGAGACGAAGGCAATTCCAGGATGCAATTCATCTGGCCTCTTTTAGGTGTCTGCCGTCAGATGAGATTGATCGTATGTTAAAAATACTTATTTTTCATCACTGCTCATAAAGAGGACCCAGACAACTATCTCAAAAGTGGACGTCAGTATTGCACATTGCTACATTGCAATTAAATAAGATCAATCCCATCCCTGCTGCCTAGACAAGTTTCAAAATGTTCAGACAGTCTGTGCCACAAAGCAGGAATACTGAAACTGCTTTGCAGATTGCTTTATGAGAGCCCACAGCAGATAAACGCTCCAGAGAGAGGATTTGGCAAGTCACAAATTAAGTTCAGCTAGACAAGTGCTGCAAGCATCGTTGTTTCTCTGCTTTTCATTAGTTTGCAGTTGCTTAATAAGCCCCCAGATGATGGCAGGATACTTAGTTAATGAGTAGAGATCAAAACTGGAACTTCAAAACCACACATTCCTTTTGGATTTCTTTAAGAATGGTCTATAGAGTCTTTACTGGAAGCTCTTGGTCTTGTGCCCAGTTTCTCTGGCCTACTTCTATACCAGTAAATAAAGAAGAGCTGCATGTGAGCCCCAGCAGTGGCCAATATATCCATGTTGTGTGATTACCTCTTGCACTGTCTTGGCGCAGACCAGCTGCCCTTCTCTCGCACAGTGCCTCGGCCATGGGCTCTCTTCCTTACTGGAACAGACATAGTCCTGGTGTCTAAAGAGATGAAGAGTTAAAAATCAGTTGCTCAACGTGGTTAAAAATGGCAAAACATCCCAGATGATCACCTGCCACAGCAGCACTGGGAAATAACTGTCGTTCCCCTCTGTCATCCGGTTATCATACAAGTCCAGTCAGTGCCCAGCAGATGGTAGGACCTGCGTGAGTGTTTCCATGTGTACGAAAGCCAGCAAGAAAGCCAATGCCTGAGGAGAGGATGGACACGCCAAAGGCTTGGGATGATACTAGCACTGCTCAAAAGACGGGATTGGGTAATTTGTAGCGTCAGCAGAGCCAAGTAAGTCCCCGCCGTCATGGTTTTGCTGTCTTCAGCACAGAGTTCACAGCCAAACAGCTAGTGCGAGTGCATGAGGCCCCAAAGCCCGCAGTGGGTTTATGCGTATGATAAAAGGAAACGACCAGGAGGCGCCCTCTGAAGGCCGCTGTCCTCCCCTTACCAGGAGAGGCCACATGCTGGCCGAGGGCAGCAGCAGGTCCACGAATGTCAGCCCTACTGCTGAGTCCCAGCTCCAGCAGGCCACGCCGCCCTCCCTGCCTGGGACACACTCGCAGCTGGTGACAACTCGGCTGTTCTTGTCCTGGTCCCAGTTTGCTGGGGACTCAATGCTGGCAGAGGCTCTCACCCCTCTAGCTGCCCCTCGGGAGTCACACGCTCCCCGCTTTGCTCTCTTTCGCAGTCCTGGTGGGCAGGAGCATCTGGGCTCTGAGGAGGAAACAGGTTTACACGTTCTCAGCAAATTCAGCCAGCGCATTCGATATTTAAGAGAAAGGCAGAGCTGTCTGGGGTCCGGCCGAGGCCGTGCTGCTCCACCCAGCGAGGCAGCCGGGAAGCAGTCAGGGATGCGCCGGGTACTTTAGCACTTTGCTGATACAACCACGTTTGTGAAGGGGTTGGCTCCCTCCTGTGAGCGAGAGGAGGACCGTGTGATTTCATCACCGAGCCGAGCGGTGTGGTGCCCATAGAGGCCAGGGCCCCAGAGCCGATATAAGACACGGTGTCATTGAATGTGGCTCCGGGGAAGGCTCTGGGCTGAGTGTGGTCCCTCAGGTCTGTCCTTGACTTTAAGGTTTTTAGCAAAAATGGTGAAAACTAGATAGCACGACGACTGAGGAAAAAAAAAAAGGAAACAGAAATGCATCCCTATCCCACTCCTGTGTCTTGTCTCACTGTATCTCCTGTATATGCCAGGACTTGGACTTTTTTCCTCTATATGTGTATCTCTACTGTGGATTTGCTGGTTTGGGGAGGCAGGTTGAAGATGAAGAAAGGATTGCTCAGTCCCAAATGGGGCAGCGGTTCCTGCCTGGCTGGGTGTCCCCCTGCCCGGCTGGATGTCCCCCTGCCCGTCCCCTCCTCAGCAGCACATGCCCTGAACGTCCAGCTGCAGGTGGGGAGGGGGGACTGCGACTCCCTCGCCCCTTGATGGGCACACTGGCTGTCAGTGGGGTGCCTGAAGGAGTAAGAGATTAGGAAATCCCAGCTGAGGTTTCTAAACATTACCTTTAACGTTAGTGGTAATTCTGGTAGAAAACCTATCACTGAACTGCTGTCCTCTCCCCCGGCGCTGGCGTTCCCCTTTGCCCTGTAGCATACCTGCGCTTTGCAAAGACTTATTCTTCTCTTTTCTTCGCTGAACTCTTTCCTGTGAGTCCCCTTCGCAGCGCTCAAATGCAGATCATACGTATGGGCTGCTGCTTTATTGTGTCTGGATTCAGGTCTGTGGAAAGAACTAGGTCGTACAAGAGCTGATAGGAAATTTGCCTTTGGATTCAGGGGGAGCATGGTTACCAGAGGAGAATCCCACTGAGGAGAGGAGAAGCCTGTCCTCCCCCTGGTCAGAGAGCCACGCAGTTTGCAGAGCTGGAAATTACGGAGGTTTCTGCCTGGAAAACAGAGGCCTGAGAACTTGACAGTTTTATAAAACCTGAGCTCTGCTGTCAGTCATCTCAGCGGTCGCTGCAGTGCGGGGGGCATGGGCCTGCGATGCTCGGCGGCTGAGGAAGCAAGTCAATCAGTCTGTTGAGCTCTCTCTGTTTTCAATTGCCTCCTGTACTAGAACTAAGTAGTTTACAGCTCCCGCCAGTGATTTTCCACCCCTCTGCTTGCGGAGACATATCCAAAAGCAGCGTCCATGGAAGAAAAAGAAAACAGAAGAAAGAGAAGAGCCTTCTGTCCTTGAAGATCTCTGGAGAGCAGCCAGTGGAGAGCTGCACGTGGCAGAGCACTGCAAGGTTACAGAAGGCTGTATGGTGATTTTTTCCACGGGATTGGTCAGACACGTGTGTCTCACTTGCCGGGGAAGTCTTCATCAGGGCTTGAATGTTCATCCTAGATTTGCCTGCAAGCCTAGGGGAAGAATTTCCTTTTCAACAACACATGCACGAAGCTGAGCTTCTAATCCTCTAGTCTGACAATGACACTGCATTTATCCTGTCTTTAGTTCGTGTTTTTCTTTTCATGAATTAATGCATTCAGCAGCTCCCTAGGAATTACACAAATAGAAGATAATGGGGAGAGAACTGGGTTCCTACGAGCCGTAGACTGTTCCAGGTCAATTAGCAGTGTCTCTGTGTGACGAAACATTGTGCCTTTGTGCTGCGCTCGTTGCCTTCGGGGTCAGCGGCTGGAACTGCGCTGAAAGGAGAATAGCCACCAAGCCTTCTTGACTTTTAATGCCCTATAATTTTGATCCCAATTTGGGAATTAGCCTGAGTAAGAAAGCATTTGTTTCCTATTGGTCATCTTTGTTTCACCATTTTGCAAACTTCTAAATGACCTCAAATTAGTTCTTCTAAAGGAAAGTGAGTTCATTTGCCACTGGACTGATCCTAGAAGAGTATCACGCTGCCTAATGCTACATTTTACAGAAGAGTAAGAGATCTCTGCTGTGTCAATAGGGCTATGCGTTTTGCTTCTCTTACTGCTCTGACCCGGAATATCTTCTTTTGTGATTGTCCTGCGTGTGTGTGGTGTGATGCTGACCAGCTGCACTAATGTAACTGTTGGTTTGGGGATGTCTAAGCCCATTCTCAGGTCCTAGCTAAGGGTATCGTCATTTGGGGTGAAAGTGGCCCTCGCTGCAGGCCCACAGGGAGCCCCAGGCTGGGGAGCGAAGCATCGTTTCAGGTGCCACCGAAGGGGAAGGGGTGCCCGAGGGCACGCAGCCCGCAATGATGTGTTGGGGCTTGGCCAACGTTGAGGCCGGCAGAACCTGACTACGGTCCTGTCTACCCATGCAGTTCCCCTGTTCCTTAGCTGCATCCGCAGGGGCAGGGTTCAGAAGGTGACGGCATTGCAGCCCTGCCAGGCGTCACCCCAGCGCCCCCAGAAAGGCTGAGCACGTGGATGGGATAACTAGCTGTTGTCCCCTTTGCTGCAGGCTGCCCTAGAGGGTTCAACACTGTGAGCTTGTGGATCCCGGCCTGGTGGCACGTGTCTGTGAGCCAGGCTCTCAGCTGGGTGGCGCAGGTGCCCTATAGTGTCTCCCTGAGAGTTGGGGGCCCCTGCGAGTCCATCAGACACAGCTGATCTCCAGTACTACAAGAGTGACAAGCTAGAAGTGACCTTGTCTTTGCTAGCAGCAATAATCATTTAAAACATCAGTGTTTTGATGCGATTTCTCCCGATGAGGACGCTCTGCCCTGCTTGCCGACTGGGCAGAGGTGCTGTGCCGTGCATGCTCCAGGGGCAGCGGTTCGTTCCTCTTGCCCTTTGCCGCTTGTGAGTAAAGCTGCTGGAAAACTGTCAGTCAGACAGCAAGGGACGTGGTAGCATGAAAATCCCTGTTGGTTTGTCTGCTCTGGACAGCTCACTATCTTAATGGATGGTCCCGGCTCTAGGGACAGAAAATTTATAATCGGCATTTCTGGCGGACAGAAGATCGATAGTACAACTCAGTATTTGTGCCAGGCAGCTTCTTTGTACACGTAAGAAGCTGGAAATTGTCAGCAGAGCTCTTGGTCAAATTCAATACTGTGCTAAAGAATAGGATTAACCTTCATTAATTAGGGCTGTTGGCTTTGCTCCACTCTGCTGGCGCTACTGTTTCTCGCTTATCACTGACTGCTAGCCAGTTCTGGGTGGAAGTTTAGGAATATGTGGAAAGGATTTAAAAAAAAAAAAAAGAAGTTTCCCAATACTATTGCTAGGATTGTTGACATCGCTGCCTTGAAGTTGCTCCCAACAGCTAGGCTGGATATGGTTAGGAAATTGCAATGTTTAAGCTCCAGTGTGGAGAAATAGCAGAACCAGATTTGAATTAAATCTAGAGCTGGGCTGGTTCATTTGCGATTATGAGCCCAGCCCTAGGCTTGCTTGAAGAGCCGGTTGGGAGGCAGACTAAAGCCTGCATTCCTCTCCTTGCAGCCCGCAGCAACGCAGGCCCTCCCAGGCTTCGTAGGCTGTGGCAGGTACGTGGCGATTAGCCGTATCCCCTTTTCGCAGCAGGCTTAAGCGTGTGGCCTTTCACAGTCCCGCTAATAGATATCAGCAGTTGTGCTCCGTGATTTCAGTCGGGTATGGTTTCTGCTTCATAACCATTTAGAATAGTTGGCCAGCTTAGCCAAAACATTACGCTGATGCTCTGAAGGAGATTTTAAAGTCGTGTAATGTGTGTCCAAGCCTCTGTGAGCTCACCGAGTTTTATTACAGCAATTAAGTGCTGCGGTTCTGACAGACTAGGAGTCTATGGGTCTTGCTGCAACTAGATTGAACTTGCAGTGCAAATCAGGAGATAAAGCCGGGATCCCCAAGCACCAGTTTCGCCTGTGACGTGTGTGGCTTGAGCTGTGCAGCCGTGCCAGACTCCGCTCCGACCTTAGACTTCATAAATCAACTTTTTGTCAGGAAAAAAATAAACTCCTGTCAATTATACCAGGAAGGCTAATCATCTAGGTCAACTATGTACCCTTAAAAAGAGGAGATCAGGCTTTACTGGGGGCATAGCACATTATGTGTACCTGTCCTCATGGGTGGCCTGATCGTCATTACTTTGGAGCAGCTGGGAATCCCAGTGACATGACGAACAGCTGGAGGTCTGCCAGGGGACCACCTAGATAGAGGCCCATGTGCAGATGGAGGCGTCTCACCTGAGGACGCTGTGACACCCTGGAATGTCATTTTGCATGCTGCTGCGTAGGAGAAATAAAAGAGAGCACATTTAGCCTCATCCAGTAAAACACGGAGTCCTGCTTGCCTTGGAAAAGGCCAAGCAAGGCAAGAGATGTTGGCCGAGAGCCCCACTGGCCAGCGCGGGGTGATTCTGCAGCTGGCTTTTGGCGTGACTTTTGGCCCAGTCAGGTGGGGGGTTCAGCAGGGGAAGAAGCTCCCTGCAGTTTCCAAAGCTAGGAGCTGGCAATCCAAGTGATGCCTCCCGAAGCTGCAGGGATGGCATATCGAAACGTGCCGGCCCCATTCAAGGGAAGGCAAGAGGGACCATGCTATCCTGCCAGTTTGGGGAATACCTGGCCAAGATGAAATGGGATTTTTGGTGCTGCGTATTGTCTTCCCTGCCCCTTTCCCCTCCTCCTCCTGCGTTCCCCTTTGGCAGACTCTGGTGGCTCCTCAACATGTCCACGTCAGGGTGGAAACTGGGAACTGCATTTCCTTTGCTCTGTGACTGCATTGCCAAGTTTCTGCGAGAAGCCGGGGGTGGAGCTGCCTCTGCTGCCCTTTGTGCTCTTTAGTGCACGTTACAGGCCCAGGAGCACTCGGAGACAAGCGTTCCCGGAAGGGCAGAAGGCCAGGGCTGCCCGGGGACACGGGGGCGATCGGAGGTTGCAGGGGAGGGAGCTCTCACCTGCTGCTCTGCTTGTGCAGGGTGCGACCCGTTCTGCATCCAGAAGCCATGATGCTCAGTGTGCAGCACGCTTAGCTATGGTCACAGCTCCTCTCTCTGGACCTCCAAAAATTGACTGTTAATTCCCACAGTTACTCCAAGCTGTCCACTTCCAAATATTCACATGGAACCGGGCAGGCCCGAAAGAAGAGAGGGAGGACTGGAGCGCATGGCAGGCTCCTCAGCTGCCCTGATCCGCCACGTCCGCGGTCATGCCACCTTCTCTCGGTGCTGATAAAGGCCAGGGGCATGCTGCCAACTCTGCTGCCATCATAACGGCCTTAAGAGCAGTGTTTGGTTGGGGATGTTTATAAGACTGCAAAAAGCTCTTATGTAGATGCAGTCGTAATAGCCAGAAAGTTCTCTGCCTCTTTTCTGAAGGCTTTGGGGATCTTAATGGAGCTATTGCACTGTCAGAGTGAGCTGAGATTGGCCGGCGGGGTCAGGATTATTAAGGGAGGACAGACTGACGGAGAGGCAGAGAGCAGGAGACCAGCGATAGGAGAAACCTCAACCGATGCCGGGGGCAGAGCCAGGGAGTGTGGGACAGGGAGCCGGTACCTTTTCCAGGCTTGAGCACGGTTGTGCGCACAGAGGAACTGCCCGTTGAGCTGAGCAGAGGTAGCAAGAGAGAGAGCAACAGCAGCGTGGCGTTAAAGTGCTTGGTACCTGCTTTGCATACATGGGTGAAGGGCAGCCTTGTGCTGAAGAGCTCAGCCTTAAAGTAGAGCTTTTGAGCAAAAGATGGGATGGGAACAGAAGGGCAGGGAGCTGAAGTGATCCAGAGACATCATTGCATCTGGTTCGTAACAAGGTGGCAACTGAATTGTCCTTGGGAAAAAAGAGCAGTGCCTCATGCCACCAACGTCAGTTTGTCCGGTGTTTGCTGCTCCTGAGGTGTGGCACTGCGGTGACAGAGGATTCATTGCGGAGGGGTGGTCGTGCAGGTGTGTGGCTGATAACACCGGCCCCACTGATCTAAGTTCTGGGGCCAGCTCACTGTTTTCTTCTTGTTTAGGGGGTCATGAGCTGGAACAGATGCAGCTTATTCTGGAGACGATCCCTGTGATCCACGAGGAAGACAAAGAGGAGCTGCTCAAAGTGATGCCCAGTTTCATCAACAGTACCTGGGAAGTGAGGAAGCCCCTGCGCAAGCTGCTCCCCGAAGTGAACAGTGAAGGTACTGTAGTGTTTGGCGGTTGGACTTCCTCTGGCTGCCTTACTTTCAGACTTACTTCCTCAGTGGGTTACAGAGATTGTTCTCTAAGGAAAAGTGCATGAATGCTGGTGATTATGAGTTGAGAAATCTCAGGCTGTGCAGCACAGCTTGCCAGATGCATCCTATAGTACTTTCATTTCTGTACTGGCCTTGGCCATCTCGTAGGTAGGGATCTTAGCAGGCCCTGAGGGAACATGTTATGGTGCTACTTAGAAGATGGACTGAGGAGGTGAAGAAGGTTTGTGGGAGGAAGGAGCTGTCTGGCCCCAACTTCCACAACCCTCATCCCTTTGTACCTGAATCCCCCACTGGATTGGCCGGTCACCCTGGGGACTGGCTGGGGCTTTAGGAAGGGGAAGGAGCATTGTCCAGCACTGAACACACACGCACTCTTCCATCAGCGACCCACCCCAGATCGTGCTCTTCTTTCTCCTGCTGGGAGGCGTGGGTTGCAAGAGAGCGGGTATAACTCAGTAGCCTTGTTACTGTAGGTAGCTGACACTGAAATAAGAGTGTACCTCAAAGTCTCGAACGCTTTCCAAGGCATGTCACATTCCCCCCAAGCCAGCTTCGCTTTGCTGTGTTCACATGCCTCTCCTCGAGTGGTGAGGTGTCAGCCCAGAAGTTATTTTCAAGCCTTGTTCATTTTCTTGTTGTGCTTCTTTGATGAATAAAATTGAATACTACAAGAAAATAAATGCTTTTACTCCACAAATGTCTGAACTCTGTGAGATGGTTGCTAGAGGCAAAACCTTTGTCAAAGCACTCTGGTGTGACTGGAGCTGGGGAATCGCTTGTCTTCAGGCTGTCGTGGCCTGGAACGATTGATCACCACTTCAGTCAATTCCCTCCTTTGGCTAAAGCTAAAAAAAATGAACGATGTTGTTGCGAGAGGGCTGCAAACCATAGGCTTTTGGACCTGAACTTTACTGTTGGCTGCTTTGTAGGTAGTCACACATTGCAGGGTGGCATCGCACCTAGGAGTCAAAGTGGAGCAGTGTGTACCAGTGCACCACACGAACTCTTCAGAGCTCTTTCCAGGGCCTCAAACGGGATGGCATACCCGGACTTCTGTTTCTTTGGTTACCACCTGAGTCCTCCTGGAGGCTCGCTGGATCAGAAATGTTCTCGTGGGGCAGCCTGTGCCCCTGAATACCTACTTACACAGTCCTGTATTTGGGCTTTGCCCTCTCTCTGCTCCGAAATGTGTGTCGGGGGGTGCATGTTGTGTCCTCCCTGCGCTAGGCACGCCGCTGCCAGCGAGTCTGACATTGAACGTGCAGGATCCGCAAGGGTGAATTTGCTTTGATGCGCGTAACACGTCAAGACTGAGCCCTACTTGTGTTCACCAGCGTAACTCTTAGTTGTAAAAGAGTCCGTTATAGATGCCTAGCAATTGTGATACTCATCAGCCTTGGTTATCTAGAGACTACGTCAGCTTCCAGTAAGTACTAAATGGATTTATTCCCTGTCATTGCTGTGGGAAGAAAGGTCACCTGCAATGCTTACATAATTCATTGAAATTTTCCTGCCTATGTGACCTGAACTTGTAATATATTGTTCCGCCATGCTCCTTGCCTGAAGTCAGTGACCTTATGAAACTATTGATTCCTTCCTACTTAATTAATCCAAGCAAGGAAATAATCCAGTAGGAGACAATTGGATATTGGTTAATATTTAAGCATTGAGGCAATAGGTATGGCCCGTCTTTTCTGCTGAGTGATTTTTGTCCCTAAGATTTCTTTAGCACAAAGAAACAGTCCCATCCATACCACTGCATTTTTAATGGGGATATTTCCGAAGGTACAATGAAAAATATCTAGCTGAAGAAAGGCGCATTCCTATTTGTATTATCTGAACTTTAAGGAGCTCGTCTGTAGACCAAGAATCATCTGAAAAAGCAGTATGTCTTTGATAGCAGGATTTGATCTTTTTGCATAACCTGAGCAAAAGGAATCTTCAGAAAATCACAATCCTGTATGTTTGCATTTAATTCTGTTCACTTTAATTGCCCTTAATTTCCTCCCTCCTCATCGCAGAAAGAGTCAGAATTCTGTAAATATTAATGGACAAAGCAATTTCATAGTGTCGGTCATGCCAGAGACTTTTAAAAATTGCTCTTTAAATCTAATTCCACTTCAGTTGCACATACACATGTGAAATTAGTTATCTGAAATGGAATGTGCTTGCCGCATGGATCTGACAGCCTGGAATCAAATCCTGGCAACACCCATACTGCAAGTATCCGCATTAATTTCATCCATACTTGGAGGCACCACGTTCCAAAATGCTAACAAAGGCATAAGTCAGGCCACCCTAAAGTATACACAGAGAGGCCTTTTCTCTGTTGGAAATAGTGGGGTGTGATTGAGGCCCTGGATCACAGCACCTAGTATAATGTGTATACTCCGTCCTGTGGAGATGCGGTGCTCTTGACTGTCATTTCTTCTGTTTTGCTAAATGAACTAAAAGCTGTAGGCTGCAGGATTGTTCCAGTGCAAGCACACAGATCTCATCAGGGGTAAGACTGATGCGTATGCGGTGAGGATGAACGTGCCTGTGTTAGATGCACATAGGACTTGACCTTTAATTCCTTTCTCTCTTCAAGCAGATGTGTTATGGGGGATTCACGAGGCTGTTCTTGGAAAGAAAGCTGGTATTGCTTTTGAGGAATCAGTGAGCTTGTTTCTCTGTGATTCACAGCTATTGATTTTCTGGAGAAAATACTGACATTTAACCCTATGGATCGATTAACGGCTGAGATGGGTCTGCAGCATCCTTATATGAGTCCGTATTCTTGCCCTGAGGATGAACCAGTGTCTCAGCATCCGTTCCGGATTGAGGATGAGATTGATGATATTTTACTGATGGAAGCCAACCAGAGCCAGATGTCCAACTGGGACAGGTACAGTATCCAGGGCTGGTCTACAGACTGTATGTTCACTTGAAGTTTATAGGCAAAACGTGACTGGCAGGTCTCTGACCTGTTGTTAATTTGGTTCAGTAAGACGTGCTCTAAACCCACAAAGGACACCTAGTTTTCCTTGTTTGTGCCGTGTTGTAAATCTCACCCAAGCTGGCACCTTGCTGAAGTCGGTGGACGTTTTGTCATTGATTTCCACAGGGAATGCCTTTTGGTTGTGCATGTTCAAGTTACTGGGTAGTTCTCTGCTGTTGGTTTTATTAACAGACTATATTGTCTTCAGTCGAGTTGCATCTGTCTAAAGGACGCTATGGTTCTCCCTCTGTCGCCTGTTCATATAATACCAGTTATAGAATAATGTTGCAATTCTTGTACCTTTCAGGGGTCAGGCATAAGCCCCAGAAGCCACCGTTCTGGGATCCTTGGGGAAAAAAGTATCCATGAATGTATTGAATTTTAAATGGTTTGCTGAAAGTCATGCAGGAAGTTTAGAGCAGATCAACGACCTAGACTGAAGTCTCTTATGTCCTAGATTATTATCCTAATTACTAGGCCCTTCCCAGTGACCAGAGCAGGCTAGGACAGAATAAGTAGCTAAGAACTAACTGTGTTCACTTTCCTATAGAGCTCCTTCTGTCTCAGCAGTATGACTGTCTGAGGAAGCCTGCAGCATCGTTCCTCTCCGAATAGCAGTTAAATCTCTAGACCTTGTTAATCCACTAAATTTCACCAGCATTCAAAAAATAATCTAAAGAAATCCCATGCGTTCGCTCTTATTAATCTCTCTGTCAGAGTGAACAAGTACCAGGGTAGAGGGTGGGGGAACAACCAAATAAATGAAATAAAGAGGAAACCTGGAAGCTTTTCTCAGCGTTTCTTCAGTGTATCCCCACATCTCCCCGATTCCTGCCAGTTATAGTCACCAAAGCAGCAAATCTGTTGCTCAAGCTCACCTTGCCACGCTTTCAGCTCTTTGTTTCTGTATTTCCTGGCGTGACACAATAAGCAGTGACCTGGACTGTTAGTCCTCCCACCCCGCCGGAGAGATTTGGTATAGGGCTGTAACTTTTGCAGTACAAGCCAAGTGTTTTAGAAGTGGGGAATGGTTCGGCCTGTGTGTTGTGGGACACCTCAGGAGCGTTTCATTACTGAAAAATAGAGCCCCAACACCTGGGATAACATGTCTTTAAAATGCAGCTGAATTAGGAACCAGAAAATTCCTAATCACTTTGAAAACTGTGTTTGAGAATGAGTGTTGCAGGTAATCGCAACCAAGGTAGTTATGAGCGGTTTAAGAAGTTGTTACTTAGCTAGGTGATACTTCAGGGATGCTCTCAGTCCATGACATCACAGTAAACTGGTGATGTCCAATCTCAGTGGTGATTTAAACTAATCTTTTCTTACTTTTGTCGCAGTGGATGAGGAGCACTCATACTGTCGATGGCTGTTTCTGGGCTGGGGACAACTCTTAATAATCAACTTACAATTTGATTTTCAAGATTATCCAATCATATTTTAATCCTAGGTGGAGGGAATGTGAGAACCAGTTAAATAAAGCAGACAGTTTGGTCCTTTGGCTTTTATTCCCATTACTGGTCCCCTCCGCGCAGCTTGGGCAAGTTCTCTTGATAAATTGCTCAGACCCCTGCCTTGTAACACACAAGAAAAAGTTCTCTAATATTGCACAAGGATTTGCTGTGGTTTGACTGAGTATTAGTTTTAAAGAACTTTGCGATCTGTACGTAAATGGCTTATTAGCAAAAGGCAAAAGTTGCAGTAGCAGTGTGAATATCCGTTTGAGCACTGATAATTACAATGAAGCCATCAGCTGTCTGTCTAATAGAAGCATATCTTTCCCAGGTATCAAGTAAGCCTCTCCTCTGATTTGGAATGGAGACATGATAAATATCACGACATGGATGAGGTCCAGCGAGACCCACGGGCAGGGTCTGAATCCATTGCTGAAGAAGCACAAGTTGATCCACGAAAATATTCACAGAGCAGCTCAGAGAGGTTCTTGGAGCTATCACACTCATCGATGGACCGGGTATTTGATGTTGATTGTGGGAAATCATGTGATTACAAAGTGGGGTCACCTTCCTACTTGGACAAATTGCTGTGGAGAGACAATAAGCCCCATCATTACTCAGAGCCCAAGCTGATTTTAGATTTATCGCACTGGAAAAGAGCAACCATAGCACCCACAGCTGAGCTATCTCTGGAAGAAGAACCATCCAATCTCTTTCTGGAGATTGCTCAATGGGTGAAGAGCACGCAGGTGGGTCTTGAGTGTCCCAGTCCTCTTCCAGAGATTCAAGAACGGAGCCTGCCGTCTTCTCCTCACCATCTCCACAAGGAATCCAAGGAAGTAGGCAGTGAAACAGACCCTGAGTTTGACTTGGATGTCTTCATCTCCAGGGCACTGAAACTTTGCACAAAACCTGAGGATCTTCCAGACAACAAGCTCAATGACATCAACGGAGCCTGCATAGCTGAGCACCCCAATGAGATCGTACAAACAGAAGTGTACCAGAAGGAACGATGGTGAAGCACCCGCATGTGGGAAGCACCACTTTCTCCCGCTGTTCCTCTTTGATAGTGTGGCCATTGCCCTGTGCTGAGTGGCTTCAGTCTGTCATTGAGCATCAGTTTTTTTTACTGAATGCCTTTTTCTGAAAAGGCAAGCACAAACCGCATGCCCCTTTTGATGCCTTAGAAATACATTTAAGGGAATCAAGAGGTGTGAATGAAATACTGGGTTTCTTATACTGCCTTAACAATCTTGCCTTGCAATCTCTGGGACCGCTTTGGAACTTAAATGTACAACAGAAAGATGACAGTACATGATAAGTTTACAAACAGAAGTCAAATCAACTTCTTTTTCTTTCTTTTTGTGTAGTATCTTAAAACGATGAGGACACTAATCAGCATTTTCATGCAGGTTCCAGACACACCAACCATAGGACTCCTTTGAGGCACTCACCCAAGTACGGTCTGTACGGAGAGAAGCAATGCAAAGGCATATCCATGTTCTGCCTTCAGCCCGGAGAGAGCTTGTGAGAATGTAACTAGAGGCAGAATTTGGCCATGAGTCAGAAAATAGTTCTAGGAGAATGTTAATGGGGAAGGAATTTGACCTACCGTATATGGGCCGCTTTGGATTTTTTTCTGATTGGAAGATAAAATTTTTGCACAGCACATTCTCCTTATTTGGTTCCTCGCACATAAGTTTTCCCTTCTGCTGTACAGGGGTAGTTCTGAAGTCTCTTAGTACTTGTGAGGCCCAAGACCATGTATTTAACAACCTAATACTGTGAATCCTGTCTCAGGCAACTGCCCAGCAGACCAGCAAATTCTGGCGGTATGAACTAGACAAGAGCAGGGAGCGAGGAACAGGGGGGTTCACAGCATGATGCTGCCTCTGTCACCCCCTAGCTATAGAGCCTGAGCGAGGTCACTTACCTTCTCCATGACACTTCCCCCCACTGCTAAAAAAATTATTATGGTTTGCGCATTACTCTGATCAGACAGAGCACTGCATGTACTAAATATTGCCATACCTTTCCGTAGCGGAAATCCGTGCTCTTTGGCCAATATCTGAACAAAACTGTATTGGAAACTCCAGCTGTGTTCAAATAGTCACTTAAATTGGTCGAGTGGTCTTTTGCGCAGAAGGTCCTACACATAGGGGAAGAAGGTCTCCTTGGTTCCTGTGGCATTAGATTTTTACACTTGTGCATTTCCCAACTGGCCATGATCACGCATAGACAAATGTTCACATTTCTCCCAGACACTTTGCTTTCAGCTTCCTTGAACATAGTGGTGGCAGCAAGCAAACCAGCGCAACTTTGTAAATAGATATAAACACGATTGAGCTACTGTAACTTCTCTTTTCCTCCACACTTCTGAGCACCTTAATAATTAATCAGCTAACAAGAGTTTGTATATGGAAGAAACGTTCTATACTTATATTTAATCAAACTAGTCAATTTTTTAAATTGAAAACGTGTAAATAGTTAGTGTCACAAAAGCAAATCTTCACTCTCCTAGCCAGTGCATCACTGTGCTCTCCAGCACAGTGGCATGACTTTCGTTTGTAAAAGAGAAACTACTGTACCTAGTAACTCAAAGGTCCCTATTTAACTGCTGTTCCTATAGGAATTATTTCTACCCTTTTAACGAGCAATCTACTAAATGTTCTGAGATGTGAAGAAAACTCACGTGAGACTTGGATGAATAACTAACAGCAGCATTTCCTGCGTGAACCCTCGTGGCGGTTCTCGGTGCGGTTGGGTCCAGGTTGACGGCTACGGGGGATCGGGACAGGGCAGGGGAGGGAAGGGTGTCTGGAGCATGGAGCGAAGGGGCACCAGTTGCGCGCGAGCCTGGGGTCCCCTGTCCCCCGTGGAGGCTTAGAAAAAGGACGTGAGGGAGAGACAGAGGGTTCATTTAAGGCGCATTACGGATTACTTATATACCTCAACTAAAGCTCAGCACTTTTACTCGTGGCGGGAGAGATCCAGACTCTGCGGAAGCGGGTGCATCTGCAGCGGAGCGGCGCCTTCGCGCCAGCGGGATGCGGCCGGGCCCTGCGCGACGCCCCCCCGCAGTTCCCTGCGCTCCCGCGGCGCCGCCAGCGCTGGCAACGCTCGCACGAGCCGCCCGGGCACCCTCGGCAGCCGCGGAAGAGGGGAAGGAGCTGAAAACGCCCAGCACCTCGCGGGGTGCACAGACACTGCAGCTGGAGGAGTCAAGCGGGAGGAAGACGGTGGAGAAACGATGGAGTCAGAGAAGACTGAAGGATGCGATCGGCAAGGTGAGCGCTGACTTTTCAAACTCTCTGCTGATTGACTCAGCAAATATTTGCTACTGTTGCGTTAAACATCAAGGCGTGCTGACCTGTGAAATCACTGTTGATCAAACCACGTCAGTATTTTCCTCGGCGGACACAAATCTTCACATCCTCTGAAACGAGAAGCCATTTCACGGGGGTCGTTAACGTTCATTCGAATGTCTTCGCCAGAAACGTACGGGACTCTATTTATTACGGCCATGGAAGCATCCGCTTTGCTTTTGAAATTTGTGTTTGGATGGGGAGCGGGAGTTTGTGGGCCCACCGTAAAAATGCGTTGTGAACTTCCCGGCAAGCGAAGGGAGGTGCCGCGGCTGCCGCGGGTCCGCCGCTGCCGTCCGCCAGCCGCTTGGGAAGGGGGGACCCACAGAGGTGGCTTTAAGTTGTTGCCTGGGTGCGTTCAACCGATCACAAGCCCGATTTTTTTGTTTTCTCATCTACAACAATAAAATGTAAGGCCTGAGTCTTCTCTGCTTCGTCGTGTTATTTATTTGTATAAATAACCGTCCAGGTATTGAGCGTGTCCCTCACAGCCGCGGCCTGGCCGGGGCCTTGGGGACGGTGACTGCGCGGGGGGGACCGGCCCGTGGTGGCAAGCGTGCTGCTGGCGCTCAGCTGCTGTTAAAGATGCTTTTACAGGCAGAAACGGTGCCTCTGACACCAGGAGCTCGCGGCAGGGCTTTGCTTACTGGCCCCATGACTGTTCCTTACCCAGTCACAAATATCTGACTATTTTTACTGCAGTTTATTTTTAATTGTGTTGTGACTCAGCGGTTGGTACCACACCACGGAGTGGCACTGAACAGATCTTCGGAGGTTTGCCATTAAAGTCATGGAAAAAAATCATCTTGTTGTTAAATATGATTCTACGGGCATCCTAGGAAGTATGTCCTGTGCAAGTATTTCCTATGAACCCCAGAGTAAAACCGCAAAATGGTGTCAACGCATGTTAGCAAGGGAGCTATGGGAGACTGAACTGCTAATGGTCACTTCTGTGCATGTACAAACATGTATTTGCACAGTTTCATGCCACCAACTAACATTTTCGCATGCTTGCAGTAAGAGCCGTGTAGTGTCGCCTGCTCTCCTTTCAGGTCTGAAATGGTTTTTCTTCCTTTGATTGTAAGAGGAATTGAAGAGGACCAATACACCATACGGTGTTTGATATTTTCAAAGGCAGATATTGAATCTGAAGTCGTACAATGTCCTGCAGAACGCCGTCATCTCAAAGCGTCTCTTCAAGTTCCTGAGCCCATGAGCAGCCCGTTGTTTTGAACTGCCATCTGGCAGCTGTTGGAGTTAGTTTGTAACAATCACATTGCTAAATTCAAAGAGTAGGATTTTATTTGTCAAAAAAAGGAAAATCCGTCTTAAAACAGACGGCCTTTTCTCACAAAGGCTTATTCCACCGGCACTTGTGTTGCAGCAGCATAGCCTGTAACAGAAGGATTTGAAGGGGTTCCTGTGGTTAATCGTGCACTGAAAAGCAGCAGGGGTTTTAGGAAGTCTGTACAAATTTTTGTTAAGTTTTGGAGAGAACACACCCAAGCACATTTCTGACAGGACAGGCTATACCTAAAAACACCCCTAATTCCTGCAGTATTTCACTGTTGTGTGAAGCATGCGTGTGCATACACATACAGCAGGGAAGTGCAAGCAGCATATACTATTCCTCCCAGAAGATGCCAGTAGATGTGGGTAAAGGTGCTGCGCAATATGATTTGAACTGTCTGCTTACTGTTTAAGGAGCCTGCTGAAAGCCCGCTACGGTCAGGCCATGCTGCTTTTTATTCCTTGTTTCGAGGGGTCACTCCCAGCATCAGGCGCAGCCTAAGGCTGACTCTGTCTCCTCCTTCGGGACTACGAGTTAGACTTTGCTAATTCTCTGTACAGGCAGGGTGGCGGGCGCAGTTCAGGGACCTTGCGCCCCTCCTTGCTAACCAAGCCTGGGCTTTGGCTGTGCGGCACCCTCCCAGCCCGTGGAGAGGAAACGTGGATGATTCCTTGGATATGTTTGGAGTACAATGTAAACCCTCTCTTTAGGATTTTCCTTTTGCCATGAGCTCACCTTTCTGATAAGGGCGAAAGTTATCCATGAGCAGCAACAAAAGAGAATAATGAAATATTTTGTGCTTCTGTGAATTAATATGTGGGCTCGTTGTGGGGTAACTCATCTGGGACAAAAATTATGTAATTAAACAGAGCTACTCCAGTCTCCAGAATGAAGCATATACAAACCACCTGTGCATGAGATTCGCTCTGATGCTTAGACAATCAGGGATAGCGGAGGGAAGAAACAGGACTTTTTTTTTTTTTTTGCATTAGAGCAAAGAGTTGCCCCCAGTTTGATACAGTTCTGCACTGGGAGAGCACTTTGTAAAACTGATTTCAACAGCCTGTGCCGAGTGCCATGCAAGCAGTCGGTAGCGGTGCAATGGGAACCTCACAGCTCGGCTAAAAGCAAAGCTGCAAAACAGCTGGTAAAAAATGCAAAGTCTTCAACCCCTCCAGAGCCTCCGTCCTCGTCTTGCCTCCCCTCTGCAAGGGCCACTTGGGCACCTGGCCCTGCCTCTGGCTCGTCCGCAGCACTATAAAAACCACGCAGCCCCTGCGAGCTCTTTGCCAGGAGAGGGAACTGTGGCGACTGGTTTTTTGATTGCTTTTCTGAGTCAAGTTTGCCAGGTTGTTTTCCGAGCCGAAGGCGTGCGTTCACGCTGCCTTCCCCTACCGCGTTGACGCGCGTCGAGCTGTGCGGCCCTGGGACGCGGCAGGCAGCGCCGGGCTGGCTGCTTCCTTGGAGCGCTGCTGGAACTGTTTCCAAATTGCAGGGCTTTTCCATTAGCCCCACTGGCACGACGTCTCCGCGGTCAGGAGGGAGCTGAAGACAAATGGAGCAGCAGCTTAAGCTCAGCCAGGTCCGATTAGCAAAGGAGGCTGTGATCCATAGTGACTGCTCCTCCGGCGGTGAAAGCAGCGGGGTGACAGGCCAGCGAGCGCCATCTGTGTTTCCTTCTGCCCCAAACAGCCGCCCTGCTGCCGCTTGAACCATAGTAGGATGGTTTTGATGTCAGATGGAGGAGGTGAAACAGGCTTTTGAATGACAACTTAATAAACCAAAATTGTCCTTCGAAAATACACACCTCCTCCCTCCAAATCCTGATGGCCACCGTTAAGTGCTCCAATACCAGCTCCAGTACATGAGGCCTCGCCAGCTCCAGGTACTTGTTATTTTGTCGCAGTAATACGTTGCAGCTCCCATGTAAAGGCCGTGAGAAGAACCTCAGTGAGAACAGCCTGTGGCCAGGAGATGGGATGGGGTTGGGGAAGAGAGGGCTTGAGCATGCAGAGCAGATGAAGTTCCCCTGCTGAGCAATGACTTACAACAAGGCAAAAAAGAGGGTTTCAGCCCAAAGCATCATCGCTCTGCGTCCATAAGGGCTCTGTGCTCCTCTTACATATCCAGCGCTGGTCCTACAGCCGCTGGGGTCCTAATGGTTACAGCGGTTCTGACTGTAACATGCAACCACCGGTGGACACGGAGCTCACCAACGGGGCGAGCCGGACGTGGGCAGCAGGGCCGGCGGGAGAGACAAGGCTGTCCGAGCCCTGCGGCCGCTGCGCTCCCACACCGGCGAGGCGATGTGTGTTTGGAGGTGCGGCTGGGCACGCCGCAGGGCGAGAGGAGGACGCCCTGGCCGGTGCCGCGCTGCCTTCGCAGCGGGCTGGTGCACTGCGTGCAGCGCGGCTCTAGCACAGCTTCTGCGCGTGTGTCCCCGGCACTTACTGTTCCTTCCAGCTCCGGTTCGCCCCAGTCAGGGCTCCCTGAAGCGGTGGATGTGGTGGGGCTCCGAGCTGCATCCAGGAGCTGGACCTCCCCGCGGGGCTGCGCTGGCTGCCGGGGGACCCCAGGAGCCGGCCTCCGCGTTAGGAGGGGTTTGTTTCCACACTTGCATTTCCATCTTCCCCTCTCATCACCAAGCTCAGCTGCACTCTTCAGCCCTCTTCACCTCCTGAGGCGTTCGACCTTCCCTCTGCCCTTTCACCGGGGCATCGGCTTCGCCTCAGAGTTCCTCTAGGTCCGCACAGCCCAGCTGTGACCAAATCTTGCTAATCCTTTCTGCAAAACAGCCCTCAGTCTGGCTTCTCCCATCCAGCCACGCAGTTGAAGCCCTCCTCCTTGCGAGGTCTCTGAGAGCTAGGCAGGGCCAGGGCGGCGTGCAGGCTCCTCTGCCGCCTGTGCCGGCTAGATAAAGTCTCCAGGGAGCTCTGGAAACCCAAGACAACCTTCCTGGAAACAGTTAAAACCCATCTGGAGGAGCTACAGGTTTTACTTTGTTTCACACCATGCAACTGTCAGCTGTGAAAGGGAGGTAGAAGAAAAGCCTCTCTCTGTCCAGAGAAGATGTTTTATGAAGGTTATTCATCGTAGGCCGAGAAGGCTGTCGCTGTAGCAAAATAAGGCCTTGCATCTGAGAGCGTCTGCCTTTAACTCAGCGCACGTGGCAGCTGGAACCTGCGGTGCAACGAAGATGGTCGTGTTAGTCTCTCCCTACAAAAGGGTGCGGTGGGATTAGCTTCTCCGGACAAAATTAGCAGCAAATCAGTGGCTAAATCGGGAGGGGACAGGCAGCGAGCTGGGGTGCTCCTGCCTGCGCTCACCCACGCTGTCTCCCAGCCGCAACCACCGCTTGCTGCGGCCCCGCTGTTCGCTTCCGGAGCCCGTGTCTGCACCTCGACGTGTGGCCCAGCTCCCGCTGGGTCTCCGGGGGGCCTCACCAAGCCCGGGGGAGCAGCAAGGCATCAGATGCTCGCTGGCTCGTACTGTGCGCACACGTAGTGCTTGCAGCCTTCTCCCAGCGCTCGTTTTCCTTTAGACAACCCTTATTTCCCAGTTACGTGGTGAGGAGCAACGCAGCTTCTCGTGCGGCGCTGCGCGGGGCCGTGGTGGATGCCTGCACTCCCACGTGGTTTTGGAGGTCTGGTCCAGGGAAACAGGGATGTGACAGGAGCGTGGAGCAGATGAGGAGCACAGATCCGGACCTCGCTGGGGAAGGGGAAACGGGGACCTGTGGCTTGGGTGGGCTCCCAAGACTGCTTCGTCTACGGCTGATGCTGTTGACTGGCATGTAATCATCTGGTAGCCAAGTATTTCCACTGGAAATACAGAGGGAAAGGAGTGTTAAGATAGCAAAATTCAGGTCAAATGTGAGCTGTTTAGGGGTGAGATTTGCTGAAGATTATAAGGAGAGTGGCTGTTTCTAAAACCTGGATTTGGGGTTGCCTTTTACATACCCACCAGTTTTCAACGCTCAGATCTAGAGCTGCTACTGGTAAAACAGAAACAGAGCGCTCCCCTGAGTCCACGTCAGCACTTGTCCATTTGCATTCTGGTAGCACGTTCAACATCTCTTCATTCCCAGCAAAACAAAATTACCGGCCCAAAGGCAGTCTGGCCTGAGATAAGGCATCCAACCTAAGAGAGCCACAGCGAGGAATTTCCTCTAGCTCTCCAAAATCCATCTTGCTACGCTACTTTTCTTCTGCACAGGTCTAACCCTAAGCACTGATAGACAAGGTTACCTTTCACAGATGACAACACTGTGTGGTTTTTTTGCTGCTTCGTCTTCTAGTAAGCAGCAGCTGGGTAAGGGACAGCCCGCCCTGCTCTGTGTCAGCTGGAGTACTGGCAAGAAGGTGAGGATCGCCCGTATTATGAATTAATCAAAACTACCACCACCCTTTAGCTTTTTCGTCACGGCAGTGGTTCGAGGCAGCAGGAGCAGATAAGGCATTGGACCTCGCCGGGAGGCTCGCTGGGCCCGAGGGGTGTCCGGGCGCCGACGGGAAGGGTGCAGGACTGCAGCCTCGCAGCCGAATCCTCCTTCGAGACCAAAAGCAGGGCTGTGGCTCTGGAGGGCAGCTCTTTGCCGCCCGCTGGTCAGGTGGGAAGAGTTACATTTCTTGGTTAAAATTGTGTCTGATGAATCGTTGAGTTCTGCTTTTTGCAGCTCTTGGAAAACGTGACTTGCGTCAGGCAAGGAAGGACTGCCCTCTGCAGGGGAGCTGATAAAAGTGAGTTTTTGTCCTTTCTAATTCACTGCCTGGATTAAACCCACAAATCAAACCCACAGGGGATTTAAACTGATGACACTGCCCAGGGAGAGGGCCCAGCACTGAACTTACCTTCTCCCTCCACCAACAGACTTCCATTTGTATTACTTGCTATTACTCGTGTGCCAAAGAACTGCAAGGTGAGGAGGTACCCACAGCTGTTGATGCCTCGAGCTTCTCCCTGGGATCACACCTAACTGGCATAAACAGGAACAGTGAGCAGAGGCTGTAGGCCCAGCCTGCGAGGGGGTGACCGCTCGCCCCACCTGCAATTGAAGCCAGCAGGTGCGTTGTCTTGCTGAATTGCATCCTGCAGGTTTTCTCCAGCAAAGCATTTAAGCACCTTATCATCAGGCAGGTCAGTAGAGTCATTTAAGTCACAGGGGATTACTCTCGCGCTTTGCTGAGTGTGTATAGCTAAGCCTGGACTGGTATGTAAGTAACAGGCTGGAACGGAAAGGGACATCGTCTCGGTTCTAGCGCCCTGATTCCATCCCGTGGGTTGTATCAGCGCGTTTAACAAAATGCAGATTCCCAACTACAGCTTTGACAACATCTTCAACGGACGCTCTGACAAAGCAGGCAGGGAGGAACCTCATCTGAGCTGTTTGGCTATACCTACTAAATTCGGCGGCTTTTAAAACTCAGAAAAGCTCGTGCTTTGTAGCCCTATTTAAAACCTGATGTTGGAAAGTGCTTTTTCTCGCATAGCGAGAAGCATGTGATCCAGCGGGGCGAGTTCAACAGAAGTCAGAACCTCTCTGAACGGTAACCTGCTGCTGCCACCAGTTTCCTCTTGCCCCCCCCCCCCCCCCGATATCTAGGCACAGGGATAAGACACAGCGAGCAGTGCAGCGACTCACATGAGCAGATCAGGGCGTGAAAAGTGCTAAATCTTGCTATTGGGGCCTTTGTCTGCAGTACTGGAAAGGAAGAAAATATCCAAAAAGCAACGTCGCCCGCTGCTATGCCTGTTTGTATTCTCTGATGGTTGCACCTCACAGCGTGCAGGAGCTGCAGGGAGCGACTGAGAGGGGAGCGTAATGACCTGACTCTCCTGGGTTCAATCGTGCAAAAATACACCCTGACTGGAGCCTCGTGCGCGCCTGTTCCCGAGCACGGCAACCCACCCTCTCTGGGGACTCGGCGGACGGCTGCGGCGAGCGTGCGCTTCTGCAGGCTCTCGCTTCTGGCAGTCTCCAACAGCTTCTGCTGCAGCTTCCTGACTGGGGAGCGCCAACACCTTTTGTCTTCAACTGCCCCCCAAACCGAGCGACAGAGGAGCAACTCCGGGTGTGCTGGAGCAGCTGGGGAGCCCCGGGAAGCTGCTCGGGACAGAAGAAGACTGCTTGTCTCTGCAGGCCGGGCAGCCCCAGCTCAGCCCAGTGACGATTAGGCGCAAATCCTCCTGGAAGCCACTTCCAAGCCCGTGAAGGGCACAGAGGTAACTGGAAAAAACCAACGCAGATTTACCAAGGGCAAATCGTGCCTGGCCAACGTGACAGCTTTCTACGACTGGCTCTGTGGGTGAGGGGACAACAGTGGATGTTGTGTACCTTGAATTTAGCTGAAGGGACTGTCAAAGGCTGAAGGGACTGTCAAAGGCTGAAGGGACTTTGACATCGTCTCCCAGTGTCCTTAGAGCAAAATTGGTGAAAAATGGACTGGATAAGCAGACTAGAAGATGGGTGATCCTTGCTCTCTCTTCAGCGCTTGTGAGGCTGCATCTGGAGCAGTGTGTCCAGCTTTGTGCTCTCCAGGACAAGATAGACATGGAGTGAAACCAGCGGAGGGCCACTAAACTGGCACAAGGAGAAACTAAGAAAGCAGTGTTTGTTTAGCAAAGGCCAAGAGGGAATCTAATTGCTGTCAACAACTGCCTACTGGGAGGTTTTAGTGAAGCTGGAGCTTCTTGGAGATGCAGAATGATAGGATGAGAGGCAATGGGCATGGGAATTTCTGACTGGATGTAAAGAATCTTTTTTTTTAACCATAAGGGTGGTCAAACACTGGAACAAGCGCCTGGAGGAGTAGTGGACTCTCCAACCTCATAAATGTTTAGGACTCTGCTGATCAAGGAACAGAGCAACCTGATCTATGTGGACCTGCTTTGAGACGGTGGTTGGACAAGATGAACTTGGAGGTCCCTTGCAACTACTCCCTCCTTTGAGGGAGTAGTTCCTCTTCAGTAGAAGTTTTCTGTCCCTCAGACTTCACATATCTACTGAAAAAGCAGCAGTAGCAGCAGAGCATGCTCCAACAACCACTGCGGAGGGTTTCCAGCTGCACAAGGAAAAAATATGTTCACCTCCAGCTCACAGAAGGCAACTTTAATATCTCTAAAAGCTTTAGGGACTCTGCAGGCAAAGTCCACTGCAGAAATGTGCTGGGCCAGCACATATCTTGACCATAACAAGCCCTCTCTTGGTACTACAAGGGAGAGAGAGAAGATATGCAAATATCATAATATAAAATAATTGCAATAATATCCCCTCCAACACACTATAATTAACTCTTTGGATCCTCCTCTTTCTGATGAGGGGAAAAGCAGCTGCATCCCTTCCACTAGTCTGCAAATCAGTGTTGGCTTCCCAGACTCCCAAGGGCCACAGTTAATTCTGAGAGGCTCTTTGCCACCTTCTCCAGTAACCATCTTTGCTACATGTCCCGCACTGCCCTCTGCTTTCCAGAAGTTCAGCAGCATACCGGGCACATCCAGAGTCCTTGACAAGAAGGACATTTCCTTGGAGTTTCTTCCTGTCTTTTGCCCAGAATTTCTTTACCACAACAACAAATTAAAATATGAGGACAGAATGACTGTTCACCCAGGAAACAGAGAGTAGGGTTTTTTTGTAACAAATATATGCAGACCATATTTCTCCTAACTTTATAACCTGGCAGTTTTTAGCAGAAATGCCCCACAGTGGGGCTCAACTTTCGACTTAAAGTGACCTTACTGGAGTTGCTTATTCACTAATCTCTTCACTAATCTCTCATCACATCCTCATAGGTAAGCTCAGGAAGCGTGGGCTAGATGAGTGGACGGTGAGGTGGATTGAGAGCTGGCTAGATGGCCGAGCACCGAGGGTTGTGGTGAATGGCGCAGAGTCAAGCTGGAGGCCTGTAGCTAGTGGTGCCCCCCAGGGGTCAGTCCTGGGTCCAGTCTTGTTCAACGTATTCATCAATGACCTGGAGGAAGGGACAGAGTGCACCCTCAGCAAGTTTGCTGATGATACTAAACTGGGGGGAGTGGCTGACACACCAGAAGACTGTGCTGCCCTTCAGAGGGACCTGGACAGGCTGGAGAGCTGGGCGGAGAGGAACCTCATGAAGTTCAACAAAGGCAAGTGCAAGGTCCTGCACCTAGGCAGGAATAATCCCATGCAGCAGGACAGGCTGGGGGCTGACCTGCTGGAAAGCAGCTCTGCAGAGAAGGACCTGGGAGTGCTGGTGGACAACAAGTTAAGCATGAGCCAGCAGTGTGCCCTTGTGGCCAAGAAGGCCAATGGTATGGCTGGGGTGCATTAGGCAGAGTGTTGCCAGCAGGTGGAGGGAGGTGATCCTGCCCCTCTCCTCAGCCCTGGTGAGGCCTCCCCTGGAGTACTGTGTCCAGTTCTGGGCTCCCCAGGACAAGAGAGACGTGGCACTCCTGGAGAGAGTCCAGCGGAGGGCTACCAAGATGATTAGAGGGCTGGAGCCTCTCTCCTATGAAGAAAGACTGCAAGAGCTGGGCCTGTTCAGCCTGGAGAAGAGAAGATTGAGAGGGGATCTCATCAACGTGTACAAGTATCTGAAGGGGGAGTGTCAAGAGGATGAGGCCAGTCTCTTCTCTGTGATGCCAAGTGACAGGACAAGAGGCAACGGGCAGAAACTGAACCACAGGAAGTTCCATCTAAACCTGAGGAAAAACTTCTTCACTGTGAGGGTGACAGAGCACTGGAAGAGGTTGCCTGGAGAGGTGGTGGAGTCTCCTTCGCTGGAGAAATTCAAAACCCGTCTGGACGTGATCCTGGGAAATATGCTCTAGAGGACCCTGCTTGAGCCGGGGGTTTGGACTAGATGATCTCCAGAGGTCCCTTCCAACCTAAACCATTCTGTGATTTTGCTTAGGTCCCAGTTCCTCTACTGGATGCTAATTCAATGTTCCTGCCCCTTTGGGTTCCTATTCCTCCAGAGACTTCAGGAAATCCTACTGCTGCTAGACCTCTGGCAACCAGGCTCAGAGTAGAGGTAAGATCTGCGGCTTCTCCAGCTCAAAATGTCATGCCATCTCTGTCCTCAGGTGCCTTCCAGCAGTGGTTTCTTTCAACCTCAGTCCACCTGACCCAAGACAGAGGAAAATAACCTCAAGCCGGAAACCCTTGCTAGTTGAATACATCTGGATTTTTAAGAGTCAAATGCCCTCAGAAAACAACAGGAAAGACTTGTTTGTGAAAGCTGTTGAGAACCTGAGACTTCCATACGCACTGATACTGATGAAATCTTGATGAAGTTAGAGTCTCCAAAATTTAATTTACAGAAAAGCTTCAGCATGAATGCCGAAGCTCTTCTTATAGCAGAGATTTTGCAGTTGCCTCATAATTCTCTGTCCAGGTATCTCAGAGTTAAGATATCTTAAGCTATTCCAAATCCATTTGTCTGCACATTCTGCAAAGTGATATGAATTAATGACCAACTGCTGTAAAGGATCTATATTTTTTTTCTTCATTTGAGACGTAGAAGTTGGGTTATGTCATGGTTTCGCTTTGATTACTTTTTCAAAATCAACCTTCTCCTGCAGGACAAATGAGATTTTATGATTCAGCTAGCAATATATGACCAATAAGAATGTATGATGAATAATCTTAAAAGCAAAGAAAGAGTCCAAACACGAGACAGATGAAATACTGTGCGTGTCAGTAGCTACAATACTGCTTTATGACTATGTCATGCTAACCTGTTAATCTCTTCAATTCTCTTCTTCCCTTCTAGCTGTTGAACCAATTTGCCAACTTTAGCTAAATTTGACAGAGAACTAAAGATCTCAAATCTATTCCTACGAGTTCTGTGAAAACTGAGAGCTGGGTGAAGAAGAAAGACCTAAATTAAAATCTTTATTGCGGGAAAGGCAGATTAAAAAAAATTTTTTTTCATTCATTCTTTGGGGGAAACAGGGCTCCCTGTCAGCTCAACAGATAGCCTGAAAGGTTGCTCGGTAGTGCAAGTGCAATTAGTGCCCTAGCAGAAACCTGAGCAGGCTGTGTCAGACACACATGTTAATTTTAGCAGAGTCCCACAGACTGCTTTACCTTCAGCAATATTCAGCAGGCAAAAGGTTGTTCCAGAAAGAAAAGCCATGACTCTTCAGTGTGAGGCCTTTCCACTTTTTAATTCCTTTCCCCACTCTTGTCCTTTTGTTCGTTATTGGCAAGTCTCACCATTACTTTTCTCCGTCACTGCCATTCTGAGACAAAAGCCCACTGTTGTCATTTGAGATGGTTTCACCTTGAGACACCAGTTTAACTGCCTGGGATCCAAGGCCAAAAGGGTGGGCTCCACCAGCTTAAGGCAGCATCAAAAGTCCTCAAGTGTATATGCAGCAGGCTGAAGGGACTCACCTTTTAACCCGTTCCTTTCAAGTCCTGACGCTGGCCCTGATCAGTCCCTGTAAGGTCTATTCTCATTCTGCTGTTCACATGCACGCACGCATCTTACGCATATATACACATATATAAAGTGCTATATGCTCATTTCTAATCCTTAAACCCGGATGCTGTTTCACCAAGCACTTACATACAGGGTCAGACTCTCCTCTGAGGTGTCTGAGTGACACCTCTTTCCAGTTTAACTGAAGTCAGTGAGGTTTTAAGAATTCTAAGTTCATTGCGAGCTTTTAGATTTTAGTGGGTTTTTTTGTTTTTTTATGCCAGCTTTGTTCAAATAAAGGAATGGCAATCCTAACTTGACATACAGTGAGTGGTCAGAAGAGGGCAGTCCTTCTCCTCTGGACTTGCGGTATTTATACTTGAAAAGCTAACAGTCTCAAAGCCGCAAGTTGATGCTGCAGACTTGTGCTGATTTGGTTACACTGGTGAGGGATATGAATAGACGCAACCCTTGACTGACACTGTGACGCTGGAGTAAGGCCCAGGGTCAACACAACCCTATCGACAAAACTGCACTTTTGTCTTACTAGTATTTTCATTGTATGGTGCTGCAAAGCGTGGCTGTACGTTTGCAGAAGCATTTCTGCAAAACTGGGTGTGCTTTGCCAAAATTATGCCAATATTACTTTATTGGGAGGGCTTTCTCAGTGAAGACTGTTTCAAGATTGCATACACTTGATTGGATGTTCTTTCCGCAAGTTTATTGTCCAATGGAGATGCAGATTTCCAAGTTATTAATAACAATTAAGGTGTTATTATTGACAGATTATTAATTATTTGTCTGTTTTAACTGCACCCCCTTTATAAGGCTGGGAATCGGCTGAAGCCACTAGTCTGAGTTTCGGAGGAGCTGGGCTCCCGCTGTGGCCAAAGGGAGCTGCAGATATGCAGTATCTGTATTAGATTTGCCTTCAAAAAGGCAAATCTAATACAGGGGGATATCCCCCAGGATATCTGTCCAGGGGGATATCCCCTCCCTGGATATCCACACAAAAGGAAGAGAGAATGATGAAACATTCAAGCCTCATGAAGAAAGCTAATTGGTTACTTCTATGGTTAAAGGGAGCACATTAAAGATGCAAGATATCTCTCCTGAGACCAGACTGCCAGCATCAGTTCAGTCCCTGTGTCCTCCTGTCCTTCTGTCAAGATAGCGAAGGAGTTTAGCCCCTTGAGAAGAAATATATGAAACGCAATGTCAAGGAAGATGATTCGGAAGGGCAGAAATAGGGTGCTATCTCAGGAGGAAAACTCCCAGCTATGAGAACAACATGGGAAAAAAATCCCTGTGCGTCTTTATCAGAGATGAGAGCTGTGACTACAGTACGTGTAAATCTACCTGCACTAATTTTAATCCAACTAATAAAACTAACAGTGGAAAAGATGAAGGTATTTCCCTGAGTTCCCAGCAGAAAAGTTGATTTATTAGTGGCTGAAGGCACCAAGAAGGCTACGGGCTCCTCCCGTGAACACCACTCAGTGTGGTGGGTTCCTGTTGTCTCTGGATCATGCTGTAAGGCAACTTTTCCTTTACAGTGGTACACTTGCTTCTGGCTCTCCGTAGCGAACAGATTAGGTCTACTACAGATAAGTTTGTGCATACTGCAATTATATCTTCTACTTGCAGTGTGGCTGTAGTTCACCTGCAGTGTGGCTGTATTTTAGAACTATGACAATGAAGGAAAAATAAGAAGGGAAACGGTCATTGGTCAGGATAATTAAAGCAGGTGGCAGACTGACAGAGTGCTGAAGGCGAACGGAAGAAACTAGAAATTGAAGGAGGTAGAGGGAGAGCCAGGAAAGCGAGAGGCAATGCCAGCTGGCAGCAGCATCTCAGGTTTTGTCACCATGGCCCAGCCCATTGGGGAGCTCAGCAGAGCACAAGCAACTGATGATCTGATGTCTAACTAGTCAGTCACCAGTCTAGTGAGGGTTTCAGATCACAGACAGACGAAGTTAAAAAAAAAAAAAAAAGTTAAAATGCAGCAAACGCCAGACCAGACTGAAAGAGGTCTGTTGATTTATAGTTACGGTTATGACTCATTGACAAAGGAATTGATCAAAATTAGGGAAGATGGAGGGACCTGTATCAATGCACACCAACACTCCCAAACAGGGTAGACTTACAGAAATGGATGGATATATATTTAAGCAACGTCATTCCTAATCTATGTAGAAAGCTGTCTGAGGGCAAGCTAAAATGTTTTTTGGATGGTTGGCAGAAGAAAGGTAAAAGACCTTTCTTCTCCCTTTCATAGGGGAAAAAAAGGTTTGTATAAAAGCATTAATTCTGAAATAGGAGACGAACCAAAAGCTTGCTTTCTCTGTCAAGCAGACAGCATGAGTAAACCCTCCTGAGGCAAGCAACTAAGACAATAGCCTGAAGCCTCAGTCTAAAAACCACCTCCTTCCTTACGCCACAGTTTGAGCCAGGTAACAGAGTAAGCCATCAAGCCTTGTTACTTTAACAAACAAATTTAACAGCGCCACAACATATTTCCTCGAGCTTCTCCAGTAAAGTTCTGGACCAGAACTTTACTTTGTTTTCCCAAACAGTTCCTGGAGACAGTTTGGGAAACAGCACAGGAGACGTTCTTCCCAAAACGTAGTCTGCCTGTGAGCATTGTTTTGGATCGCAAAACGCTTTGGCTGTGGGCTGCTCCCATGCACGCTGGTCTCAGAGCCAGAGAATAGTCCTGTCACATTTAATCGCAAAAAATGATGAGAAATTTTAAGCAGAATACTTTTAAGAAATTGAACAAAGTTCTTAGACAAAAGTAGAATCAAAATTAGGGAAACACGTAAAGGTAATTACCAGTATTGTTGCTGTAAAGGCGCAAGAGAGGCAAGGTTTGTGGAGAGAGGTAATATCTTTTAGTGTAATTGGTCTAATAAAAGAAATTACCTCTTCACAAACCTTGCCTTGACATAGCTATTGTCTTTACTGCATAGTTTCTGCTGTAGTAACATCATGTAAATAAGACGAGTAATTAGGGTCATCTCTATATATGAGGATTAGTCCAACAATATGATTAACCCTCAACCCATTTTACCAGGGAGAAGGAGTGGAAAATGAAGATGCCTGTTTTCATCAAACCATAGAAACTTTCTTCCTGGGAGATGGCTTGTCTGCCTAGATCTGCCCTGTAAACATTTTTCTTAGACTGCAGGTAAATGAAAGCTAATGTGATTATGCTTAAATAATTATTCATTTCGATATTTTATTGTAACTCGCTCCTGATGATAAAAAGGCATAGTTAAATAACCTTTCTTGGCCTTGCCCACAGAATTCAGGTTAAGTGTGGCCATAATCTATTTGGACTAGATGATCTCCAGAGGTCCCTTCCAACCTAAACGATTCTGTAATCCAGATTCTGCTTTCTGTTAGACCAACGTGCACCTTAGTACAAGTTTCCCGATTCTGTTCAGCAGCTGTCTACATATGACTACATCAGCAGTATATTTTTGGGGTGATAGTGTAGGTGTTGAGGCAACATTATGGAGGGAAGGAAAAGAGCCCTGTACCTAGGTGAGTAGAACAGCAAAGTGATTTTTTTTACTCACGTTCAGTATCAGCGAAATAAAAACAAGAACACTGAGTCCTGGTCTGGTATTACTGCTTTAAATAGGATACTGGAAAAACTGGAAATGTTACAGAAAGGAGAGACAAAACTATCTGAAGGATGGGAAAAAAGATTTATGTAAGTCTTCTGTTTAATTTATGAGACAGACTTAGTTACAATCAGTAAGTAACATCATAAGACAAACAAAAAAGGAAGTATCAGGCTCTGCAATTTAGCAAAGAGATACATAACAAAGGGCAATGAGCAGAACACCAGGAAAACCGAAATGAGAAACACGGCACAGTTTTAAGAGCGTGAAAGTGATTAATCACTAGAAGGAAGAAAACCATCTTGATGTATACCTTCAGATTCAGATCAGATGCCTTTTGGGATATGCCTTTTAGTTCAGCACAAACGGCTGGCTTCCTCTGAAGGGGAACCTGAGTAAAACACCATGGTCCGCACGCATAGGAAATCTGCTATGATAGTCCAATAGTCTTCTCTTGCATTAAACATTTCTGAATGAATTTTTGTCCTGGAGTGAGCGAGCTGTGAAGCTGTTTGAGGCTGGTCCGAAGCAGCGAAAGAGATAGCGGAGCCGTGACAGTGGGATTTAAGGAACGGTTTAAGGAATGGCTCCCAGTGGTTCTCTTGGCAACAGCAAAGCAGCAACATCATGTGAGCCAAAAGAAACTCTTCTGTGTTGAGCACCAAATATGGGGACAAAAGTTCTCAGGAGGAGAAAGAAATGACTGCTTTTCTTGTTTTACAGCACAGGCAGTTAGTTGCATGAATCTGACATGACTCTAACAGTCACTCAAAGGCTTGATGCAGTGAGCCTTCACGCTTCCTGGACTTACCGAACAGCTACGGAGGGACACCACCAATGCCAGACCAGGGGATGTGCAGTTAATTAATGAAAGTACTGCCTCCCATTAAAAATTGTTGCGGGGAGCTTCAGACCCTGCAGCCCTGACAAACATCACTTGCTGGGGTGGAGATTTTTCTTTTCTGGGATTAACTACAACACAGCTTTTACGATAGTCATTCTTTCAAAAGAATGTGAAATTTCTAGACATATTGGGTAAGAACTTCAACCAGTCTGAAATGACATGGGTTTATAGCAGTGCTGATTTATGCTGTTTGGGTATTAAGTGCAGTGTTCTTAAATTCTTTTCATCTGGGCTATTTTTAGTCAGACACAAAGTCATGACCTTTCATGCCATTTTTGCAATTTTCTTTGTTTTATAGGTGCAGTATCACATTATTCAGAAATGTTCCAAAGCCATCACAGTCATGCTGGGAGGAGGGGAAGGGAAGCAGCTGAATATGTAATTCATGACAGGCCCCAAAATCATGATTAGAAGAGGAGGTTTTGATTGAGCAGGTTCATATATTTATTGTTACTGCTACTATAGCAACGCTGCTTCTTTTAATGGCATAGTGCTCATTCACACAGCTAACGAGTCGACTCATCTGAAGTACCAGAAAAGAATGAGCTGCCTCATAATTTTTAACATTAGAAAATATACCAGAATACGGAGGAGAGAGGTAATACCCCCGAGGGCAAGGAGACGGACGAAGTCTCCGGTGAGCTGAGTACATATGATCTCGCCTTCCATCTCCACTCATCAGCAAAGTTTAGCTGGGGAATAATCTATTCCTCCTCTATTAAGAAGGGTAGGAAAGCGTTAGGATACCAAGAAAAATCTTGTGTTATTATGAAGTGACGCTTTGTCACCTTGTGGTTCCTCTCTGCGTCTAATTTTAGCGCTGACCTGCAGTAGGTGCCTTTTAGTATTGCCAAGTCTTATATAAGTTTCAATCAAACATGCTACATATTATGGGGGATAACCCAGCTCTTCAGGCCTTGCACGGTTAACACACTAGCACGGTTATTTCCTCACGGGTTAAGAGTTTCTCCGCGCTTTTTGAGGCGCCCAACTGGTGTCGGGAGCCGGTGCCCCTGCCGGGACGGATCGAGATCCGTAAATTCATGGGGCCGTTTACGAGTCTGCTTTCCTGGAGGAAAGCCTCTAAGCACCGAGGTCTTCTGCCAAAACGCATTCCTGGAGGCTGAGACCCGAGGCCTTCCGGCGACAAGGCCACCACAGTTTGGTCAGGCCCGGAGCTGCGAGGCACCGCACGACGAGGCCACGCCGGGCTAACGGCCGGCCGTTGGACGGCGGCGCCCATTTTCCTTGAGGTAACTCTTAGGCGGGGGGAGACCCCCGCGACCCCCAACTGCGCTGTCCCCCTCTCTGCTGCCTCCCCCCCGCTTCGCCTTCCCCCTGCTTTGCCTTCCAACCCCCTTGGGGCCGCGCCGGGCCGCCCCTGCGGGGCCGCGGCCCCCGGCACCCCGCCGCCCGCCGCCGCCGCCGCCCACCCCCCTCACAGCCCCTCGCCGCCCGCGCTCCTTCGCCTCACGGTTCGCCCCGCCCCCTCTCCCCCCCCTCCAGCGCCTAGCTTTCCCGCCTCGCCCCGCCCCTCCACGCTGATTCGCCGCCTCCCTTGGCCTAATTAACATATTACCGGCGGCGCCCGCCCCGCTTTCCTCTCTGCCCGGGCTGGGAGCCGCCAGGAAGAAGGTTCATTGGCCGAGCGCCGCCGTCGGCCGGCCGGCCGGCTTCGTTCTCATTGGCTGCGCGCCGTTGTCAGTCACGGGGAACGGCCCGCCCTCCGGGGTGTCCCTCCCTGGAGCAGCCTTGTTTGCCTCATTCAGTGGTAGGTGCCGAGGCGGACGGAGCTCCGGCGGATGGGAGCTGCTGTGGCACAATAGAAACAGGTCCTCGGCCAGCATCACACAGAGGGCAGCAGCTGCAGAAGGAGGTAGAGCCCATTCTGGGAACAATCTAGCAATTGCCCCGGCGTGTGAGAGGCCTCTTGTCCCTTTAAAAAAAAAAAAAACCAAAACGTATTTTGGGGATGTTTTCTTCAGAATCGAGATTCTCCTGCCTTTCCCCGCCTCGAGTGCCTTCCTCCCTCCACCCCCGTCCCGGTGCGCGGCGGAGGCGGGCGGCGGGCCGGGCTGTGAGGGCCGCGGAGGCCGGCGGGGCGGCCCGCCGGGGCAGCGCGGAGGGTGACGGAGGCCCCGCGTCGGCGGTTGCTGCCTTCGCCGAGGAAGGAGGAAGAAG
The DNA here is from genome assembly GCF_040807025.1 of Struthio camelus. NCBI lineage: Eukaryota > Metazoa > Chordata > Aves > Struthioniformes > Struthionidae > Struthio > Struthio camelus. Next base: position 86,566,773 of record NC_090982.1, read on the forward strand.
GGAGGGGGAGGGAGGGAGGGTTGAGCCGGCGGCAGGTGGGCGAGGCCGGCGGCGGGCAAGCGGCCCCGACGGCGCGGCGAGTCGCCTCGCTCCCTCAAGATGGGCGACGCCGGGCGAGGCGGCCGTTTTCGGACGTTTCCCCCGCCCACACCACCACCACCACCCCGTTTCTGGCAGTTTCTGAGGGCGAGGCTGGACACAAGCCGCCGAAACCCAGGGCACAGCGGCTCCCGCGGCTCCTCAGCCGCCGCTTGACAGCTCCTGCGCCGCCTTCCAGCCCGCGCTCAGCTTTGGTGGCGTAGCCGCGCAAACGAGGGGGAGCAGAAGTTGGGAGCTGGCAGAGCTGCTGGCGAGGCGTTGGGGCAGGAAACGGCGTGAGGGGCCGCTTGGTATTTTTAGAACTAGTTTCTGTGATCCCTTTTTTTTTTTCTTTTTTGCATACGTACGTATACGCGTCCACTTGGCTCTCTGGAGGAAGAAGGCGACGGTGGCGGTTTGAAATGCCGCCGGCGCCGCGGTGCGTGGCACCTGCCCGTCTTCGCGAGCGGCTCCGCGCGCCTTGCGTAGCGGCCTGAGCCTGGGACGAGCTGAGGAAACCCTGAAGCGTACAGCGCGCTGCCAGGCGGGTGGCAAAGAGGACCATCTTGCAGCCGAGCAGACTGCTCTAGAGTTACTCTTTAACGTCGTGTTCTTAGTTATTCGCAAACAGTAAGGGGGAACTTTGTGTATATGTAAACACGCAGGCATAACGCAAGGTACTGTGCAAAGTCTCAGACCCTGCGGGTGATTCATTTGCGTGTCCAGCCAGGAGCATCTACCGCGTCGTTAGCTCTGCTACACGTGGTAAGGTCCATATGAAGTTAGGTGGAGCGCGTATTTTTAAGGAAAAGCCTGTGTTGCCGTCTCAGGACAGGATCTCTGATTGTGCCGTGCGTTAGTGTTGTGAGTCACCGGCGGGAGCGCAGGCAAGATGTGAAGCTTTTTCTCATGCAAACTAAGAAACAGAGAAACTGCCCTCATGTGTGGTAGTATGCTGTACGCGGGTTGAATGCTAATCAGGCGTTCGTCTCTCCTACTAACGGCCTTCCTACTAAAGGCACCTTTATCGCAGCAGAAGGAACGTTTCACTATTACTTGGGCTGATATCTAATTATATATGTACGATTTTTCAGATTCTTCTGCAATTTAAGAAGGAATGTTTTTGTCCCAACTGTAGTACACAACAAGGCTTATAAGCGGTTGATAGGCTTTACTTTGCATTGCCTCTGCTAGCGGTAATTCTAAATTAGCCAGCAGCCCAGTTTCTCCATGCTTATTGCTGAGTTATCTTCCCAGAAGGAATAATTGCCTTTTGTAAGCGTGGAACTGTAGTTGAGGACATCCCTGTTTCTAGCACAACTGATATCCAAAAAATCCTTTGTTTTGGAATGAAGAAAACAGCTGTAAGATAGCTGTGCACCTTCTCTCCAGAATAAAGCAACAGTGGCTTTCTGTGTATGTAGAGAAATTTAATATTCAGTGTTCTTTATGAGAATTGTGCATAAAACAAGTGGAACCACTTGTGGGAATAAAATCAAAGATGTGTCTATCTTTTTGTCGGACTATGCCAAAAATACTGCTGCTGCACTTTCCGCAGTACAAGTTAATGGCTGTTCTGGTGCTTAAGAAAAAGATTCAAGTCGGATCAACTATAGTAGAGAAAAATAGCTTTCTGAAGTTATACGTTAAGATCTTTTATGAAACAAAACTCCAACACCAAACGATGCAGTACTATCTTCTAGTTGTGCTGTGAGAAGTTTGCTGATATCGTAAGTTGATTTAATTCAGAGAGTATGTGCTGTTTTTAAAAGGGCGTTCTGAAATTATTCTCATTTGGACTCAACTAAGTGTGCTTTGTTTGCTGAATGTTTCAAACCTCAGAATGTAAACCAACTTACTCTGCTTAAGTACTTTAGATCCAGCTTTTCTTCCTGTTGGAGTGGTTGCTTGAGGATAAGAGGGAAGAAAAGTAGTTCCAAGATGTTAAAGATCTGCTTCCGAAATGGCCTAGTTTCCACTGCTGAACATGCGATTATTAACACTTTCAATGTGATTGTAGCTTTTAACCCGCAGATTATAGCACACTGTCCCACAGATATCAAGGTACTTCAGAAACAACATTTAAAATGACAGCTCAGGAAGTTGCTGGGAGGAACCTGAAATATTGTTATCACCTTTTTCTATTAACTACACCCAACAGTGTCTTGAGCACGCAAGGAGTTGGAGGTGCTGCGTTGTCCAGCCGTGTCTCTGTGCTCCTACCTCCGTACACGTACGCGCTGATGGGCTCCTGCTGCGAAGTGGAAATGCCTCCCTTTTCTCTTTCCTCCGCAAAGCACTTACTGCAGTGCTGGAGAGTAGAAGGCGAAGAGAAACCTTTCTTTGAGAACCTCCTGTTGGGGGACGCGTTTGTAGTTGGTATTTGCCTAATGTAATAATTTTAGACTGCTTTATCGCTACTGAAGTGATGAAGCCAGCTAGTGTGTGCCTGGTTTGTGTCATGCTTGGGTAGGCAAGGCTTGTTTTTAAAAAAAAAAAAAAATGGAGCGAGAGCACAACCATACCAGGTTCAGGATGCACAGACTGCCAGGACAGTTGTGATGTGTGTGTGAGAGAAAAGCTTGATTGGCCTTAGAGTAGTGGTGCATAGGAAACCAAAATTATTATTGGCCATAAAGGTGGGAAACTCTATGATGCCTGCATTGTCTTGAATTAATAATTCTAGCTTATGCTATCGAGAATAAGCTCCTGATAACACACGGGTCTCAGTAAGTTCTGTACCTAGAAAAAAGATTGGGACTGTTGATTTGTGGAGAATTTCAAGAATACTTCCAACTGTTTTTATGTTTAGCCATCCTTCAAACTGAAGGAAGTCTGCAAAGTCATCAAGCATAAATTGCTGTCCACTGAGAAAGATTCCTTAGTATTAGGTATAATCCACAACTCAGGCTGTGTAGTAATTGAGCAGACCTTGCTCTAATTGACGCTGAGCTTCCTGACTCTCTGAGCAATGTAATTGTACCTTTTAAAAGTATGATGAGCCTTTCCCTTAGAAGTAGCTTTTGCAATTTAACAAATCCATAATTGCAGCAGCAAAACATTTGCTTCCAGATAAGGGCACTTGTACAGTATTAGGAATTAGTTTGAACTGGCCAGATGCCTCCTGATAAGGTACAGCAGAAAGCTGTCATCCAGTATGCTGAAGAATTTAATTCCCTTCAGTTGTGACACAGCATGTATGTAGTAATAAGTCGAAAATTACTGGTCATAATGGATCAAGTCTAGTGGTGTACCACAGGCTTGTTTATTGCTTACCGTTGTCAAATACTGAAAGTAAAAGAAAAAAAAATCCTCGTTTTGGTTGTGCTGACACATGTTTTAGCAGAAATTTTATTCCTCTTTCAATTCCTCTGCTTTCTTCCTAATTCCTACTGACAGGACATTGCATAACTTCAGTGCTCTGTGCATCTCCGGGCTAACATCCTCCCAGCCCCCTCCTGCCCTCAGTCGACATCCTTCCCTCTTCTCTATCAGCCTCTACTCTTAAAATCACTTCTCCTTTTGTGTATGGCTGAAGTACCACCATCTCAAGCCTGATCTCTTTTGAGATAACACTTCTATGAAACCCCTCATGACCACTTAAAAAATCTTCCCACAAAGCAGCATGACCCAACCTTTTATTTTGCTGGAAACCAGGTATCAGTTTGGGGGCCTTTCCTGCAGACCCGTTGTTGAGCTCTTCCCTGAAACAGGTAGAATGAATGAATGAATATGAGCCGCCGTGGCATTAAGCTTCACGTCCTTTCATCCTTCCTTCGAGGCCAGAGGAGAAGCAGTGGCGGCCCGGCCAGCTTATTTGCCCTCAGTTGTACCGTGCTGCATCTAGAGTACTTTTATTGTCTGGTGGTATCTTTCATCTGAGAAGCTGTTGGCTGTAATTCCAAATTCTTGGTGCGAGATTATTTTTATAGCTACCCCAGCGCTGCATCTGGCTCGAGCTCAGGGTCCGTCCTAGTGAGCCTCAGTGGGGATGAGCGGGGTTAGGCTGGGAGCTCTGCTTTAAAAAACACTAACCTGCCTAATGGCATGTATAGGTGTAGCCTTGATTTTAAATCTGAAGGGTTAAGTTCTGTCAGAGGGTTAAATTTTGCGTCAGACTTACATTAACTGGAATCATATCTCTTGGATCTAAAGAAAGGAAATGAGTGGAAAATAAAGCCCAGATTCCTCCCACTTAGCTGTAGGCATCTGAGACACCTCCCTTAAGAGGCTAGTTTTAGGTCCCTGTAGGGCACCTCTGAAGAGAGGAGCACCTCCAGAAGGTAATTTGGCCTATGTAAGATTTGAATCACCCCCCCCAGAAAGGTCTCTCTCTCTTGTTGATTAGAGAGTTAATTGATTAAAGTTAGTTAGGGGAAATATGGGCCACAATCTTGTTTGGTGCGTGAAATGCTCACTAACTACAACAGAGTAACTCTGAGTAGAGTAAGGTAAGCTGTGATGTTTGGCCTACTTTTTAATTCCTTCTTTAAGATAGTTATTCGTGACAAATCGAAGCCCCCCTAACAGCAGATTGATGAGATGCCTGCTGAGTTATACTGCGATACTGTAATCACAGATCATTTTTGGCTTCATTTGCCTAAGGATATGGGCTTACAATTGCGTAATAATGCCAAACGAGCTATCAGAATTAAAATCAGTTAAGACTGAATTTGCCATTCCTAAAGGCTGGTTGTTTTGTAGCACAAATTTAATTTTGCTTATCTGATCCTGTTGTATATAGTTATTTTCATCTGCCCTGAACTTTGGCAGACCAGCTGCATTTAGTCCACCACTAGCCAGTTTAGGGAGGAATTATCGTGTTAAAAGCAACATTTGGTTGTAATGCTGGCAAGGCTTCCGTTTGTCCTGTCTCCACATAGTAAATTTATGTTCTTTACCACAAAAAAAAAAATAACTGCCACATACGTCTTGAATGGAACTTCCTTAAACCGCAAGGCTGAAACGAACAAAGAAAGGTTGAGAGCCTGCTGAATGTCAGCGTTGCTTTCCTCTATAATTTGCGATGGGTAAAAAAGAAACCAAGATACCCTGATGATGAAAAAGACTAGAGTTATACATATTCTTTTAATGCTTTGAAAGATTTCGAAGCAGAACCTCAGATGATAACTTCTGAGATCAGTCTGCCCTCTTAAAAGCTGATTATGTGCAACTTCGATTGTAACAAGGTCTTCTAAAGTATTCAGGCTATTTTTAAGATAACGTAGTTTTGCACCTTAATCTAATTTCTGCCTTCCATCTGGAAGAAATTAAAAATCCAAACCATGCATCTTTACAGTCCTTAAAAATATCTCGTACCTGTTGTACTATTTGTGCGTGTGCCTAGGATTTGAAGGTAAAGCTGGGGCAGGAGCACCAGCCGCAAAAGGCTGGGGGCTAACAGGGACGGGGTTGTCCGCACGAGCTAACTGCAAGCCCCTTCCCTTAGGCCCTGCAACGGAGAGAGGGGAGTTCCCTGCCATGCTGTTCCATGATCTCTGCCTTTTTTCCCTGATTGTATGCACCCGATAATGAAGTGTTTTTCTCTCTCCCATCCTCCCCTCAGCGTCAGGATTCTGCATGGTATTGCACCCGAGCGATGCACGCCTCGTACTTTCGGGGCTGCAATATTAATGCAGGTTTGTAGAGGTCCTGTGTGAAGTCCTGGGGTGTGCTTGCTATTCTGTCTCTGAGCGTTGCTGAAATAGCATTTAGAGACGAGTCCAGGACACGTCCCCTTGTGTTACTGTGTTATACAGCATGTAAGAAATAGTTACTGCTCCAAAGAGCTGTACGTTAAAAATAATTGAATAAAATGGATTTGAGAGTAGTCCTCACCTGACAGGATTAAGAACTAGGCTTTTGAATGGTGCTAAGAAATTTTTGAATTTGGTAGAGAAACATTTTCTTTATTGAAAAGGATATACCTCTTCTGAAAATAACTCTTTTTTAGGTTTGGAAGTTAAAAAATCATGGGGTGGAATCCAGAAGTTCAATAAATGTTTAACTGTTTTACATTTTTTGTCTAATCTAGTTGTAATAGGCCAAGAGACCTGCTTTCTTTCCTTTCTGTTGACCAGGCCAGTAGATTTCATTGTCGGAAAGGTATTGGAGAAATGCAACTTCAATTTTCTTGCTGTAGTAGCCCAAGTCATTCTATCCTCCCTGGCATTCGTACAGGTGCCAGTTACATGGCTCACCACAGAAGGATAATATTTGCTCGTGACTATTTTCCGTTCTAGCTTTAGGGTACAGCCTTAAAGACAATTCCTAGTAAATGCCGACTGACTGCAGACCACAGCATGATGCTAGCTACACTAGTTTCCCTGTTACGTTCTCTCTGCTCACTAGCAGGCTCCGTTCATCATAAAGACTTCCTTCTCTTTCTTCGTCCTGGCTGCAACAAGGCAGTTTTGAGTTATTACCACAGCGCAGAGCGAGGAGCCTTATCTAACCTGTACCTATTTCTCTTACAACAGATAATGTAGAAATATGAATATTAGTTCAATGACTTCTGTATCTGAATGATTTTCGTTTCTTCTTCTCAGGTGCAGTATAAAAACAAAAAAATGTTCTCCCGATTAAGAGTAGCTGCCACTCCCTGTGCCATGGCATGTCGCAGTGCGCATACGAAAGAGAAAGGCAAGCCACTGATGTTAAACCCACGAACAAACAAGGTTGGTAGTGTGTGTTTATCAAGTATGTTATCTTCAGCTGGTAGCAGCGCAGCGAACCTTGTTCTACGATTGAAGCAGTGTTCAGTTTTAAGGTCAAGGAGCTGTACTGGGTCACAGCCAAAAAGGGGGGTACAGAAGACGGAGGCGCCAGCGATCGTTTAAAGTTTACTACCTGGAGACCTACCATACAGGGACTTGCAATGACACTTTCTGCTTCTGTCAGCCTGCGCTTCCCTCAGTTTGCTGCAGTTTACGCGACTGATCCTGCTGCTCCCTCATTCCAAATTAAGAATCAGTGATTCTTGCTGATAACGGGCTTAATTTTTTGGCTGGTTGAATTCCAAGAATATTTTAGCCGATTAAGAGCCTTATTTCATAGTTTGCAAAAGTAGCTCTGAATTCAAACTTGCAAGCGATTGAAAGTGTTAGTTTCTGCGTCCTAGTCCTGGTTTTCCCCTGCCAGACTGAATTGCGAACCAAGCCATGTCAGTTAGAAACATCTCTGTGCAGAGAGTGATAGAGAGTGCATCTAAAAATAAGCTAACTGGGAGGTAGAGACTTTAGGTTGGTTCCATGCATTGAGAGGAATTTCTCTTCGTGGAGAAAATGAAAAGCTGCTTTCTTAAAAGATTCCCGTTTCCAACTCCCTACCCCCCGTCTCCTCTTTTTTCCAGAGCAGTAGTAGTCTTTGGGAATAATAAAATGATCAACCTTTAAACTAAAGCTAGTGAGAGATGAGATGAGGGCTTTTGGCAGTTAATCGAAGCCATCTAAAGTGATCAAGAAAGGTGACAGACCTTGCTGCCTCGAATAGGGTATTTCATGAGCAGTGGAACTAGCAAAGCTGGTCTCTCATGGTTTTGTCTACGCTTTCTAATGTCTTGCTTTTCTCTTCTTCCCCATTCTCTCTGGTTTTTTCCCCCTCCTCCTGTAGTGCTTCAGATTTCCCCTTCTCTGTAAACTTCCTTCCCTTCCGCCGCATGACCTTGGCTCTTTCTCTCCCCCAGTGTTCTCGGCCCCTTCCCGTGCCCCCTGCCCAGACACGAAGCAGCACGTGCTGCCGTGAAGTGGCCAACTGGCAGCCAAACACCTAACCCCTGCGCTCAGTGCAGCCTTTCTCTCGGTGGGGCACCAGGCTAGCTCTTTCCTCTGCACAGCAAATTTTTTTTTTTTAATTGAAACTTGTTGGAATTTCTTTCCTTTGTCCCTCTCTTACTGTCGGATTTGATAGAACTTGGCCAGTGGGTTCAAAAGTTAAGGAGGAAAGGGGGAGGGAATCAAGCTAAGAAATACAAGCCCCATCTCTCTGTATCCTACCCATAACTCTGGGGAGAATCACTCCGGCGTTTCTTTTGGGAAGAGTGACTCCTTAAGTGTCCTGAAAAGAACGAAAGAAGGCAAAAAGTTGCTTGCATTATCTTATACAGTATAGTACATACAGTATACTGTATCTTATACAGTGTAGTACAGACGCCTCACTATCGTATGAATGTGGGTTGCACAAATACAGAGATAGCTGTGGTAGTTTGAGTCTGGCTGACTGCAAAAACAAAATTGAGATGGGAGTGTTGGGGGCAGGAGAAAAAAAGGATAGACTGGAGTGATTTATCAAGATCAGGTATCTCGAGACTTTTCTGAGCTGTAAGCCCTTTGACGAGCCAGAGGAAATTATTTCAAGCCCTGAAAGCTTTTCCAAGTGCCCGTTATGCAACAGTGGTCAGAAGAAAAACAATAGGTCGTTTCTTATGTATTTCTGGTGATAGGGTTTTTTTTGTTTTTCTTTTTTTTTTTTTTAAAGCCTAGAGTAGTTCTGTGGGGGACTGAGCACAATGCAGTATTTTTTATGAGGTGTTTTGAGGAGGAGGGAAGAGCAGAGAGGTGCTTATTAATAGCGGTTGTTTTTTTTATTTTTAAATGGCGCTAAGAAATGATACTGGGCAGAGGAAAAACTTTCTCCCCATTTGTTTGGCTCTGCTTTAGTCAGGCTGTCATTAAGGCTGACACCTGTTTGAATAGATCTATAAAGTGGTTAAGTGATACTGCTTCGTGGTTGCGCATATTATCTGTGTTGAAACTTATTTTGGAAATACAGCAGAGAAATAAATGATTGACTAAATACGGAAATTACCCTTTCTGCTCTTCTTGCCCTGGCTGCCTCATGTGTGGTGTATATATTTGTGTATGTGTGTATGTGTATATACACATGCACACGGAGATAATGGACTTTGATATTTCTTGCTGGTGACTTGAGATCAGCATATAGCTTATAGCTATATGCTTGTAGCTTGTTCTTTAGTTGTTTGTGTTTTTTATAGTCTATATCAACTTCTTCTACAGAACATTTGGACTCCATTTGAATACACATGGGCCCTAAGATAAGAACTGTAAGATGCCAGCATCACTCATGGAAAGAACCCCTTCCCCATCTGCAAATTAATCTGCTCCTATACTTTGCCGTTGGAGTTGGGGTTTTTTCCTAGTCTTTCCCAGCCTTACCTGGCTCCTGCAGGTGCATACTGCCTGCATTGGCTGTCTTAGGCTTTTATGTTTCAAGGCCAGGTTTCAAATATTTATTGTCAGCTCGGGAAAGGTCATGAGCTATATCAGTAATGCCCTTGCTGTTGCAGCCAAACAATTGCAGAACGTACTGTAACTGCATTGCTGGCATCAATGTATATTTATGGTCACCCGTGATGTTTGATTTCTGCTGAACTGCTCTGTGACAGGGATTCAAATTATAGTTAATTGGCTTCAGGACCTTATATTGTGCTGGTGATCCCTACTGTGTGGAAGCAGCGTTTTTAAGCTTGTTTGGCACTTAGACAATTTCATTTGTTTAATACTGGCAATTAAATTGTTATTTATGTTGTGGTAATGCTTGGGATTCTCACTCATGGGTCAGCATTTCTTCTTCCAGCACAGAACAGATGATGACCCCTGATCTTGGTAATGTCCGTGCTGCCGTGTAGAGGAGCGTCAGCGTGTCTTTATTGTCACTGGAACTACGTGACCTGCAACGTTATTATATGTTTGTTTTCTTCGTGCCTGCAGCAAATTTGAGACTCTGCATAATTTGTGACACTTTCTGTATTTTAGTTGCTGTCAGTTGACAATTTTCTACCTTGTGGTATCAATTCTTGTTAATCTCAGTGTGCATGACGGCGTTGTGTGTGGTTGGTTGTTGCATTACCCCTTTTATATTGTACCGTTTCTCAATATCACATTGTTAGTTCATTCTTCAATATTGCTTTCGTATCCTGACAATGCTTCTCAAATTTTTTTCCCTTCAGCAAATATCTTTAGCACGTTTCATATGTCCACACATATTTATATGCGTATGTGCCTGGGCACATGTATGTGTGAGTACGTGACATATTTTAAAAAATAAATTAAGAATTTGCTGATGGTGTCATAAATGATCAATTTAAGATTTATCCCCAGAACAATTTCTGAGGAACTATCCTGGTGCCTATTCTCCAGGAATGCAGTCATCTTTTCATAGGCTCTGTTACCTTGTCCTTTGCTAGACCATTAATCGCATTTTCATCTGCATTTATTTGCAGCTTTTTCAGCCCAATTTGTTTTCCTACATGCCTTACTGAATACATCACTGAAATTCTGATAGATTACATTTGTTTAGAGAATCAGTTCTCTTACCAAAGATATAAGTGATCTGACTGACTTCTGGCACATATCCAGGCAGTGTATTTCCAGTTCAGAATTAAAAAAAAAAAGAAAACAAAGTTAAAGCTAGTTGGACAAAATAAATAGGGTAGGACAAGAGAATATGAGGAAGGGTTGTGTAAAAATGAAGATCTAAACAGAAATGCTGCCTTTCTTCTTCCTCTGCCCGTTCCTGCTGCGCTGCTCTAGACACATTTGGTTTCGTCTGATGGGAAATTTTTTAGGCCGTAGCTGCTTGGTTGTTGAGCAGCCAAGGTGTAGAATAAGCAATGCCTATCTGCCTTCCTAGTTTTCTTAGGAAACCAAGATAAATAGAATGCGTGGACATACTGAAAGTGGTGATATTCATCTTGCTGGGAACTGCAGTGTTTGAAATATTACCAGCAATTCCTGGTCAGTCACAAAGAAACATCCTAGAAGGCAGGAAACATTGACAAAAACTACTAGTTTGCACGCACACGCACACACACACACACAGAGCCCGAAGGAAGAGTCCCACCACGGTCTTGTGTCCTGCCCAGCTGGTTTGGGGATGGAGGTTACATGGCCACACATCTGCAGTTTCTAAAGCTGTTCTCAGCTTCCTTGAAGATCTGCTTGTTTTTAAGAGGATTCAAATGTGGAAAGAAGATGGATCTGTTTAATCTGCAACTAGCTTTCGTTGTCTGCCTGAAAAGGTGCTACGAGTTGGTAGGTGGTATTACACCTCATTTAACTCTGATCAGCTATTCTGCTCGCAAATCCTGAGTTATTGGGGTTGCAGGTCAGGGAAGGAAGGCAGTTGTCTTGAGATTTGTAGGGTTAATGCATCTGTTCAGTTACGGGTAGCAGTTTAAGGAAACGTCTGTGGGGTGCTCGCTAATACTGTGTGGTTGAGATGAAATGGTAGGTGATCCATTGCAAACCGTTATGCTCATGATTTGCAAAGTACAGCTTTACTGTAACCATTCGTGCTTGGAGGCAAGCCCCAAAGGGGCCAGGTGACTTGCTTGCTGGTGTGTAAAGGCTCCTGTTTTGGGGAGGAACAGCTCCAGCTGAACCCAGATCATTCATAAATGCTGGTTAGCCAAATCTGGTCAGCAGCCGTAGTGACTTACACCTGGTTCCTTGCGTATAGATGTGGTACAAGAACTGCCAGCGTCTTTGCCTGCAGAGGCTAAGCCCTTTAAAGGCCTAATAACCTAAGCTCTGGGTCATTTTACAGCTCAGCAGGGAGTAGATCCCTATGCCATGTCAGCCGGATCCTGCAAACTGTCTTCCCAGGAGACTCTGTAGCCGTGTCCTGCTCTCGGAGAGGCGAGGACGATAAGACTCAAAACCTCTTGAAGAAACACAGGCGACTGTGGTGCTGGGGAGCGCTAAGTATATAATTTTATTGCAGTTAATATCTAGACTGCAGCTGGCCATTTTAGTAGCCATGCCCTTGTAGCTTCCACAAAGGGTTTAAGGCATACTGATGGGGAAAACGTAAAAAGCTTGCGCTTGGTGTTGTACTTTAGTCCCCCCCCCTCCCATAGAGACTGTTGTTTGTAGAAGATGAAAGATGTTAAATTCAGTTTAAAAAAATGAAAGAGGAACGAAATCAAAGGAGATGTGCATATTATATACTGTATATATAAACCCAGATAAACTTTGAATCTGTGTTTCAGATAGCAAATACACCTTTGTTTCGTATGAGCGAACTTTATTAATTTGCACTGCGGACATGTTGTGCAATAGCGAACTTTGAGATTTAGCAAAAGGAAGCACGCTTAAGAGAAGAAAAAGCCCGCAATCCCAAGTAAAATCTACTTTATTTTGAAAATGTAGTTCATGGTACTACTTCAAAGCCTAGGATACGCTGCTGAATATGTTACGAGAATGATTAGAAGTTACATGAGAACCATTTGATTAAATCTTTCCTGTGAAGTAGGCTACCTCTCATTTTCCAAACACTAGCTGCATTTGGATACATTCTGCGTTTATATCTTTATCAGGGGCTTTGAATGGATTATTTGCTATAAACTCTACCGGTTTTTCAAAATGCTTCAGAGCGTGTACGATACCAGGTAAAAATATCCCCTCCTATACAGTTTTCCCTCAAGCCTTAGTATTAATTTTTTTCCCCACCTGATATTTTTCTGCTCGGAAGCCTCTCAGTGTTACTTGCTCAATGGTGCTATGAAAGTCATGGCAAGATTCTGGTCTCCTATTCACCTTCATGTGAAGTGGGCAACTAGAATTTTTATAAGCTGGTATTTATAGCCCTGTTAGCTTTGTGTAGTAGAGTCCAGTCGTTCAGGCCCAAGTAAGGTCCCTGTGCCAGATAGCTGGTGCGTTGAAGGCCCAGCATATAGTGATTAAATGGGAGCTTGTCCTGACTTTAAAAAAAAAACCAAAAACCTGTCAACGCTTCATTTTCTTGCCTTTTTTTTTTTCTGCAGCAGAATGTTGATTTTTGTGTGATAAATTTGACCCATATGTATTAATTATTTCATTTGTGGTCTTTGAAGTGTGCTGTTTTTTTTCTTAGGCACAGTCCGTGCCTTGTCTGTACTGCCTAAAAAGGACACCCGTTATTTCTGAGCTGTAAAGAGGATTAAAGAAACTAATCTAAGTGAAAGTCAGCGCAAAACACACTGAGAAAGGATACTCAACACTGTGGGTCAAATGAAACCAACAAGCGATTCCTGTGACCTAAGCCCAAACCGTTACAGTATTTAGGTATTTAATCACAGCTGAAACCAATGGGAACTGGGCGCTGGAGTAGGTGGTGGGATCTTCAGTGCCTTTGAGAACGTCAGTCCTAGCGATGCAAATTCCTGAGGGCCCCCTGATTCACTGGGAGCTGATCGCTGGCTCTGTCAGACAGCACCGGAGATGGTAAAATGAGGGGAAAATATAAGTTTGTCATACTGTAACTCTTAGGCAGACCAAGTTTGAGGAGGATCTCCATCCTGCCAGGTGCTGTACAGCAAACAACCCAATGCAAACCAAGAAGCAGCTGATGGTCCATGACCATCCGAGATAATGGATGGGAATACAGCAAGCCTTGGAAGGGGCTCTGGGTTTTTTATAGTGCTGTTCTGGACTAAACTTGTTATGTTCTAGTTGGAATGAGGATTAAATTTCTGTATGGAGGCTGATGGTATTCATATGTCTCTGAGTTAGGCCTGGGCCGAAATAAAAATGCATCTTTTAATGTGGTAAGACTTAATTGTCATACTCCTAAACAAGCAGCTGGCAGTACTTAGTACCATTTAAAGAATTCATTGCATTTAAAGTTCTTGTAATTTGTATTTTCAGATACACGGAAAATCCAGATTGCCTGTAGATTAAAAAAAAAAAAAAATTAGAATAAATTGAATGAGCATGGGTAGCTGTTCCACTTAATACAAACCTGAGGGCTCATTTGGTATTATTATTATTAAGGACTCAGATGGTTTACTGTTCCTGGGTTTGCTGTACAGGGAAATTAAGAGAAAGTCATGTCCCAGTGTCTGTGCCAATAGTGGAAATTATCAGATTTTATTTTAAGGGATTTTATGAACAGTTTCTGAAAGTGAGGATGTAGGTTTTGCTAGTGAGATATTGCAGGTGGTTTAGAGTAAAATGTTAGCTTGGTAAGTAAAGTGCCACTAAAGGGATTCTGGCCTTTAGCGTATCTTAGACCAGGTAGATATTAATGACTTTGTTGACTGGTGGTTAGGTAACTCCTGATAAGAGACTAAGCTTTTTTCCTCCTCTTTTTCTTAACACCGTAAATCTTCTGGCATCATCTCTATTTTGGTAGTGCCTGAAGTAATATTCAGAATATTACAGATGTTTCCCAGCTGTGCTTAACTTCATCTCCTGAATCAGTTGCCCTGTTGATACAGTATGTGTTAAAAAGTGATTGTTTTAAAAAGGCATAAACTGATAACGGTGACAAACTTACGAGACAGTTGAGGGAAAAACGGAGAACAGCTAATAGCATGTTTTTGCGTGCTTCAGTTTCATGAAACTTTGACTGATGTATTTATATTCCTCGAGAGTCTTCTAAGGGATCTTGTGAAGGAGGCAGAAGTGAAACTAAAGTAGATCCTTTACAATAACTGAACTTACACGGGTAGTAATATTTTTTCTGGATTGGAAATAAATAGTGTAATTTGGAAATAAAGGATCGTATCACTGCTTCAGTTGGCTAGCTTTTTGGTGGGTTATTGCTTGTTTTGTTCGTTCTTAACTCTCAACATAAAGTAGTACCATAGTTAGTTAGTTGTATACTGAATTCCAAAGGTTACAAAATAAGTTTATCTGGGCAAAAAAATGCTTTGAACTCCTTCGAAAACCGTTTGATAACTGGTTAAAAAATCCTTTGAAATATGTTTTGATTCAGCTATGTTCATATCTTGTAATTTATTTGCATTTGTCTGAATACTCGCGATGTTGCTGAAGAAATGCATTTGAACTGAGGGGGAAAATGGCATTCAGTGTTTGTTCCTCTTGGTTTGTTTCTCGTGCCTCTGCTGTTTACTGCTTTTGTTCTCAACTGAAATGTTTGATTCCTCAAACCGTTTATCAGAAGAGGCGTCATTATGGCTACGGTGACTGTTGCACCCAACAGATGACAAGCAGCCAGGGCAGAAAGATCAGGAATAAGCCATAATCTGAAATTTGCTTACAGAAAGTATCGGAAGAGTTACGTGAGGAAAGGGGAAAAAAAAACAAAAACCTGATCTGCAAAAGACACACAGATAATAGGAAAAGTATAAATTGAATTTAGAATTAAATGTCAAGTCTGTTACACTGAAAGTTAAATCTTAATCAGAAATGTAGAGAGTCAGTCTGTTTTGGGGTTAAATACCTGAAGTTTTTCTAAGGTTTTTTTTTCCTTGATTCTTTTTTCCCCTCCTTGAAGTAGACTACCTTGCTTTCTAAATCTTCAAGTATTTTATTATTTCAGAATATAGTGTGCAATTAGTACAAAAAAGCAGGTGGACTGATTAAAATACTGTAGTCAGAATAACTGATATTAAATATGATTTGAATAAGCAAAGAGAAAATTACATACACCAAAATCAACTATTTTTGATTATGGATTTTGCTAAGGTGTGGTTGATCTGTGTTGATCATCAGTTCAAGTGTGCTGAATTACAGCAAAGTACAGCCTATAAACCACAGAATTTTTTGGTTAAGAATATGCATACTTTATAGAAACACCTATAAAGTCTACTCAGCCATCTGCAGAGGTAAAAATACATATATTCTAATGGTTAATTTTATTTTCTGTCATTCTAGAGTGGGCAAATGTTTCATTAATCTTTTTTCTTGTGATTTGTCTGATTGCAGATGGAATTTGTAGGGTACTTACAAGACATAAAACAACATTTTTAAAACTTTTTTTTCTTTTAACTTGGCAGTGCGAATCTGTCTTAAATGTGGGTAAATTTGAGAAAGCGCGCTTTTGGTTTTTAATCTGGCTGCTTTATCAAACAAAGGAACCACTGTTTGTTAGTGCAACTGATGTTTCTTATTTCCTTCCCTTTCAAAACGTTCGAAGGAGCAGCTCTCTCCTGTCGCTCTTGGGTTGGTGCAGCGCCTCGGCATGGGGGAGGCTTTCCTGCATTTTCAGCTCCCGCTTTCTCAAATATTGATTAACTAACTATTCACCAAACTGACCCAGCTGAATAAACTCAAAGAAAGAAAAATGTATCGTTTTTCTTTTGGCAGAAGCAAAGTTAAGATGGGGTTAGTTGCAGCCAGAAATGGGATTAGCATGTCGAGCAACTTTGGCTCTGAGGTCTGGTTTCGTATCAGCTCAGTTTTGCAAAATCTTATGCCTAAGACTTAATTGCCCTGTGACAATACCTCTCTTTCTCCATTAACTAAGAGGTAGCTCGCAGCAGGCCGTTAAGTATATTACGTGACGTGCCAGTAGTTAATGCCTGCTTGAATATTATTGTTAAATAACTCCAAATGTCTTAAGGATTAGAGTTATGTTAGGACCTAATGTAAGGTGCGATTAATTTTTGAATCAAAATATTAAAAGGTTTAAAATTAATTTTAAAAGTTGAAAATGACTGTTGACAGAAAAAATAAAGTAAGACTCTTCCATTCTTCCCTCTTGCAAGGTGGGTAATGGTGGGATATGGTGATTTAACTCTTCTGAGACTTAAATTTCTTACAGATAAGACCTTCTGGTAATAGAAAATTACCCTTGAAGAGATTAAGAGATTAGCGCTAGCCCCAATTAAAAAGGAAGGATTTGGGTCGAGAAGTGATCTCAGCAGAAGCATTAGGGCAATTCAATAACTTTTTGGGGTCTGACTAGATTATCGGACGTATATACAAAAACGGAGCAAATGGAGCAATTTGGAGAAAGGTCTCATGAGTAAATGTTACTGTCTGTGATTGCAGGGACAGGATTGGGTGACCTGCATGTTCCTGGTCAACCATGTTTTTATGAAACATTTCAAGAACCACCTGTTGTTTTTACTTTTAAACCTTAGCATATCTGCAATGGAATCTCTTAGTTGTTCTCCAGTTTCACAGAGGAAAGTGAGACCTAGGGGAAGGTGTGAGGACCTAGAGCTATGACGAAGTGACGATTGGAAGGGACATCCACGAAGGGTGAGGAGAGCCCCAGCTGGGCCAGAAAATATCCCAGCTCTGCTAACTCTGGCACTTACAACAGGACAAAGATGCAGGGCTGCCGCAGCTGGAAGAGTACACCCGCAACCAAATTATCTCACTGTGGATTTGCGTGAGCTGTTGGGTGACTTAAGGACAGAACTGGACTTTGGTCCAGTAACATTTGGTGTACTTTGAGCAGTGTGCATGGGTATCCTGGAAGTGGATAGTCAGAAATGGCAAATACATTATGAATTGAACTGCTAGAAAACACTGCTAGATGTTTCTCACCTCTCTTTTGTTTTCAGGGCATGGCCTTTACGTTGCACGAACGACAGATGCTTGGGTTGCAAGGACTTCTGCCTCCTAAAATAGAGACACAAGACATTCAAGCCTTACGCTTCCATAAGAATTTGGCAAAAATGAACGACCCCTTGGAAAAGTAAGCTCTCCTCCAGCCTTGATGGTAGATAGGAATTGGTGTAAATGCATGTCATTGGAATAACCAAACGCACTTTCTTTGCCTCCGCTAGGTTTTCCAGTTGTGGGAAGTTATTTTCCATTTTGAGCAAACTGTTTTCATCAGTTAATTATGTAGCTAAATGAGATTGGGGAGCAATTTTGTAACGTTGCGTAGTCATGAGGTAACAAAAAAGAACATACGCAAATTTGCCAGTAGCACAGCTGCAGACTTACGGGGCAGCAGCTTGCTGGAGACCTTGCTGCTATGCTTCTATAATATGTAAGGTTTGGCCGGCAGGTTGTCAGAGCACAGAACTGTATATTTTTTTTTTAGCTTTAGAGAACACCAGAAAAACATGTGTGAGTTTAGGTAAGTTAGGAACTTGCTAATTAGATGCAAAAAATAGTGTTTCTCCTATATTGTAATTATTGTTAGAAGGAAATTACAGCCTTAATATTTTGACATTCTTAATGAGTAATTCTTTGAGATGAATCTTTTTCTGTTGTTGTTTAATCCACTAGTTGGATGAAAAAAATATAAAGGGTTTTTGTTTTCTTAGAGTGGCATGTTTTTAGCATTTTGTTACCATTTTCATATAAACGTATGTGTATTTGCACATGAAAATATGCAGTCTCATAAGGGCAAGAGGAGCATTAGAGTGACTCAAAGCATACCGGACCACATCAAAACTCTGTTTTGTTCTCGTGACAACTGAGAGGTAACTTTTAAATCCGCATCATATCACCTGCAGATCCGAAAGGGTCAAATCATCTCCTATTGGCAAAGCGTCCAGTAGCTGTAACCTAAGATAATCCCTAATTCATCCTCTGTGTGCTGTCCAGTCAGCTAAACTGAATGTGAATTGGTACCTGATAGGCTGGCATATAAATTGGCAAAACTGAAGGTTTAACGTGCGCGATGAGTTCTGTCCTTCGAAGCAGACTTTTTTTTCTAGGAGTTGATTAGTTTTACAGCTGCGTCGATGTTAGGAGTAGGAAGACCTTACTGTCAAGACCTCCTGTTTTGGATGAAAAATTATTTCACCGATAATTTTTTTTTAACAGTAATGAGACTCCCAGCTGCATCCTGCAATAAATCCATGGGTTATCTTATATCATAAGGCATGTTTGTGCCTTAATTTGTTAGCGTGCATGTATGTCATATCAATTATTTTTATTATCGCTGTTTAGTACTGCTACTCTTTCCTTTCCAACTTCTGTTTAGTTCTCAAAGCCCAGCTTGAGTGGAGGAAGGAATTTCATGAAGACAGAATATGGAGCAAGTTTGGTTTTTGCTTTGCCATTTTTCACATTGTTTTACATAAGCATAAATGTGAAGCAGTTAATTTTTTTTCTTTTGCTTTATTACAGGTATATCTACATAATGGGAATCCAAGAGAGAAATGAAAAATTATTCTATAGGGTATTACAAGATGATATTGAGCGGTTAATGCCAATTGTATATACACCAACAGTAGGCCTTGCCTGCTCCCAATATGGACACATCTTCAGGAGACCAAAGTAAGAACAATAGATATATATTGCTACTACTTTTATTATTGTTTTCTCTATGTACTTCCCTGAGGTTTGAAAACGTTTTATTTCATTTTCCTTTGGATTTAGCTACACTAAAGTTAGGCTGATTCATTAGATGACAACTGAAGGCCCAGTTTATATTGGAAAAGACAACGGGAGAAGTAATGTGACCACATAAGTGCAGGGCTTCAGCCCTATTTCCAGCTCTCCCCAGGAGGCAGTACAGCTCTTGCATTCCCTGGAGATGGCTGTGACTTTCTCTAGCTCTTGAAATCATGTCTGTGGATCTGGATAGGAGCAGAGCATTCAGAGAAAAATATAGAAAGGGATCTCTGGAAGTCGTCTGGCCCGACCCTCTGCTCAGAAGAGCTGAATTCAGTTAGATTTGTTAGATATATTCCTCTGCACTGTTTGTAAGCACAAACCTGCACACAGTAAATGTGGAAACATGAGCACATGCCCACCCTGTACAGCGAGCACATCGGCAGATTTGCTGTAGGAAGCTCAGGCTAACAGTGGCGCTGTCAGAATCGAAGCTGTGGCCAGTGTTTTCCCTCTAGAAGTGGCCAGGGCCCCCCATGCTGGAGAGGCTCTTACGATGGGCTGCAGAGCAGCAGGTCGTTCCGTCGTGGGTGCAGACGCACAGGCTGGTGAGCTGTGATTTAGGGAGAGTTCTTGGCAAAGCGGGGTTGGAGAGGTTGCAGCTTGAGGTGGCTCAGCAGATCCTGTTGGGTGCAGGAGAGCCCAACGAGAACTCGGGATGTGCTCCCTTTCTTTCCAGAACCAGCACTTTCCAAGTTATTTCATCTGTTACACCCTCCCCTGGGCCTTTCGTGCCCCCTTTGCTCCCAGCCACAAATGGCTCACTGCAAGCAGAGTAGATATCTAGTCGATTCTGTGCTTCTCCTCTGCTTCTTGCTGCCTCTTTTCCTCCCCTCTCCTTTTCTCGCAGCTTGGGAAGCTCTCTTCTGCTCTGGAGCAGTTTGGTCAGTCCTTGTCTTTCCTTGCTTTTCCCTCTTCTCTCCTCCTGTAACGTTGTGAGGAGAGATGCACCAAAGTAAAACCAGGCCTAGGGTCATATCCCTTTCTTGTGTCCTTTCAGGGGAGAGTAGGTCCTGTCCTGTCCTGCTGAAGCAAACACCAGAGGTGTTTTATCCTAGTGGAGTATTTAAGCTGGCTCTCTGTGGTAGAGAAAAAAATCCAGGTAGCGTCATGCACAGTACTTTCTCTGCTTCCATTTTTTGTTTTAGAGTGTTACAGTAGCCAGATGGACTTAAGCATACGAGAAATTAATTGTCTTTTCACTCTTCTAGGTAATTGATTTCAACGCTTATTTTTATGAACGTTGTACTGTTCAAAATTTTGTTTTACAAAGCAAGGTGAAATTTCTAATTACCACCTGTAAAATATTTCTGCTTTGTTTTTTCTTTCAGAGGATTATTTATTTCTATCTCAGACAGAGGTCATATAAGATCAATTGTGAACAACTGGCCAGAGAATGACGTTAAGGTACTACTACTATATAATTCTTTTTTCTAATTGTTATTTAATCTGAGTTGAGCTTCTTAAAATTTTAATATTCAGAATATTTAATGGAAATAGTAATGCTACATAAGGCATCCTTGGCAGCTGTTTGACAACGGTGGCGAATACAGTTAATGAAAACAAGGCATTTCTTGAAGAGCTTATTCTGAATATGAGGTTTACGGTTTGAGTAAACAGTGATGATCAGAACTAGGTTTGCCAGTCTTTTTGTTTTACTTTATCATTCCATCTTGAGAGGTGCTGGGGGATGCACCTCTGGGTCTTATTTGTTATGTTACATAGCTGTGGGAGAGATTATCTTGTCCTCAGATAAGAACATAGGAGTGGTGGCTGGAAGACCCGGGTTTTGCCATTAATCTGTATGACCCAGCTAGGTCCAAAACCGCAAAGGCAGATGAGGTGGATAATACTCATCCAGGCTTCTTGCTGTCTGGATTTAAGGGTAGAAATCATAAACCTAAGGTACAAGGTTTATGGTACACTGTGTCGCTCCACACAGTGGCCTGGATTCTCCCCACTTAGCTTTCAGGGATTTGGGCAGTAGCTGTCAGCAAACAAAAAGGAGCAGAGCAGATTCTAACGTTATCTTGTCTACTTTCTGCTTGGGTGAAATGAGCAAGGAGTTAAGCATTATCACTTCAGTTAAAAACTTTTTTGTAATCTGTTCTTATTTTGTTTAATTGTATAAACATAACTGAATTTTTGCCTGGAAAAAGCACAGTTGATATTGCTGTAAATTCCAGCAGTCGTATATGACTTCACTTGTTTTCATTTGCAGGCTGTTGTTGTCACTGATGGAGAAAGAATATTGGGTCTTGGAGACCTAGGTGTCTATGGAATGGGAATTCCAGTAGGAAAACTGTGTTTGTATACGGCCTGTGCTGGCATACATCCAGATAAATGCTTGCCCGTGTGTATCGACGTTGGAACTGACAATACAGTGAGTTTGGCTGAAATTTGCTTGCCATAAACTATCCCTATAATAATTTAAAAGTATTTAGTACTGTAAGAGGAGATTTTTATTGAGCACTTTGTTTTAAGATGAAACCAAATATTTTGTTTAAAGGCAATTCGCTTTATAGTTATGTGTCAGTGACTGAAGCACTCCAGTTAATGTGACAGTGGAGTGGTGCATTTGGAAGTAATGTGAAGGCTGGCACACTGTAAAATAGACAGTCAAGTTGACCTGACTTTGAGAGGCTGGAAACGTGAATGAGATTTATTAAAGCAGTTTATTGTTCGCAGTATTGATTTGTTCCGTTGTAAAAGCAGCCATCACCAACCTCAAGTGCCAGCTGATGTTACTGAATGTTGATATAGACTGGAGGCAGTTAAAGTGGCTATATAAATGCAGTATCTTTGAGAACGGTGCGAAATGTGTTACTGTGGACACTTGAAAGTGTATATTGAGGAAGTGACTCATCCTGCTGCTCTCTTTGATTTATTTTTTTCAGACACTCTTGAAAGATCCGTTTTATATGGGCCTGTATCAAAAACGGGATCGCTCACAAGTCTATGATGACCTAATTGATGAGTTTATGGAAGCCATTACAGACAGGTATGATGCTGAATGTTCTGCGCAAGAATATGGCCAAAACGGCTGGCAGAAAGAACCCACGACACTGTCCTTGGAAGTCATTTAAGGAATAAAGATAGGACTAGAAGACAGGAGACATGGGCTGTCTTTCTAGTTCTGCAGTGATTTTTTTTCTGTGACTTGGAACATGCTGTTTGGGGTCATCTGTTAAGTACACGCAGAACGGAGATAGAATTTTGTTAGGCATTGAAAAGCCTGAGGAGATCTTCTGTCCAGAGATAACTGATTGGGTGCAGAATTTGTTTTAAAAGAATTTGTGTGTCTAGTGATAAGAATATTTGTCACGTTTTGTAGGTATGGCCAGAACACGCTTATCCAGTTTGAAGACTTTGGAAATCACAATGCTTTTCGTTTTTTGAGAAAATACAGAGAGAAATATTGTACCTTCAATGATGATATTCAAGGTATAAGCTTTGTTTATATTCATTAAAAAGATAGTCTGCCATGTAGATCTGTTCAGCTCTTCTCAGGTTTGTACTGCTTTTGTAGGAACAGCTTCAGTGGCCTTAGCAGGACTGTTGGCAGCACAGAGAGCCACTGGCAAACCAGTTGCAGAGCAGAAAGTGCTGTTCCTTGGAGCAGGAGAGGTGAGTTCTCCTAAGGTTTCTAGGACAGCAAAAGATTGCATTGTGTTATATTTTCTGGTTCTGTAAAATCTGGACGTTCACATCCTTGGAATTTTATTGCAGAACTCTGTATATAAAGGCCAGCTAAAACACATTAACAGAAGGGAGTACCTGCTTAAAGACGACTATTTGAAAGGCATTTAACATTTGCCAGGGCTCAGTTTTTCATGTTGCTACATGGACTTCTCAAAGCAGCAGGGACTGCTGGAAGGAGATTTTACCATGAAATTATGATTCAGTAAGAAAGGGGAAAGAAAGAGAAATGTTGCCAGCATCCACTTTCTGCCCTGTTGCCTTCTCTGTCCACACGGCCTCTATCACAGGCAGCAAGAGTGGAAGGAGGCGCAGAAAGCAGTTGGGCACAAAACGCTAGGCCATGGTTTCTTGGCAGGAGGGCTGCAGGAATAACTTGTTCTTAGTGTCCAGCTGGGTGTCTCTGCTGTAGCTGTTGAACTGGTACAGGCCCAGCATGGGACACAGTACCCAGAAAAGCTGCCTCTCTTCTTGCTTAAAGACGTGATGAAGTTGATCCCAGGAATCTGCCCCCATCTAGGCAAACGTTGCTTGTGTTTCAGAGCTGACTTAATAAATGATTTTTGTGGGGATCTAGAACGGGGTGGTGTTTGTGACGACAGACCCCAATTGTGGCTCATTTAAAAACAGCAGTGCTTTCATCCGTCAGGCTGCCCTGGGAATTGCAAACCTCATTGTTATGGCTATGATGGAAAGCGGTGTTTCTGCGGAGGAAGCCTACAAGAAAATATGGATGTTTGACAAATATGGTTTACTGATTCAGGTAGGGGTGTGTCAGGCCTGGAAACACCACGTTACACGTGGTCGGTGCTTTCCGTGGCCTTCTCACAAACAGCATCGACTTTAACCTGTAGGGCCGAGAACACATGGTAGATTCCAATCAAGAACCATTTACGCACCATGCTCCAGAGCTGATACCAAAGACATTTGTAGAGGCAGTGAACGTACTTCGGCCTTCAGCTATCATTGGTAAGTAAGGTTATTTTCACTTCTGTGTTTCCATCACTTGGTTATTTGCTGTGTTTGCTTTTGGCAGTATGGCCCCAAGGAGGTTGGTGACAGTGATCTGCGTTTCTGCTGAGATAAATAAGAAAAACTGAAGGCTGTTTTCTGCTTGCAAATATATTGAGCTGCAGTTTATCTCTCAGTGCATCCTTCACTGTAGCTGTGGTGCTCCTTCTGCAGCTTGTGAGGTTGTTAGCTGCTTGCTCTAGTCTGTATCCAGCTAGTCCGTGACCTTGCTTAGAACAACTCTGAGCGTGTTCTCAGAGACTGCATGGCCACAATGAACTGAAACTTCCAGTGAAGGGCAGTAAGAATCTTATTAAATATCAGAATACACTTCTTTTCCCAGACGTATTCCCTACACCAGCAACAAGGGAGAGAACAGAGGCACGAAACCACTATTTTCTGATAAACGGGAGTCCCCTAACTTAAGTAAAATATATTTATTTATTTATTTATTTTTGCCTTCCTCCCTTTCCCCAGTCCAGCTTTTCTGGCCAGAACCTGCCAGCAGCATGACTTGAAGCTGTTTCATACTGCAGTCCCTGGTCAACAGTACCTATAAGGTCACTGACATATATATGGCCTCCTTATATATGTGTTGATTTATAACTGTGGCTGCCCCCAGAGCCCAGATGGGATTACAAGTGTTTCCTGTTACAATTCTGTAATTTCCTTTGCATGTCATTTTTGGGGCGGAGGGGACATTTTCTGGACTGAGTAGCTGCCCTTGAGTCTCTATCCGGTGTGTTCGTTTTTATGTGTTTGTATCTATGTGTTCAGGTGTGGTCAGAAATGCCAACGTGAAGAGAAAGTGCATTGCACAGTTAACACCCAACTAGGATGAATCATCCTCAGAGAGCTGCAGTCACCTCTTCCTTATCCAGGACAGCGATAAGCATTCTTTACGCAGATCAATACAAAAAAAAGCATGTAAAATAGGCTTCAGGAACACGTTAATTAGATGTTCCTGTGAAGAATGAGATTTTTAAGCAGCCAGTATCAGAGCAGCGCTTGGTCTCTCTCCCGTGGAATGAAAAGGCTGTGATAGTTTGCTCAGAGTCTTTGGAGGTGACAAGGCCTTAATCTATAATCAGCATCATCCGACCTGGGGTAGTTGAATATTGATTCCGTCTTTGTGTATTCCCCTGTACTCCAGGAGTTGCAGGAGCTGGGCGGCTTTTCTCACATGAGGTGATCAAAGCAATGGGCTCTATCAATGAGCGACCCATCATATTTGCACTAAGTAACCCCACAGTGAAAGCTGAATGCACAGCAGAGGAAGCATATACGTTAACAGAGGTATGTGATGTTTTGAAACATTGACCTATTGGGCCCTTGCTGATAGAACTGTTTACTGACAGTGAGAATGGAAAAGCTCCTCAGATTATTAGGTACCGTTTCTTCATGTAGTAGCAGAGTTCTTTCTTGTCGTCTTGAAAAGTAAATTGAGGTGATTTGAAAAGCAACCTTGATTTTTAAATAATGACATGCTTCGAAGCTTAAAATAGCCTAAATCCTGTTGCTTCTTTTTTGAGAAGGGACCATTAGGTACTGAGTGTTTCGTAGCTTTGATCAATTTCCCCTTTCCCACCAAATTTTGTATCATTTTCGTTTTATAAAGCAGCAGCTTCTGTTAACATCAAAAGAGAGATTAGGTACAGCCTTTAAAATATAATGGCTGTCATGTTGTAAATAAAGTTCCTGAGGCAGCAAACGTCCTTGCATCTGATCAAGACTTCTGCTTTGCACTCAGTCATTTCCTGGTGTTTGCAGGTCAGAGCTCATATCATTAACAGTGACCCATGAAGACCTGTGCTTTGAGCACAGGCCTCTGCTGCTGACCCTCTGTCCTCGCGTTCCCCTGTCACCACGCCTGTATCTCATACCCTGGCGCCACCAGAAGTTGAAAGGAGTGAACTAAGTATAAATGCATCTCGTTTTGCACTCTCATCCCAAAGCAATTATGCTGTGGCTTTGGGGGGTTTTGTTGCGGGTTTTGGTTTTTTTTGTTTTTTTTGTTTTTTTGGAATAACACTATCACCAGCGTATTTCAGGGTAAGCATATTCAGATTTAGGGTTTGTCTTTAAGAAAGTAAGTCTTTTATCCTTCTGCACAGCTTTTATATAAAACTAATCTTTGAAGAGAGCCTGAGGAGAAAGAGGTGGGGGGCAAGGGAGCAGTATCAGGCAGACAGTGCTAGCTTTAACACTTTGAACTGGCTGGTAATTCCTTTCCTTTAAATCTTAGGTTCCAGCTCGCTGTGATCTCTCCCCTGTCCACAGGGCCTGCTTGAAGACTTCAGGGGTGGGGCTTGTGAAAAGACTTTTTTTTTTTTTTTTTTTTTAAATACAGCCCCAAATCAAGTGACTCATATATGTAAAAGTGAGTGGGTGGAGATCTTTTCTTGTTTCTTGATGCGGAAATGTGAACTACTTCCTTCCAGTGTTAGTGTGGTTCTCAACATTAAGATCTCATGTATGGTGTGGTATTACCTTCACAGAGAAAAAGGAAGGGTAGAGCTTTCTTCCCCAGCTGGGGCTCAGACTCTCGTCTGTGTTACTAGGCCTGTCAGTTTGGAGGGAACTATTGCTGCAGAGGTTGGCAGGTCAAGAGGGAGCTCTGGGCAGAAATAACAGCCTCTGGGCAAAATCTAGACCTTAGCTTTAAATAGTAAATGAAAATGAAGATTGTTTAGTCTCTCTCAGATGTTTTGCATCTGGGGATTAGCCAGAATAGTAAGAGTTACTTAGGCAATGTTTCAGGATATAAAATTCACAGTTCCAATATCTTGAACTGAAAGTACACAGGAGTTAATTATGGAGCCAAGCCATTAGCATAGCACTACTGGCGTCTCTGATGGTCACAGGAGGAAACTTACTCTAAAACTGTTTGAGGGAGGGTCAACCTCAGTTTTGCTTGCACGTTTCAATGTGCTCTAGGTGACCCTGCTTGAGCAGGGGGGTTAGCCTGGATGATCTCCAGAGGTCCCTTCCAACCTCGACCGTTCTGTGATTCTGTGAAATCCGCTACTCAAGCAGGGTCACCTAGAGCACATTGCCCAGGATCGCGTCCAGACGGCTTTTGAATATCTCCAGGGAAGGAGACTCCACCACCTCTCTGGGCAACCTGGTCCAGTGCTCTGTCACCCTCACAGGAAAGAAGTTTTCCCTCGTGTTCAGACAGAACTTCCTGTGCTTCAGTTTCTGCCCGTTGCCTCTTGTCCTCTTGCTGGGCATCACTGAGAAGAGTCTGGCCCCATCCTCTTGACAACTTCCCTTCAGATACTTGTACACGGGCACTGCAGGCTGAACAGGCCTGTAGTTTCCTGCGTCGTCCTCCTTGCCCCTGTTTGAAGATTGGAGTGACACTGGCTTTCTTCCAGTCCTCAGGCACCTCTCCTGTTCTCCATGACCTTTCAAAGATGATGGAGAGTGGTGTAGCAATGATGTCTGCCAGCTCCCTCAGCGCTCGTGGGTGCATCCCATCGGGGCCCATGGACTTGTGGGTGTCAAGTTTGCCTAAATGACCTCTGACCTGATCCTTCTCCACCAAGGGAAAGTCTTCCTTTCCCCAGACTTTCCCTGACCCTGGAGACCAGGGAGATTCCTGAGGACTGGCCTTAGCAGTAAAGACTGAAGCAAAGAAGGCATTCAGTGTCTTTTTATAAAAAAAAGATCAACAAAACAATAAATGTTTTCTGGGAACAAACTCGCTTTTCCTTCGTCCCATCGCTATATGTTGAGTCTCCAGGAGGAGGACGTATACTTCAGGGTGTTTGTCACCATCAGGTGCAGAAGCAAGATAGAGCTAGTTAGATTCAGGTGTGGTAAAACATCTTTACTGAAGTAGCTGTGTAAAAATCATGCTGTTTAAAACAGCTTGTGCCCAGTGGAGAGAGAGGCTCTTTGTTTTTTCTCCTGTATTGAGTCCGTATGTCCTTTCAGCCATGATTTTCCGTGAACTGCTGTTTGTACGTGTGGGCCATTTGGGTTGCAAATATTCCTGCTCAGTAAATGAAAAGGTGCAACTGTTCCAGTCTTACTGGTAAATTTTCCAATGACTTTGACGCTTTAGACTTTTCTCTCTATCTAATGTTTGGTTTTATAATGCTCTGTAGTTCTCTGAAATGTGCTCAATACAACACAAATGTACTCAGTTTACCCACAGTTCTCCCTTCAAAATGTGATAATATCCTTCCCTTCAAGCTACAGTAGTTACCTAGAAAATCCTCTCCAACATTGCTTGCTTTGTCATTTAACTAACAAAGTTTGGCAGTTAATGGTGATAAATGTCATCCCTGTGCATCTCCCAACCTCAGAAGTAGCTAAGATTTCAGACGAGCCAGGTTTGGCTAAGATGGGAAGTGACTAATGAAATGAAGAAGCCATCACTGACCTTTTCACCGCTTATTGTTTTTCCACTAGATGGCACCTGTAAAGGCATGACTGTGCTTTAGTGTCCTCTGCCACCCTGCAGGAAGTGTGGGCTTTTTCTGTGTTTTAATATTCATTGTCTTTTGATCCTGTCCTCAAACGCATCCATATGTTCTACTACTACCTATTGTACTGGGTATACCCTACTCGTGTGTAGTGGTCATGGGGAGACTTAAATATTTTGAAATAATGTTATCTTCATTATCCAAGAGAAAGTCAAATTTTTTCACTTACCGGGTTTTGTTGCTTGAGGAAAGGGTTATTTCGGTGGAGGATATATTTCGCATTCAAAACTCTGGATTGGTTTTAATATTTCTTGCTGGTAACAATTATTTTCAAAAGAACAATAAGGAAATTGCATTATTCGCTCCTCTCAGAGCTCCCATTTCTCAAAGACAGTATGATACGGTAGTCTTCTCCTTGCCCCCCCCCCCCCATCAGTAAACAAGTGACCTTTCCTAGTTTACTTATATTTCAGTCTCCTTTGGAAGTGGCCATTACTCTGCTCTTCTCGTACAATCCTCAAGGTGGTGGGTCCTGACTTGTGGCTGAGGTTCCTGATTAATGCTCTTATACTTAACACATAATAGTTTGTTTTGTATGCAAGTAGTTCCTCCTAAGTCTTTGCTGTCTCGAAGAGCAATGGATGTTAAAACAAATAGGTGTCTTTCATTCCCTTGGAGAGCTGCACAATTCTTCTTTTGCCTTCCAGAGGTTTGCAGGAGGAAGAGGTGCTCACTGCTTTTCTTATCTCTTCCAGGCTGTGGTGTGCTCTACTGGGAAGCACGGGTTTGGTTGTTGTCACATGGGGAATCTAGGGATTTGAGTCAGCAAGGCATTTCAGTATGCGCTTTTGTCCAGTTGCATTCAGTAGGGCCGTTTTGCCTTTTGCGGTTTGGCTGTGCGCTTTGGTACCTTGCTGAATCAGTCCCAGAGCTGACTGGGAGCAGTAGGACTCGGGCATCCCTGTGTTTCATAATGATTTTATTGCTCCGTAACGCAGGCTCTTTTGGAGCTGACTGGCAAAAGCCGTGGTTATTCTTTTCCCCTCCACAGGGACGATGCTTGTTTGCCAGTGGCAGTCCCTTCGACCTGGTGACCTTGAAAGATGGACGAATCTTCAAACCGGGCCAGGGGAACAATGCTTACATCTTTCCAGGTAATAAAATTCTCTTCTGCTAGTCTTTAAGACTAGGCTATTAGCACCTCTAATCATGCTCTCTTGCTGCACTAGGCAGTTAGTGAAGCTGCATAAAGATGTGTTCGCAGCACTGAGAAGTTTAACTACAGATGAGACTTAGTCAGTGAGAAGAGCGAATGAAAGAAAATCAGTTAAGGGTGGGTGCCAGGCACGTGGGGTTACGTGTGTGACATGCGCGCAGTGAGCTCACCCAATTGGATGCTTCTAGGAAAACAGAAGGGTGTTACTGAAGTCTCTCGCTCCTGCTGCATGAGTTCCTCTGCTTGTTTTGGGGGGGAAGGAGAAAGTAAGCATCTATACGCTCCTCTTTGAGTTACATCTGCACAAGTGAGGGTACGAAAGAGGTATTAGGGATATTTCCCTGCCTTCCCCTTTCCTTTCTCTCCCTTTCCTCCCCCAACTCCTAAGCTCTAACCCCCTGTCCAAGGCCACCTCTTATGGCAAATGACTGGCACACGTGGTAATCGTCTTGTGAACGTGCATAGAAAGCTGTGGGAAGACTTTTAAAAATAACATTCTAGATGACTTTCAGCTTCTCAGCAGCAGGCTGCGTATTTTAAAATGATGTGGCCCTAATTGGCAATAATTTTATTGTAGGCGTGGCTCTCGCTGTGATCCTCAGCAGTGTTCGACATATTAGTGATAAGGTTTTCCTAGAGGCTGCTAAGGTAAGTGTGGAAGCAGAGTAGGCTGTAGCTTCTGACACAAAGGTGGATGACATGACAGGTTTTCTGAGATGTCTCAAATCTTGCTGAAAACTATGTGATTTCCTATTCCCTTTGGAGGGGATAAAACCAACAGGAAAACACGTTTTTTGGTCAAGCAAGATTGTGGAAGGTGTCTGCTTCCTGTGAAAATGTTTTCATCCAGAAACTGAATACCCAAATATGAAATTTGTCCATGGGTAAAGGTGCCTCCCTGCCTCGTGGGACTGGAGGCCTGCCTGCCTTCTTTCTCGTTGTCCTCTCGGGGTCCCGCAGCTGGCCGGGGTGCTCAGGGACACGCGTAGCCCCAGGGCTCCCGAGCTGCACTGCCTTTCTGCTCTGGAGCAGGAGCTCCTAAAAAAACATTGGAGTAGCCACTGAATCGAGTGGTATGTGGGCACCCCTGCAGTCGTGTTGTGCTCTTGTAACCTCCACTGTTACGGGTAGCTCAGCCTCAAAAATAGGATCTCCTTTCTGCTAAATGCTCGCAAGCAGAATTTGCTGATACGGACACAGATTGCAGTGTCGACCTTTGAGAACATTGAGAAGTGAGGTGTCTTATTCTACTGCTTCGGAGAACTCTGATAGTAAAGAATGCTGCAACTTGTTTCTCTCATGCATTTTAGCGCGTTATTGATCCCATGCAGGATGCAGTAAATAGGAACTCGTTTGTTTTTCTAATTCAGGCTTTGACAGAACAGTTGACTGATGAAGAACTTGCGCAAGGAAGACTTTATCCTCCACTGTCTAATATCAGGGAAGTTTCTATTTATATTGCCGTCAAGGTGAGTATGAAGCATAAAAGTGGACTGGACTAAAAGTGTTGTATGCGTATATTTACTTAATGAGTTTCACAGCATGATACCTGGACACTAGATGCTTAGGCACAGAAAACCCAGACCTGTTTTTGTGCCATTAATAAGGAACGCTTATAAAAACGTTGGCTTTGCTGGATTCTTCAGTTTGGCAGTGATCATTGGTCAAAATTAGGCTCCTTTGGTTTTTGAAATGAAGTTTCCAGATGCCTGATACGGCATTCAGGAATTGTAAAAAGACTTTGGTATTTGCCTGTGTTCAATCTGTGAAGTCCTAAACGTTTTTCCAGAGGAAGTCCAAATGTTACATGAATGTAGTGAAAGGCACAAACTGCATGGTGATTTAACTTTACAGGTTATGGAATTTTTGTACGCGAACAACATGGCTTTCCACTATCCTGAACCTGCAGACAAGAACCATTACATTCGATCAAAAGTTTGGACCTACGAATATGAATCCTTCATGCCAGATGTGTATGACTGGCCTGAGTCTAAAGTACACTGATGCACCAGAAGATAGCACTCCTCAGGCAGCATCTTCTACTCTGCAGGGATCCCTTTTTCAGACCAATTTAAATCGTGACTTTTGAGACTTGTAATTTATTTTCTCTCATTTTGTTGTCTTTTTCCCCCTCTCCCTTGTTTTTCATTTGACGTAGATTTCTCCCCATCTTCCCAAGTATCTGATGATACCGTGTGGGTGATGGCATCTGTCACATAACTGATAGAGCTCTCCAGAATTAATGTAAATAATGATACTGCGTTTCTAGCTTAGAGCCCTCACCACACTAAAGAATTCCAATAATGATGTTTTAGCTGCATGCGTACTATAATGAATTATAGCTCTCTCCACACTGCTGATTTCCAGAATCATTTATTTCTGCTTTTAATAATCAGTCTTCTGTCTAATTCTCCTGGTGTTGTCACACTGCATTATTTGTGACATCATAAGAGAATTTGTCAAGAAAAAATAAGGACAGCTTAAGACGAATCTAGCGGTCTAGCGGGCTTTCTGTGTTGTCTGATGATTAAAGATGCACACGTCCAGGCTTCCTTGCTTCATTGGCTGCTCTGTTTTTTTGAAAGTGCTTTGAAGAGCCGTGTGGTGTGCACATGTAGAATCGGCAGCAATATTTGTATTCTGAATTTTCATCATTGTGTGAAATCTCCTATCGGGAAAAATAGGAACTAGTTACAATGTATCCTTGGAAAGTCTGAAAATAATATTAATCACTTACTGACTTTAAAAAACAAAGCTATGCTGTTGCATTAGAAATTGCGTCGTATAAAGGCAGAACCTGAAGTAACGTGCAGAAATCTTTTAGAGGGATTGTTGAGAGAGATCTGCGTTAGACTCCAAGGTGATGTGCCAAAGGACTTTTGTTTCATTTGTTTGGTTTTTTTCAGGTTCTGTTTCTTCTAAGTAAATTGGCAAGATCGTTTTCTCTCTTTAGCTGCATAACTTTGTTTTCACCAAAGGACTTGTTTTTAATGTTTTTGTGATACCACTGACTTGAAGGGCTCCTTAGTGGACTTAGTTGCCACTTTGAACGAAAGACTCCTTCCCCACAAGCTGAGGAAGCTAAACCAGAAAGTGTTCCAGGCAGCTGTTGACATGCACGTTTACAGAAGTTTGACTGACTGTTTCTTGGGATTTCAGTTCAGCGTACTTTTAGTTTGACCGCAGTGAACGTAAGACGTGAAAGATCTAATGCTCAGAAGTTTTAAGTTGATTACTTGATCCTCCTCACTCCCTTTACAGGCTTAATTTGTCAGGTATTTTGTAAGAAAACAGAAATTGCTAGTTTGATTTTTGTTGCTGTTTCCTCGCAGTGGTAGTACTGCACATTTGCTACAGATATCACAATGTGCATTCCTTTTCATTTTGTTCACATCTGCTTTGAATTGCCCTCCATTATTTTATATCAGCATGCAACAACAAATTTTTGTAGTTACTGTCTCCGACTTCTCTAAATCTAGCCTCTCTAAAAAGCAATAGAGCAGAGAGTGGAACAGAAGTGGAGATGATGTGCCCTCCCGTACTTTGTTGCAAAAAGACAAAAACTTGACAAAAATAAATACATGTAAAAAAGTTGTACTGACCAAAAAAAAAAAAGGGGGGGGGGAGGGAGTAGATTTAAAACGGGTGTACTGGCAAACTTGAAGACAGAAACCAAAGAGATGAAGTAAATCGTGCTCAGAATTTACCCATGGCAAGCAAATGTCTCATGCCCTCATTTATATTGGAAAATGCATTCTCTTCAGAACTAAGTAAAATCGGGCCAAAATAGAACAGGAAATACAGACTCTGTAACCCCTTAAAAAGACGCGGTCTCTTGGTTATTGCCTAGTCCCTGATTTTAATAGAAAGAAGTATTAGGGGAAAAGGACAGTAAACTTTTGGAAGATTTCACCTAAGCGAGGGAAGAAGACTGATTATATAAACACAGAAAGCAGTGACATAGGGAAAAAAAGCCATATTCAAACTGTGGTGAAATGCTGTCTGGTGAGGCTCTAAATGCTACATTGCCAAGTTGTGTGATTTATGTGGTTTGCAACTTATCTGTGTAAGTATATATACAAAAAAAAGACCAACACACACACGATGTTTTTACAAAGAATGCTTTTTTCATCTATTTTTGCTATGCTTAGTTTTTAGTGTATTTAAATATGTGGTCTTACTGAAAAATTATTTATTTAGTGTACAAATTATTTTTACCTTTTGAAAATTCAACCCGTGCTGAAGCACGGACTGAAAGCCTGTTGTAGCGTGTCAGTGAGGTTCTGCATCGTTGTGCTAAAGCATATCAGCAGCGCGCGCTTCCTCGCTGCTTCTGACGAAATATTGAGTAGAAGAGCAACAGATATCCCATGCGCTGATCTTGTGCCCTGGCTGAGACCGACTGCAGAGGCAGGGCAGTCGCTCAGTAAATATAACTCGGTGTTACAAAATAAAGATCTACATCCATCTATTCGGTCTTGATTTTTTTCAGGCAGTGAGTGCAGCCATCATTTATACAGTGGGCACTGACAGCACTCAGGGTGTCAGAACATCTGGTACTTGGGAAAATAATATTCCCGGCTCACAACAGGAGCCTTGCTTTGGGCAAGCGTGGTTTCGTTTCCCAGAGGAAGCTACCAAACAGACAATTGGCAGTGGCTTGTGTCAAGGACAGGGAAGACTCCTGTTTTGCGAAAAGCAGTTCTTTCTCCTCCTGGCGTGGGCTGCCTGCTGTCTTCTCTGTGCGGAGGCCAAGAGGCGTTGTTCAGAACTGGCTGATAGTGGGATTTTCCTAGCTGTAAACGTTACTAGATACTTTTATGAAAATCCCACTGCACAGGTGAGGAAAAACTTAGTCGTGTTTTTACTTTCATCTTTAACTGACTGTGAGGCTCTAGTTACGATACAGTCATCCCCCAGCGCGGCTGTAGGTGTTCCCAAGGTCTGGAGTAGCGGGGTCCTGATTGCGTCTCCCTAATCCGTCCCAGTTATGTCAGCTAAGAGGTCCCAGCTAGGCTTCATCTGCACGCACATCTGTGTGCTTTGTTTAGTCAGGCTCTGTTGGTCATCTATAGCTCGAAATAGAGACAATGTAGGATTTTGCCGTCAACTTACAGCCATTGTTTTCCATTTGCAACAGGTAACATGTCACAAACTTCTAAGTGTTTCACTCTTCCATCTTTCTCAGAATGCTTTTAAGTAGATTGATCTTCAGATTTGATGAACTCTTCAAATCTAATTAATCTTTGAATCAATTAGCTAACTGTTAATTGTCAGTTAACTAATTAATTAACTGTTTGTCTTGCCACTTAGGAAGGAACCACAGTATCCCTTTTCATATTCTACTTAATCTGAATTTTTTTTTCTTTGCAGGCTTTATCAAAAGCATTTATTAATCTGTATCAGTACAGAAAGTTCTCTTAGGCAGCATGCAAAGACCAAAAGCTTTCACCAGGATGCGTTTTGTAACACTACATAGTGTAAGTTAAGCTTATATTATTTTTTGAAAATTTTTGCCTAAACGATGACTAGTGGTGCAGCTCTAGTGACTTTTGCCCTCTGAGTGGTATAGAAATATGTCTTTCAGGTCTCTTCTGTTAGATTCTATTCTGGAGTTAGAGAACACTTGAGAGAAAAATACTAAGCATCAAAAACTCCCATTAAAGTCAGCAGAGCTGAGGATGCTTAAGTCTTTTTCAGGACTGGCCCAAGACTTGCTCCTGTGAAATCAACAGGAGCAGGATATGTACAGAAACATCTACGTGAGGAGAAGTGGAAGGTCTTTAAAAAGAAAAGTAGCTAAGGGAGCGTAGCCTCACTTTATGAAACACCTGTGTTCTTGTTCAAAGACGTTACAAAGGTTTGTGTATTCCTGAAGCGTATGC
Source organism: Struthio camelus (assembly GCF_040807025.1). Classification (NCBI taxonomy): domain Eukaryota; kingdom Metazoa; phylum Chordata; class Aves; order Struthioniformes; family Struthionidae; genus Struthio; species Struthio camelus. Next base: position 86,602,150 of record NC_090982.1, read on the forward strand.
CAGTGTGCCAACAGCTGACGTGTAGAGGAAGATTATTAAAATGTAGTGTCTGGTTATATTTGAAACCAAAAGTGTGACTTGCCACCCAAGTTCTTCTTGGATATGTTTGTTAATGGTGATGTTTCATGATGTCGTCGTTTGTTTTCCAAGCTTACAGTGAAGTGACGCTTTACATGCAGATCAGTGTTTAGCAGGTTTCCCTGCGGTAGGTGTGTGCGTTCTCTGTACTGTCTTCGTCAGCACGCTGTTTTGCAGGAGGGGGGTGACGTAACCCAATGTCATGTTCTTCTGATAGAAACTGTAAGTAAGGGACAATATACCTTGTATTTTTTTTTCATTAGCAGCCCTGTTTAGTGAATGCTCCAGTAGGAGAATTGGGATCAGTACTGTTGTACAGCTACAACTATGAATTTTAGTTCAGCTCACTCTGGATTTAATTGAAATTCAAGTTGTGTTCTTTCATTTGGGGCTTGCGCCAGCTTTCCTCGATGTTAAAGGTGCAGATGTTAGTGTCTCTGTGATTTAGATAAAGTAACCTACCAACTTTCAGACAGGGACTGTAAGAACAAAACAGTTTGGGCTTCAGTTCTGTCTTGGCTATTAATGCTATTCTTGAATTCAAGAAGAAAACCACTGTCATTGTAGGATTTTTTTTTAAAGCTGATGCTCACTGTTACAAAGCATACTGCTTGCTACCCTCTTTTGTAACACATGTACATAATATGCAAGGACTGGTACTATCTTGAATACTGGAGCAAAGAGAAAATCTAGAACAAAGCTCTAATTACAGCCACTTGGCAGCTGAATTTGATGAACGCCGTTCAGTTGCCTCTGGTGAAGGGACGTGTAATTCTGTATGAGTCTACCTTGACCTACCTGCCTACCTACTCTTGAAATGTTATGTTACCATGGTATCAGAAAGCCTGCAGATGTTCTCAGTGAGACACGAAGACAGCTCAGCACGCTTCAGGCCTCTGCTGCCCGTCATCGCTCTCCGAAGCGCCAGCACTCGGTGACGATGCAGCTTGCTCGCGCCTGCTCCAGAGGGATGTGTGCTAACAGCTGGATCACGTGTGGGGGATTCGATATCTTGTGGTGTAGCGGACCATGGCTAGAACTCATTAAAACCTCTCTTGGGTCAGGTTTTTGACTTGCCAGCGCTGAGAGAGCTCTCTGTAGGGAGTGCACATATATATTCCACGCGCACAAAATGGGCACTGGACTGAACTGAACATTAACCCTCCGAGTACCTCGGGCTTTGACTTACCCGTCCTTTAAATAGCTCCTTTCTAATAAAAACGGAAATAAAAATACTCTTCAGACTGCGCAAACATAGCAAGTTTGTCAGTTTTTCAGGAAATAAAGATGATTTTGCCATTTTATCGTAAGCACATCTATCTTACACAAGTAAACGTAACTCTGTATTGCAATGCTTGTGACGACAATTCCAGTCTAATCTACCTAAGGGTTGACTTAATCTAGGAGGGTCATTGCTCAGCTGAAACTAAACTTGTATTTAAATGTAAACTGTTTGGGTTTTTTTTTTTTTTCTCCTTTATATAATATTGTAACCGTTGAATGTGTGTTCCGGTCTTCTATTTTCTTAGTAAAATGCATTCTCTTTGCCTAAATGACATCTGATTTTATTTATTCTAAAACAGTAATGCTTGGTGTATACAGAATTGGTACGAAATTACCTACAATAGTCACTTTTTTCCCTCGTTTTTTTCCTTAAAAGAGATTTCTGTCCCTTGTAAGCGATCAACAAACAAAACAGGTACTTAGACCTTCAGCTAAACAATTAATATTTTACCTCAAAACAGTTTTTCTGGAAATAATACATCTGTTTTACCATACTTTACCTTAGTCCCCTTAAAGGGACTTGAGTATTGTCATCTGCGTTTGACCAGACGGAGAGAGCGAGTCTTACAGGGGAAGAAGCTTGTCCGCCCCCCGGGCACGCTGGGGTCCCGGATGCTGCGCTCTGCCCTCGAGTTTCTTGATTAATACAGTCGGCGTCTCATGAGACAGATGCTCCGATGACAAAGCACGTCTCGGGTCGTCGTGCCTGCCCAATCCTGCAACATCAAGGCTCGGGATTTAGGGGAAAGGACTTGGTTAGGGAGTAAAATTTGCTGCGAGTTATCAGGGCGCAGGTGGGGGGTGGTTTTTTTGGTTCGTTTTTCAGGATGTCAATGTTACCGCGTATGCGTGCCTTAATACTAAGACGAAGCTGGTTGCAGCCGCGAGCACCCAGGGCGGCTGCGTCCCGCCGTCGTCGCCCGGAGCTGGGAAATCTTTCCAACGCCAAGTTTTTAACAGGCCCCGACTTTCACGAGCCGAAAGGGCCCGACAGAAAACCCGGGTGTATTTGGCTTGCGGTTGACACGGAGGCCAACTGGGAGGAACGGATGCCGCAGCTGAGGGTCTGCTGGTGTTTCGGGAACGCGCCCGTTCCCAGTGAAACGCCCCGAAGCGGCGGAGAGCGGCCGCAGGCAGTTCAGGCCCTGGCAGACCGGCCCCTGCCCGGGGCTGGGGGGGGGGCTGCGGCCCCGACTCCGCGCCGTGAGGCGTGACCGAAAAACCAGAGGACCGCCCCCAAAACAACCCCAACCAACCCCCCCCCCCCCCGCCGAGGAAGGGCAGAGCAGGAAACGCCAAACCCGCCCCCGGCTCCGCCTCCAGCCGCCGCCGGGAGAGGTAGGGCCGGGCCGGGGGGAGACGGGAGGGGGCCGGGGAGGCCGAGGGGAGAGGGAGGAGGCCAAGGGGAGAGGGAGGAGGCCGGGGGGAGCCGGGGGAGGCCAAGGGGAGAGGGAGGAGGCCGGGGGGAGTCGAGGGGAGAGGGAGGAGGCCAGGGGAGGCCAAGGACAGCTGGGAAAGGCCGAGGGGAGAGGGAGGAGGCCGGGGGGGGAGCTGGGGGAGGCTGAGGGGAGAGGGAGGACACCAGGGGAGAGCCGGGGAGGCTGAGGGGAGAGGGAGGAGGCCGGGGAGGCCAAGGACAGCTGGGAGAGGCCAAGGAGAGAGGGAGGAGGCCGGGGGGAGCTGGGGAGGCTGAGGGGAGAGGAAGGACATCGTGGGGAGGCCGAGGGGAGCTGGGGGAGGCCGGGGGGAGTCGAGGGGAGAGGGAGGAGGCCGGGGGGAGTCGAGGGAGGCCGAGGGGAGGGGGAGGACATCGGGAGGAGGCCGAGGGGAGCTGGGGGAGGCCGAGGGGAGGGGGAGGACATCGGGAGGAGGCCGAGGGGAGCTGGGGGAGGCCGGGGGGAGTCGAGGGGAGAGGGAGGAGGCCGAGGGGAGAGGGAGGACGCTGGGGGGAGCCGGGGAGGCTGAGGGGAGAGGGAGGAGGCTGGGGGGAGACGGGGAGGCCGAGGGGAGAGGGAGGAGGCCAGGGGAGGCCAAGGACAGCTGGGAGAGGCCAAGGGGAGAGGGAGGAGGCCGGGGGGAGCCGGGGAGGCTGAGGGGAGAGGGAGGAGGCTGGGGGGAGACGGGGAGGCCGAGGGGAGAGGGAGGAGGCCAGGGGAGGCCAAGGAGAGAGGGAGGAGGCCGGGGGGAGCCGGGGAGGCTGAGGGGAGAGGGAGGAGGCTGGGGGGAGACGGGGAGGCCGAGGGGAGAGGGAGGAGGCCAGGGGAGGCCAAGGACAGCTGGGAGAGGCCAAGGAGAGAGGGAGGAGGCCGGGGGGAGCCGGGGAGGCTGAGGGGAGAGGGAGGACATGGGGGGGAGGCCGGGGGGAGTCGAGGGGAGAGGGAGGAGGCCGAGGGGAGAGGGAGGACGCTGGGGGGAGCCGGGGAGGCCGAGGGGAGAGGGAGGAGGCCAGGGGAGGCCAAGGACAGCTGGGAGAGGCCAAGGGGAGAGGGAGGAGGCCGGGGGGAGCCAGGAGAGGCCGAGGGGAGAGGGATGACGCTGTGGGGAGCCGGGGGAGGCCGAGGGGAGAGGGAGGACATCGGGAGGAGGCCGAGAGGAGCTGGGGGAGGCCGGGGGGAGTCGAGGGGAGCCGGCACGCGTTCACCTGCACGCCGGAGCGGAAGCGGCGCTGGCTGCGAGGCCGCCCGGGCCGCTCGGTTACCGTTGGGTGGTCGGCCGAAGGAGCCGGCCTGCTCGGGGTGGACGGAGGCAGCGCAGGGGGCTCGGCGCGCGCCCACCCGTGGCAGCCGCCCGCTGCGGCCTCCTCGAAAGCGGCCCTTTCCTCTCGGCGCGGCTCAGGGTGGCTAGAAAACAGTCGGCGAAGTCGCAGAGCTTCTGGCGTCGGCCCTGGGTTGAGCCCCGGCGGCGCGGGCGGCGCGCGGCTCTGGCTCCATCTGCAACGCCCCGCCGGCGGCGCGAGAGGAAAGCCCGGGCCGGCCTCGGCGGGTGCCTTACAAATTTCCTAATGAGAACTTGTCTTCCCCGTCGCGTCGCTTCTGGAGGACTCCCAGTCGCCTTCGCCGTGGCTGGCGTTCAACTACCTGTCGCTTCCTCCCGTTTGAAAGTCGTTCTGCAAAAGCTCGTTTCGGACGAGGAGAGCGCGGCGGCTGCAGGAAGAAGTTGAGGCGGCGGCGGTGCCAGGCGCGGGCTCCGAACCCGTATGGTGGAAACGGCTGTGAGATCTTCTTACAAGCCGTTCAGCCTCGAGCCTGCGCTGGGAGAGCTGGGCGTCGCTGCCTTTGCTGGAGCGTGAACCTGTAACTCGTGCTCTGCTGCTGGAGGGGGGAACAAATTCACGCTGGGAGGTCCAAAACCCGTTCCTTCTCTTGCTCCCCTTAGAAGGTAGTAGTCCGCTTCTAGGCAGAGAATAACGTTCTTCTTTAAAGCGAGCAAAATGTGTATTTCTGCCTTTTGGGGATGTGATGGATGTTTCTCATCTGCCTTCCCCCACCCCTCCCACAAAGTCAGGGTAACCCCATGTTGCAGCTTAACGTGCTTCTGAGATCCCTGTGGATGTAACAGGGGAATGGACTGTTCTCCTACAGAGAGTTGTGGCAGCTCCTACAGAAATAACTGAACCTGAATAGACGGTAGCTCTTTTCCTTCGAAGGTATTTGGGGCCGTTTGCGGTAGCAGTTTAAAATGATGTGGGAATGCACCTGGAAATGAGGTAGAAGCTAAGTCTCAGAAGACTAATGCTGAAGAAAACGCGAGTATATCTCAAGACAAGTTAAAAATCAACCATGAGCTAGTCGAGCTTCTAACAGAGCGCTCAAACAGTACGGTGAATAAATAAACAGCTCACGTAGGACAGCTGTTTATGTAGATCCTTCCGTGACAATAGGTGTCACTTGATGTATTACACAGCCTTTAGGCTACATAAAGATTTTGTAGTATTTAATTTTTCACTTTACACTGATGAGTGAAACATCATTTGTTCTCAAAGATGTCTTTCCCAAGGCAAAGTAAATCAGTGAGCTGTTGCCTTTTGCGGTCTCTTAAGTTGTTTTGAGGGAAGTGAATCTTTCCCCTCTCTTCTGCTGGGCTGTCTGCTTCTGAAGTCCGCTAATGGCTTTTAAATGTCGGTATGGGCTATTTGATATTAGTCATTCTGGAAAGGCTTTTCAGAGGAAAGTGCGTGCCTTTGGGGAGGGAAAAATGGTTGGAGGAACACTCCTACAACCAGGCAACAGGAACATTTAAGGTTAAAAGAAGTGGAGAAGAAAGAAATAGCAGCAGTTTTGAAAACTAGATTAGCGTATTTTTCAGCTGGTTAGGATTTTTTTTTGTTTGTTTTTAATATCTAGGTAATGAACAAAGGCCGCAGCTAACATTTGCTGTGTATTGTTTTCAAACCTTCCATCCACGTAAAAAGGAAATCTGCTGTGTGTAAACATTGTGTTGTCCCGAAGTCAAGTCCTACTCCAGGGAAATGGGTTTTTTTAAGAGAAGGAGAATTTGATCCTCGCACTAAAGTAAGTAGGATACCAGCTCTTAAAGCAAAGATGTGTGTTTCTTTCCCAGCAGAAATGAGCACCTTCAGTGACTTGAAATGTCCATTTCAGGTGGCAAACTGACCGGTTTAAGATGTCCGTGGATATAACTTTCCTTGGGACAGGCTCCGCGTACCCCTCTCCAACGAGGGGCGCGTCAGCGTTAGTGCTTCGCAGAGAAGGGGAGTGCTGGCTCTTTGACTGCGGAGAGGGAACTCAGACACAGTTTATGAAAAGCCATCTGAAAGCAGGTTAGCGTTCTTGCAAGTTATTGTGATGAGGGGAGGGGAAAAGTTGCAGAGGGTCTAAACAAAATACTTTGTCCTCCTGCTTATATTATTTGGGTATATGCTAAACATGCGTGAGCACCGGAACGTGCTGCATGTGGGTGGCAGTTGCTGAACTTGCTGTGCAGTAGCCCTTACTTGCCCTTTGGTAGAGAATTGCGTTCGAGAGCCAAACTCTTCTGAATTCATTTTTTAGGCCTTGTGATTTCAAACATAGACCACGAACCTAAACTTTCATTGTTCTGTGTTTGACTGAAGACAGCTCCAGTCAATACCTGCTGTGAATCTTCCTGTCAATAGATATTTTGCTTTTGTTTTTGAATACAGTTGTGTGTATTCCTATTAGCTTTTACGTTTTGGCAAATAACGTGGAAACCCCACTTGCTTTCAGCCATTGTGCTTTTGCAGTCTCCAGTGGCAAGAGCAGGCTTCTGACTTTCACAGATGAGTTTTAAAGATGGAATTAACGGTTGCAAACATAGAAACCACCTCCTGCTCCCTTAAAATCTGAATCTACCATGGGATTTAATGTCAAAGTGAATGAACTGAAGTACTGACTTGAACTAAATTTTTTCTGAAGTTAGAGATTGGTAACATACACACAAAATTTGCTTGCTCCTAATTGCTGATTAAGATGACTTTGGTTCCCTGACATCTTTCTGTTCACAAACTGCAGCACTAGAGAAACTGCAAGTCGTAGTGGTTGCCCCCTTTGTAGAAAGGAGCTCCTGAAGTGGTCTGGGTAAATACAAGCTGGCTAGCTCACTGTGAGACTGCCAGCTGGAACAGTGTATCTAGTTTTGATGTCGTTTCTGTTTGAGTATGTTTTCTATGGAAAGGAAGGCAGAAAAGGCCACCAAAAGACTCAGTGGCTGGAGAAAATGCCATATAGCAAGGAAGAAGGAACTTGATTAGTTAAACGAAGAGCCTGATGCAGCTTGGTTAATACATACGTATCTTTAATAAGAGAAAATTCTGGGCTTTTTTAATATAGCAAGGATAGGGTCCAGTGCCTTGAAGCTGGAGTGAGACAAAGTCAGTCTGGAAACAAAGCTCAAATCTTGACGTGAAATTTTTCATGTATTTGGTAGGAACCGTGGGGGTCTGGCTCTTTAAAGAACTTTGAATCAAAATTGTTGTGTGTTTTTTTTTTTTGAATTACACTCATTTCATGTATTAAATGAGTGTATTAAACTAGAAACAACACAAATTCCACCTTATGTTTCTCATTAGTCCACAGTTACCATGCAATATATCAAAGTGCAACCACTTTCGAGAACTGCTTTGCGTTTTAATATGGCAGATGTCACCAGTTGATCCAGTTCCACGCTGTTAGCACGTTTTGCTCAGAAGTAGCTAAAACTTACGTCTCAGCAGTCTTTTTTGACAAATCATTTGTAAGTCGAAATAAACCTCGTGTGGAAAGTTATCACTATGGTAGAAAAAAATACTTAGTGGTTTGGGAGTTAGTTCTTAAACATGGGTTTTATTTTCATTTCCCTCCTTCCTTTCGTTTCTTTCTCTTCTTTTTGCCAAAAAGTGATTAATTCCTGAGTTGCCATGGTGTTCGCTTATGTTCCTCTCTTTTTTTTCCTATTGTTCTAATCAATAGGTAGAATTACAAAGATTTTCATAACTCATCTTCATGGTGACCATTTTTTTGGACTTCCTGGCCTGCTGTGTACGCTGAGCCTCCAAAGTAGCCCTGACCCAAACAAACCACCCATTGATATTTATGGACCATTAGGACTGCAAAACTTCATATGGATGACTATGGAGCTCTCCCACTCGCAGCTTCTGTTTCCTTACGTTGTTCACGAACTTGTACCTACACGGGACCAGTGTCCTGCAGAAGAGTTTAAAGAACTTCCTTGTCTGACCAGAGATGAAATACCTTCAGAGGAGGTGCAACAGAGGATACTCCACCTGGATCCTGTAGAAAACTCGTACTTGCTAGTTGATGATGAGCAGTTCGTTGTGAAAGCATTTCGTCTCTTCCACCGCATTCCTTCATTTGGCTTTGTCGTGGAAGAGAAGCCACGGACGGGTAAACTCAATGTACAAAAACTAAAAGACCTTGGTAACTACTTTGACTTATTTTTTCCTCTTTAATTTTAGGGCTCTGGAGATCAGTATTCTGTGGAACTTATTCCTGAGTGCCTTTACAGTATTACTGCTTCTTGCTGCCTTTGCATCAGAGCTCTAATTGCCTTTCTTACACCGATGGGAACTGTTAGATGCCTTTGTTAGACCGGAAAGGCGTGTTCTGAGAGCAGCTTGTTCACATTGCAGCTTCAGATGCTGAGAAGTGATCAGCAGGCAGCAGATGTCCAAATGCACGTGCTCAAGCTGAGTATTGACTCCAGTTTTCAGCAATTGTAGTAAAATTGGGTTCACAAGCAGCAGAAATCTTTTTCTGACCACCTTTCTAGGTATTCTAGTAAATTGGAGCTGTGTATATCTCTCCATAATTCATTTTAATCCCATTTTCTAGTAAAAACATTTTAATACGTTATACCAATGCAGCAGTTTGAATCGGTACACCACGCTACTGCCAATTAGTATTGCAGACTACTCTCCTATTGAGAAGAGCAAACAAGTTCAGAAGTTAAGGTTTAAAAAGCATAACATGGCTTTCAGAGAAAGGTATGGCAGTGTATTTGCATGACTTTATTGACTCTAGTAGGGAGAACGTAGCTTTTTTCAAAAGCACCTTCTGTCAAAGTTACAAGCTTTTTATTTGTATGAGGAATGGGAAATGTCAATTGCTACTTTTATTGAGGTTTTATTTTTTCAGTGAGGCAGCTCTACGTGTAGTGTATTTCTTCTTCAAAGATCTTTGAAACCCGACATTGATCCTGGCGCTTACTGACTCTTTTGCTTTTATTTACCAGGAGTTCAGCCTGGTCCTCTATATGGAAAACTGAAGAATGGTATTACAGTTGTTCTAGAAAATGGAATAACTATTTCTCCTTCGGATGTCGTAGAAGACCCTATTCCTGGAAGAAAAATTTGCATTTTAGGGGACTGCTCGGGGGTGGTTGGAGATGCAGCCATGAAGCTTTGCTATGAAGCAGATATATTGATTCATGAAGCCACGTTGGATGATAGCCAAGAGGAAAAGGCCAGAGAGCATGGTCATAGCACTCCAAAAATGGCATCTGATTTTGCAAAATTGTGTAAAGTTAAGAAACTCGTTTTGACTCACTTCAGTCAACGATATAAACCAACTGCTCAAATAGGTGAAGGAGATACTGACATAACAGAACTGAAGAGACAGGCAGAGTCAGTGTTAGATGGTCAAGAAGTAACACTAGCTGAGGATTTTATGACAATAGAAGTTCCAATGAAAAAGCAAAAATAGTAGCATTAACAGGCTCTGCGTGACAATGTGAAGTAGGCTAGTGTTCAGTGGCACTTAAAACTAGCAGTAGGGTTTCTGGTATCCAAATTAGCTCTATGGTACATGGAGAACAGTTGCAAACTGGAGAAGGATGGAGAGAGTACCAGGTACAGTTATCATCACTTTTGCACAGAAAGAAAAAAAGACGCTCAGAAATCTGGAATTCGGGATAAATTCTTCGGTGATTGCTGCAGACACCTAAGCTGGCCAGAAATCGGAACGTGCAGGCATAAACCTTCAGAGCCTAGACATTTCACTTGCGCTAAAGAAAGATCCCTAGAACAGACTACTGGATTATTCCACTCGATACGGTCTCCAGGAAGGTTTCTATTCTACAGCAGAATTTAAAATAACTTGCCCCTGTTACAAGCTTTTGAACAACATCTATTTCAAACTTGTATACAGTATTTTGTAACTATTTATCTGATTTCTATGTAAGAGGGCTATTACACTAAAACTAATAAAGTATTTATAACTCTGCCAAATATTTGCAACTGGTAGTGTTGCTATGCTCAAGTTGAGGAGTTTTTACAAATACTCCCTTTGCATATAAAATTTTCACATAAATAACTGTAGTTTAGGCCTCCTGTCGGAGGTGAGTCACTCTTAACAAATTGATTCATTTGAAACTCCAAAGTGTGAGTCCTAGGTTTGCATACCTGTTCCCTGCATCACAGAAGTTTTGAAAGTATGCTCCGGTGCTCTTTAGGCAAATGGAAAGTAATCTTTCCTAATGCGTTCCTCCAAATGTGTTTTCAAAGGCAGATTATTCTGATGAGAGCGTATTTCTGCTAGTAGAAATACACCTACAGGAGGAATTCCACCTACGTTTAGCTGGATCTATTTCTCCAATGACTTTATTTGTGCAGTGTAAGTGACCTCCAGGCCAACTTTAAATCTCTCTCCCCTTCCTCAAAACTAGTTAGAATTTGGAGTTTCCCACATTTTAGCTCAATTTTCTGTTCAAAAATTAAATGAGTGCTTTTGAAAAGTCAGTCCTAGATATGTTTCCTTTAGCATGGGTTCCTGAAAGCTGAAATACTTCATGGCTTTCTAATAAACACTGAAAACTTTGGCAGGTGTAAGTGCAGCTGCTAGAGCTTATGCTTGTGCTTTTGTTGAATTGATGCTAATGCAGATGGAAAATGAATTTGTTTTAATTTACCGTTTACCTCCCTGCTTTAAATCTGGAATAATGAAGCTATAAAAGTGAAAACAATGCCGCTCTTTAAAAATCTCTCAATTGTAAATGATGTACCACTTTGCACTATCTGTTCTTACGCATTGGCAATCTTGACCCAGACCGAGCTGGTGGAATGAGAAAGTTAAATCCTGCGTGTAATTTACTGTACTCTTCACGTTCTCTTCAGTAAAAGTGTGTGTGGCTGTAACGAAGCAGCAATTTTTGAAGAAGAATAAAAGGAGTGTGATTTCCTAATATTTGTCTGAACTGGTCAAAGTGAATTGGAAGTCTTACCCTTCTAACAGGCTCTTACTTATTTTATCTTAGTGCTACCACTTTAACTCCGAACTGAATTACACCAATGTTAATGTTTTGTAACAGTATTTCAAATACACGTATATGGTCTGCGGAGGAACACTTTGATTTCTTTAAAAATTAAAGCAGATCCTGACCGGAAAGGCTGCAGACTTGAACAACATGACATTTGGAGCAGAAAGTCACTGATCTCTATGACTTCTCTCTTAAAAAAGTGGTGTAAAAAAGCTAGAGGAGTCTGCAGACTGCAGCAGTGTGCTCTTTCCACCCAGAGATTGTTTTTCTTTTGTAAGATAATATGCTGGACATTAGCAATAATAGCGGGTGCAAAGAGCTTAATATCACCCTCTGCTTTATGTAGTCAAAAGCTGAATAGTCTTCAGCTACTGTATGCCTTCCTACAGCGAGAGGACAACATCTTTTGCTGTCTCGAGCATGAGCAGCGCTGCGTTGCTCAGCTGCCTGTCCGTCAGCATTGGAACAACTGCAAATTTGTACCTGCAAGCCGTTCACAGTTGTGATGTGAAATTCAGGAAACAACTTCAAGGCTTTGTAGAGATCCACTGGACACTGTGTGCAAATGGCAAAACCGAAGAATGGAAATGATAGCAAAGGAAAGTCCAAAAGCCTATGCAGCCTAAAATGTATGTAACCAAGGCTACAGCTCATCTTCCTTGGGTGCTGGATCCTACCTCTTAGGATAGGGTTTATGCATCCTAGAGGTAAATAAGGTTTGGCATTCCTGTGGTTGGTTAATTGCTGTGAATTCAGGAAAATCCTCAATTCCCATTCAAATCAAGGAGGGTGCGGATAGGTGGTACGGGCGAACCAATGTCCCAGTTTGCTGCCGCTGAGGGGAGGAGGCTCGTTCCTCCGTGCCCTGCCTTCCCAGTGCCCTCCGTGGCCACGTGGTGCGGCGCCCTGTGCCAGGTCTGCTGCTTGCCTGGCTGAGCAGCCAGTAATTCAACTTGCTAACTCAGAAGAAAACTCCCTACTGGGCTAATTTGCAGCGGGATTATGGAGTTGAATTGTCTTGCTGTGTGACTAGTGCAAGAGCTGAATGAAGGAGGGAGCAGAAGTGCGTGGCCAGAACTGGAGAGCTGCCTTTGGGCTTCCCTTTTTTGAGTAGGAGGCAAGCCAGCAGATTGGCTCAGTCGTACCACACCACTACATCCTAAATAAATTCTGATGAGAGCAATTTTCTTTTGGATAATAAGAGCAAGGAGAAAAATGTATCTAATTGAGGCAGTAGGCCAGATCTGCTCCAAGTATTAGGTCTGGGTCCTTTCTTCTGTTGCAGAGAGCTGACATTAGTGCATTTTTGATGGCAATTTGCTCTCTACAGGCGGTCAAAGCAGCACGCCGGGCTCTCTATCTCTTTTCATGTAAAGTGGGAAGAGATGTTGCAAGTTACCTAGTCTATACTCAGGGCCAGATATGGCTGCCATTTTTTAAAGACAGTTTCTTTGTGTATGCTTGTGAACAAAGTTATGTGAAATTCCTGTTTATTTTGGATTTTTTTTTTGGTAATTGTAATCAAATTATAGTTTCCTCCCTTTTGTCAGGCCCGTGTGGCTCTACTTCCTATGGTCCCCTTTTCTCTTCTCTGTACATATGGCTGGATACTGAATGATTTTAAAAACCTGACCACTAGGGAGACTTGAATTAAATTAATAGAATTATGTGTGCCAGTAAGGACAGAAGAACCTGGACCATAAAATGCTTATTTTCCCTATTGATGGGTTCATCTTTCCATTAAGCATTTGTTAGTTGTTGGAGAGTGAGGCTCCTTTGGGTTCAAGCATATCTGCCTGAAAGTATTTTGTTTGACAGCGAGTAAGTAATGTGATAATATACTAGAAAGCTTGTTAGGGTCACAGATGGAGGTTTGGGCAATCTCTTTTTATTTGCACAGCTTCTCAAATGGAGAGAAATCTGAGATCCTTGATTTCCCTTTTTAGTTTAGTCTTTAAACGCATTCAAAGTTAAAAATACTTCACTCTGGAGAGAAAAAAAAAAAAAAGACATGACAACCTGTGTAGCTCAGAAGTCAGTATTCTTATTTTAATCTTAATAGGCATGTCAAGGTCCAAAGGATGAATTTCTCCCATACGCAAGCAAATATTGCATAGCACAGATTAAAATTTCCAGCTGTGCAAATTGCCCTTTGAATAGCACAAGCTGCCCTCAGAGGCTCAGGTAACATTTCCTGCCCTTTAAAGCGTTGTAGGCCAAGTAAAATAGTCTCTAGCATTTAGTACTCTTGTCAAGTAGCTGGCTGCTGCTGGCTGATGTGCAACGATTGCATGTGGATTTGGTGTTGCAGCAAATGAAGAGATCTAATTAAAGGTCTAATCCTGTAGAACCTGAGTTACCCTCAGCTCCTAAATCAAAATAACTTGAAGGGCTGCTCCTGCTGGATGCTGACGGCCTGGCACTTCAGAGGGGGTCTCCTGTCTCGTCCTGTGTTTCGTTCTGTGAGGGTTGCATAATACACAAATAGGGATTTTTATGGTGCCTAGCTATCTGTGGGGGAGAGAAAGGGGAAAGCAGGGAGGAATTCTGCTTTTCTGACTCTCCCCTTTCCTCTCCTCATTGTCTGAGAAAATTAGAAAATATCTGGCATGACTACCTTCACAACTCTCTCATGCCAAAATGCAAAAGGACTCTTGTTGAGCTAAAGAAATAAAACATTACGGGCTTTCATTTCTGAAAGTGATACTGTGGAGATGTATGCCTGCCATCAAGGTCAGGAGAGTTTGGGGGCAATGGGGGCTTTTAAGCAATTCTGATTATTTATATGTAAGTAAAGATTTGTGAGCTTTAAAAGCTTGGGTTTTGGGGTTTTTTTAAATTTTTCTACTTGAAGATTTCCCTTAGTTTGCTTTCTTTTCAGCTGGTACCAGCAGAGGGACTGCAAAAGGAGCTTATTATATTACGGGAAAGAGGAGGAGGGAGAAAATAATATGTAAAGATTTTTTTTAACACCACAGATGTTATGCAGTTTTACATATAGTTGCTAACTCAATTGATAAACATGAGGCTAAATCTCTTGTCTGTTGGGCTCTGCATGAACTTGCAAAAAAAGCTCATGAACTGGTGACCCAAAGCTCAAAAACATGTAGCTGTTCCAAGGGTGGCACAGTCTTTGTAGGGTATGGATTCCGCTTTCAGCACATCTCCTATGCAGCCTGTCATCAAGTCTGGGCTCCAAATCCAGCTGGGGAAAGGAATTTCTGATGTTAGAGGTGGTTCAGTTTTTGATAACTACTATCCAGACCACATATGTGACTATTTGTCTGTCTGTGCTGAAGAAGCGGAATACATAATCTTCATTTAGAAGCTTTTTTTTTAATAGACTTTTAAAATAATTTTCTATTACTGAATTATGTTCATTTATGAGGAAAAATATATTAATTATTTACCTAGTACGTTTTCATTCTATAAATCTAATTTCTGGCAAGACAATAGGACTCACTGAAATCGGTGGTTTGGCATGTCACTAGAACAACTTAATGCATTTTTTATTAATAATAAAAATATATTGATTGGGATCTTGAGATAAAACAAGCTGCAGAAGTTTGATCAAAGTAACGTTTTTGGGTGGGGGAGGAATGCTAAAATATAACAGGTTAACTTGATCTCACTGCTACAGGTATTTTATATTTCAAAAATAAGTTTAAGTTCAAGGGAGTTTTGGTAGCTGGAAAAAGTACCGTTTTGCTGGACACGGTATTTCTGCAGGCTTTCAAATTTGCCATAATAGCCTACAGATGTCCTTCCTAGTACTAATTGTTCCTATAGGTGTTAGGAGCTATAGGAGATACTAGCTCAGCATCTTTCATGGTGAAGTTTCTACGTGGTAGTTAATAACAGTCCTCTAACAACTCTTCCTTGCAGATTCAACTGAATCCTTCATTCGCGTGTCGGTGCAGTCTGTTACGTGATCTTGCCGGGCGTCACCAGCGGCTGCTGTGCCCAGCGATGCTGCTGGAACATCTGGAGGCTCAGATGAAGCTTGCTGCAACCGAGATCCTACGGTGGCTCTGGCAGGAGCGGCTTACTGAGCATGTCACTGAAATCCCACATTTCAGCTTCTCCACCTGTTAGGTAGGGATATTATTACAATTGCTTTGTGCACTTAAATATTCCTATGTATAAACACAAATAGTTACCCCATCAGCTTGAAGTGCTTGAAGTCAAGTCTGACTGCCTCAGATCTTTCTGTCTGCTCTGGTTAATCTTGAGTTTAGGTAGACGCTACGTTAGCACATCTGTTATTATACATTTAGCACTTGTACGATACTTAATTCAGATCTTTTCAGATTTTAATACAGCATTGATCCTATAAAATCGTATTTATCTTAATCATAATATTAAATAATGGAACTGCGAGGTCTTGTTTACAAAGAATGAGGCCAGGGAAACGAGGGTGATGATCAACAGCAGCAAAACTTCATGGCACATCAAAGGATTAACATTCCGCTGAGTAACTGAATTCAAGCGACTTGTGTGTGTGTGAAACGATATGATGGAAATGCCAGATTAGTTTGAAAAATAAGAATCTTGAACACTACACACATTGAAAAATTTGCAATTTCATACCGCACTTCTGAATTTGCAGAACCTGGAGGGTTTACGTGTTAGCTTGTTCATACCTGCTTGCTAGAATATCGTGACAGATTGGACTGAATTTCCTAACACCCACTTCCCTTTCGTTTACACTGTTGAAAACACATTTTTGCATAGGAAGATCACTGTCCATTGAAAAGATATCTAAACCATAGTGTCCCGTAACAGTAATTCACTGCATCATCTCCTCCAACCTCTTAGATGGGGCTTTGGCTCGCAGAGTATGCCTTGAAAACAAACTAGTGGTATTATAAATGGAAAGAGATGTAACAAGTTATATTTAGACTTATGATTTGCCATTATACAATCAATGTGAAATCTCTAAATTATACCGCTTATTTCACAGTGCTCGGTGTTCAGCATTAACATTTTGAAGCTTTCATCCATGTATTTGAACAAATTATCTCTCTGGATGAATGGGCTTGCAGCTGCTTCCCCCAGAGAAGAAGTAGAAGGGAGAATAGATTGTGTTTACAAACTGCAATGTGTTTAATGATTTTTAAAAATGATTATAGTGACATACCTTGGAGAGGGAGGGGAAGCACTCGTGCATAACTAGCATCGAAACAGTCTTTGTCAGCAAATTTAGATCATTTGCCTCTTTTAGGAATCTACAATAGAGGAGCACAGGCTGGCGTAACTAGTGAGAGCTCCCGGGAAGCGCGTATGGGGATGTTTTGCATTGCGTGCCATGAGTATTGCACACCTCCATCAGGAGACGTTTTCTCCTTTGAACTTTTGCTCTCATCTACCATTCATAATGTTAGTTTCTAAGAAAACATACTTCAGAAACAGATAATTTGCAATTCAGTCAGCAAATCCTGGTCTTCTGCATGCTGTGAAGAGGCCAAAATTACATCTCTCCTGGAAAACATAACAAATATAGTAATGTTATACAATACTTTTCATCAGTATTTAATCAGTAGCCTTCTTCAGGATGTGGAAGTGACTATAAATGGCTTAGTCTTGGGAGCTGGAAATTTCACTATAGGGTGGCAATATAGCAAATCACTTCCCTTAAATCACATCATTAATTTCTAAAAATTTCCATGATGTACCGCTTCCTACTAGGGTAGCTGTGATAATGCATACCAGCAGCTTGCGAAACACCCCCCTTATTTACCCGCCCCCCAAAAAGTGTTTTGCAGTGGATATCATATTTCATACACCTTTCCCCTTCTATTGTGTGTTCTACCGGTGGTTCAGCAACACGAGGGTAGAGAGAGGTAGGCTTCTAGTTGAAAAAATGAAAAAAAAAAGAATCTTTTGAGCTGAACTCTTTGAAGAGCTTATTTTTCCTGAGACAGGTGATGAAAAACAGGAAAAGCAGTTCCTGCGCTGGCCTTGGACGCAGGAATCTAGGTTTGTTTTTCACTTGTCCCTTCCTGGAGGACCATCACAAGTGCTCTCAGTGCTCAGTGTACACCCACCAAGCAAGGCGCGTGTTCCCCCATCTCCGCTCCTGCAGCCAAGCTGGCACCTCGTGCTTTTGAAACTAGATGTTTTGGCCTGTCTCCAGCCCCCACATCCCTGACACAGCTGGCTGATGGTTTGAGAGCCACCGCACTGGGTTAAACAGAAGACTTGTGGCAGGTATGGTTTAAGCAGTACTTTTGACAAATATAACTGTAGTGTAACCCCCCCCCCCAGATGCATTGTGCATTGTGCATCTAGGTCGAGGGTGTTTCCATTTGAATGTTGCATGATTAACAGTCCCACCTGCCACAATTTAATCTGGGCCTCACTCCATAGAGAAAAACATAATTCTGGCTTGCTTTTAGCAGAGCTGCTCAGCTTCAGAGTTAAATTGCGTCTGCTTTGAAGTAAGGATTTTCAGTGTATTAACGTGTAATTCCTCGCGCGCTTGAAACTGCCACCAGATTAAATAATCGTGCCATCTTCTGATGTTTGCTCCTGGGCTTGCTCTGTCCTCTTGCTCGCGCTGGCACAGGCCTCTGTGAGGCTCTGCAATGAGCTTTATCAGGGAACGGTTCCAGCCAAAAACTAACTTGGCAAGCAGAAACAGTTGCTCTCAGCTGGATCGATTTCCTGATGCCGTTCATCATGCAGCTGCAGGAGGGGGACAGCGCGAGAGCATGCAGCCACGGCTGGCAAAAAGTCAGCCTTAGTCCCTTAAGAAGCTATGCTGGCTAATACCAGTTTAAAGCTTGTGGCCAATGATAGTCTTAAGGAACCTCCTCTGACTACCAAAAACGTCCGTCTTCCACCCAGTCTAGGCATAGCATGGTGTATAGATAAGTTGCTTATGAATTAATATATTATGCCTGCGCACAAAACTCTTAAAACACAGTCTTCCTACCTAATAGGAGTCATCTAACTGGTTCCTAGGGGTGAGTAGTTTTTGTGAGTACAACTTAAATGAAGCGGAATAAACTAGACAACTAGCGGGGGACGACGCTGTTCAGCATTTGCTGCCTTTGTGGACTGTATACCAGAACCAAACCCCATTTTAATCTGCAGAAACTAGTTACTTGGCTTGGGTGCACTAATTCCAGCTAATTTCCTGGTGTCAGCAAGCCTTAGCGGCTCCCAGATCAAGTATTCAAAATAAGACGGTCTTTGTCAGATAACAAAAAGAGCTGTCAGCATGAGGAACTTGCTAGGATACCAGAAAGGAAGGGGATTGTCGTGATTAATGGTGTTTGATGCTGTTTCCTGTAGGTGTGGGTGAAACACAGCGAGATGATTAACCTGCCGGGATGCCCATTTCTCGCACTCTGTGCCGTGCCCGGTCCTTCTGCGCTAGGTCCATCACTGAGTCATCCGGGCATCGCGTGTCTCAGAAACGAGCCGCGGTGGAACGACGTCCAGGCTCGGCTGAACGTGGGAAGGCAGCGCCGAAACACTATTTGGCGTTTTCTTCTGCCAAAGCGCCTTTCCTGATGGATCCAAGGCTCGGCGGGAAGGACGGAGGAGGTGTGTTGGGGCTTCGCCGCCGCTGAGCTGTACCGCCGCACGTTGCTCTGACATAGCTGGCCTGAGAAAAGGCACAGCCCTCGAGGAACGGCAAAATCACCACGTTGTCCCAGAGATAAACCGAAAGCTCCCGACGAGGAACGGTTTGAGGCTGTTTTTGATCTCTGTAGCATGGCTGCGTTTCTGCTAGGCACTGTTCAGAAGTGCCTCCATGCTGTTTCTTGTCCAGGTGATCGAGGTGAAGCTGATTTGAGTTTGGGGAAGAAAGGGTAGATCCACTTGCCATCTTCTGTGGCTCTCTCTTGCCCTTTTTGCCTGAGGTATGACCCGCTCCCAAGAATCAACTGGAAATTGTCATTCAGCGAGTTTCTCGCTTTCACAGCAACCTCAGGCATCAGTGAGCTGGTAACTTCTGTCCCCTTTCTGGGGTGGGTCTACTGCGTTGGCAGCTGATGTACTAACGCTCTCCAATATGTGATTGGGTGGCCGTTGGGGGGGGGACAGCTGGTGTGCGCGTGTTTGGTGGGAACGGTTGGTGTGTGTTTGGAGGGGTCGGTTGGTGCGTGTGGGGGGACGGTCGGTGCGCGTGTAGGGGACGGTTGGTGCGTGTGGGGGGACGGCTGGTTCGTGTGGGGGGACGGTCGGTGCGTGTGGGGGGACGGTTGGTGCGTGTGGAGGGGATGGTCGGTGCGTGTGGGGGGACGGTTGGTGCGTGTGGAGGGACGGATGGTGCGTGTGGGGGGACGGCTGGTGCGTGTGGGGGGACGGTCGGTGTGTGGGGGGGGACGGTTGGTGCGCGTGGAGGGGACGGTTGGTGCGTGTGGAGGGGACGGTTGGTGCGTGTGGAGGGACGGTTGGTGCGTGTGGGGGGACGGCCGGTGTGTGTGGGGGGACGGCTGGTGCGTGTGGAGGGACGGCTGGTGCGTGTGGGGGGACGGCCGGTGTGTGTGGGGGGACGGTTGGTGCGCGTGGAGGGGACGGTCGGTGCGTGTGGGGGGACGGTCGGTGCGTGTGGGGGGGACGGTTGGTGCGTGTGGAGGGACGGTTGGTGCGTGTGGGGGGACGGTTGGTGCGTGTGGGGGGACGGTTGGTGCGCGTGGAGGGGACGGTCGGTGCGTGTGGGGGGACGGGTGGTGCGGGGACAGTCACGCACAGCCAGCCGCCCGGGGCTCGCTGGCCTCTGAAGAGCTCAACCCCGCCAGATCCGCGCAGAAGCCGCCGGACCCTCCCCCGCGGCCGACGCGCCGTTAGCGCAGCGCGGCGCTGCACCGGGGACTTCCCCCGCCCGCCCCGCGCCGCCGGCGAACGCCAACCACAAAAATAAACCTCGGAGCGCGCCCGCCCGCCCGCCTCGTTCGGAGCCTCTTGGCGGCGCGGCAACCGCGGGGCTGGCCCCGCGCGCAGGCGCACTGCCGCCGGGGTGGCGGCGCGCGGAGCGGAGCGGGGCGGGGGGGGCGCCGGCGGCGAGGAAGCGCTCCGCTGTGGTGGCGGCGGCCGCGGCGGCGGGTGGGGGGTGGCGGCAGCGGCGGCGGTAGTGGTGTTACCCGGATGTCGCGCATGCGCGGGGGCGGCTGGACGTGTCGGCGGCGGCCCCGGAGCGCGAGCGACAGGAGCGGCGGCGGCAACAACAACAAGGCGGCGGCGGTGGTGGCGGTGGTGACGGGGGCGGCCGCAGCGGGGCGGCCGGATCCTCCCCTCCCCCGCGCCGCCGGCCTGTGAGCGCCGCCCCGGCCGCAGCCCGGGGAGGGGAGGGCAGGGCGGGGGGCGGAGGCCTGGCCCCGCTCCGCCGCGCCGGGGCCGGCAGGAGGCGAGCGAAGGCCTCCCCCCCCCTCCTCTCTCCCCACCGCCGCCGCCGCCCCTCACCACAGCCGCAGGCCGCGCCCGGAGAGCGGCTGCTCCGCCGCCGCCCGCGGCCCAGGTAACATCCGCTCTCGGCTGCCGCCCGCCCGCCCGCCGAGGCCGCCCGCTCCGCTCCCCCCCCCCCCCACTTTCCTCCCTCCCTCCTGCTCTCCCTCCTCGCCCGCAGCGGCCCTTTCCCCGCCGCCGCGGGGCCTGCGCGGGTGGGTGGAGGGGGCCGGGGGGCCTCCGCGCACACGCCCCCCGCCGGGGGCCCCCGCGGGCCGCCGACCGGCCGCCCTCCGCGCCGTCCCCTTCCCGGGCCTTCCCCGCCTCCTCCGCTTTTCCTAAAAGAACATATAATCCTTCCCCCCCCCCCCCCCGCCGCCTCCCCCATCCCCCTCCTTCTCCTCTCCTTTTTTTTTTTTGGGTGGCCTGTCTTTAAGATTTTCCTGCCAGTCTGTCCCCAGTTAAACTTTTCTCCGCCGTGCCTTTCCTGCGGACCGCTCGCTCTCTTCATGCTCTCTCCCGTGCGTCGGTTACGCCGTGTGTTTTTGTTTGAGGTGCAGCGTGTTTAGTTCTTCGAAATCTGCCATTTTATTTACAGTAATAGCGAGCTGCGTGTTTAGCCTGTTCCGAGCTGGCCCTGGGCTGCTAAGTACAGGAGATTGGTTAAAGATGCCTTTTTTTTTTTTTTTTTTTAAATCTGTTCTTCCTTCCCCCTTTCTGGGGGTGTGGGTTTTTTTTGGGGGGGGGCGGGGAGGTTTGCGACTTGCTGCATAGTTGAGTCTTACGGGATTAACCGCTGAAGGTTGGTTGATTTATGGGGTAATCTGGTTGTGGGTTAGATGTATTATTACTTAGAGCCCAAATTGTACTGCTACTAACCGATTGTTGTCAAACGCACACGGTCAGACTAGGATCGTGGTGTCTTTTACCACCACCTCTCAAATCATCTTGGTCAAGAATGGTGTGCCACTGTCAACAGGCTGTCGTATTTTAATTTGTAAAAGTCTTGTAGTGGTGCTATTTGATTCAGGCATACAGCTAATTTCGTGTAAGTTGATTGAAATAGCTTTATTGAGCTGTAAAATTAAACATGTTTTTCTGCTCCGGTGTCACGATAAGTAGGCAGCTTGTCCTTCTGGCCCTCTTCTTATCTTGGCCAGATTACTACTGGAAGGAGTTCTGCTCACTTTGCATTCGTGAACCTCTTTTGATTTATTTGTTGCATAAGCATGCATATTTAATATCGATATAGAAACTATTTCAAAGAGCTGAAGTCTAAAGAAAAGCAATAAGTGTCTCAAACTGATTAGAATTTTTTTTTTTTTTAAGTAGATGACTCTCTGCATAACGCATTCAATTACAGCTGGCACAATAGGCGTGTGGGTTTGGAGAGGTATCAGCTTATCTAGGGGAGAACAAAGGTTCTCGGAGCAGTTTGTTCGATACTGTGGAGGAGCAGCCTTCACCGTGCTGCTGTTAAGGTCCCGTTGGAATTCTAGGACACTGTTTTCCTATGTTGTTAACCTTGTGAAAAACTCTACTTTTGGTTGGGGCTGGAATTTTCCATGCTTGCTTTGCCCAGAGGTGACTTTTTTTTTTTTTTAAAGCTTGAACAAATGCAGAGAACATTATCCCTGTGCAGATTACAATAAAGAACAGATGTTATCTAATACACCTATTGCTAGGGTATCGAACTGCTATGTGCAAGTGAAAAATCACACCACTTCTGCCTGAGCAAGGTTTGACTCTTCCTTTTATTGCTTGGTTTAGCCACGGTTGTGTCCTCTGTTTGTGAGGTTTTGACAAATTACTGTTTGTCCTTATTGAAGGAAGGCTTTTGCAGAAAGATGAATCTTGCAGAATGTCCTGGAAAAAGGTTCAGTTTAGGCTCGTTCTGTCCTTCTATGGCAAGCGCTTCCACGGCCGGTGGCTTTCTGAGCGCGTTCTCTCCTCCTTTTCCAAAGTTTTTATCCCCTCCTTATCCACTAGTGTCTGTTCTGAAAACAGACCTCTTGATAGGTCAGGCACGAAGAGTGGCTTCTCAGATGTGATGTAGCGCGAGTCTCGGCGACTAGATCTGTGTTGCTGAAATAGATCCAACTGTATGTTATGCTAGAAGAATTTACTGCCCTTTCCAGTCTTGTAGTGTAATGTGTGGTCTTCCTTCTCTGGCCGTGCAGAAGCCTGTATTGAAAAGAGGAGTTTTTGACCTGTACGCTTTCTCAAAAATAAAAACTAGGGAGGGAAGGGAAACTGAAATGAAAAATGTAGCTTTCTAGGATTATGAATGTGTGTTTATGTAGTCACATCAGCATGGTAGTATTAGCTATTTCATAGTGTCCTGCCCCCCACGTGCAGTCAAACTCAAAGACAGAAAAAGGATTGGGGGGCTTTTTTGCTGTTGTATTTGTTTCTTGAAGGATGGTGAAAAAAGTGGAACCTTGTGCAGCGGAAACGCTTACTGCGTTCCATGGACTGATCCGTGTACAGGGTCAGTCTGCTGCGTTAATAAAATGCTTTTGAAAGCAGTTGAAGCGAAGAGGTGGAAGCTGAGGGGAGTAAACAGGCTGAGAGCTACAGTTGGGCAGCTAAAACCTCAGATTAGTTTTCTTCCACACACAGTTGCTCACACTACTTCACGTGGAATAATTTTAGGACAGCTCTAAGCAGCAACTCTTTCATCTTAAAACTCTTCCCCGGTTCCTTCTATGCTGTAATATATCTTAAGTTTTTTTATCTACTGACAGTGAGATGAGCAGAATTGATACTGATGATTCAAACAGTATTCTGGCTAATGTACGTTGTTCCCGTAAAGAACGGGAAGGTAGCGTAGTACCTGCTTAGTGCTATTTTTGCTTTTGCTCTTTAATACTAATTAGTCTTATGTCTACAAACATTTTGGTCCTGTTCACCCTTTGGGCAAGGAGATAATAGTCTAATGTGCTGTAAAGTATCCGCAGTCAATTCACTTATTCATATCTTCATCAAATCATGAACTATCTTTTTTTATTGGTTGATGGATTTTTCTTTGTCATGTTTATCATGAAACTTCTACCACTGCGTTATTAAACAGCAAAACTCTGTAGTAATGTTTTGGTGTTCAAAAACTGTCGAATATATATGCTGCTTCTGACTTCTTTGTGTGTGTCTAATTTTGGAGGCAAGTGCTTATGCAAGACTTTTTCATGTCCCTTACCCATGTGAAATGTTCTAGCAAGATGCCAATTTGTATGCTATTCTAATGAGCCAGTTTGTTAGCATTGTGCTACTGCATGGTATCAAAATGTTGGAAATCTGTGACTGAGATTGCTGTCGCTGGTACATCTAACTCCCAGAGCATCACTGGCAGCTTCAAACCGCTCATTCTTATTTTTTTTCCTTAAATACTTTCCTCAAACAATTGCCTTCACATTTGCAACTTAGAAATTTGTTTTTGATCATCAGGATATTTTTCTCATTAATTGATTCTTTCAGCGTATCACTGCCCAGAATTACAGGCGGTACATCTCCACCTTTGACAGTGCACAGCACCATAGGTCCTTATCTGACTGTGGTGTGTCTTTGCTACCACAATATAAATGATAAATGTCTGTGTTTTTATTTTTTACTTTAAAGCTCAGACAGTATGAACTCTGATAGTAGTAGTACTACTCTGACCATTGTAGTAATGGCTACTTAAGTTATGGTGCATCATCAAGAATATTCTGCCCGCAGTCTTGCTGACTTGCTTAGACTGTTCTGCAATACGTTACAATGGAGAATGGCCAAATTATCTTAAGGTTCATAGCATAAATAGAAATGGTGTATTACACGTGGTGAATGCCATCAGATGCACTTGGTTGCCTGACATTGTCATCTTTATCATCCCTTTACTTGCTTGTAACACCTGCACTTGCAATGATACATCAGTATTAAAAATTCTCAGGGTTGTATATTTCGGTGCACCATAGCAGTTTTGGAAAAATACTGTGCTTAAAAATCTGTATTCATATTATTTGGAATGTTCTAAGTCAAAATACAGAAGCTAAGGTGACCCATGACTTTTGTCTGATCAGTGTGTACTACAAAATCCCTAACCTCTCTCAGCCTTGCTGTGTAAAGACTTCCTGGAGAAACAAGAGTTAGAGCCCTGAATGCGTTGTTTGGTATTAGGCACATGTGAAAATCTTTCTCTCTTTGGTTTTAACACTGCAGACCGGTTGGATTTCTATCACAACTGTTTATTTCAGACTTCTCGTGCGTGCCATTGCAAATCCATCTTGCGTTCTTTATTCACTTTTGACTTCTCGGTGCGTTCTGCCCCGTCCCCTACCTCCACCATTTGGCATGTTTATCTGCCTTCTCCTTAAGTGTTTTTGGGCCTTCAATACACTGTCTGTGTATGGAACATCTTTCCTGAACTAACCTGCAAGACTATTTGCCTTTCTGCATCAAAGTCTTTCCAAAGGCCCCCTGCTGTCCCGACACGTACAGAAACTGTTTGTCTTACTGTGCTAAGATTGTACTATATTTCTTGGCACTTTCTAATTAAATACAGCAATTACCATTTTGTTTTAAAAACTGAGATGCTAAAAAATTTGACTTCATCACTCTTAATCACGCTGGTTCTTGTATAATTTGTCCTTAAAGAATTGGAGTCTTTAAGGGAGTGTCTCAGGTTGTCTCTTTCAGAAAATGCCTGGTTTATTGTGGAAACTTACAAATAAAACATATGTTAAGAAAGTGGCATGGAGGGGCTTTTGGCCCTTTGCCCGCGTCTTAAAGTAATTATCCAGTGGCATTTGGACTGTCACATTTTTAGACTGAGTTTCTTGGTGAATTTGATCCCTCAGCAGCTGTGATTGGCTTAAACCCTACTGTAAGTGAATAGGGTAGTGTATCGTATCAGCAGTGGGCCTGGATTAACCGTCTTGCCCAAGCTGTTGGATTGCTGGTTGCCTGTATCGTGTTGCTCTGGGTTATGTCCCTGACTTCCAGTTTCATCCATAGCAGCCTAGTTTTTCTTGTGTAAGCATGCTATTTCCTTTTCTCGTTTTGAGTAAACGTTTGGTGGTTCTGCCCAAATTGTAAAGTGTGGCTTCTGACAGCTGTATGAAGTTTTGAAAAGACAAAGAGGATTACATTTTGTGGGAGGAGAGCGGGAAGATAGCGACTTGCAAATGTTAAAAAGCGTTCATGTAAGGTTCTTAATAGTATATGGAGAAGAACTTGAAAGTTCTTTTCAAAAATCTGTTTTTGTAACTTCTCAGCAAATTTCAAACATGCTAGGGAATTTGAAATGAGTTGTTTGAAGGAAGGGGACTTTCAGATAAGTTATAAAATTTGCTCGGCCATATAGCCTGGGCGCATTGACAGATATTTAGATGAAACTCGTGGTGTTTTTAACAGCCCTTGCACTTAGATCTCTGAGCTCTGACTTCAGTTGTCTACTACTGTAACAAGACCTCTGTAAAAGCAAGGAAATCAAGTCCATGTGTTTTTTCTAATCACAAAAAACAGAAAAAATTAACTTTCTCCTACTAAAATTCTACTCTGTTCAGAACGTGTGCATGTGTGTCTGTATGTATGTCTTTGCACACTTTTTTGATTAAAAGTGTCAAAAGATCCCCTTTGTTGAAACGTATCTCAGCAATTCTAAGGCCTTGTGTGAGGCCTTCCAAATGATGGTATCTCTTATATACCTCGTATGCTGCATGAAGGGTTGCTACAACTATTTGGAAGTCATGCCTCACACTGTTTTTGTTACCCTTGGCTTTTGGCACGTATAAGCACTTGCTCTTAAGTTATGCTGGCTTATAATATTACCTTGCTGGTGCAGCTGAAGAAATGCTGGCAAACAAGGTGGAATATTAATTTTCTGTTCCATGATCCATTGCTTCACCCTTTGGGTGAGATCTCTAGTCTGCTTTTTATACTTTGCTTGTTTTTTTTTTTTAGTATCAGCTTGGCCAGGAGCACCTTGCTTGCATAAATGGGAATGATCTCCTGGAGCTGTTAGCTAGCAGTAGGTTTTCATAGTTGTTGCGGAAGATTCTGGGCATTAAACTGGGTCTCCATTTTCTAGTGGTGTAACTGAAATGATTGCTATTTTGAGAGACAGAATTTAGTAGTTGATCTGAGAATAGTGGAATAGATTGGGTCAGTATTGTGCGTACTCTGCTTTACTACCATAGGATAAACGTAAATGAAATAAAGGCACTGGCATGGAAGTAACATTACTTTCACCTACAAAAGTCAATAATGTATTTGATTTTAATTATATAAGATAGCATACTGTTACAGATGCGTATGTTTCTAGAATCTGTTTATATTGTTCAGGTAACCATTTTTGGCAGAATTGTCCACAGAAATGAAAGTGAGGCATGTGGCACCAGTGTTGCATCTTTAATTTTGAACAGCTGCTTCATGTTTTGAATTTCATTGCCTAGGCTGAAAAGATGCATCACCCTTCACCACGGCAGTGTTATGGAAGTAGGATGGACAGAAGAATTATAGTATTTGTCCTATTCTGCATCAGTCTTTAAGGAAGAGTTTCAGTTACTTATCCGTTCCCTGAGACGGGAGCGTGTTTGCAGTAGATCATCAAAGGTGTTCTTAATTACTTGTCATTTTAACAACTTTTCTCTTCCAGATTTATCTCCTCTCCCGAGGATCTTATTCTTGTTACAATTCTTAGACTATCACAGAGCGGTAATTGTTACACGCTTCTTTTATAACAAACCTACGTATTTATATTTTGAAATAAATTACTTTCCATAACATAAAATGAGGTACTTCTCTGTAACTTTATAGCTTCTTATGTTAGTTTGTCCCATTTTTCTTCTCTGTTCCCATCTTGTTACAGCAATAGGGAGAGAAATACATCTTGCATTCCCGGGTAGTCCTCATCAGGTGAAAGTGAAAACTTGGCTACAGACACTGCGTCCTGCTGTCATTTTTCTCACGTTCTCCATCTCTTCTTGCTACCCTCTTTTCCCCCGAAGGACTTGCACCCATTGCTGTTTCCATGACCGTTGTGGGTGGAGGGAAGTAAGAAGGGCTTTGCTCCGTATGTTCAGCTCTACCTATTGCACCGCAATGCTAACCTTTAGCTGTAGTGTGGGATCACCTACTGAGGGGGAGTGCTAAATTACAGGAACGATATTGAAGTCTCACGCTTGCATCAAATGAATTGAAAGTTAAATCACACAAATAAGTATAATGTTGTTTTACAGAACATAACAGCGCTCCATATCTGGGGGCATGTTAGGACCTTATCTTCTAAACATATAATGCATTGAAATTGCATCTTGATTTTATTTGTACACATAAAAGTAAGAGAGTAAGAAGGTGTTAAGGCACTTCTTGAATGTGTGACTCAATCAAAGATAGGCTTGTAGAACTGCTTTGAGAGATACTAAATTTCTGGAATGTAAAAGAACTTGGCTTATCTGCAAAATCTACTAGTGCTTGTACTGCTTCAGAAAAAATATGTCACAGCATTTATCAGTATATGCTAATTTGATAGCCGCTAGCTGACCGCCTTGTCCTGTGAATCAGGTTTGCAACATGAAAGATAGAATCTCTCTAAAGGAGGCTTCTAAAGGAAGGCTTCTGAATTACCACGCAATTACACACCAGCAATGTGTAACGGTATTCAAAATCCTAAACAAGTGGCCTGTCTTCCAAAAGTGCTGAACAGTCAGAAGCTCCTATTGAATGCCGTGGCAGCTGACGGGTGACTCAATGTTTCTGAAGATCATTCCACTTAAATACGGATGTATTTGCTTGATCTTAGTCTTCTGAAAGTCAGCATGCAAAATTCTCATTCATAGTTTTAGGGAACTACAGGCCTAATAAGCATTTCTTTATTTAAAACTCTTTTGGCTAATATCTTTATCTAGTCACTTATTTATGATTACTCTCTTATGCATATCTGGGGTGCTGTTTTATATTTAAGGAAAACGATGTTCTATTCTGTTTTAGCTGGCAAGCTTTTATAGATTTATGCGAGTACTGGTTGCCATGGAGAATGACTGGC
Source organism: Struthio camelus (assembly GCF_040807025.1). Taxonomy (NCBI): domain Eukaryota; kingdom Metazoa; phylum Chordata; class Aves; order Struthioniformes; family Struthionidae; genus Struthio; species Struthio camelus. Next base: position 86,630,663 of record NC_090982.1, read on the forward strand.
AGGTTAAGCTTGACTTTTAAGAGACGTACTGAGTTGAAGTACAAAACAGCTAGCATTGAGGGAGAAACTTTAATAGCTAGGTAAAACGACCTTACTCAAACTTTTAGGGAATTGTTTGTCTTTGGGAGAAATTAAGTCCAAAAGCTTCTTTACAAAAGGAGAAAACTATTGACAATGGAGAGGGGGGAGATTTGTGATGTTTTTCCCGAGTATACCACAGTACATTGTATTCAGGTTGAAACTGGAGAAAATATTAAATAGGGAAGACTTTGTTTCCTTATGTAATTGTGCTGAAATTGTCTTACGTTATTGTTTTTACCAGACAATAAACGATGCATTCACGCAGTAATTTGCCTGATGCATTAACTTTCTAAATTAACAACCCCCTGTTATTGTTGTGCGATGCATTCATTTCCAATAAATAGTTGCTACTACTGTTGTATCTACTAACAAATGGAAAATTCCAATGCAGTAACAGGTCTTTGACTGGATGTGTTCCTCAGATACGTGAACAAACTTTTTTCCCTTAGGTATTGAAGTCAGATATATTTCATTGAAATTGCTTAGAACAACATGTTAGTTGTAAAAGACTTATATTTTAAGCTTACTCAGAAAATGTAAATGTAATAAAATCGATAATGTATATCTGCTGCCGGTGTTTTAAGAAAGTTAGGCCACATAGTTGTTAGGATTATATTGCCTGGCTGACTACCTGAACCCAGAGTTGCTTGAAGAAGCAAAGCAACTTTCTGACAGCATTAGACTCCTTTTTTGGTGATTGCACAAAACCTACTCTCCTAAGTCTCTGGATAAAACAAGATAAAGTGCAACAATTAGTTCCTTCAGAGTTGGCAAAGCAGTAAAGCTCTTCTCCTGAATTATGGATTAGAGGGACCTGGAAAAGGATGAGGTCTGCTAGTTCTGAAGAGAATGACATAACGAGCAGAAACCGCTCCAGGTGTATTTTCTTCACAAATGAGTTTGAAGGCCAAATATGTTACGATGAGCTTATTCCTTACCCTTATGTTTAGTGTAATTAAGGCACTTCTGTTTGACTGAGATCATTGGGAAATGCTTTTTGAATGGTTTTATTGATTTGTCTTGATCCGCTAGCTGGAATTTTCATACAGCGCTGATTTATATAAAAGTGTGTTAAGCTAACGGCCAGATAACGTTTTTTGGCTCTTTGATTAGCAAAGAGAAATACTAGAGTTAGTCTGAAGGCAGAACATAGCTGAAATATTTTAACAGGACCATTAAATACAGCTGACACATGAGTCTCATTTACATTTATGCTTCTTCACTATTTAAATTTTGTTTAAATCAGTGCCCCTTGATTCCCAGTCAGTCTTTTTGCTTGATTTTGTCCAACCAGTGGAAAACATAGGAAATCAATGTCACTGTTCTCCTTTTCTTAATTCAAAGCCTGTTCATCCAATAATCTGTACCTTTCAATATGTACATATTCTATGTACATGTATATAAAAATAATCTTTTTAAAATATTATTGCTAGGGAAAAAGGAGCCTTTATATCTAAAACTGTACAGGCAGTGTCTTAAGCATGTTTTAGCTATCATGGGACAAGCAATACAGTTTTTTATGTGCTTTTAATATCCTGCACTTAGCTTGAAAATGAAAGAAACAAAAAGCCACAGACTTCCTTAGAAACATGATCTGCAATTTGTTAAAACCAATTCTAATGTAGATATTTTTTCCTCCTAGGTTTTACCAAGAGACAGTACATCTAACACTTAACTTGGATCATCTCTTGTTCATCAGCTTGAAAATCATAACAGCCCCCAAAACTGACATTTGATCTGAAAGAAAAAGCTGTGACAAATGGACAATATGTCTATTACTAACACGCCAACAAGTAATGATGCTTGTCTGAGCATTGTTCACAGCTTGATGTGCCATCGACAAGGTGGAGAGAGTGAAACTTTTGCCAAACGCGCAATTGAAAGTTTAGTTAAAAAGCTAAAGGAGAAAAAAGATGAATTGGATTCTTTGATTACAGCTATAACTACAAATGGAGCTCATCCTAGCAAGTGTGTTACAATACAGAGAACGCTGGATGGGAGGCTTCAGGTTAGTACAAGTGAAAATCAGACGTTTTCCTCCTAGTGGAATTGGAGCAAAAGTGAGTGAAACAGGATCCTAGAGTATTGAGGAAGAGGTAGCTGTTCTGCTGCGTTCCCCTCACCCCCATCTGTAGGCATGTTTTCGTGGCTGGAGCTTTGGACTGCTGCGTTAGTTTTTTTTTTTTTTCTTTTTCTTTTTCATTTTTTTTTTCCAAAAAGAACAGAAGGCCTTGGATCAGCCATTCTAAATGAGTGTGTGTGTGGCAGTAAAAAGCAGGTTCACGTAACAAATTCAGTTGTCTCTCCTGGTATTTTCACTACAAGCTTCTGTTAGCTCTGTGTTGGTCAGCAGTGTGAAAACCTGTGAAAACCTTGCTGAGATACTGCAAGGGATCTACACTGAGGATTTATGTTAGCCTATGTCATCAGGACTTCAGTACCTGTATAGCTTGGGTTGTGATGTCTTTGTTCCAGGACAGATGTCATGTTTGCTGGCTAGCTTTCTGTCTACCCTAGAAGCATTTTTTTTCATTTTAGAATGGATTGGCATTCTTCTACTTGCAAATTTCTTATAGTATAGCTTAGTACCTCGTTCCTCTTCTTCTGGAGCAAAGATCCTTCATCATCCATGGTGGGAGAGGTGAACATACATACTACATTAAGCATAAATTCTGCTTCTGCCATTTTGTATCCAGTAATTTTTCTTGAAGAATCACAGTGTTGACTTAACTATAGCAAATCCCTAATTGAAATTTATTTCTGTTGAGTACAAATCTTTGGTAAACTGTACCGCATTTTTTTTTTTCGTATTTTGATGATGGAGAAAAGTTGTGTTGTTTTTTTTCTTCTTCTAGCTTTGCTCCTCACTAAATAAAGGGAAATTTCTTGCTACTTTCCCAATCAACTTTTGTGTCTAACTTTTTAGGTGGCTGGTCGCAAGGGATTCCCTCATGTGATTTACGCTCGTCTTTGGAGGTGGCCTGATCTTCATAAAAATGAACTCAAGCATGTTAAATATTGTCAGTATGCTTTTGACTTAAAATGTGACAGTGTCTGTGTAAATCCTTACCATTATGAGCGTGTAGTATCGCCTGGCATCGGTAAGTAGATTCTTGATGTAAAGTGGAACAGGGGGAATAAGATGTAGAAATGTTTTCCTTTGATCTTGGAGAATACAGGCCTAAATTAGAAACTTTAACTTTTAATGATCTAATTATAGATTATTCTCATATGCTCTTGTCCGTCTTGTTAATGGAGTTATTCTTATACCTTTGTTCCAGATTTGAAAGAACAGTTTGTGGCTTTTGTTTGAGCCTTTACGTTGACTTCACACACAATTCTAATAGTTAATGTGTTTCCTAAGAATAATTTAGCATGTAGAGTTGTGTGGTGCAGGGGTACAGTATATGGAGTTGTTAGTACTGATTTGTGTAGGCTTATAAATTTGAAGTTCAAACACTGTTAAAGATTTGTGTTTATATAATGCTTCCCTTTTTTCTTCTCTCTCTCTCTCTCTCTCTCTCTCTCTCTCTCTCTCTCTCTTTTTTTTCTAATAAAGATCTTTCAGGACTGACACTACAGAGTTCTAGTAAGTAGTCCTGTTTACCGTTACATTTCTACGGGTACAAACTGTATTAAACTCTTAAATATATACCCAATTTACTTATACCTATGTATCTCCTTGGGAGGAAGGATAAAGAGCAGGTGGAAACGCATTCATCTTGCCAGTTTTGGAAAACTTTAAGTAGTGTAGGAGAGGCAAATATATTGATAAATCCTTTCAGTAAAGACTGCAGTTTAGCTCATAGGTATGTCCTGCTTTCATCACCTACAGCACTCCACCAAATAAAAACCAAAAAATCCTGACTGGGGAATGCTGCTGATAATAAAAAATGTGAGCACCTCTCAAAGTAGGATATGCTAATTAACTGAATTGGGAATAATATTGTTTATTAAGCAGTATAGCAAGTAAACAGTAGGACTTGCAAGTACAAATTCTGCCATTGATAGGCACTTGAAGGAAGCAGTCTAATCTTATTACTCTGAAAATTATGGGGGAAGTGTTTAAAACTTGAGAGAAATTGGACATTAAGTTTGACATATTCAGAAATCACTCTGAAATTGTACAGCTGGTAACTGCTTTATTTCAAAACTAGAGTGCTCTCTTTTGGAGGAAATGCATGGAGAAGGGGATTTGTGTAACCCTGTGCTTGTACGTTATTAGAAAAAGTTCAAGCAAAAGTGACTTAAATCAAACTGCTAATGTCATGAGCTTTAAAAGGGTGTTCATCTCTGCTGACTTGCATAAGTTGCCAGTGTTTTATGAAAAATGATCTTTTATACAGCGTCAAACCGTAGAGACCAGTAATTAAGTACCTGTGAGTTTCGTTGTCATGCTACTGTTTTTTGCAGTGGGAGGCAGAAAATTACAGTCATATTTTAATATATTTAAGGCTGCTTTAAAATGAACATGAGATTTAATGTAGTTTGAGTTTAACGTGCTCAACAGGATATGTAGAAATAAATTCTTGTGGTCACGATGGTAGTAATTTCCTTATGCTGTATGTGGAATATTATGAATTAATGGCTATGCTGTGGAAGACTGAGTAGATGCTGCATAATCTTTGCATCTGAATTTGTTGTTTCTGGTCAATTACAATGGGAGTTGCTTAAAATTTTTTAAGGAGGACTTAAAGGTTTTTATACGCGGCGTTCATGAATTGTATTGTTCATAGGAGGCTTAGGCCTTGTATGTTCCGACTTTTATAATAGGAATTGTTCTGTTACAAGCACTTACCAAAAAGCATGTTCCCCGCTGACCCTCCCCCCCCCCTTTTTTTTTAAACCATGTTCAATCACACACTGATGGAATAGCAGACAAAATGAGATGGGAATGTACTACTTTGGGGCTAAACTGCTTGTTTGAAAGCGGTAAGCAAGATAAATGCTTTGGTTTGCCGTCCAGTTATGCTTTAAAATTTTTTGCTGCTGGTTTTAAATGTTTACTTGTAATTTAAAGGATGTTTCTCTCAATGCTTTAGCAATGCTTATAGAGGTTAAATGCCTCACCCAGTAGTTTTAATAGCATCATTATTGCTTGAAAGTAGTAGTGCAATTTATAGTTAAATTTTGCAAATAAGTTGGCTTCGCATATTTAAGCATTTGCTTCTTCACAGCTCCATCAAGCATGTTGGTGAAAGATGAATATGTTCATGACTACGAGGGGCAGCCGTCGTTGTCGTCTGCTGAAGGCCATTCAGTCCAAACCATCCAGCATCCACCAAGTAACAGAGCATCTACAGAGCCTTACAGCACCCCAGCCATGCTAGCTCCTGCTGAGGCTAGCACTACCAGCACCACTAATTTTCCCAACATTCCTGTGGCTTCAACAAGTAAGATTATTGAGATTATATGGAATACCACACTATAAAAATGTGAAAGGTCAAAGATAACGGCTAGTCTTGCCGAAAGTAGTTCTTGCATGGGAAGAAATGCATTGTTGCCAGATTACACTGATACAGTGTAGCGGTAACGTGATGTAGGCGGTTTTGTAAGCGCTAGAATGAGGATTTGCTTGCAGCTTAATTTGAAAAATCTTCTCTAGTAAACCCCTTTTTTTCAACAATGAGACTGGCACTACATTAATGTTGCAAGACTGTTTTGAATAGCCCAGAGGTTCAATGATACAATGTTAAGCTGTTGCATTGCCAAAAAGTAATGTGGCTCATATTGGAATAATTGCTGTAGGAATGGGAGAACCTTAATATTTTATTACAACAAGTGGGGCAACAAACTGATCTGTTTGAAGGTGGCAGTATCAAGAGGTTCCCAGACAGTTCTCTTCAGTATTTTGAAGCTAAGAGAATGAGTCTTCCAGGTTTAACCTACTTTTTTTTTTTTTTTAAAACAACTGTGCTATGGTAGCAAAGTAACAGCATAATTTAATATCTTCGTAAATCCAGTGGGGTGCTGTATCTAAGTTTTCTTCTGACTGCTCTGTGTGTATTTGGTACACGTGGAAGAGTCTGAGTAACCAGCATCAAACCTCACACTTGAGTTTAGCAGGACAGTAGAGTATTCCCATGTTACTTAAGCACTGTCCTGCAGCCCTAACTTAGAGAAACCACAAAGTTTGGAGGGGTTTCATATGCTCTGCGTCACTTAAATATCAAAGGTATGTGAATATAATGGATTTTGTGCTATCAAGTTTATATTATGGTGGTATGATATTTAGATAACGTTCTTTAATTTTACCTGCTGACTTTTCTGTTAAAACTAATGATAATTTTGCCAAGCTGAGAGATGTCGTTTGTATTCGTCTGCAGAGGGAAAAAAGGATAGGTGGATTAATTGTTTTGATTAAAAAAACCTGTTGTGCAAAGGCAATAACTTTTTCTCTTCAGTGCTATAATTGTTGGAGCCAAGCGGACAGGAAGAACCTCAGTTTTAGGTTTTAGTACAAGTTTTGAGTGTCTTTGAGAGCCAGACCAGTTTGAGAGTGCAAATCTACTTGTGAAACTGCTTATCAGTTTAGTGTTGATGGCTGAGCTGAAGCCTTTTAAAATCAAATTCTGTTAACCTGTTCTGAAATTTCTGTAGCTTTACTTTAAACCATAGACAAGTCTTGAACCACTTATTTGGGAGAAAAAAAGAAAACCAACACCTTTCCCAGGGAGCGGTCCAGTGATGTATGGAGCTGTATTCCAGCACTATTTGTAAAAATAAAATGCTGCTCAGTTTGTTTTGGAGGAACACATATTTAAGCGAGCCTCCTCGTTAGGAGCAATAATTATAACATGTTGAAAATAAGCACTTATTGGGCAAACTGTTGGCCTGTTTATTCAATAAAACCTTTAGCATCTCTGCTTCCCTTTCAAATTGGAAAATGAGAAGTGAACAAAACAAAGATGCTGTTGATAAATAGAGTTCTCTGCCTACCTCTACTCCTAAAATAATAAGGATGTCTCAGAGTCAAAATTAGCTGAAACAAAGCATCTTGCTTCAAATTCCCTAAGACGCTCTGGGGGGTGGAAGAAAGTACTGAAAACAAACTGTGTATTGCAGTGCCCTCAGCTGGGTGTATTTTCCTACCCAGTAGTGCTGAGCTCTTCTTAATTAAAATTTTGGAACCTTCATGAATAGGTAGTGTGTTCTTTTACCAGGTCAACCTCCCAGTATATTGACAGGTAGCCATAGTGATGGACTCTTACAGATTGCTTCAGGGCCTCAGCCAGGAACTCAGCAGAATGGGTTTACAGCTCAGCCAGCTACTTACCATCACAGTGAGTATATACATATGTGCACTCTTCTTAGTTTTTCCAAAACCAGTTTCCCAATGCTCAGGAGAAGTAGAGGATTAGAAATAAGATGCGGGGAAAAACTCCCTTAAAAACCAACAACTCCTTTCTTTTTCTAGATAGTACTACAACTTGGACTGGAAGTCGAACGGCAGCCTACACACCTACCATACCTCACCACCAGAATGGCCATCTTCAGCATCATCCACCTATGCACCCTGGACATTACTGTAAGTAATGTAGATTATAAAATCCTTTATTTTATTTTCAGATTTTTTTAATGGTGGGAACTCATTTGTGACTATTCCACCCGGCCTGCAAAACCTAATCTTTCTTCTTATGTAACCCCCATTACTGGGCCTAGTGTATCCTGACAGTTAAATATACAAGCTTAATGGACTTCTTTCAGTTAAAGCAGCAGAGAGGAGGCTGAAAATTCAGATAGTATAGATGGTGTCACTATAGCTATTTTACTATAACTAACAAAAACAGCGTGTGTTTTTTTTAAACCTCTAGTTTATAAGCCTTTGTAATTTTGCAATAAACACTTCCTTTGATCTGAAAAAAATTTGTCCAAAAGTCAATACAGAGTGTGTTGCTTGGATCTTTTTCCTTCAAAACTGTGAAGTTTCTGTTTTTATTCTCTTAGAAGTTTTGAAGACTCATCTTGCCTTAATGCTCTAAACTTTAGAGGACATGTTTGTCCATGTGCACTAGCCAATTTAAAAGAACTTTTTGAGAACTTAGGCAGTAAATACTTGTCAGCAGAGCGGTCATACCACAGCCTGATTCATGAGTACACACACACTTGAAAATCTCTCAGGGCTATGAAGTAAGACTGTAACCTCTCCTGTTATGGTACAGGAGTTGGGGAAGGAAAAAAATTATCAAATTTCTAGTGTAAGTGCCTAGAGTATGTGCATTGTTTAAGAGTACAGGGCAAAAAAAACCCTGGAGATAAAAAATTTTTTCTTAATTTTGGTATTCAGGAATGGCAAAAAGCTGGAATAATTCTGGATTTCCTACTACAGTACTTAACCAGTTAACCTATGTGCAGCGGTCCTTGTTCTTGGGCTAGTAGAGGGGAGAATATACTGTGAGGTAACGTTAGAATGACTTTCTAACTTGTCTTTATGAAGAAAAATTGTATTTTAGATCTGGTTATTAAATTTAATTATTCTGTTCTATTAGGATCCCACTTCATTTCTCATCTTACTTGTCAGAAATACCAGGATTGGAAAAACTGTACTGGTGCTGTAGATTCTCTATAAATGTCTTTCAGTGCATGTGTCTTCCCATAATTAATGTTTGTAACTGGATGGTGATAACCACATAGTGCTTTTCTTGGCTACTGCCTCTTCTCCCTTCAGAAAGTCTCATCTTTTGACACCTACCAACGTTGTGCGTGTTTTGACATCTTGTTGGGAGAAGCTGCTCTTACTTACAAAATTATGTTTAAGTCTCTCCTTGTTCTGTGCTGCCTGTAAGGGACCTGTTTAACTTATAAAAGTGGAAAGAACGAACTGACTTTTACCAAGACCATCTTCAATATTTTATTTCTTTAGAAAATTAGTTTTCTAGGGTATTTTTTTTTCTCCCCTCCAGTCTTCAGAAAGTGTTTGTTTATAGTCAAATCAGGGAGGGTGTAAAGAGGATGGAGCCAGACTCCTTTTAGTGGTGCCCAGCGTTAGGACTAGAGGCAACGGGCAAAACCTGAAGCACAGGAAGTTCCATCTGAACATAAGGAAAAACGTTTTTACTGTGAGCGTGACTGAGCACTGGAACAGGTTGCTCAGAGAGGTTGTGGAGTCTCCATCCTTGGAGATACTCAAAAGTGGTCTGGACGCGCTCCTGAGCGACCTGCAGTAGGTGACCCTGCTTGAGCAGGGGGATTGGAGATGCCTCCAGAGGGCCCTTCCAACCTCAACCATTCTGTGACTCTGTGAAGTCCACAGCATCCTGGGCAACTTGTTCTGTGAATGGTGAAACCAATAAAGGTTGGTTTCTGGCAGTAATGTGTCACGTGCCCCTAGGCAGTGATTCTCTCCTTGACCAACTTGAGGCTGGGGGTGAAGCCTAGGTCCTCTTTCTGCTACAACTCCACCATACAATCTGGTTTCTGCTGTCTCCTGGAACTTGCTCTGGCTTGAGCAGCGTGGATAACTGTTGTGCTTCTACTGCAGCCTTTCCGCATGGGCTGTTCAGGAAGCCTGTAAGAGTAGTTCTTCTCTGGGCATTCATCTCGTCTGCCAGGTTTGACTAGTAGTTTCAGAAATTTTGGGCATTTGTGATATCTGGCATCCTCTCACAAGCCTCCTTTCTGTAGGAAAGGAGGATAAAAAAAAGAAAACCAATATTTTTCCTCATGTAAAATAAATTGCATGCTTTCTTTTAAAGGGCCAGTTCACAATGAACTTGCATTCCAGCCTCCTATATCAAATCATCCTGGTAAGTGACATCTTCTAAAATGGTGTGCTACGTGTTCTAGAAACTAGCAGCTTTCTTTTGAGTCTAATTTCTTGTAGTGCGCGCTCTGAAATTTGTGGGGTATGTTTTCAAAAGGGGAGGAGAGAAGGAAGGAACCCTCTAGTGATGAGTCTCCTTTTGAATTTGGACCTCCGTGTTTTAAAGCAGAGTCGTACACTGTGAACTTAATTTAGGTTCCTAAATCAAATCACAGTCTTCAAACCCACACTGAGCTGCTGTCTAGTCCTGGAGGTTTCTGAACTCTAGCTCGTGATTGGATGCTGAAATTTGCTAGGTGCCTAACTTGCGCTTTTGTGCCCGCTTAGAAGCATCATGGAACTAGGAGTCCATCATGATAGCCAGGTATCTTAAAGGTATTGCCCTACTTAGCATTGTGGTGCTAACATCTCTCCTTCTTTGGATTAGAGCGCAGAGGCATCACTAATCATCACTAATTGGAGCAGTTCAGGGAGCTGGGCAGGCCTTGCCTCACAGTGCACGCTACTGTCCTTGCAGATGCAAGGGGGTATTCCATTGTTAGCAGCAACAAAGCAGTTTTGCCTGCATGTCTTTTCGCCCTATTAATATTATTTCCTCAGACACCATGAGTATTTGAAGATGAAAAATTTTAAGGAATTCACACACTCTGGCTTATTCTTTTCTAATAAAAATAGAATAATGCTTTCTTTTAACAAGTTGCTGTGCTGTTGGCTTATGTGCTTTTGTTTGAGATGGATGAGTACCATTTATGTTAATGGTAGTGGAAGAGCTCTCTTTCCTGGTTGCTTGCCAGGCTGTTTTGTTTAGGTCCTCTCACTTTAACTTCCCTTAAATTGAGCGCGCTGTACTGATAATTTTCTTTGCCCTCTCCCACAAGCCGCTTAAGTACGGGCTGCGTGTTACCCTTTTGTGGAAGTGGACTGTTGCAGTCCACACAGGTGCTGAGTCTCCGAAATCCCCAGTAACTTAGGCTTATGGAAACTTTTTGGATTTATGTGTCTGAAAAGAGAAACTCTAACACGTAAAGTACTCACAGCAGGCTTTGCAGAAGGTTTGAAAAGCCAGTTGCTCTCAGCTCGCACAAAAGCGGCAGATGCACATAGGCAACATCACTTTGTGTTCTTTGTCAGATTTCCTTACTTGAGTGTTTGGGCTTCAGTAGCGTCCACTAAGGAATCAGGGTTTCCCTTCTTCACGTGCAGCTTCTTCCAAGTGCTGTCATTTGTTGGTAGCTAGTTTTTCTTTTTAAACTAGTACGAGTTAAAAAGCACCTCTTTGTTATTAAAGCATGTCATTTTGTTCTCCTCCCTTGCTTAATACTTGTTTTGTCCGATGCCTTTCTTGTTTGCTGATAAGATCAGTATCTGATCTTTGAGATGTTTTTCCCCTCTGCCCTTCTTTCCAAAGCCTGTTTGCCTTACAGGGAGGACAGAGAAAACTGACTTCCCTTAGGAGATGGTTACTTTTATATCTCAAGCAAGATCTGTTTGAGAGTTAGTTTCTATCAGCCTAGCTATGGCTAGGCATATATATACTACTCCTTTATGCTAGAGGATTACAAAATCAAACCACAGTCATAAGGCGCAGGGGTGAACTAGAATTATAAACTGTACGAAGATTTGTGAGATCATCTTGACTATATAGAGAAGACACAGTTGATATGCAAAGATACTAGCATTGGTATGTGATCAAATAAAACCTGCAAGCCCATGGTCTTTGTAGCATATAGTATTTTCTCTACTAGTAAACGTGTCTTTGTCCATCTGAGCTTGCTTATGGGCATGTGCACTCCTACTCTGAAAGACAAATGCAGCTACAGAAGGCCTAATGGATCGTCTTTAATGGGCTTGTATTTTTTTATATACGTTTCAGTCTGTTAATTGTTTATCATCTTTAGCTCCAGAATATTGGTGTTCAATCGCGTACTTTGAAATGGATGTGCAAGTTGGGGAAACATTTAAGGTTCCTTCAAGCTGTCCAATTGTTACTGTTGATGGATATGTGGATCCTTCTGGAGGAGACCGTTTTTGCCTGGGCCAGCTTTCCAATGTGCACAGAACAGAAGCCATTGAGAGAGCAAGGTATTTTACAGAAAAGTTTCAGCTGTCTGTTGTGTTTCATATTTTATACTATGTTTTTCGTCTGTGTCTCCCTTTTGAAATTACGAGTATGGTATATACTTTCGAGCTGAATTAGCTATAGCAGAATACGTCTTTCTAGGCCACTACCTTAACGCATTCAAAATGTGAACTGTGTGACAAAGACCTTTAGTGCTTTGCAACAGCACGTTGCTTTTCATTGCTTTCAAAGACTGCCTTCAAGGATAAAATTAGCAACTCGTGCCATTATGTATGCGAGCTGAACGCTAGCTCTCCGCACCACAAATGGAGTAATGTGAGAGTAAGTGCAATATATAAATTTGTCAAAGTGGCGAAGGAAGGCTGATGAAGAGAGCTAGCTGGATTTTTGTTTGTTCTTACTGTGCACGCTCTGGACTTGGATGTGGAAGCACAGAGAACCTAAGTGATCTTGTAACTTCTTTCCTTTCCTTTGAAATGAAAAGGAATAAAATGATTCTCTGTCTTCAAAACCATCGCATTGGGACCATCACAGTTGCATTGTGGCCATCAAAACGTTAGGCTGCTGTACTATGAGCTAAAAGAACATACAGTTCTTCCTTAAAACTTGAACCTGTACTTGAACGACTTCCTATATTAGAACCCTTGTGGGATTTTACACTTCTGAATAGCACCCTGAATGTGTTTGGTATCCCAGCTCTGTGGTGTTCGTGAACATGATTACAGCTATTTTAGTTACTACTTCAGTATCATTGCTTCTGCGTTGTTTCCCATGTCTCTTGCATGGTATTACGGATGGGTTTTTGACTTTACAGAGTCTGTATTAACTATATGCTCTATTTTAGTTAAGATACTCTAATTTCCACTGCTCGTGTGAGTGGAGTGTTTTTGTTTTCCTTCAGAAGGTAAACTGTGGTATCACGGGCTAGTGAGCTGGAGAATTGTTCTGTGGTTTATTTAGTAACGATCTAACTTACAGTATGTAAACGCAAGTGCATTGGAGCTGTTTTCGTTTTTAAGGTTGCACATAGGTAAAGGGGTACAGTTGGAGTGCAAAGGAGAAGGTGACGTGTGGGTTAGATGCCTCAGTGACCATGCAGTCTTCGTCCAGAGTTACTACCTGGATAGAGAAGCAGGGCGTGCGCCAGGTGATGCTGTTCACAAGATTTACCCAAGTGCATATATAAAGGTTGGTGTGATGCTCTCAGGTGACAGTTTGGGGGAAAATGGCATACGCTTGTTTCTTGTAAATGGTAGAGAAGATTTGAGAGACTAAAATAAACCCAAGTAATTTCACATTTGATCATTGTGGGGGAAAAAAAAATTGTTTGGTCAAAACCCCCTTTCTGTTTGACAGGTCACTTAAATGACTTTCTTTTGAGGGGAGAGGGGGGTAAAGAATTCGAAACTGAAAGTATCATCTAGGTATTAGGGAAGCAACTTATTTTATATTTTGTTCCAAACAATTTCCATAGTAGTTCTTGTATTTTTAGCTTTATGATTTTAAACTAATTACTACAAAATTTGAGTATGGATTAGCTGTTTTATTCACTTTCTCTCCAAAGCCAGAAAAATAAAAAAAGTGTATATAATTGCAAGTTAGGAGTGGTTTTAGTGCGTGTTTAAAGCATTACTAACATGAAAATGCCTAACTAACGAACCACGAGCCACAGAAAGCTACCTAGAAACAAATACTTCTGGGAAGATTCTTAACCAGACTTCAGACTTTATTTAGGGCTTTAAACTTACACACTTGCAAAATCATTCTTGAGTTAGAGGTAAACGGTTTGAAATGAAATTTTTCAGATTCTCTTTCCTTTAACTTCAGTTTTTGCAGACAGGTTGTATAATGAAGGTGGAAAAAGGCCACCAGCCTCTTTCTAATGAGAGCAGAGTTCTTGATATATGTTAGGGCCCGGCCTGATCAAAGAAACGTAAAATACCAACAACCTGAAACCTAGCTACTGCAACTGCAGGCCTATCAGTTGTTGGTGTTTCTTTTAAATGGACTATCAATAAAGCAGTGGAAAAGTATAAAGTCTAACAAAGTTGAGCTGGACTTGCTGGCTTCCATTTTTACTTATATGCCTAACTGCTGGAAATCCCAGGATTTAGCTAAAAAACCTGCATTTCATCGGCCTGTTGCATCTTTTAGACTTTGATCCCGCAGTTGGTTCCACATAGGATACTGCTTTAGCCTGCTCATCTCGGGCAGTTTTAAATGATTGGGTTTTGGTATAGCCAGTTGTGCTTACATCAGATAAAGTCGGTAAGAATCGACTTGAATGAATGAATTCTGCTAGAAATTAAACTAGTTAGGGAAATGTTGTTCTTACCCAAGTGAAGGGTGAATCTGGAAATCGCTCTGGGAGGGTAGAGCGGCTCAGATTATGGGGGAAGGAGGTTGAGGAATTCTTTCCTTCATTGGTACCTCTACATAGTGCAATATTTATTTTTTTTAAAGGTTTTTGATTTACGCCAGTGTCACCGTCAGATGCAACAGCAGGCTGCCACTGCCCAAGCCGCTGCTGCTGCCCAAGCCGCAGCAGTAGCAGGAAATATCCCTGGACCAGGATCAGTAGGTGGAATAGCCCCAGCCATTAGTAAGTACATACATTAACTCCTTGGTCTTCCTTTTGTTTTCTTTGAAAACAAATAATTCTCTTCTCCCTCTTAAAAGCGCTGGCACACTCTCCCTGGCTTCCTGCAACAGCACAAACAAACTTGAGGGGGGGGGGCTGGATTTGGGCAAGGTGGGGCTGAGGTGGTATTGAAGTCTGTATTCGTTCCCTTTGTACCTGCTTTGCACATCAATTTCTCACTCTAGTCTTCTGGGGATACTGGGTATTGGAAGTGGCTGCTTGTACTGTGAAAAGTGTTGCAGGATATGTTATATACAAGGTCAAATAGCATGATTGTATTACTTTAAATGGAGAGAGATTTTTCTGCTGCTTAAGCAGATCCAAGTTTGAAAAATGATACTTGAGAGCTAAGCTTATAAAAATGTTACTAAAAACAATGGGGAGTACTGGCCACCAAGTCCCTGACTAGACTTAAGGAAACTTAATATTAAGGTTAAGATGAGGAGGCAGCTCTGAGGGTGTTTTTCTTTTTTTGAATTATTCTGCAGCAGAGTTTTATTGGTTCATAAATTCTAGATCCTTAAAATTATCTCTAAATAATTGTAAAATTGTGAGCATTTATGTGTGTCAGGCTTCTTTAGGCTCCATAGTGTTTTCTGGATTCCTTGTATTGCTGAGTGTATCTTTCCAGCTGCCTTAAAAAATGCTGAAGGCATTTTGATGAAAGTATTTAACTTTTGTCTTAGCCATAGTCATGATTAGAAGTTTGCTTACTGTGTTCATCTCTCTTGTTTTATCAGAGTATGTAACTAGTGTCATTTTTTTAAAACTGAGCTTCCTGTGGCTGATGAATCTGAATTCTTATGCTGAAAGTGTAGTGTTTGACAAACTTCAAGAAAAAGTGTTTTTGACTGGATTTGTTAAATGGGGTTTAAGTGTATTGCGTCACATAGGACATTTGGTTTCATCATACGGCTGCTTTCATTGTAAGGAGGTGTTGCATTTTAACACACCTTAAAAGACTGCAGAATGATGAAAAAGAAAGTTTAAGTGGAAGAAATGTGAAATCGTTGCTGCGTTCATTATATATAGCACAGATCTAGAAATATTGATTGGCCTTGGCTATGATGAGAGGGAACTGCCCGTGGAGAAAGAGCTAAGCCAACAGGAATGGCTAAACAAAGAGGTGATAAAAGAGCGTGTCTGCGAACACTTACTTGAAACCTCTCCTATTCAGGTTTGTCAGCTGCCGCTGGAATTGGTGTAGATGACCTTCGCCGCTTATGCATACTCAGGATGAGTTTTGTAAAAGGTTGGGGACCTGATTACCCAAGACAGAGCATCAAAGAGACACCCTGCTGGATTGAAATTCACTTACACCGTGCCCTCCAGCTTCTAGATGAAGTACTTCATACCATGCCTATTGCAGACCCACAACCTTTAGACTGAGATCCCTCTGCTGCACTGCTGTGGGCCATTATATTGTGAGGATGGTGGATTGTAAAATACAATTCTGTTTATAACCTGAAGATATATTTTACTTTTGTTCTGCTTACTCTTCTAAAACCAGGTTTTAAAAATGTGTTTGCCGCCTTGCTCTTAGCAGAAAGAAACTGAACATGCAGAAGTTGGATTTCGGTTATTTTCAGAAATTAATTGTCATAACACATGGCTCAGGGCTTAAAGAAAAAGGTAAATGCCTTATAGGGACTTCGCAGTATTGGGTTTGTTCCCTTTGAAGCTTTCCCTCTCTATTATGGCAAATTGATGATAAGCCTCACAGGAGCCTTTTGTATGCAGAATATATATTATATATATATTTATATCTGAAAATTCCTTCTAATAGTTATAAACATTTACCTTATAGTGACTTTTAAATTCCAACTGATTTGTGATGTTCTTTTTAGAGAACAAGAGTTAACAGAAGACTTCTTCATTTTGTTGACTATCTTGTTATGGTTTTTCCAGAATAAAAGGTAGAAGCTGCCAAAAAATGAGGGATGAGACATACATTGTTGGCATTGATTAGAAATAACAAGGAAAAGAAATGTTGCTTTTCCTTCACTAGTTTTTAAAAAGATATCTTAGATTTTTATTTATATAGACACGTGAGTTTTGGAACACTAAAAGAAATGGATACTTTCAGTGCTGGCACTCAATTTAAATATAACATGAAATACCCAGTCTGCAAAGTTGCCACTTAAATTGCGTAATGAATACCTTAAGGCAAGGACATATTTTCATAACTACTACTGACTTCTTTGATCTTACTCAAGTAAAACTTGGCAGGTATTTTAAAAAGTTGCATGACTCTTTTTACTTGCATATACCATTAAATCATATATCAATATTTAGGATCCAGTTTTTGTATCTGTTCACCATTTCCACTCAGGGCAAGATGGCAAACTTGTTTTTATACCTCTTGGTTATTTTAAGCCCTATGCCATCAATGACCGTATCAATTGGCAATGACTTTGTATAGAGATTTATAGTAGAAAAAACTGCAGATGTATTGACTGTATGACAGATACAATATGTATGCTTTCTCTCTAGTTAATAGTATAAATAAAATTATGAAAACTCTGATTTTTATAAATTTAGTTTGCTTTTATTACATAAATCTTCTCCTTGAAACCATTGATCTAGAGTGATGGATTACTTTCCTTTGAAAGACCAGCAGCAGCAGCAGCCAATAGCGGTAGGATTTTTCGTTGATTTAAGTTTGCCAGGCAGCGATTCCAATTTTTTTTGTTTTGTTTTCACTGCTTCTCAATAAATATATGTCCTAAGGATATCTTTTTCAGCTATTTGATGGGGCATGAGGAAGGAGCAGGAGGAATTCTTTATTTTTCAGCCTGTGTGTGGAGAATGGGAACTTAGTTATAACAGGCTCCAACTTAAGTGCTGTGTTCAAGCACTGCCAGCTCGGTCTGCCTGCAGTGCTTCACTGAGCCGATCTGGCAGCACAGTCCTGGTGGTTAACATAACTGGAAGTCTTGGAACAGATGATTCAGGATCTTTTTGCCAAGTTTCTTGCATAGATTCAGGAATCTGTAGAGGGCTATGACACGTAGCGTTTAGGTATTACTTCCCCCATACTTTCAAATTCTTATGAAAGAAGTCAGCAGTCATTGTTTCTGCTTTCCAGATGGAAGCACAGAAGACGTGATTTCAAAGTGATGGTCAGAAATGAAACAGTTTTCTCAATATTTTCATTAATAGTGCTGCCTTCTTCAGATTAACTTCTAAGGAGATGACGGGGTTTTTTTTTTTTTTTCCTGCCTCTTATGTGGCAACTCTTGACATTTGAAAAATTAGTGTTCACTTTTCTCAAAGCCTTAGTTAAAACCTTTTTTCTTTATTTTTTTTTTTCTTTTTCCTTTCCTAATTCTCTAATTTGTTTGAGTAGAAGAAGAGCCAAGATTCTTCACATTCTTCAGGAACATGTTCAATAGAGGGTCCTGCTAGCTCCATCCTCAGAGAAGCTTCTTATCCGGGGAAAATACATACCTGGATTCCACTTCATCTGCAGCAGAAGACTCTCTGGGGGAAGAAATGAAAAGCCTGGCTACGTGTTCACCTTGCCAACCTTCCTGTTGAATTGTCTACCCTGCTCTCACTGCTGGATATGTGGTGCCTTGGCTTTTGGGAAGTGTCCAGCCTTTTGACTGATGAACCAGTTACAGTGGACTGTTGACTTGATTAGGAATCCATGAGTTTATTCCTTAGACAACTTTGCCATTTCAAAAGGTGCTTATCTTGGTGGATGCCGGATCTGTATATGGGCTACTTCACAGAAATTCTGTGTACCGTTTGCTTATGTTTTTATGCTGCAGACTTTGATAGAATAATGAGAGATTCCTTCCACCTGATGATGTTCTTGCCTGTGTTACAATCTGAAAAGAATTCAGGTGATAAGATTGTTTTTATGGAGATTTTGCAAGGGTTAGCCTCAACCTACAGTGAATGGTACCTACAACACACTAACGTAGTCCAAAAAAAAAAAATTCAGATTAGAACCGAAAAATAAATGAATGTCAAAGGAATTTTTCAGAACCAAGGACTCTCAGGTTTCCAGACAGGAATAAATCTGAACCTTGCGGCAGTGAAAATAATGAAATGCCATTTGTCTTACCTGCCAGGCTGTCATCAGTAGGATGCAGTCATAACTGCTGAAGGGACAAAATAGGTGAATCTTAGTTTTTAATATGCCTTTTAGTTTTTGCACTTTTTTATGATAAGGCAGTGCATAATGAATTGGAAACCCTTCTGCAGCAACACACTGAATTTTTGACAGTCTTGCATTTGCATCTTGTTTCTGAAATTCAAGAGAGCGCTACTCGTGTTTGACAGCTGTGAAGATCCCATACATGCTGCAGGCAGGGAGGTCAAGAATGCTGGAATCATGTCTTCTGTTCATTTTCGAATGTCTCAAATTCAGTGAACTGAACAAGTAAGTACTTGTTCGGCGAGCAACCTCTTGCTTGTGATCCTGTTCTCGTGTGTAGTGCACTTAGTTCTTTCTATGAGGCAATTGCTACTTGTTGGGTGCATGTGTTTCTCACCCGAACTTCTTCACTTCTCGGAAAACGTTGTGTTAGAGTGCTTTGTGTTTCATTCTGTGTACTCGATAGCTGGGATTAGCACCTGAAGGTCAGATGGCTTTAGCCATGACATTGTTAGTTTTGAAAGAAGGGCACTTAAAATAGCATATTAGAGATGTAGGAGACGAAACCTTTTCAGCAGAATGGTTTGAAAAACTCTTCTAAAAACACTTCTGCACAACAGCCATCTGTTGAGAGGTGACCTAACTGCTAAACAGTGCTGTTTAGAAACAGTTGCTGGGGCTTGTTCCTTACGTTATTTTTCTGGGCTTGGTAAGAATGATCTGTCTGTTTAGGGAGCTGGACCCCCTGACTGTAACATGCATCACTGATGAACGGCTCTCTGAAATCTGCTGAAAACTTGGGAAGTACTCTGGCTGCTTTAATAGAGAGGGACCTGACCTACAAAGAGCGCAAAGGTCTCGGCCCGTCACGGAACAGGGCTGTGGCAGCAGTAGTCATTGAACATGTGTCCAAATCTTGTGCCTTACCTTTAAGACCATCTTACTTCTTGTGACACTTCTAAAGCTGACAGCTTCCTCTCTGCATTAGCTCAGGAATGACTGCCTCAACTGTTTTACTAGGGACTAGAAAAAATTCCTATGCCAGTGTAAGTGGGGAGGGGGGCTTCTGCCTCTGAACCCTTCAAACGTTGTTTACGGTCTTGATGGTGGTCTTTATTGGGACATCTTTAATCTCTTCTTTGAAGAGTAAGCGCTTTAGAAAGGACTGTCTCCTTAATTTGCATTTTTACTCTGCTATGCGGGGTGACTGGGATCTCTGGTCACTTTAATACAACCAATTAAAGACAGCCAGATGGGTCTTCCTCTAAGTGGGATTCAGACTTCATTTAAGAAATCCTCTTTCCTCCCCCTCCCCCTCCCCCTGCTCTTCTCCTTTCAGGCCCCATATGACTTCACATCTGCTCTATAAAATTATAAGATGCTTCTTTGTAGTCAGGTGTAGGACTGATTTTACATACAATTATGGGGAGGTTACTTTTTTTTTAAAGTGAGACTTAAAAAATAAGCATGAAGAACAATGGTCTTGTCTGGTCCTGCTGGTAACTACAGTGTGTTTCCATGCCTGGTAATGTTTTTTTGAAGACCTTGGTGCTCTTCCTGGGACTGATAGTTGCAGGTTGCCTATCGTACGGCATTTGCGTTGTTCTAGAGCACTAAGCTGGTTTCTGCTACCTCTTGAGGCAGGTAGTCAGCGCTTTGTTACTGGCCAAGGAACCTATCGAGGACGGGACCAATGAAGAGCGCTTTTCCACCAGCTGGTTGGGTCGGACTTGGATGCTGAACGTGCCCTTTCGTTGTGTCATCCATCTCCAAAAAGCTGTTCTCGATAGTAGGTTTCTGAAAACGATCTGGAAGTTGGGACCAGTACTGGGTCAGTGCCGTGGCCATGTGTAGTGCTGCTGCATTCCCTAAGAGCTGACTTGACTTTTCAGTTCTGTTAAAGTGTCACTTGGTGAGACCTGATAGAAAGTAGAACTGTTGCCTACAAAATCTCAAGGGATTTTGGCACTGTTGGCTGCTGTTGTGCCTTGCGTGCGAGTGATGCATCACTCCTAAATTTACAGGACTAATTCTTTAAAGGTTACCAAAATCATCTAGTGCTTTCTTGCTCCGGTACTTTTTTCCTCTGTCTTTTTGGTGAAGTTTGGTAGCGCTACTAAGTTGTGATTCGGATGGATTGATAGCTGCGAAGTACACACAACCCAGAACTCACTATGAGAGGGTTTTTTTTGAGCAGGAAAGCCTAGTTATAAACGACTTTTTTCTTTTAGCCATTGCCTTTTGATAAGCGGTCAACAGAATTCCCAGTAGTTCCTTTGTAGCTTTACTGTATGTTTTTCATTAGACCTAGTTTGTGGATAATATACTGTAGTTAACTTTCCTGAAATTCTGTAACAGAGTATGTTTTTGATTAAAAAAGGTAAAGATTCAAGTCTTTGGCTTCTTTATTTTATTCAGCTTTTGAATAAAAAAAAAAAAAAAGAGAGAGAGAGCTTTGAGAGAGCTTTTACACTGTTTCTGTCTGGCTGCCGAAACTGGTATCGGATGTCCTGAGTGGGTGCAGCGTTGTGGCCGGCAGAGCTCTCTGAGGCAGGATTGCGTCTTAAGAGGATCCTGTTCTTGGCGTCTCGTTTATTAGACACTTTTCTCCAACCAGTGTCAAATACAAATCCAAGTGCGGTTTCCTGAGTGGTAGATTCTCTACGTACCTGAAGACATCCAGGGCTTGTCTTTAAGACAGCCTGGTGTCCTTTTTTTTTTATTGTTAGTAAACCGTTGTGACACAACACTCTTGCCAGTGAATTATTAATGGAAATTATTTCTTTAAAGCTGCCAGCCAAGCTGTGTGCATGTGTTGTGTATTGCGAGAGAGAGAGAATTAAAGCAGTCTTGGAGCGAGGACTGGAACCAAGACCTGTATCGACTCCAGGCCTCTGCAATCATAAGTGCCTGCAATGCACACCCAGATTTAAAAGGCGCAGAAGACCTCTACTCCATCCCCTCCTCCAGTCACCAGGCTACATGACTCGTCCCTGTAACTGAATAACACGCCACGCACCAGCAGTCCTGGAGTATAGGACTAAAGCAGAAGGCCGGCGATAGATAGATAGATACACCTTGGCTCGCTGCTCATTTTAGCGAGCAATCGTGTCCCAAGGTTCGAGAAAGGGAAAAGCAGCAAAACAATCTTCTGACGGCCGATGGTGCATGGGCAGCTGTGGCGAGGAGGAAAGTCCTTCTTGCCCACTGGTCTGGTGGCCTGTTTACTTCTGAGCAGGCAGCGGGGAAGTAGGAGCCGGCGCGGCGTGCTCGTGCCCTGGCTCTGGCTGCGGCTTCCATGGCGGTCGCAGACATAGGGAGGGACTGCAACCAGAAACACGTGAGGTAGCCTGCCAAAAAAAAAAAAAAAGCAGCTAATTAGTAGCCTCCAGCTGGCCGCCGTAAACTTCTTTTTTCCTTCCCTGGTGTCCGAGGCTGGCGTTTCTAGCAGAGGTTGTAACCGGTGCCTCCACGTGTGCCACGTCCCTTGGTGCCGCCAGCTTTCGGGCCGTCTGCTGGGGGTGAGCGATGAGTTCGCCTGTTCGTGGACGGTGCCCGTGTTCCTCGGGGCAGCAAAGCCGCCCTGCTGTCATCATGTCGTTAACCGGGGGATGCTAAACGCAGTTTGAAAGTAAAGTGGGTTTTAATGCAAAATCATGGCTCTCCAGTGAAATAGCAGAATGCCTGCCTTCAATTTTCGGGTTGCAATGGCCCTGGCCAGCTCTGCCGCAGTCCCCGCTGCTCGTGCTCATGCCGCTGGCTGTGCGCAGGGTGCAACCAGCCCTCCTGTGCCCCTTGGCCAGGGCGCTACCGAAGGGACTTTGGGGCGACGGTGCCGCTAGATGTCCTTGTTGCTCCATGTGCAGCTGCAGAAACAGCTGCTTTGGGTTTGAGGTGGAGCAGGGGGTGGTAGTGGTGGTGGTGGTCCTGGTGGTGATGGGGAACCCGTCAAAGCCCTCACCAGAGCCAGACAGCCCTGAGCCTGGGGCCGAGGAGGAAGAGGAGGAGGAAGGATGTGTGATGACGGGACTGGCTGCCGCAGGAACCCACCAAAGCGCTACTGTCCGGGAACTGAGCTCAGACTTCTCCTTTTTGGTTTCTTTTTGCATACGATTTCCCCACTACCACCTAGGCACTAACATTCCCATGCTATTTTGGGGCTGGGCCTAAGGCAGAACTCTCCCCCCTTCCCCCCCCCCCCCAAAAAAAAAAAAAATAACTTTTTGCTGCAATTTGTGTTACCAAGCAGTTGCTTGGCCTTCATTTGGTGGGATTTCATAGTCCCCCTGGGCACGGCTCAGCCCCCAACCCAACCGCTTGTCTGCTTTGCAGGAACCAGCCCCCTGGAGCTCCTGCAGCCACCCCCCCCCCCCTTCTTTTTTTTTTAAGCATGGCCCCAGCACCTTCTGGCCATGCCCTACCACTTTCGTGAAGAAGATTTGGGCTAAGGTTCTTTTGAAAAAAGACCCAAAACCCCCATCTTGTGTTTACACCATCTCACCTAGCTCTTTGGTGCAGGAGCCCTCCTTCAGCTCACTGGCACCTGGCACCACCTTTTCACCCCACACCCTGTTTTGGGGAAAATGGCCACCCAGCAGCTCAGGCCTTTTGCTTTCCCCCCTCCTCCACCGTGCACACCTGCAACGTCTGTAAAGGCCCAGGAGTAAACGCGCTGTCCCTTACCCGGCTAACACTCCTGTCAACACCCAAGGGAGCCCCAAGTCACCCACCAGGGCGAGCAACCCCCTGGCTCCATCATGCATCTCCAGCTTGGTCCCACCGCTGGGATCTTCTCCAGCAGGTTTTAGGCCTGAGCGCAGTAAATGCTGCTGGCGGTGAAGCTCCCCCGGGCCGAACGCCGTTTAGCTGCCGTCAGCCCAGCACCCTCCGTGAGCTGGGCGCTGCGGAGGGGTCCGGATGCTCCTGCCTATCGTGGTGCTGGCTGCTCTGGCTCCTGCCCTCAGCGCTTAGGGCAGAGGGCATCAGCTACCCATTCAAAAAAAAAAAAAAAAAAAAAAAAAAAAAAAAGCAAGAAGCAGATTTCGGTTTCAAAAGATCAAATGGCCAAGATACCTTAACAAATAGCTTTGCCATCAGAGGCTCAGCTGGACTGTTTCCAGGAATGAAAAGGGAGCATTAAGCACACCAGAGATTTTTATTTATTTATTTATTTTTTAAACTTAAACACATTTTGGTCTTCTATTGCCAACTCCTGAGCTATGCCTAACATCATGAGAAAGTCTGAGTTCTGTTTATAGCCGAGCAAAACATTTTAACCCTGGCTTATTTTCAGGAATCGTCACGAGAGGGCCACATCCTTCGGACTTGCAGCTCCAAAGCCTGAAGGCGGCTGCACCGCTTCTAAAGCTTCAGCTGCAGAGATTATTAGCGAACAATATCTGCAAAACTTAAAGACGACTGAATTCCCTAATCGATAGTTTGGACATGTCACGCACTCCCTCCTCCTCCATCCGCTCCTTCCCTCCCCGAGCCCTGAAGGCGAAAGGCAGAGAAGCTGTTTGAGTGCATTTCCTCAGGTTACGGACTGCACCAGACGTTGCTGCTGTGCACGTCTAGCGAGGCAAAACGGCCAAGAAACAGGGCAAACCCCAAACTTGGGGCTGGGGCTATAACCTGCTGGGAGAGCAGGCCTGTGACCAAAACCGAACTCATCTAGCCCAAACACAAACGCTCAACCCTCAAAAGGCTGCTGCAGGAGTTACTCCTAGGGCCAGCGTACAAAACCCAGATGCAAAAGCAACTCGATTCTTCGGTGTCCGAGCTGCACCGCGAGAAAGGGAAAAATGCAAGCTTAAGCTTTGACCTTAAAAAAAAAAAAATTAAGTATTAAAATGTTGAAAAACAAAGGCTTTCCGAATCTGACCACCTGGTAGATGGACAAACTGATTAAATCTGACTGCACGGCAGCAAGTGCTTAACCTTCAGCTAACAAGAGTTAACATTCCTAGCTGTTTAGTCACCCATCAGAAGAGCTCCTGAGCATGGAAAAATAAACTCACTACAGCAAATTCAGGAGAACTGGAGTCTCAAGCCTGTGTCTGTCTCGTGCAGCTCAGAAGCAACTGCGATGCTTCTCACTTCACTAAATAAAACTGCTTGGGAAGGTTGGGATTTCGGATTGTTCAGGTGCATCTAGAAAGAACGAGGTTACACCTAACTACGGCCTGAGGGTTTAAGTCTGAGGCCTCCTGCTGCAACGCTAAAAATGCTCCAACACCTGAGTGCAGTGGATTTAGATACTCTTTGATGCATCTTTGAGATTCACTATAAGCTGACTGCAAAGTCGGGGTTTGAGGACACAAGCTCCAAGCTGCCGTGTTCGGCAGCGGCGGGCCAGACGCGCGGGCTGGACCATCTCAGCGTACACCAAGGAACCCAACGATCCAACATCCCTACTTAGGGAGGGGGAAAGCAAACCTAGGCAACATTTGCAGGGCTGGTGAGACCGCAGGTGGCCCCACCGCACGCCCTGGGGACGCTGCTGTCCCCCACCACCCCTCAGCAGGGCCGCGGGCCCGAGGCCAAGCCACTGCCGCGCTGCAGCAAGCGGCCCCCATCAGCAGGGCCTGCAGGATTCATAAACAGGCATTTTTTTTAAAAGGCCAGATGGCCTTAAAATGCCTTTTTATATTAACTTCTGCCACTCTTACCCACACTAGGACTGAGTGGATCTACAGGTCAGGTGCTCCACTTTGCTGCGAACCTCCTCCCTTCCTAAAGGGGGGCTGCTCACGTCCCTCTTTGCAAGGAGCAGGGAAGATCGCTCCAGCGGGGTACAAGAACGCACACGGGTGAAAGACCCAAGCAGTCAGGCATAGCCCAAAAGCACCGGCGAAGCAGCCAAGCCAGGGAGATGGCACCAGGGCTCCTCCCAAAGGCATAAACCCGAGTCGAAAGAGGAAAAGCGAGAAGATGCGGCTCACGGCAAAGAGCCGGGGACAGGCGTCAAGCAAAGGCCTTTCAGCATCCTGCACCACGCACACGTTACAAACTTCCATTAGCTTGGGAGAAAACAGGACAAAAGCTACCTGCAACCTGAAATCAGAGGCAGGTAATTTTGTGATTATCTGCTCAAGACACTGGCAGATACGAGCGAACGGAGTTTATCCTACCAGCATCAAAGCAACTCTGACGTTACGTTCCCTGGATGTTTGTTCTTGACCGTTACCGCATAACCATAGCGGTGAACTCGGCAAGCCCACGGCTGCTTTTTAAAGACTACACGTAACAGGTAACAGAAGAGGCGATTCCTCACTCGCGAAGTCGTTTAGCCACGGCAAGGTCGCGTCCACACTGTAGTAAATAACGGGAAGCCGGTTCGTCGGGAAGTAAGAAGGAGCTACGTCAAACGACCCGAGTTTTTCCACAAAGGCTGCTTGAATTGACAACCATGAAGACAGCAAAACATTCAAGTTAATGGAAACAAGTCTTTATTAAGTAACTTTTAATATCAGAAAAATAAAACTCTTATAATTCTCTTTACAGCAAATATATAATATCAGTGCTTTGGCCATCATAAGTTAAAGGCCCTTTATCATAAAATATATGGTTTTTAAACTTTACTCAAATTGAATTTATAATCCCTATGACCTCCCTACATATACATAACAAAAAGTGTAGTAAAATTAGCAAATACTAAACTATATTGATAGTTTATCATTCTTAGTTTGTGGTTTATAGAAATGGTACACGCACCTAATGTCTGTCGATTCCTTGGCTTATTAGTTGCAGTGTACAATGCAATAAAATACAAAATACATGCTTGGTGAACGTCTGTTCATATCTACAAGACTGCAGCTAAAGATTAGGTTCCAATACTGACATGTAACTAGTCTACAAGCAATTAGCATTAAAGTTATGCATTACATAATATGCCATCAAGGCAACTCTTATACTGAAAATCATAAAATAAAAACCGTTATTTGTAAACTTTTATACGAAATGTAACTCTTCAAGTGGAAATAAAAAATAAAATTTCTGTATATTTACTAGTTCAATACACATATAATTTCATTTTGTTATACTGAGAAAAAAGCTTTGTCTCGTCTTGGGAAAATAATGCTTCGGAAAAAAAAGAAATAGAAAAATCCACTAGAACTTCACTTTGTGTCTTTTGTTTTCTGTTGTTTTAATATATGCCAGCACAGATTCGGGAACGTACTGAGGATGAAAAAGCTAGAAACATCCACAGGTTGAAATGCAAGAAGCGCATTCAAAAGACATGTTTCCTTATGATTGGAAAGACAGTTTTGAAATGAAGTAAGCTGATTGCAGGGCCACTGTCACAGCTGCTGTCATGAATTATACAAGGGCACGCACCCATCTCCCCTTTTTCCTTGCCATTACTAAAAATAAAATATATATTTATATATGTGCAAGACAAATATGGATTGAACATAAAAATGCTTCACATTTTGAACTATATATTCTCTAAAAGGTAATTTAAGAACAGCTTGATCGGACTAATGAACGGAATGTCAGCATCCTCACTATTAGTCGAAGTATGTGCATCCCAAAGCCCTTACTGAAATGGGATTAAGCCAGCCAGACTTTTCCACATTACATTAAGAAAAGCAGTGGGTAGGAATTCACAATTGAGACCAATACGTTCCTGATCCTCTGAACATACTACTGTTAACACGTTGGGTGAAACGGAGGTCCACTGGGCATCTTCTCTCCCCCCCCCCCCACCTTAACAGTAATTTATCTGAACCCGCCAATAACTTTATCCATTTCAATAAATCAAATTATGCTTTAAAAAAAAAAAAAGTATCTGCAATGCTGAAGAATTAGGCATAAGTTGTTGCATAAAGAAAAAAAAAATTCCCCAAACCTGTTTTTCAAAACTGGCAGTGTAAAGAAGGCAGCATTGGAAGTGTTGTTTGATATACTGATAATGCCACAAACCCTCCACAGCAGACACATACTTCTGTGTTCTGGCTACGAGGTTCACCGCTGCCAGCGCACAGAAGCAAAGCACTCAACACAGATCATTTAGAAAGCCTGTAAAGTTTGTTTTTCGGTTTTGTAATTGATCAAGATTTCCCCTTACTGTGCCATAACATTCTACCAGATGCATCTCTGCTAAACATGCCATCTGTTTAAACTGAACTGGACAGAGACCACCTAGGTTTAGTGTTACCATAGCAGCCTTTTAGAAAGTATAAATTTATTAACAACTTTAGCCTAATCCCAAGAAAGCCCAACAGTCAGAATTCATTAGGAAGTTTACTAGAGGGTACCATTACACCCATGCCTTTAAGAGTTTTAAAAGTCCATATATAATAATATCTATATATATTTAAGAGTGAATTTGGATTGCCTGAGTAACAGCTGTCTGGCAAACGGGACATGATGGCGTTTCTTTTTCACAGATTTTGTTGGCACATTCCATGCAGAAGAGATTGTGACCACACGGGACTAGGGCCGCAATGACTTCGTTCTCGAAGCAGATCACGCAGTCGTGCTTTCGTCGCGACTCGGGAGGCGAACTGGAGGTGGAGCCACCATTGGAAGAGGAATAGCTGTTGGTACCATTAGAAAAAGCAGGGATGTATATTGGAAGGCCAGCTTGGTTGCCTGCACTAGGTGGGTCACTTCTTACTCTCCTAGCAAGCGGATGTTCCAGACTTTCCGGAAACGTTGGTGACAGACGAGGAGTAGATGGTTGACTCCCTCTTCGCTGAGGCTTGATATTACTAGTAGGGTCGCCGCCAAAGCCAGAGAGCGGGTTTACAGGTTCAAAAGGGGTCCAAATGGTTTGGGAAGGTGTTGGTAAGGAGTCATAAGCAGGAGAGTCGACTGCGAGATCTTCTGTGCCCACTGAAGGGAGCGTTTCTCCAAACCAAAAGTTGCCTGTGCTGAAGGGACTTGTTGGGCTGAAGTCAGCCAATCTATTGCTTCCAAAATAGGAATCTGTGGAGCCACTTCCCAAGGAGCTGGAGCTATCATTTCTGTAATTAGAAATCATTCTGGTGCGGCTAGGAGGGACAGGATTAGAAGTAAGCCAAGCAGATCCCAGAGTGCCTCCTTCAAAGCTCACATCTGTACCGTTGTAATGGAAATCATTCTCTTCGTTCAGCTCAATGTAGTTTCCAGTACGCATGGCTATGTGCATCTCAATTTCCTCCCGGGCGCGATCAACGTTTTCAGGCATTCCTGTAACTTCAAAGACGGGCTCCTTGTCCCTGCTGGGAGTGACTATGTAGGTGTGTGTCTGCTGCTGAATTCTTTTGATTGTAGCTCCTTTAGGTCCAACCACTAGCCCAACTACACGGTAAGGCACCCTGACTTGGACTGTCGTCTGACCTGGTAGGTTGGGAGTACATGGCAACCCTCCCAGGGCAGGACCGTTTTTGTTGCGTGATGCTCTGATCATGGAGAAGTGTTCAGCAGCTGAGAGAATTTCCCTTTTGGCCATGGCTACATCCTCTTTTCGTCCAGTGACAACAAAGATGGGTTCTTCTCCACGAACGGGGGTCTTAATGTACGTATTTGTCTTGGCCCTTAGTGCTTTTATTTTGCAACCTGTTTAAAGGAAACACATGCAAGTTTAGCAACAAGGCTAAGTTTAGAAAGCCACAAGAAAGACATCTATTTTAAGCTGAGAGTTTCAAGAAACTGTAGGGTGAAACCAGAGGCAGCTGTTTCTATCTCTGCAAGCCACACTACTGAAAGCGGTAACAACTTTTACTTATTATTTCCAAACAGATCTCTGGCACTTAAAGCCACAAACTATTTTGGCAACATTTACTGAGCCGTTTTTGTCCATCATCGCCGCTGTTCCTATTAGATGGTGAACCAGCGTGCATCGCTCTTCCTCCTTGACATCAGATACATTCATGATTACCCGTGGTGGTTTTATATATATATATATATATATATTTTTTTTTTCCATTTCTTGGGTATCCTTCGGCTACTTCTATCATTCTGAACGCTTCCAAAAGGAGTAAAGGCTTACAAATACACATGCATGTAGTTAAATCTGCTGAAACCCCAACCTTCTACTGAGGAACGTTCAGTAAAAACAAACCAAACATTTACAAGTGAGAGAAGGGCTCTTCACAGAGATGAAGCCACTTTGCTGAGAATTCTGCACTTGCTGCTTCTTACCAGCACTGCAACTTATTGCAACCTTACTCCTCCCTGTGGGATGAAATAGCCACTTCCTGAACTGTCAAGTAAGAGCTCGAGTAGTTTTTGTTACATGCAATAAGACCTCCATGTAATACTATGTGCCTACTAGGAATTTTTCTCATTAGTTACGTCAATACAGCCCGAAAGAGGAGCAAAATGTTAATGACACTTTTGTGGTTAGTTTTGGAAGCTGAATTATAAAGTCTGCTAGGACACAGCGACAGCAGGCTCTTTCCTAAAATGCTTACAGCGTTGTGTATGTGCCCGGCCAAAAGCACCTTTTACCCATTACAGGACTGAAAAAGCAGGTAGCGCAAAATTAAAAAGCCCGCCTGTGACAGGCAGGACTAGATTCAATTTGAAATCAATTTAGTCTCTATTCAAATGAACTGAAAAGCAAGTCTCACCAACTATCATTTTAAAGGGAACCTCACCTCGAAACGACCATAAGCAACATTCACAGGCCCAGCGTTTTAAGTACCACTTCACATGCAGACTGAAACGCGCTCCCGTTTTCCTCGTTCACTTGGCCTATCTCACAGCACTCTGCGGGTATGCCAAACGATCTCTCTAATTAGTGTTTCGTTGATCCCCTACACCCAGCGACATCATTTTCACTAGTCAAAGGCCGCTCAAGTGCGCTCTACTCAGGACAGTCTACTAATAAAAACAGCAAATATGCAGCCACCGCTTGGAATACAGGGAAGGGAAAAGCCTCTTCTTCCCGGGCCCCTGCAGGCGGCCAGGACAAAGGCTGAATCTAACAGCCTGCTGCTTCCAGGACGCAGCTGGGGAGGAAGCACGTTATCTTCAGCAGGGGCGGCAGCCGGAGGGCTCTGGGGTACCAGGAGGCCCTACCTCCCCCAGGAGGCCCTACCTCCCCCAGGAGGCCCTACCTCCCCCAGGAGGCCGGCGGTGCAGTTCGGCGGGGTCCAGGGAAGGCAACAGGTTAGGCCCGATCAGATTCCAGCCAAAGAGAGCTAACGTGAGCCCAGGAGAGCACAGACGCACTCCTAGGTAAGGGGGAAAGGGAGAACTCTGACATTAGGTGTCTTATGAAAGTAGCAAAGAATCAATCTTTTGAAGGCACTACGTTTCTCTGCGTTCAATGAAGAGGACAGCCCCCCATTTAGGCAATTGGCCTTTAATCCCGGTCTCTGTGCTTGCATTGCGACTTCCCCCTGTAAGGAAACGCGCTAGCCCGCTTCGTTTCCGAAGCCTTTGCAGCTACTCGGCAAAGACGCAGCCGCGCAGAGCCTGCCTGGGGGCATGAACAAGACTCCCAAAAGTGACCCATGACATGGGGCTGCTAAAGCTTTCGCAATAAAGCCCTCTTCACTGGAACACCTAAAACCAAAGTCCGTCAGCTGATGTGCATCAATTATTCTTCAATTTCCACGAATTACTTTTGTTTCCTCCCTGCCACTGAAGTCTATATTCCTGATTTCATACACTGCAGAATGAGCATTTAAAAGAAGTATACTAGGAGTACCTGCCACGTGCACTTTTTAAAGTTCTTTACTATAAATCACGCTTCAGAGCCTGTCTGATTCTAGTTTCCAAAGTGCCTTACCAAACTTCACAGTTTACATTTTAGGCTAGGTTTCCCTGATGATTTAGAAACTAAAATGCAGTTAAAAGCCCGCACCTTCAGCTTCATTTTTCATTTGAGCTGAAAACTCCCAAAGATTGCTTTCTAACAGCTACATTTCCAAACAATTCAGATTTAATGAAAAGCCTTCTCGCCCTTCTCAGACTGCAGAACATTGACCAAGATGGGCAGAGCTTTTCTTTTAAGGTATGAGTCACATACCTAGAAAGCGCAGGCCAAAAGCTGCCGCAATTCCCAGTAGCGCCAGAACAATACTTTCAAACATTTAAAAATTGGCTTCAAAAGAAGGCTGACTCCCCGGACTGTCAAGGTCAACTCTCAAAACTTTATCTGAAAAGCTGGAAAGAACTGAAGGAAATTGCCACATATGAAACCCGAGATTTCTGAATGAGTTGGTTAACACCAGCTCAGTTTTGTTTGCAAGGGGCAAAAAGTCCACAGCAGACTCCTGGAAAGACAGTCATGTCAAAACACATAGAGCTCCGTTAGGATGATCTTTCTATTTGCTTTCACTCAGCTGCTGTTTCCTCTCCTCTCTTATTAGTCATTCCCGAGGCGCCGACATAAGGCATGGCTGATTTCGTCCCCTCTTACAGTTTGCTGCATCCAGGCATGCTGCTTCCAAGCCGACGTGAAATCAGCCAGATATTAAGTCATGTGTCCGCTGTATGAATCAAGAAGTTTCTCAATCTCCTCAACTTAGACGCAGAAACTCAAAGAGGAGGGTAAAAAAAACAAACAAAAAACAAAACCCCAAAACCACCACCCCACACTTCTGCAATAAATCATCAGATTATTGCATCCAACATTTTGAAATGCAAAAAGATAGAAAAACCTGACTGAGGCACTTCAGCTGAATCTTTTGCTCTAATCAGATCTTTTAGAGCTATTTTAATTTTGTTAAGGCAACCAAAGTCTTCCTAATTAAGCATTTGGGTGTTTTTACTGAATTCAGACGGAACGTCCCATGGTATTAAAGTTATGTCAGTAGCAAAACTGCTTTTTTTTGTTTGTTTGTTTTGAAGTCAGACAGCTGTAACAGCGAGATCGCCAAAGACCCCAAATGAGACCACATTACACTGCTTCTACTCGATAGAGATTATTTCAGCAGCACAAGCATTCATAACAAGCACGCTCAGTTGTAAGCGTACACTGGCATAACTAAAGCAGAAAAATCTTACAAGTTTAGACCAAGCTTTAGCGCTCGTCTGCTTACGCAGCGTCAAGGCTCAAGCCCCGAAGAAGGTACTCGTTCGGTTTCTGTTGACGGCCATCGTTCCTGTCATGCCTCCTCCCAGCATCTCCCTGAAGAGGATTATCTGACCAAACATTTCAAACGCACTATGAACATTATACTCCCCAAGAAACTTAGGAGTAGGTCCAAAGGAGGCTATCGTTTACCTCGTATGTTATCATTAAGAGCATCTAAAAGCAAAGGCTAACTTTATAGTAAGTGTCCTTCAGAGGTGTCATTTTAGAGGCAACAGGTCTAGATTCAAGAGACAAGTACATGTAGTTAGTGATTTTGCTAAGCTCTTATGTCACACAGAGTGGAGTAGTTTCAGCCACGAAGCCCCAATTATCAAGTTCTTTCCTATTAAAAAAACTGGTAGGAACCGATAGGGATTTCTCCAAGTGAAAGAGTAGTAGCAGCCACCGAGTACACACAGTGCTCGCTGGTTATGCAACAACAGCCAGCTCAGACTTCAACTTTTACCTTTCAACATCATAAACAGGATGAGAGACGTTAAACCAAGTGTCAGACGATTCACTCTGCTGGGGAAACTCCCCAAATAAGCCGATACAGAGCTAAGCGACCACAACACTCAGCAGCAGCTATGGGAAGGCTGTGCGCGCCTGCCTCATCTGATCCAAGCCAACCTGCTCCCCTGAGCCAAGGACCATCAGACACAGCAGCAAGTCCTGCATCCCACAAACTCCTCCTTCGTGCAGCCACAGCACTATTACCAAACCTTCGCCAAGCGTGACGGGGAGGATTGATTTGTAGATGCAAATCCCTCCGTTATGTGTCTTTTCCAAATGGCTCCTACATTGCCCCGCTCAGTAATTTGCAAGTGGCACCACGGTGGAACGGAGCAACTAGTGGCTGCAGAACTGCCTCTGGAAAGCGAGCAGCAAGAATAGGACTCAAGGCCCAGAGACTATCATTGTGCAAAAGCACCGAGCCATCTAAGGAGGCACGCTACCAATTTCAGTCAACATAGGCCAGTGTGCCACAGAACTTCCCCGACACCAAGGAAACCAAGGTCCTGATGCTTCCGAGTAAGAACATTAGCAAAATATACAGTCTGTAGCAGGCACAGATTTTATACCCATGTTCCTCCTGGAGTTCTTACTAAGAGCAGCGGAGCTGGAGTTTAGGCCTGCGTACACAAGAACTGAAACCTTCTTAATACCTTGCCTGTTTCATCTCGTCTCCCCAAATTCAGTGAACAGTCTTCGCCAACCACGAAGAAGTCCAAGGAAGACACCACTTTGTTCTCATTCCCTGCTACTGATGGGGTACCCAGCTAAGCGGGTCAAAACTACAAACTTCTTGGATTTCTTTAGGTGCATGAATCTTGTGGGAAGATGCCAGGCTCCCGAGGTTGTAAAAAGATCAAGTGGGCAGAAGTTGCAATAGCACTAATTTGCCTCTCACGCAGGCGGGCAGGGCTGATCGGCGTCCCGGGTGGACTTTGGCATCCTTCACCTCGGCCCCAGAGCAGGCAAGGGCAAAGCGAGCATCTCGCAGAGATCGCCCTTGGCGGTCTGGTTCCACTGAAGAGAAAGCTGTAGTTCACAGGAATATGTTTTTCAGCAGCTTCCCGTGTTATCTGACGAAAGGCAATACTGTATTACTGCCTCTGCTCTGAGCGCAGTCTTCAGCACGCTGACCACTGATCTGGTAATAAGTTGACACCAAGCAACGAGGTTGTGACAGAATAATTAGGGACATCACTTTGGAATGATTAACTCCCAGCAGAGCCACCGATAATCCTTTGCCTAGAAGGCGAGGGCAGAGCACCTGGGAAGAGCCTGGCAGGACCACCGCAGAAGGTGCAGAACTACAGCGAGTGCCAAGGAGACAGGGCACTAGGCAGGACCGCGTTTTCTATGAACCTGCAAATTTTCTAGGGGGAAAAACAGCTTTAAAGGTAGAGTCTGCTCAGCTGACACAGCCCTTACTGCATTGTCAAGACGCGACAAGCTTTTAACTGGAAACTCAGGACTCTTACGGCCAAGGTGGCAAAGCACTCGGGGCGGCTGAAGCACCTGGATGCACTGTGAGGCCCCGCAGCTGTCCCAGGGGTCTGCAGAGCACCACATTGCCCACCTGATTAATAAACAAACACAGAAAATAGCCTAGCTGAATAAGAATGAATGCTCTAAAATTTTTTTTTAGACGAGCTCTTCATGCCCACTGGTGGATTTTTTTTCTTTTTTTGCTTTAACACATACAGGGCTGCTTCTTAGCTATTACAAGGCTAAAAAGACTTATCAGTTTTCTAGTGTATAAACTGCATGTGCCCCATTTATTAAACGTGTGGATATGAAACTGCATTTGGATAGAAAATGAATTTCTATTCTAAATCATTTAATAGTTAAGCCTCCCGAAGTGGCCTGGATCTCCAAAACATTAAGACCAGAGTATCCTTGGCACTTAGAACTCTGTTATTAGAGTCCTATGAAATACTACCTGTACTCCGTTTAGTTCACAGACTGCATCTGGTTACTACGGCCCCTAACCTAAGATCAGCTAATTCATCTCACACCTTGGTTTTATCCATGGACCGGAAGATTTCAAGTCCTGATAAATTTCTTCAACTGATTGTGGAATGTAGTTAGTTGATCCAAGCAAGATGAAGAAAGTAATTTCTTTACACTTTAAAAAAAAAAAAATGCTGATCTGTCCAACAACCTGGATTTGTGAACTCAAGACAATAACTGCCCATCCATTCAAGCATTTTCATTTTAGGAACAAGGACTGTAAAAAACCCCATAGATTTTACATTTTATTTTTAAACAATTTTAAGAGACTAGAAAGCCTACACTTGGATACAGATTATCCATTTCAAGTAGAATTTTGTAGAAGTAAATTCTCATTTATTTTCATCCAGCCTTCTCTACAGCCAGAGGATAAGCTCGCAGAGAGACCTCACCCCAAGCAGAATACCCATCCTGAAACCAGGACTAGACCAACCGGCAACAGTTTTAGCAACTTCCCATT
Source organism: Struthio camelus (assembly GCF_040807025.1). Classification (NCBI taxonomy): domain Eukaryota; kingdom Metazoa; phylum Chordata; class Aves; order Struthioniformes; family Struthionidae; genus Struthio; species Struthio camelus. Next base: position 86,666,336 of record NC_090982.1, read on the forward strand.
AGCGTTCTATAGTATAGATAACGGTCTGATCACTATTTGGGTTAATTAACCAGTAAGAAGGGAGCTCCCATGTGAAAACTAGACATGATTATGCCAACAAATTGCTAATAAATATGAACGCATCAAGAGACGGACACAGCTTGCTGCTGCGATTTGCTCAAGCTCACAGAGCAGGCCACTGACAGATCCGGAAACAGAAGATGACACTCCCCAAAAAAGAAAAGGACAGGCTACTCATGAGGGCATGGGTATAGGTAGATTTTGAGCAACAGCTGTTCTGCTCACCTATTAAGCCAAAGCAATCCAACTCCTTGGTAGTACCCAAGCTAAGATTCCCTGCAGGTGGCCATGAGAAACAGGCAAGTAAAGCTGACAAGGTCGCAAGATGAATGTCTCTAGGCAGACGCTTTCCCCACAGAGTACTCAAGACCACTGGTATGTGCTCCTACGCGTCAACTGGTAGTATTTAAATGAAATTTCCAATTTATCACGGTACGGATGTTTCATAATGAGAATCCGCAAAGTAGAGCTTGTTTTCAAAGTTACAGTCCAAGATGAGATACTGATACCATTACAATACAAACCTTGGGAGTAAAGTCCTGGCTCTCTGCTTTTGAGTATAGCTATATTAATGTTTTAGACGATTGCTGTATGTCATAAGCGCTGTACATTGGTAATATCCGTCTTTCACTTCTAATTGTAACAACAATACAATATAATAAGCAACGCTACAAGTAAATCACAGAGAGAGTATACAGGAGAAAGGACAATTCAAGTTACAGCCACTCTGACAGTTTACTCCTAAAGAAGAGATGACTATGTACAGGTCTTTCAAGAAAAATAAAAATAAGTGCATTTTATACCAAAGGCATTTTTCCCCACCTCCTGACCCCCTTATTAACTTACCGCTGCAATCAAAGGCTTTCAGTTACACTGCAGCTGCCAAATCCCTGCGCCTAACTGTGAAACGTTTCTCTAGGACTCATTCTATACATAGCAACCTACGCTACCTCCATTTTAATTTTGCCGTGCTTACCCATTTCTAAGGGCTGACCACTTTTTTGTGACAGCTTCGCATTTTTGCATGTACGAATACAAAGGTGATAGGACTTTACTACTTGTAGTCATTCAGCTGGGAACCGAAATGCAGAAAGCAAAAGGGTTTTTAGGCGAGATGCTTTCCAGACAGTAAGCTCTTTAACATCAGCTTTTGGTTTCTGCACAGCCCGATCACAAAGCACGCCAGGTGCTGACTGAAGTCAGAAGCACCATAAATAAGGTCAGGGATCCCTCCCCAGGCTGCACATGCCAGACGCTGGCAGCCACGCAGGCCTGGGCTTGCCTAGGTACCAGGAAGGCAGACAACCTGGAAATCTCAAGTACCTTAAGCACGACTCAAGGCATCACAGTTAACCACTCAGTAATGCCAGACCACAGAGAGCAAGCGATCTGGACTTTGTCTGGCCCTAATGCTGCTGAGTGGACAGATGGGAAAAGGAGGAAGCATTAAGAGTCGCAGATATGGTTAGAGAAAGGTCCCCGGGGGAAAGCCTGCTCATTGAAACTCCTGGAGCCGTTTTCTTTTCCAGAAAGATAAAAATCCCTGATTCAAGAAAAGCATAGGCAAGCTCTTAATCAAGAGTATGCTTAGATATATACCCCAATCTGGCTAAGAACAAAGTAGTCTGCCTGCAGACTGTTTCCTTCTCTATGTCAGGTTGGGACAGTTTATCAAATTAGCAATTGCACAGAGAGAGAATACTCCAATTCCCAAGACAGATGGCAACTCAGTAAACAAGTTACATGTTGCAAAAGAGCCAGAGGGCAGCAACTTGTCTTATTAATTACTTGTACTATTCTAGCATCAGATCTCTAATGTAGCAGCTGCTGAGCAGAAGTAAAGGGATACAGTAGTAGAAGAACAATAGCATAAAAGAGGGAGTATTTCCCACAAATCAAACGGCTATAGGAAAAAATAAGTTGGCTTCGGGTAAGAACCTTGATCTAGAGCAATCTAGCGCATGATACAGATCGCTGTGAGCAGCGGCGATGGGAGACCTGGACCACACAAGGCAGCAGGATAGCGAAGGGGACCACCATTCAGCCTGCCTTTTGGATAGCCAAAAAAAGGAAGAGTACAATAAATTGTGCAAGTCTTCATGTACATCAAATAGCTCAGCTTCAGGACTGCTGAGAGAAATGTGTTTTTAAACATAAAACTCTACAGTATATTGTCCAAGTGTAAAATGAACTACAACACACACACACATAAAGATACTGTATCTTTGTTCAAGCAAAGAGAGAAGTTTGCACAGACTGCAGCTGCTCACACCGGTGAGGAAAACAGAGTTCTTGGACACAGGCAAGATCTTATGAGCTTAAAGAATAAGAGAGGAGGAAGACAACATTCTTTAAGAGTATTTGAAATTGGAAACAAAGGTTGGATTTAGAGCTTTTTGGCCTTTTGCTTTAAATAAAAATCCTTTACCACTTGGCAGTCTATTTTTTGGGAGTTATGGCAAGTTTGCAACCCTATCCCAGCTAAAGAATTATTATTTTTTGCCTGCAACATGGAATTGGCCCTAATGGGGGGGACAGGGGAGGAGTATGGAGAATATTGCATTAAGAACAAATTTAAGACCTTTGAGACATCTAATAGCTTTTTGCTGAGAAGTATTTTTCTCTTAGTGCACTGTGGTCTGAATTTCTGGAAAAGAGAGGGTAATGGAGTAAGACAGAGAAGCTTACAGGATCTGCTGACTTTACTGACAACTTAAAAAAAAAAATCCATCACTGTTTTTTCATGCCACTAAAACAGGCTAATCTAGTGCAGATCGGAAGCACATTAATATAGACTTCTTTTGTAAGTTTACGTTAACTTAAAACATACTCAGAACACTGCAGTTCTGCAAGAAAAGCAAAAGGATCAGAAGATTAGAAATTTCAGGTTCCAAGTTTTTAATTATTTTAATTTCAGCTTTACCCAAAGATCCTACTTATGCAGGTATTCACTTCTGGTATTCATACACAAAAATCTACAGAGTTTTTGGCAGGCTACACAAAGAGAAAAATCTACGTCTCAAGCGTGCACTGTGTTTGGTGTGCTTCCCACCCAACAAGCCAAACAAGAGCAGCATTTATGATTTAGGATTTATGATCCCAGCTGGAGAACCTGTAACTTTCTGACGAACTTTGCAACTTGGGTTGGATCTTTACGCGGCTCAAAAGACAGATAGTGGCACTGAAGCGTTGTTGGTTATACAGCGCCAGAACTATAGGCCACTGAAGCTTCAGCAGCGGTTTCAGACTTTGGCAGACTGTGGTAGTATGTTCATGCGCTTCAGTTCCTCAAACTCCAGACCCTAGCCTGAGTGCATCAACTTTAATGTTGATTAACGATGAAAAACACCCTTTATATTGGATTTCAAAAAATTGGATTTCAAAAAATAGCTTAAGTTCTCTTTCAGGCTTCAGAATTTAAGAACCTACTAGTGGAAGAAGATTTAAAAAAAAAAAAAAAAAAGAGCAACTGCCTTGTTAACTTTCATTTAAAATAATTTAGCCGAGCAGCTTTCTTTCAAATGTGAACTTAATTTGTGATCTTCATTGTATGTGGTGAGCAACTGACATTGAGCCTGAGATATGTAATCACTTCAGGGATGCAAATTAAACATATTCTTTAAAGTGGAAATTTTAAGCACCCAGTTTTAAAAAAACAATATCCAATTCAGACTACTCAGCTATAGTTATGCTGACTACTTACAATTCAGTCTTCAATAATCAACAGTAAATAAGCACAGTCAGTTATTCAGTAAGATTACTGCAGCAGATCTAGATATGGAACCAGACATTTAGTTCTTCTGAAAGAACTGTAATTATCCTACGACACCTATGTACTGTACTCAGCTAATACAAGTACCAGTGAATTTGTTCTAGGATTGTTTTAGCATTGTTTCCACTCCCCAAGAGTGAGAGCAATTGTTTTTACTTGACTGTCAGCTATGTCAGATAGTTATCAGCCAGATACTTACCAGATTATTTTTTTGTTTTGTTTCAAATTACAGGAGTATTTTAAGTAAGGTAATACTTTGCTCAAGAGCCTACATTCAAATAGCAAAATGAGAGTCTAAGATCATTAAATAAACAAAAAAGTGGTAATTCAGTTGCAAGACTGTCTTATACAAAGAGGATTTGTCATTACTGATTTAATCAGTAAAACGAGATGATATCATTCCTACTCCTCTTACTCATGGTGGGTTTGGAGACTCCTACCTGGTTTCAACTTCAAGTTCTGCAGTCATCACTCACTGTGAACTAGTCTTATACAAGGAAGAGAAGCATTAGGCTTCAGAGTTACCTTAACTCCAACCTGATTGCTATCTTAGGGGGGAAAAAAACCAAACAACCCCAAAACACCCTATTGACAGCTTTATCTGTGATGTAAGCACTTGGAAAATCATGTTATTCGGACAGTCATAATGCTAGTATGGGTTAGCAAATATATTCTAACAACTGTCATCTGGCTACACACTTAAGAAGCTTAAAGACTGGAGACAGCTAATACACTCAAAGATGCAAGAGACCTCTACAGGACAAACCTTTGCCCCTTCTGGCATCTTTCAGGTTTTCCATTCAAGTTTTTAAACGTCACCCTTCTTACTGCATTATTGGAAAAAAAAATGCTTTTAGTGTTTTAACATGACATTTTTCTTAGCATAAAGGGAGTAACAGGGGGCACTGAAGATTCCAGTTATACTTGTCAAATACTTCTCAGGTTGGCAAGGCTTGCCAGGCCGTGGCAGAATTGCCACCCAACAATCACCACCAGCACCTTTATCTCTAGGAACAAGTTCTCAGGTGGCCCACAGCAGACTTTTGCAATTCTTTCATGTGATTCGGAGATTAAGACAAAAACTCTTAAGTTAAATCTCCAAAAATCTTTTTAGTTTGGCTACATGCTTATATAACTTGGGGTATGCTCCCTATTTCAGCTCTTCTCAGGCTAACAATAAGGTCATCTCATCAGAGAGGCAGCTTTCTTATCACCAGTTTTCAAGAGCACTTTCTCCAACTTTTTTTTTTTTTTTAAACCAATACGACTTTCTGTACCTGCTGCTATTGACAGCCAAGAAAGTCACTCCTCCGATGAGTATGATGACCGACCAACTTACTGACGGCTGGATTCAGATTCATACAGGAAGTCTGTACGATGCCATGAACGGAATCTAGTTTTCCTGGCTCCCAGTCACATGCCTTAACAAGAATAAAAGGATACAAATATCTTTTCCCTTGTTGTTCACCTTTGAGATTCTTCCACTTCAAAGACGATAACAAATTACATTATACTACTCCAGCTAATGCCTGTCAGCTTCTTTTTTGGGGGGAAGGGGGGGGGGGAAAGGGGGTCAACGGGCAAGGGGAGTAAGTCAAGGCTGAAAACATCTCGAGATGTTTAAAAAAAAAAACTATAGCTTTTAGAAATACTATAGTGCTTTATTTTAAGAGACATGTAAATCTTATTTAAGCCTTTTTCAGTATTTTTTAAGGTGATGTAAAGGCTTCTAGTGGCAACACATTAAAATATCATCACAGTAAAAAGAGCAGCTTCCATTGCTGCTTCGTGTATACAAGAAAGCCATAAATCGCAACTTACTTTTCAGGCACTCTACACCCTCCGCAGCTGTGACAGCCCACGTTTGACCACAGCTCCCAGCACACATTTGGTCAGTGCAGCTACACAGTACTTCTTTCAACTATTCCTGCACTTGTGTACAAGGGCTACCCACGTGGGAATTTGCGGTACGGGTACCTAGAGTAGGGGTTGTGGGAGCACCACGCCGCTACCTGAAGGGCTACGTTTATTTTTAAAACTTGCAAAACGCCAAATGTAAAAACCGTAAGGTTTTGCTTGGCTACAGATCTCTTAAGAACCAGGGGCTCCTTTGGTCTGATAAACAGTTAGTGTCTGGAAATTCTCCTCCCCTATGCTAAAAATTAATTTTGGATAAAGAATACAGTGGAATTCCAATTATCATTATTCTTTCAGTTAGGAGGTTAGCACTTACAATAAACATGTTTTCAGCCATAGCACTGAGGCCTCCAAGAAAGGCCAGATCAAACTCAGCATTCCTGCTATTTCAGGGTTAATGTTTTTTGGGTTGCAGACGCTGCAAGTTCTTTTTACACATTGCAAAGCCAGCAACAGAAAGAACATATATTTAATCCTCATGAAAAATCCATCAGAAGCAACCTTTCAATTATATCCTCCTTACATAATTACATATGAAATAAAAAAAAAAAAAAAAGTACTACAGCACAGAGAAGCCAGGCATAAAGTTTAAGCAGAATTCCTTCAAGATAAAGCAACTGGTTATGAAGTACGTTAGGAAGAGAACATGCAACATCTTCATTTTTAGAGAAAGCAGAGCAATCGGTGTAGGACACGGCTCCGGCGAGCCTTGCTGTAGGCAGAGTGGCACTACAGCAGATGATGCTTTGCTCTGCGAGGGCACGGACACAGGCAAGACAGGCGTGAGACAGCGAGACCTCCCCGTGCCTGGGTGATGAGCACGCGTGCAGGCACAGCTCTGGGCAGTAAACGGAGATACCTAACTAATACGTCTAAGAAACTCGGCAAAGATACACCTGCACTAAAACGAGTTACATATTTAGCTCTCTAAGCATAAGCTTTTCAAGTGAGAACTTCAAAGGACCTCCTAAAGCAATACTTTCACGCAAAGATACTCGGTAACAATAAAACAAACAAAGAAACCCCAAAACCAAAAAAACCCCACCAAAAATACAACCAAGTTCTCCCTCTGCGCCTTCTGCTCATTCCTCTTTTGTAACTGTAATTCTTTTTATGACCTGATCCTCCCCACAGAGGCTAAATATTTTATCACAAGCTAAACAGTGTGACATCAGATAAGAATAAAAGCAGAAGAAACAAATGAACTGCTCAGGAACAATGATCCTATTTTTATGCAAGTCCCATTGTCTTGTTTTTAAGTGACTCAAAGTACCCAAGAATACACTACAGAGAACAATCCTGAGCCGGTGAAGAATAAACGATGTAGTCTAATAGCTCCTCAGAGTCTAATATTCTTCATTTCTCTTTTTGAGAGTTGTAGCAATAACAGTTTCTCAGTTCTCTTTTCCACCTCCCCCCCCAACTCCAACGAGACACAGGCAAGGTCTTTAGTCATTCAAGCCTTATTTCTTGGAAAAGATATTTTTGCTTCTGAACACGAACGAGTTGCCTGTTTTCAGGGGCACCCTTATGAGAAAAGCTGCCTGACCAACATGCAAGGGTTGATACACTGGAGGGTCATGCTACTACTTTAACAAGTATAAATATCTCAGAACTTGGTGTTAGTGAATGGACGTCCGAACCAGCGCATGCCAATTCCTACAGTCCCAACTCTGGTTTTCCCTTGACACACACAACACTCCCCTTGATCCAAACTGCTTCAAGCCTAAGTATAAGATGAGAAAACACAAGTCTACTAAAGCACCGGTGCTCAGTGTGCATCTCTTCAGTAATATATTGCTTTAAACTGATTTTACTCTGCGTTTCATACTTGGGGGAAAAAAAAAAAAAACACAAAAAACCCCAGCGCACACAGTCGCCTGCGGAGCCTAGACACAGCTCAGCAGCTCACTGTCCGATCCGATTAGCAAACGAGAAACAAAAGCCCTGAACCAATAAGGAGTAACACAAAAAGGGAAGAGAGAAGTGACTTACTTGTCTCAATTTATACACCCACGCGCGACCCTCCCTGTCCAGCGCTTCGCTTTATGAACGAGAAGTGCTTTCAGAATTAAGTGTACAAACTGGTGTACGAAAGGCATCGTGCCGGCTCCCTGCGGCCGCTGCCCCGGGACCACCCCTAAGGTCAACAATGAACGTGACACCCCAGTTATGACCTGAGCCTGAAAGCATAATAAGGCAGATATGAAATTTTTTTTTTTAAGAAAGACATGGACAGGAAGCAAGAGTATAAAGGCACAAAGTTTCAGTCCGAGGAGGGCTGTCGGCTCGTTTCCCCTGCCCTGGGCCTGCTGGCTCCGGTGGTCCCCCCACCCACACCCCAGCAGCATCCCACGAGAGGATGCCCACCCGGAGAGGGCAGGTGGAGAGCAGCCGGGCAGGGGGGAGGCCGCTCGCGCCCGTCACTCCAAAGGCTCTTTGGCAACGGGGCCTGAAGTTGTTAAGGGAAAAACAGCAGGTTAAAAAAATAATAATAATAAAAAACAAACAAGCAGATTTTTGGGGTTTAAAAAAAAAAAAAAAAAAGACCTGAAGCTGAACATCACCGACGCGCAAAGCTCGGCGGGGATCCCAGCGTGATGTCGGACGGCGCACAAACGCCCTGGCCGCAGTCCTTCCCCAAAGTGCCTAATCCTGGCCTAACCTCACACCGCCCCCCCCAAACCCGGCCAGCCCCAGACCCCCCCCCTCCCTGTTTTGATTTCGCAGGCCTAGCGCTTCCCCTCACCCCGGCCTCACAGGGCCCAAAGGGTATGGATTCACCCCCTAAACCACCGGCAGGAGGAGGACGGGGACACGCAGCCCGCCGGTGGGCGCCACCCTCCATTTTGTGTGTCGCGCCCCCCCCCCAAACCCCTATGGTGATGGTGGGGGGGGGGTAAGAAAGGCCGCACTCACCCTGGCGGCCCACGATCTCGGCCACATGCTCGGAGCTGGGCACGGGCACGCACTCGGTGGTGTTGACGCTCTTGCGGCGGAGCAGCGCCGCCTGCTCGCCGGCCAGGCTGCCGGCCGCCCCCCCGCCGCCGCCGTAGGCGTGGGACAGCATCGCCGCCATCATGCCCTGAGGATCGTCCGCCCCGTAGAGCGCCCCCGCTGCCGCCGCCGCCGCCGCCGCCTCCTGCGCATCGAAGGGAGCCGAGAGCAACGCGGAGCCCAGCGCCGGCAGCAGCGGCCGCGACGACGGCGAGGAGGAGGAGGACGAGGAGAGCAGCAGCAGCGCCGCCGCCGCCGCCTCCTCCTCCTCCTCTTCCTCCCCCGCCAGCTCCTCCTCCAGCTCCAAGTCCCCTTCGTCGCCGGCCTCCTCTTCCTCCTCCTCCTCCTCCGCCCCGCCAGGCGCCGGCTCCGCGGCGGCGGGGGAGGGGGCGGCGGCCTGCCGCCGCGGGGCCGCCTGGCTGCCGGGCGGGCCGCGGCGGCGGCGGCGGAGGCTCAGGCCGGCCAGGCGCTGCCGCAGCAGCCGCGTGTCGGGCTGCTGGAGCAGCAGCGGCGGCGGCAGGCGCGGCGGCTCGGCCGGTTCCTCGGCGGGGGAGGCCGTGGCGGCGCTGCCGCTCGGCATGGCCGGGTGTAGGGGGGAGGGAGGGAGGCGCTGAGTCCTGCCGGAGCCGCGGCCGGGCCGGGCTGAGCCTAACGGCGCGGCGCCGCCGCCGCCATGCTACGAGCGAGGGCGGGCGCGGCCTGGGCGCTGGCTGCGGCCGCGCTCAGCGCTGCCTTTGTCCCATGGCGCTGGCGGCGGCCGCGGGCAGCGGCGGCGGCGGCGGCGGCGGCGGCGGCGGCGGCGGAGGCAGCGTGGCCCCGCCCCTCCCGCCGAGCCGCCGCGCGATTGGTCGGCCGAGCCGGTTCCTGGGCGGGGCCGCGGCGGAGTGGGCGGGGCGAGGCGGTGCCGGGCCTCGCCCCGCTGTGACGGCGCCGCGCTGGGTCGGGCCGCGCTGCCCCGGGGGGAGGCGGAGGCGGCGGCGGCGGGGCCTCGCCTGGCCTCGCCTCGGCTCCCCCGGGGCCCCGCTCGCAGGGCTCGGCGGCCTCCCCGCGGGGGCGCCTCGGCCACCCCGAGGGCACACAGTCGCCTCCCTCGGGACACGCCGCCCTCCCCGAGGGGGCTTCGGCCTCCCTGAGGGGACGGTCGCTCCCCTCAGGAGCTGGTGGGCTCCCGCATGTCATTTCAGCCTCCTCAAGGGCACATGGGCCTTCCCAAGGCGTTGGTGGCATCCCCGAGGGGACAGAGTCCTCCTCAGCAGCATGGTCACATCCCTCAGGGCTCAGTGTCCCTCCCCGAGGGCATGTCAACCTTCTTGAGGGGACAGCTGCATCCCTCAGGGCCTGGTGGCCTCCCTGAGGGCCCACTGACCTCCCTGAGGGGACAGTCACATCCTTCAGGGCCCGGTGGTCTCCCTGAGGGCATGTCAGCCTCGCTGAAGGGGCAGTCACATCCCTCAGGGCCTGGTGGCCTCCCTGAGGGCATATCGGCCTCCCTGAGGGGACAGTCACATCCTTCAGGGCCCAGTGGCCTCCCTGAGGGCATGTCAGCCTCCCTGAGGGGACAGTCGCATCCTTCAGGGCCTGGTGGCCTCCCTGAGGGCCCACTGGCCTCCCTGAGGGGACAGTCACATCCTTCAGGGCCCAGTGGCCTCCCTGAGGGCATGTCGGCCTCCCTGAGGGGACAGTCGCATCCCTCAGGGCCTGGTGGCCTCCCTGAGGGCCCACTGGCCTCCCTGAGGGGACAGTCACATCCTTCAGGGCCCAGTGGCCTCCCTGAGGGCATATCGGCCTCCCTGAGGGGACAGTCACATCCTTCAGGGCCTGGTGGCCTCCCTGAGGGCATGTCGGCCTCCCTGAGGGGACAGTCGCATCCTTCAGGGCCTGGTGGCCTTCCTGAGGGCCCACTGGCCTCCCTGAGGGGACAGTCACATCCTTCAGGGTCCGGTGGCCTCCCTGAGGGCATATCGGCCTCCCTGAGAGGACAGTCACATCCTTCAGGGCCCGGTGGCCTCCCTGAGGGCATATCGGCCTCCCTGAGAGGACAGTCACATCCTTCAGGGCCTGGTGGCCTCCCTGAGGGCCCACTGGCCTCCCTGAAGGCCCAGTCGCATCCCTCAGGGCCTGGTGGTCTCCCTGAGGGCATGTTAGCCTCCCTGAGGGGACAGGTACATCCTTCAGGGCCCATTGTCCTCCCCGGGGGCATGTCAGCCCCTTCAAGGGCAGAGTTGCATCCCTCAGGGCCCGGTGGCCTTCCTGAGGTCATATCAGCCTCCCCAAGAGGACAGCCACCTCCCTGAGGGCACGTCAGCCTCCCCAAGGGGATGGTGGCATCCCTCAGGACCTGGTGACCTCCCAAAGGGACAGAGGCCTCCCCAGGCCACCACGGCCCGTTGGAAGTGCTGCTGGCCTCCCGGGGCCGGGATCTGAGGGGGCCGCTGTGCCTTCCTCCCTCAGCAGCTCTCCTGCCGGGGACAATGTGATGAGGGGCGAGCATGAGCCCCACCTAGGTGGTGGCTACTGTCCCTTCCTGGTTGTCCCTCAGAAGTTGTGGGGGAGCCTGTGGGCTTAGCGCTGTGTCCGTGAGGTTTGGGGGAGCAGGCTCAGTCGTCGTGTGGGGCTTATTGCCACATCGGGTCAGCTTGTTTCTTGAGATAATGCTTGTTCTGAGCCAGCGGAGAGCAAGTAGTTTTCTCCGCAGGCATCGGAAGAATGAATGAGCTTTTATCCTGCCCTCTTACCACACTACAATAGCAGTTTTCAGCCTCTGGTCCGTGGATGCTGCGGGACTTTCAGAGGATCTGTGGAAGAAAGTGAAGAAAAGCAACTCTGTTGTCACTGGGTTTAAATTCACTTTCACTGGTGAAATGTGGGTGAATCTGAAAAAGATAAAAAACTCGCTGGTCTTTGATAGACGCCCTCCTTTCCCCGCTTTAGGAAGGAAGTTTGTTCTTTCCTGCTGAGGTGGTCTTTACTGAACTATGTTGTTTGGGTTGTACTACTTAGTAGAGCAAAACGGAAAAAGAAGTGGTTATTACATTTGCTTTGGACTTAGTTTCAATCAGTGCAGTGTCAGACAATGAGAAGGCAAGTGTAGTGAACATGCCCATAAAGTCACATGACTTAGGTTTGGTTTATTTGTCTCTGTCATGCTTGTCCAAACAACTAAAAGCGGCTGTTGACTGTAATGGGGAACTCATGTAATATAATGCAGGGTGGAGCAGGAGGACACATTAAATGGTTAATTTACACAATGATTTTACCATGCTGGATGCTCCCAATTCAAGCTTCCTTTATGATGACTGTAGTGTTACACTAATTGCCCAATTTTAGCTATCATAAGGACGCTCCTCAGAGACTTAGCCCCTCTTTTGGAAATGGTGCTGGTAATCATATCCCAAACATAGCTTGAGAACCAGAATGAAAGAAGAGCGCTAGGTGGTAGAGGATTTTAAAAGGATTTTTACTTTTGTGCAATGTTATTCAGTTTTTTGGGTGTTTTTTTTTTTGAAAGTCGCTATTTTGCTCACTGTGGCCTGGTATAGTGAAGGCTCTTTGATGCAGGAACTACAGGTTAAAACTGTTAAATCTTTCACTCTTAGATCAGCCCTTTGGCGCATGTAGATGCACGTTACAAACAGTTGAAAACTTCAGACAAAACATGAAGAAACTTGTTTAAAAAAGTGATTACATTTTCGTGAAGAATCAGAAATGAGAACTGACTTCTTGATGCTTAAAGAGAAACGATGGGTAGCGAGAGGGTGGGTTGTGTAGAGAGTTGAAGGTGAAGTCTCTTAGCTTGGGTTTCATGCGAGGGGAGAAAGAGCCCAGGGAGAAATGGAGAGGGAAGGCAGACATGGTCATTCACAACAACAGACTAGAAAATGATTTTCTGCAGCAGCATTCAGCTCAGGAAGCGTGGGCTAGATGAGTGGACGGTGAGGTGGATTGAGAGCTGGCTGGATGGCCGAGCACCGAGGGTTGTGGTGAATGGCGCAGAGTCAAGCCGGAGGCCTGTAGCTAGTGGTGTCCCCCAGGGGTCAGTCCTGGGTCCAGTCTTGTTCAACATATTCATCAATGACCTGGAGGAAGGGACAGAGTGCACCCTCAGCAAGTTTGCTGATGATATTAAACTGGGGGGAGTGGCTGACACACCAGAGGGCTGTGCTGCCCTTCAGAGGGACCTGGACAGGCTGGAGAGGTGGGCAGAGAGGAACCTCATGAAGTTCAACAAGGGCAAGTGCAGGGTCCTGCACCTAGGCAGGAATAATCCCATGCAGCAGGACAGGCTGGGGACTGACCTGCTGGAAAGTAGCTCTGCCGAGAAGGACCTGGGAGTGCTGGTGGACAACAAGTTGACCATGAGCCAGCAGTGTGCCCTTGTGGCCAAGAAGGCCAATGGTATGGCTGGGGTGCATTAGGCAGAGTGTTGCCAGCAGGTCGAGGGAGGTGATCCTGCCCTTCTCCTCAGCCCTGGGGAGGCCTCCCCTGGAGTACTGTGTCCAGTTCTGGACTCCCCAGGACAAGAGAGACATGGCACTCCTGGAGAGAGTCCAGCGGAGGGCTACCAAGATGATTAGAGGGCTGGAGCCTCTCTCCTATGAAGAAAGGCTGAGGGAGCTGGGCCTGTTCAGCCTGGAGAAGAGAAGATTGAGAGGGGATCTCATCAATGTGTCCAAGTATCTGAAGGGGGAGTGTCAAGAGGATGAGGCCAGTCTCTTCTCTGTGATGCCAAGTGACAGGACAAGAGGCAGTGGGCAGAAACTGAACCACAGGAAGTTCCATCTAAACCTGAGGAAAAACTTCTTTCCTGTAAGGGTGACAGAGCACTGGAAGAGGTTGCCTGGAGAGGTGGTGGAGTCTCCTTCGCTGGAGAAATTCAAAACCCGTCTGGATGTGATCCTGGGCAATACGCTCTAGAGGTCCCTGCTTGAGCCGGGGGTTTGGACTAGATGATCTCCAGAGGTCCCTTCCAACCTAAAGGATTCTGTGTGATTCTGTGATTCTGGATAGATACGAGTGGAGCAGAGTTCTTGATATGGTCAAAGAAAATCACATGCAAATAATTGAAAAATGAACTGATGGGAGCCAGAGTGAGAATCTGAGCTGTGTAGCTGTTCCTTAAAGACGTTATGCGGATAAAACGTCCTCAAGAAAAAATCTAAGAAGCTTGAATAACATGCAGCCGTGAGCTGACAGACAATCATAAGATGTGAGAGAGAAAACTGAGATTTTTAGGTGAGAGAGAAAGGCAGAAGTCGGCAGTAGAATGATAGGTCTGTGCACTGTCAGCAAAGGAAGGGAAGATTTCCAGAAGAGGAGCAAGGTTTTTACGGCGTTACAGGTGGCCGACGGGTCAAGGAAAAGAAGGAGGGAGCAGAGGTTCTGAAATCTGGTGAATGTGGCAAGAGCAAGGCCGGTAGAGCGCCGGGCTGGAAGACGCTTGGAAAGAGACTAGGACTGAACTGGAGGAAAAAATGCTGCAGACACTGACAGTTGCACACGGCACATGCTGTTCTCAGCGGCCACATGTCCACATTGTAAAAATCACCAGGGGTGTTAATTGGCATCCTGGTGGTTACTGTTCACAGTGAGACCAAAGTCCAAATTACTTTGTCCTCAGAGGTCATCTTTGCAGGTCAGAGCTGAAGTAAAGTTTTTCCCTGCTTTACTTACTCTTTGTATGGAGTAAGTATGCATGTTCCCTGATTTCCAGGGAACGGTACTGGCAGCAGAGCACCCTTACTGAGCTCTAAACATTGGTGGCCTTCAATTATCCATTTTAGCTAGTAAATAGATAAATGAACAATCTAGTTGTAGAAAACATTTTCAAAGACTAAGATTAGATAAGTGCCAATCACCATCCATTAAGTCATTGGAGGCTGCTGTCAAGTCAAAAAACCTTCTTGGAAACGTTTTTTGGGCAATGCAGGCTAATAACATCAATAATACCTCTGATCAGAGTAACAATCATAACAGCCTACATGTGGTAAGAGAGGTTTTTACTCTCCCTGTCTGAATTTACTCCATTGGCCTATAGAAAACCTCAATAATGACTTTCTCAACACTGTTCTTAGACTTCAGGTACCTTTCAAAATGGTCACTGATTACCGAAGGTTTTGAATATTTTTAAAACCTCCAGTAACCTTTTTCCTATGAGCATCTTCGTTTCCAAGCGTAAATTACTGGAATGATAAATGCAGCATTGTGAAACTGCCTATAACAGGCTGATACAGTTGGCTTGAAACAATCCATACATTAAGCATTGTTAATTATGATGAGAATAAGAAGGGGCTTGCAGGCTATAACAGAGCTGAAAGGAGAGACTGAGGAAGAGAAAATACAGGCAGAATAGCTACAGGGAAGAAAGAGTATTCCCTAGGCTATGGATAGGGCTGACACTGGCTTTTACCTTATTACTGCTTTTGTTCGTTGTTAGTAAAATCAGATGTAGCGAAAGGCTCAGTTGGATCTTTATAAGGTGGGGAACACGTTTGCAGAGATGGTTGAGGAATGTCACTCCTCGCTCTTCTCTTAATAAATCCTACTCCAGTTCAAATGTCTCCCTTTTATACTTCATTATGTGTTACATTTGGTGTTTTGGAGCATTCGCTTACATCTAGAGTTGTGCTCCGTGGGAAGTCCTGTCTTGCTGTTGATGAGGGTTATTTCTGCTTTTGTAGCAAAAAGAAATACACATAAATATACTATTTAGATAGCATTTCTGTTCTTGGGCCATGCCCCCATGACCTTTGCTGAGCCTGAAGCTACTCCCTTACTCATGACGACGCGTGGAGAGCAGGCCCTCTGAAAAATACCAGGCTCTTAAAATTAAGGATGTATTCAGGCAGTTTCAGAAAACCATTTGGTTTAGAGGCGAACGCTCAGTATTCCATTGTACATCTGCCTGAGTCAGGCCGTAAGTATTTACAAGCGTAGGATTATGGGATTTGTGAATGTACCTAGCCTTGGATGACCTGGAGTCCCTTGTTCTGATGGTGGTGGCTGGAACCTGGAATCCCTGTTCTGTGTTACATAAAATCCTCAGTTACGGGTGCTGACAACTCGAGGTGACCTCAAATTCAATCAGTATGGCTTCATAAACAGTTACCTGTGAAGCAGAAAAGTAATTTGAAATAGTTTGAAGAAGCGCTTTTGATCTTTGAGATCTACCCTCTACAGAAAAAAAAAAGTCTTTGTGAAAAAGGAAGGTATGGATGGTGGAATGTGTTTTTTTTTTCCTTATGTTTTTCTGGGAGAGGGGGTAGGAAGGTCAGGTGTTTTCAAGTACACACGAACAGAACAAGTTGGCTTTTCAGCTTTATCTGAGCTCCAGATCTTGGAGCATCAAAGGAATGTCTCTTCCTACAACACAGCGCATTAACTTGCTGAAAGTAAGGACACCTGGAGGGACCTTTTTCCAGGGGTTTTCTAGATTCCACATTTTTTCACGCAGGTGGTTGGCAGGTGTCCAACAGTGTGGGGGGACAAGCAGGGCAAGACAGGACAATGATTTTGCCTTGTGCGGCTTGAAGGGAGAGAGAGCGGAGGCTACTTGTGCGTGGTGTTTTTTTCCATGATGTGCCTCACAGTGCTGATTTCTGAGTTGTCCAGACATGTTAGAGTGCTTGGTAGCTTCCTTCTGGCCTATTCACCCAGGTCTCCTTCGCATGGGGAGCGGAGTGCTGCAGGGAGCGGGCAGGGCAAAAAGGGGTAGTTGGTGCATTCGTAGATCTTGCTCTGAAATAAAATCACAAGGCGGCCAGGGCACTCGTCCAAGTCTAGGAGTTGGCCAGTGTTTCTGGGTGCCCCAGTTTAGCGGTAGCCAGAGAAACCTCTTCAGCCGCTCCCGGCCATTCCCTTCTCTCCCCATCCTCCTTGTGATCCCTCAGCTTGTCCAGTTCATGGCAGGAAACTGTTGTTTTGCTTTGGAGACAGTGAAATCAGACCATAATTGTACATTAGATGTATATATCTATATTTTGTGACTTGAAATACTTGTTCTTAAGTAGAGTACAGGGTAATCATATTGCCACTTTATACAGACAGGCTCTGCTATTTGGTCATAGTTTGTGAAGCCCTCTAAGGTTGGTAACAAAAGCAGAATATTTTTGGCAACATTTTCAAAAATATTATGAGGAGGATTAAGTATGAAACTAAACTACAAAGGGTAATGATAGATTCTTCATTTCTGGATGACTTGAAAATGAGGACTGGATGTTTTTCTGGAAGATATATTTATACACAAATTACTAGGTTACAGCCATGGTAACTGGATGAAATTCTGTGTTTAGATGAGATGGCCTGGAAGTTCCCTCTGCCTCTGAACTCTGTTAAAGAGTCCATGATTTCAGCCAGGTCTGCCCATCGCTATTAGTTGGTAAACAAGTGAGAAGCGTGTGAAGAAAAAATTAAGACTATTGTGGTGGTGTTAGTCTGAGAGGTGGGTGCACGTAGTACTGGTGTCATTTCCTTTCTCTCTTCTCCTCCTCTGTTTTCTACCCCTCATGTATTTTTTCCAGTAGTTTTAAGTCCCAAATACTTGCCCTAGAGTTGCCTAAAGCTTTTCTGCTAAGGTTTTTGCACTAAATTAAGGCTTTCATGTGTCTTTTCTTTCCAGTTCTCTTGGATGTTTTGGTGACTTTTATACAGTCTTTTTCTCATTTTGTTTCCAGGTTGCATAGCAGATGTTAGAGCTGGGGTGTCAGAGTGTTTCATGAAGTTTTGCTTTCCATTTACCAGTTAGTAATTTTCTTTATGTCATTACCAAGTCACCAGGTAGAATTGGAATCAAATTACCCTTTGATCTCTCGCTGCAGTGTTTCCTTTACCTCCAGTATTAAGGCTCATTATTTTTTCAAGCAACAAACTAATCCCCATCCAGAAGCTTGTATTTTAAAGAATCTCTTGGATCCAGATCTATTGGTACCAGCCCATAAGTCAGGATATTGCTTTCCCAAGGATGAATGGTTAATATCAGTGTCATCTGCACAGATGTTCTGTTTATTTCCATACTGAGGTATTTTATTTGCCTGTTTAACAATTTTGCTGTATTCAGCATTAACCTCTATATCTGCCTCCCGGAAACCAGTGTTCAGGGCAGCTAAGGGCTCCTAGCCATTAGAAATTACTCCTGGAGGAAAAGAAGTTTCTTATTCAAATTCATTGGGGCATCAAAATCCATCCTGCGTTTTGTGTAGCCGTAGACCTGAACTTTGCTTTTCAGCCAGGTTTATCAGGCTGCTTCTTTCCCGGCACTTGCCTTCCTCCCTGATGTGCTGCCTCTGACTGCTCTTTGCAAGCTGTTGCCTTGTTCTTTCACCCAAATTCTTGACGCTTCTGTCAGATTTCTCCACTTTTTCCTTTTTCAGCCTTCATTCCTGCTGTCTAGGTTGTGGAAACTTCCACAGTCACCTGATTCTGCCTCTGTTCTTAAAGTCACCGTGGTTGAGAGACGAAGGGCCAGCACAGTTTTCTGTGTAGCATTCAGGTAGGGCAGGGAGGAGGCCAGGTTAGGAAGCCTTGGTCCGTCCGTCTGCAAAGGGCAAGATTTCACTAGCAGAATGAGGAAACAGCTGGAGGCCACTAGCTTTTCTATAGCATATGAGGAGAAGTGCAAGCCAACAGCTTGGGGCTGCCAGGTGTGCTTGGAGTAGCCCAGCCGTGATCTCATGCTGATCAAAGGCTTGGAAGTACTACAAAGCCGAGCGTCATCCTGTTCTGTTACTGCCATCATTATATGGGAGTCCATAAGGAAAATGCAATTACTTCTTTACTTGTAGCCATGTAGGAGGCTGCTGTTGTGCTACTGGGCTGTGTGAGAAAAAGCTCCTCTCTGCACACACACGAGCCCGGAGGAGCAATTGCAGGTGGGGAACCTGAGTAGTACCCAGGGGGCCCCAATACCCAGCCAGAGAAATGAGCCTCTGCCCCAGCCCCCATCCCAGCATCAGCCCCTGGTCTGGGGATGAGAACCATCAGCACGAGCCACGGGAGCAGCTCTCCGGGCACCTCACAAACTGAGGGGGTGACTGCCCAGGGGCGTGGGACACACGTGGGATGCAGGAAACGAGCATTTTGGGGTTGCACAAGGCTCATGAGATGTTTGGGGGAGGAAGTAAAGGTGGGCAAAGGGAAGGAGCAAGGCGGCTTGGGAAGGAACAAGCATGGGAAAATAGAGGGAAAAGGAGAGGAAAGGGGCTGGTCAGTACGCTTGCTTGGCAACGTCCTGCATCTCGTCAGAGCTATCTGTCCTGTCTTCTCAATAACCTGCATTTCTGACTTTTCTCCTGGGTCAGGGGCTCGCTGTTTTGTGTGCATGTGTGTGTGTGGAGGTCTGAGTGCCAGCAGCTGGAGGGGACCACAGTCCAGGGGACCGTGACCGGCGGTGCCAGCTGCTGGCGTGAGTGAGGGTACATGAGTGAGTGTGTGTTCCTTAGCGAATCTCAAGTCCAACTAGCCGACAAGCGTATACCTACATTGTGTATGTGTATATGTTTCCCTCTAAGAGGCCTTCATCCTGACCAGCCAGAGAGGGGAACGGGCTGTAGGTGCTGTTTGCGTGAGTGCTGAATGTTTCTGGCTGTGGTGATGTGTGGCCGGCCGTGTATATATGTATGTATGGGTTGCATATGTGTGTTTGCAGCTGTTTTGGAGAAGCCTCTTCATGCGAGAGCTGGTGTGGGAGGAAGCACAGGGGAGCACATGTGTGGGTTGAGTGATGCTACCAGGTACCTGGGGGCAAAGCGGAGGAGGGACACAGGTTCAATGCTTTTCCAACATCCTCTCAGCAGTGAAGGCTCAGGAATTGCGTAACCTTTATTTTCCTGCTCCTTTAAAGAGGGAAGGAGCTCTGAAGCTCTTGTTTCATAGGGTGAGGGACAATTTCAGGGGGTATTGCCTTCTGAGAGCGGAGATCTCATGGTTAAGAGGAAGGATGAGCTCTTTGGAGGTCTTGGGAAAGACTTTTTAAACTCACTTTGACTTCTACACCTTTGAGACCAAGACTGCACGTAGCAGGTAGCTGAGGAACTGCTAATGAGTAGCTTGATTGAAAATGCGCCAGCTCCACTGAAACCAAAAGCATCATTCTGGCTGGCTGTTGGTGTAAGTGTGAGCAGAATTTGACCCAACCTTTCTCCTTGCATACCCAGTTACATGCCCAGCAACCAAGCTAGTTTCTTGCCAACTGTGAACTGGGAATATGGCCGAGAGGCAGATGCTTCCTTCTAGCAGAGAAATAGCTGAAATAGTGTCATGTCATCATAGTCTTCAGCTTGCTGATTATCCTCCTGCGAGAAGAAAGCAAATAAAAGGAGAGAGATTATATAACATCAGAGCCTGCAATTGATTTCATAGGAAAAACACAGGTATTCATAACCTGTAAGTGGATGATGATACAAAGAAAGGTTTGTGCTTCACTGGAAATGCTGGAAGGTGGCTCTCGGAGCTCTTGCACAAACCTCATGGGATGTTCTTGCGGTGTGGAGCGTCAGAGGAAGATGTGGATCTGTTGAAATGTTGTGCCTGTTTTTTATGAGCACAACCTTTCTTTTGCGTGTGTTGCTGCTGTGGGCTGATTTTGATTTTTTTTTAAGCAATGGATCCCTATTTTTTTATCTAAAGAGCTATTTATATGCAAACTAATATCAGCTGATGAAGTGTCTGAATTATTGAGGCTAATTATTCATCGCGTGTGTGATTTCTGTCACATGGCGTTACTTCCTTTCCTATATTGGACAGCTAGAGATTTTACACGATTTAGTAAGACTCAACAAACAATAAGCATTTTTGAATGCTTGCAAATGCAGATGTTTCTGTGAAAAAATGCTGTTTTCCAGACGTGCAAACACACCCATGTTCCTGCAAGCATCCGTAAGAAGGTGACTAAAACAGGAGGTGGACATATTTAAGTGAACTGCCGTTCTGAATTGAGATAAGTGTCGCAGCCCTGCTGCGACTATGGAGGCTCGTCCAGCTTGGTAAGACAAGTGTCCTCCTCTTCCCACCGGCTCGAGAGCACGATGTGTCTCTGACAAATGCCTGGCAGAGTGGAGGGGCAGTAGCAGCTCTCTGCGGGGAAGCCAGGCTCTGTTGCTTCTCTTTCTTTTTCTCACCCGCTGCGTGATAGGAGAAGCAGCAGATTTTTTGTAGCTGTGCCACTGATGTCCCGGAGATACCCAGTCTGGTCATTTGTCTGCTTGATTTTTAGGCAAAAGAACCACAGTCACTTCACTTAACAGAGCCTGGATACTATGGGGAGGAGTACCAGGGCAAAAAAGAGATTTCTAGCATTAGTCCAAGCCTTAGAAGTGTATCATGTGTCTTTACAGAGCTTCGGGACCTTACCATAGAAATTAGAGGAAGGAAAAGATACACTGGACCATGCTGTCCCTTGACTACCAATGTGTTATCATTTCCTACTGAGGAACAGTCTCTTTTCCAGAGAAATTTTGAGGAGACACAAATATATTTCTTCAGTGACATTTCAGCCAACCCCCAGAACAATTTTGGCTTAAAAAAAAGAAAAAGAGAAAAAGCCTTTGGTTGCCAGCCAAAATCTGCTAGGTTTTGTTCAAATCACTTCTATGAAAATACGAGCATAGCTGCAGGAAGCAGACCCTTTTTGTGAAGGCTGTGTTTAACTAAACCCCCTTTTAGCAAAAACTGCTCAGACGGAGTTTTAGATCAGCCCTATATGTTTGTGCAGCGCTTGCTCCTATTTTAAGCATTTGATTAACAATGCTGCCACCACCTTCAGTGTGGACTGCACCAGACTAATACATCCCACCAGTAAGAACGCTTTTCAGGTGGTCTAATTTATCCTGAGCTTCGTTTTAGTCTGTCATATATGCAATTCAGAAGATACCCTAATACAAAATATAGGGATAATCATACATTTAACCACATATCGGTGATAAGAACACCTTTTTTTGGAGGCTTCTTGTAGCCTGAAAGAACATTGCTGGCGTCTGAGGAAGAGAAAACATTTTCCTACCTGCAGACTACTGAGGGTCCCAGAAGTTCAGCTTTCTGCAGAGAGAGTGACCTTAGTCAACTTTCTTAGCCATCCAGATGACCCGGGGCAGTGATGTTATCTTGACATCACCCAGCATGGAAACAGCTGGTATCTAATATATTTAATAGATTTCTCAGGTCAGAAGAGACCGTTACGATCATCTGGCTTGACAGTTACTATAAGCAATTGTGATATTTTGGGCTTCAGACAGTAGCCGGCGAGGGTCAGGAAGGACTTTTTCCCCCCAGTGCACTATCAGTGTATATTTTCTGGTTTTTGTTTATTAGTTTGTTGGCAGGTTTTGTTGCTTCCTGAAGGCATCAGAGACTGGTTACAGCTGGAGGTGGGACGTGGCAGGGCCCCATGGCGCCGTGCAGAACCGGGAGGAGTAATATCTTCTCGTGGAGGTGCTGGGAGTGTTGGCAAAGCAGGAAGGCTTGGGTATCATTTTTAAATGCCCAGCTGGTATATTTTGCTCACATGACCTGGGTCAATCTAATGCCAGATACAGGGTCAGGAAAAAGTTTTCCCTGAATCAGATGGAAAGGGACTTTTGGCCGCGAGGCATTGCTCTCGCAGTAAATTCCTCGCCGGTGCAGAGCTTCAGGCACTGCGGGCTCTTCAGCCCGGTTTGCTCTTTGGCCATCGCACCCAAAAGTTCAGTTGCCTGAGAAGTAAAACAACTCAGCCTGACTAAAAACAGTCACTAAAGGAGGAGCTGGATGGGCGACGGAGAATGGGAGAGGAGGTTAGCTGATCTAATTGACTTCATCAGCCTCGGGCTGCGAAGGCTAAGAAATGAACAGCACTGGCTAGAGTAGCCGATCTATTCCTAGGCATTGGGGAAACTTCATTCTCGTAATTAGAGTAAAAGTGAGAGTGGAGCAAACTTAAACGGGCACCATCACGTGGCCCGTCAACGGCAGCCCGTGGAGGTGAGGAGCGAATGGTGCTGGCTGGTTCGCTGGGGAGCAGGACTTGGTTGCCGTTGCTGCAAATATAAATAGCTGGATCGGCGCAGAAGCAACAGTTCAGTCCCATCGGTATTAGAGCTTTGCCAGCTACAGGCTGTGCATGGGTAGTTCTTCTTTTAATCCCGTCTCGTACACCAGCCCTTCCAGTCTCATAACGATCCCGTTGCATAAGGCGTGGGTTTGAACGGGGTTATGAAAGGGAAATATTTCTCCAATGCGTTGCTGCGGGAAGCCTGCGGGGAGAACGGACCACGCTGACCGCGGAAAGCCCAGAGTTTCTCCCTGCGCGCCTGGAAGAAAGACGTCGAGCGCCTTCGCCTCAGGTGGGTGCAAAAGCGTTGCTGCGGCCCCCGGCAAGAGCCGCGGACCATGCCTGTTCTGTGGCAGCGAAATAAAGTCTTGTGCTTGACACCACAGCCGCTGTTTCACACCTCACCGGCTTTAATCTTATGAATAAACAGTATACTAATTGTTTCAGCTCTCCGGGCGGCGGGGTTTGCGAGGCAGCCTAGTCATGCCAGGAATTTAAGTTTTATGTAATTCGCTCTCTGCTGCGGATTACAGGCGTGTTGCCGTCTGGCTGGCCGAAGCACAACACGCCGCAGGTCCGGTTTGCTTTCCCAGAGCAAAGCCAGAGCTACCGGCAAGTCCAGCCTTAGCTGCAAACAGAAAGTGGAGCGAGGGGTTATTCCAGCCACCTTTACGACGCAGCCCCCGCGCTCCTGACCTCGGCAGCTCCGCGCGGCCGACGTTAACGTCCTCCTGTTAAAGGCTGGTGTCTTCTTGGCCGGGTTGTTTTTGGGCCGTGCTGTTGTTCTCCCTCGACCTCCCGGGCCTCCCGGGGAAGAGGGGAGCCCGGGCCGGCTGGCGCATCCGCCTGCCACCGCAGAGCATCCCGGCGGCAGCCGCGCTAACCGCCCGCCGGCGGAGGACGTCGGCGCCGTCTTTCAAACCGCCTCCCCCTTGGCCACCACATCTCCCTTTCCGAAGGATAAACTTCAAAACGCGCCGTCTCCTCCGGTTTTCGTTTCGTCTCCCCCTGCCCCATCTGTTCGTTTCCTCTCCCCCTCCGCTTCCCCGCGCACGCTTCTGCGCCATATGGTCCCGCTCTCCTCCTCATCCTCTCGACAGTGCCGTCTACTTCTCTTCCCCTCCGGGCCTACTCAACCTTGCCAACGCTCATGATTTTTCTTGCAAAGCTCAGGAAACTTGATATTTTTATTTATGTCCCAGCTCCTGGAACGCTGGGATGACGGCTGAATTGCAGCTGTCTTGGGGTTTTTTGTTGTTGTTTTTTTAATGGTTAAAAACAAGTTTCTGGACCCAGCGCTTGCATTCAGAATATGCAGCGCCCCAGGATTTTTAAGGTAAGGAAGCGATTTGGCTGGGCTTTCTCCTTGATGTTTGAAACCCGCTCAGCTTCCCGGCTGCCTGCTCCCCCTGCGCTTGCAGGGCTGTTCTCCGCTCGCCTCAGCCCTTTCCCCTCACCTTGCTCACACTTTCTGCTGACTGGTCTGTTCCGTGCTCCGGCTTCCCTGTTTCATCTCCTCTCGTTATTTAGCAGCCACCCTTCACAAGCTCATCTTCCTCTGTCAGCCGAGTCCAGCCTCTTCTGCAATGAAAAAGGACGTTTTCATAAGCAGCCTCCTATCCCAGCCTGCCCCGGATGGGTCAGCGGTGGTGGGAGCCTCTGCCCTGCCGCGGTCCTTCGGCAGCGTCAGAGGTTTCGTAGGCGTTTTGGATTAAGAGGGTCGCCGTGATGTAGCAGTCACGTAGCCTTTCCCATGGTGAATTCATCTGTTCTGGGCTATCGGTCGTTCTAGGGTCGTATCGGTCGTTTCCTAGTGCTGTTTAGGAAAACCCAGGCGGTATCCGTGAAATCTGAGGTGGCGGCAGAAGGAGCAGAAGGCCAGGAGCTGGACAGAGAAGAGAAGGGTTGTCCTGTCAGCTAGGGAAGGCAAGCATAGGGACACATCCAGGGTGAGAGAGGTATCCAGACAAGCCCTCCATGCCAAGGCAGCTTGTTAGGTTAATGTAAGTGGTGAGATGAGTTTATGTGCACAGGTGCCAAGGAGTTTTGTTTTTTGAAGGCATCTGATCCGCTCTTGGAAGGCTGATGCAAAGGGAAGCCATCGCACCCTGTGTCCCTGCGGGATAGTTGCCATCCCATATCCACCATCTGCCTGATTCATTTATGGCTGTGGCATCTTGTTTTTACAGTTACAGATGGCTCGAAAAGTTAAATCAACTTGACACAACCATGGCACAAAATTCTCCCGTCCCTCCCACTCGTGCGTGTCAGTGCAGCCCATTACTATCAATCAGACTTTGCAGTGTTGATGGATGATTATCGTCAGCCAGCACAAGATGCTAAACAGGCTGCGGCGTTACAAAAATTCGCAGGATTATAGCAAGCTTCTGCATCCTCATTTTCCAAGCTACACCTTAAAAAAAAAAAAAAAAAAAGCTTAGAAATCTTCATCCGTAAAAGTCATAGATGTGGAGATTTGTTTTTTTCCTTCAGAATCTATTTGGCCAGGAGCAACGCTTATGAGCAGAGACGATCCTTCGCTTTTCTCTTACAGGGAGAAAGTGGGAAATCAAACTCGGTATCTTTTGTTGTGCGCAAGGAGACCCGGCTAGGGATGAGAGACAAGCTCGCATGGGGCTGCAAAGCTCCCACCGCAGGAGAAAGTGGGTGACTTACCTTTTTCTGCCAGAAAGCAACTTCTGTGCCAAACATTTAGCGGCAGGGCAGCGCTGTGTTTCTCTGCAGAACAGCTGGAGAAGTTAGACAGCGTTCAGCGTTTGAGGGAGCTTTCCCTGCCACAAGCGTGGTCGGGGCGAGGAAAGGGTCTCGCTACCACCAGCACATTCCCCGTTTGGACGCGCTTGGCCAAAAACGTGGGCGATCCAGATCTCATCCTGCTCTCGCTGTGGTTAATGTAAGCCCCCCGCTGACTTCGACGGCAGACTGAAGGACGTCCAAATGAATAAAAAGTTCCTTCTTTTTAAGACCAAAAGCAGAAAATTACTCCAACACCTTCCTGCATTTGTTTTTGCAGAGAGTGAAGGATGCCTGAGGTAGACATGCCCGTTTCAACATGGCTCTTCAGCTGTTGGGGTGGAAGCGTTTAGTCTCCCGATCAGCCAGCCCAATCGGTTGCACAGCTACGCTGAAGCGCCAGCCCTCCATCGCTCTCTCTGCTGGGTGGCAGTAATATTGTTTCTGCTTCAGGTATCGCCGTTTCAGCCATGCTCTTCACGCGCCGATCTCCTAAGTGGAAGGCGCAGGGGGAAGGGGATGTCTTGCTGATCCATGTTAATTAAGATGCCCTCACTGCTAGGCATAGAGTAGTCCTGGTCCCTCTGAAAGCGTGCTTCAGTCTTAGCTTTTGCTTTCCGAGTGGTGGCTAGGAGAGATTTGAATCATTGGTATGTGGTCCCGTGAAAGCCACATGCGTGTAGATAGTGTATGCTGGCCTCGAAGCAGGAGATAAGGAGTAGAAGCCTAAAAATGAGAAATTTCGAGGCGGACAGTATGCGTATTTGTGCCTACTTATGAGTGTAAGTACATTTACCTGCTAGCGTGTGGGGAGGTGAAGAGGTTAGTTTGAGAACAGCTCATCAACGGCTACAGTGAAGCTGGCTGATAGAAGCGGGTTGCGCTGACACTTAATTGGCACTTTTTAAAGTAGGGGTGCCAATTTGCCCTCGGAAATAAGATAACGCGCCCTCCGTGCTGCAGCATCTGTGCGGGGACGGTCCTCCCTCCCTCCCTCTGCCTGGCACGGATACCATCTTCAGGTGCCGTCTTTCTCAGCGCTGGTAGGACCTGCTTAACCCTGGCAGCGATAGGAAGTGGAAACACGGGTTATCGGGAAAAACGGGAACGAATCCCACTGTGCATCGAGGGCGTTGCATGCGTGGGACAGCCCAATCAACCCCTTTTTCAAAAGACAAGTAAAGCTGGCCCTTTCCCCCTCAAAATGCCACAAAAGAAAACGTTGTCTTGACTGGGAGCGCGCTCGTTTGTTGGTGAGAAGTGCGCTGCGCAGGAGGAAACAGAGCACGGGGCTGTGAAGACACACGTCCACCAGAACCAGAAACCTCTGAGTTAGGATTAGCAGAGCCGACAGAGACATGAGGTGCAGAGGCATCGTGCAGGAACGTCGGCGGTGAGCTCAAAAAGCAGCGTAACCGCGTTCCCGCCGTGTCCCGCCAGCAGTTAGCGTCCGGACGAGGGCAGGGGTTTACGCACCGCGCTGCCCCTGGCCCGGAGCTGCCCTCCCTGGGCAGTCCCGGCCTGCGTTCACGGGTCGGCTTTGCGACTCAGTTTACCTGCGGGTACAAGTTGAGGTCCTAATAGTCATCTTGCTTGTTAGATCGATTTGAAATCTTTGATTAGAAGTGTGGCCTGGAGCCAAGGATTATTCGCTAGGGTATTTAGGACACGCGCATTGCGTGGCTCGTTCCTGCTAAGGAGGACTCGCAGCGTTGTGCAAGGGCTGAGCAAGAATACGCAGGATTTTCTGCTAAATACCGAGACTCGTGCACTGAGGCAATTACCTGCTTTTGAGACATCGCTGGCATTTGTATAATTGCTCGGCTCTTCCTGCGTTGCACATAAAGGTGGTTTTGCCTTGAGCACCCAAACTCCAGGAGCTGGCTAAACCTCCACCCTCTCGGCTCTCGCCCTGCGCCGGCGCGGGGCCGTCGCAGCCGGGCGCTCGCAGCCTCGCTGGGCGCCGTGGCGAGGGCTCGCGGTCCAGCCCAGTGGGATGCTGTGCGAGGAATCGAGCGCATCTCCAGCCGAAGCGTTTCGAGCGGACGAGGTCTGACCAAACCTGAGCCAAACCCATCAAAATCCCTTTTGGGAGGCCAACCGGGAACTGGAAGGTGGAGCACTTCTTAGCAATCTTATTTATGAAGACTTCTACCCAAATCCTTATTTGTGGTTTTTTTTTTTTTCCTGGTTCTAAAACGGGATAATCTGTGCTTGCCTTGTGTTTGCGAAAGTGCAGAAGCTTGTGCTGCCACATGAATATTCAAACTAATAATAACGCCACCATTCATGTAAAAGCGGTGAGTTGTGATGCTGACTACACAAAATGTTTTGTTTTTAATAAATGCCTGGCTTCCGCGCTGCTCTCTCCCTGCTTCGTGTTACTCAGCGGGGATGGCAGAAGCCGCAGAATGGAAAACGTTACTTGAAATCTTGTTTGTTTTTTTTTTTTTTGAAGACGCAGATGCACTCGGAGAAGGAGCTGAGGATCCGGCCCTTTGCCTTATACATGGGAGAGCTCCCGGAGGGAGGTAACCACTCCGATTTATATGATTAGAGACTGCTGCTCCTTTTCTGTACGGGCTCTTCATTGCTCATTTCCCCTCCTGAAACTTGTTTCTCGCAGTTGGCCGCGCTCAGTGTGCGCAGAGCTGGGAAAACACAGCAGCAATGTTGTGAAATTATTTTGAGAAATCGAGTGGCAACTGGTGCGAACAGATGTCCCGGGGAAAGAGATAACGGGGAGATGGGGCTGGACTCCCTGCATGCTTCCCTTGCATGCTTCTCTAGCAAGCACGTAGCCCTAAGTAATTAACTAACGTTACTGAAACTATTGTTATAGCATCGATAGCTTTTTTAACTGCTTTTGTCTTTTTTGGGCTTTTCTTACAGGGGAGCTGTAAGGAATACAGTGGAAATCAACAGAAATATATAGTGAAGTAGCACTATAATGTTCTGTAGTCTATAAGCAAGTTCCCCTGTCAAATGTCTAACTCAGGTAATACCCGATTTTTTAATGGGAGTAGAGTTCTCTAGAAAACAATAAGTTCTGCAAGTACCACTGCCAAAAAAGCCTGGTGCTTCCTCAGCTTGGGGTTTGCGGAAGGTTTGCTTCGAGCTCCTGGTTCCCGCTGAGCCGCCACGTCCGCCCCTCTCTCAGCTGGGCACGTCCCTCCTCCGGCATGGCTCTTTTCCCAGCGTCTGAAGGACTGCAGTGGTGTTGCAGAATTTCATCCCTCTCTAACGTTTGGTTGCAGCAGCGGCGTTTTGAAGCTCTCCCAGGAGCCGGCTGCTGGGAGCGCCTCTTTTCTGCTGTCCGCGGGGAGCATCAGCAGGGCTCGGGGTGCGAGTTTACCTTCGAGGGATCCCTAGCGCCTGTTCCTGTCGAAGTGCAAGCATTAGAGCGGTGATGAATACGACAAAGCAGGCCTTTGACCCTCGTTGAGAGATGCAGAGGGGAACAGGCAAGGAAAAACGACTCAAGGCTATTCATTACTGCGTTTCGATTAATTCTGCTGTTAGATTTCCTTGCAGACGAGGCTCCCACTTTGGAGGGCTCAGCTTGGAAGCAAAGTTGCCGCTTTACGTACCTGTTGCTTTAGAAAACGATTTAGCTCCCTGCCGGGCCTGATTCCCGGTCTATCGAGGCAGAGGTAAAGGTTCCCATTGACTTCGGAGGGGTCTGCACCTCCGCGGGAGGCCGGCGGCATCCCCCACCCCTGCTCTCCTGGCTGCAGGTGCTCTCTTTGTTGCAAAGCGCGAAGCAATTTTTAATGGCCTTTTTCTTTGATTTCTTTGATTTCTTCCAGCGCTGAAAACCGCCTCGCCGCACCCCAGCGGCAGTGGAGCGGTCGTGGGACGAGCGGGAGCCCCGGGAGCTGATTTTATGCCAGCCCGAAACATTGCGTGGAGAGATTTGCCTGGGGGCGAGCTTTGTCTCCCGGTGGGAAGGGCGACAGCCTCAACCTCTGAGCCCGAATTCAAAACCCTTCCTTCCCCCGCTGCCTTCGCAAGGGCACGCGGAGGGTTATTATCCGTTAGCGTGCCAGGGAGGCATGCACGACCCTAGCAGACATAGAGGCAAGATAAGGTCCTTGCCACACTGACGGACGTGGGCAAAAAGTTCTCCGTCTTTGAGTGGAAGGTAGTGATTCGGGTCAACAGCGTGACAGTAAACTGGAAAATTTGGCAAGGCGAATTTGGCTCTGGCTTCTCTGCTCTGCACTATGCGGCGGCAAAAAAATAAGTGCAAACTGTGAGACGTCGGTACTTTTCTTCCCGAGCTGTAGCGCAGCATGGTGAGGCTGAGCTGCGTGACTGCAGATACACAGATATACTCTTCAAAGCCCTGTGGCCCGGATCGGACGGGGAGAGCAGGACGCAGCTCTGCAGGGTTGGGAAGGGATGCAAGCCCGTGCGAAAGGATTAGGCCTCTGCACTTCTCCCTCTTTTAGAAAAGCTGGACTTCAAGATAACGAGGAAATTTCAACTTTGGCAGTAAAACTGTAGAGAGTCGCATTCGCCTCCCCCCTGTCCCCACACTCAGCCAAAACACTGCCAGCTTGGTGTGCTCCCAGGAGATGAGAAGGGGGAAATGCAGAGATTTATTGAAATCTGCTTTTTACTTATTAGGCTTTTTACTTATTTTGAATCCTTTGACAGCAGCCAATAAAGATGGTCCCAAACAGAGACATCTGCTATGCGAGTGTGGTTGACAAGCACAAATAATAAAAAAAATGATAATGGCAATGGAAAGAGCTTCTGCTTCTAACATGTTAGCAGCCAAAGTATTTCACTAAAAATGGATCCGCTGCAAAGAACAAGAGAAGAATGAAGGGGGGTCATTTTCTGTGGAAAAATTTTGATGGAAAACTGGGTTTTCAGTTAGATTTTCCACGAAAACAAAACATTTTCCAAAACACTGATTCTCCAAAGAAGCTTTTTTTTTCCCCCTCTGGAAAAAAAAAAGAGCACCTCAAATCCTAGAAATTGCGGTTTGGGCTATAACCCAGAATAAGAGAAGCTGTTATTTGGAGGCCTCAGACCACAGGTCTTTTCTGGGTCAAGCTCCAGCTCTCCCTCCTGTGCTGTGCCCATCCTCTCCCAGCCCAAACAGGAAAGAGAAAATACCTTGCAAATCTGGCATTTCCACATTTTATGTTTATTCTTCGTTTTTTTGGAACTTGCCCCCCCCCCCCCCAAATGAACTTTTTTGTACGGAGGGAAGGAAAATGCTGCCTAAGAGCAGATACACAAGACGTCGCCAGAAAGAGGGTTCGACGGAGATACCTGACGGAGCCCTGAATGAAGGCACTTCTGTGCTGGGAGCTCGCCCCCACGTCACCTGGGGACAATGACGTGCTACAGGGACTCGACTTGTGCTCTGCTATGTTCCTTTAACTTATCTGTAAGTCACCCTCTCTTTCACTAGTAAGAGAAAATAACTGTGCCTTCTGCCACTTTAAGATATAAAAAGTCCGAGCAACAAAACAGGCTTTCTCTCCTCATACAATTGTCTCTGCTTATCACCAGTCCTTGCTCGGTGTACAAGAAAAAAATGATATGCCGTAATAGCTAAAGATAACCGGGCGAATAAAGGACGGATTTAAAATAAAACATAAATACACTAAAAAAGTTGCACATACTCTGTTCTTGACATCTCTGCTGGACTTTGCTGAGCGTAGCCTCAACCTGATTTTATTTGCTTTGGTTGGGTTTAAGTTAAAACCTCCTTATTTGAGCACAGTATTTTTAGATCCAAAATACAGAATGCCCGTTGTGGGTAGTGGCCTTGCCCTCAATTTATTTCATTTTCTCTCTCTGTTGTTTGGCCACACTATAATCATCTTGCGGCTTGTGTTCATGACATGCTTCTGTTTACCCCGCAGTGTGCAAACTGGTATGATATCTTGTGTAATACCAGCATGTTTCCACTGCACGTTGCAGGAAGAAGCTGGTTGACTCTGGAAAGCAGTGAGAAAAGAAAAGTGCTTATTTAGTAATTAAACTGAAGCACCTGCCATATGAGCTTTGCACCACTCTAAGAAGTGGGTGAGGACGCTCTTGTAAGCGAAAAGTCATGCTGGGTGAAAAGCAGGAGGGGGAGGCAAAATTCCCATTGCCTCAGTTGGAAGCAGAATTTCATGGGAAATTCCACAGTGTGTGCAATTCCAAAAATGAGGGGACTGGTAAAATAGCAGAGAGATTTCTTTGCTGTGGGCTCCGTTGGCCATGAATAAATGGCGTTTGAAGGAAACGTGTAAGCTGGTCCGTCAAAAGTGGAACAGCTAAAGCGTTAACGGAGTAATTTGCAGTAGCTCGTCTGCATGGGAAGCCAGAGCGCTGCAAGGGGGAGTGTGCGGGGCAGTGCCAGCACCTCTTTATCACGCTGCCTCTAAAATACGAGCAGCAGAATAGCAGTGACCCAAACTGCTGGGAATATAGGGATATTCTCTCAAATGCAGATGCTTCAGGGGCTGTCATTGCTTGTGGGCGCTCCTTGGCTGAGGGGTAGGGTTCGTCGCCACGGGCGGCACGCTCGCCTGTTTGCATGGTGCCAGCAGGGCTAAATCCTCCAGTTACGTTTGCTGTTTGGCTTTGTCAAAGATGACACTCCAGAGGTTCGGCCCGGAGGACGGGAGAGTTGCCTCCTCACCTCAAAACTGGGACCACTGTATTTAGTCTTGTCAGAGGCTCCAGGCGGCAGGGAAATTGCAACCCTTGTGCATGGAGACGGATCAAAGCGGGGTCTGGGCAGCTCCTTCCAGCGCAGTCCCAGCAGGACACGTTCGCAGCAGCAAACTCTGGAGATAGAGGACGGAGGTCCACGATTTAAGGAGGAGAAGAAACAGAGGTTGAGCCCGATCCAGGCTCAGTGTTGTGGGAAAGGATGTGTTCAGAGGGAGCGCTAAGAAAAAATCCCCAATTCCCTGGTTATCCTTTCCACGCTCCGGGAGGAGGGAGCCAAATTCCACTTTGCCGTATACATGAAAGCAGGGCCTGGCTCCCGTGCTTCTCTCTGCTGGACATTACTGAGCACAGGGCTTTGTGGGCAAAAAGTCTTATTCCGCTCTTGTGCTAAACCTCAGCAAGATGTTGGGTAAGATGCAATTTCACCGTCTCATCGGAGGGTTCAGGAAGGAGCTAACAGTGATAAATACCATTTATAAAAGGCTGAAAACAGTCAATAGATGTAAATTTTCCCATATATCATACACCTGTGATTTAGGAAAAGATCATGATTCAAAAGCAATCTGACATTATTTGATCAAGTTTTCTTTGAGTAATGAGTGGCTTGCACGCATTGCAAAGAAAGGAATACGCTCAGTGCGTTGTTTATCGCCTCCCTTGCCTCCTTGGTAGGCATGTGTAATCAATAAGAATACACTCAGTTAATCTCGACAGCCTTCCTCCCACCCCGCATGAGGGGCAATAGCCATTCCCACCGAAATGCATACATATGAGCACATAAATGCTAACTGAAAGTTTCTAAGTGATTCTGCTTCTGAACCGCTGTAGGAAACAGGGAGGCAAGAGCCAAATCCCTGTTTCGGCAAACAGCCTCATGCCCGACCCCAGCTCACGCGCCGGGATGGGACGAGGGGCGAAACCTCACGCTGCACGGTCTGCGTGTGCATTTTCGGCAAGGGAGGGGAGGAGGTAAGTCCCTGGGGCGCAGGAACGCTAATGCTCCGCGTTTGGGATTGCACGGCCCCAAGCTGCTCCTTAGAAGCACATGAATGTGCAGTTGGGTGTATGTAACCCATCCTAGAAAAATGTCTTTGAGGATGCCAATGCATTTGTTGCCCACCAGCTTTGCCTCCTCCTTGGGCAGTCCATGATGTGCAGCTCCAGCATGGGGGAGGTCTGCTGCGAGTGGTACTAGCGCCAGGAGATGCTAAAACCTGCGAGATGACGTCTGATGGACGCCAGTTCTGCTCCTGTTGCTGTTCCTGAAAGGTGGAGGACTTTGGGAGTCATGTTCTCTTGCTGGATTTATGGGTCTGGGCAGTGGTGGGCTCTTGTGGCTGGTCCTCAGTGTCCTCAGAATCTTCCTCTGAAAGGCTCTGAGGGTCCCCAGACTGCTATCGCTGTGCCTTGGTCTTCTCTAAGTGTCTCCAACTGGCAGAGGTGCTTGGTGCCACCGGGTGTACCTGGTACATAGTTGGGTGGAAGGTGGCACCTTCTGGGTGAAACATGACCAGAAGGAGAAGAACCAAATCTGAATTTTTATAGATTATGATTTCTGCTTTCTCCCTAACTCTGCTGGGAACCTGGGCTCTAAAGCTAGTTCTTCTGGAGCTGGGACCTTTCGAGAGACGTAGCGGAGAGGCTGTGAGCCCAAGAGATGAGAATTCAGGCTTTGCACAATGCTCTCCAACCCCCGAAGTAAGTCTTTTATTTTTATTTTTTTGGTGACATCTGTCTGCTTGTTAGATAAAATTTTGCGAGAAACCTGCCAGGCTCCTGGCAGAATTTCAATAAACTCAGTATGGTCCCATGTTGTGCTTTAACTGCGGATACATTAGCAAGCGCAAAATAAATGTTTTCAAACCTTCCTGCTCGGCTCGAAGCTGGTGAGTCATGGCGGCAGCCTCGAGACGTGGGGGGAGCTCGGCGCGTGGCGCCCGCCGTCCCCCTCTCCGGGGGCAGAGTTTCAACTGGAAAAACTCCCTGTGCTCCCCTTCGGCCCCTGCTTTGACTAACGATATGCCACTTTCCCAATAAATTGGAAAAAGGTGAAGAAGAAAAATAAGTCTTTGACCTTTACCATTTATAATCAAGCATGTGTATTTTTTTGCAGGATGAAGTGTTTGACATTTAAGAGGAATTTTTGTTGCCATCTCCGGGCATCAGAAGGGACTGAAGATGGTGACAGTCCTCCATTACAGGGATCATAAATCAAATTGCAGCAGAACACTCACAAGGGGGGTCCTGGAGATTATGTGACCTAAAAGCAGGATTTTATGTCAGCTGATTCCCTTGTGAGAAAGGTCTATTATAGTGGGGGAGCAGGTATCTGCTAGCCTGCTAAGAATAATAATTTCTGCCCATAAGCTGCAGATGGGGAAAGTCAGTCATACGATGTTGATGAACCTCTTTTAAAGCAGATAAGTGTACTTCTACTTAGTTAGCATAATTAACACAGCTTTGCATAGTGCGGAGCTAGTAATTCCTTTCTGAACAGATTATAAGTCTTAAATAATTCTCCTGTAAGATTAATTCTTTCTTCCTCCTAGTATTTGGACACCTCTCCGAAACATGTTTGCTGAACTCAGCTGGGTGTCATTAGCTTCCCTGCGTGATTACTACGGTTGCGTTGTGATCTATAAACGTCTCTTTGGAAAGGCTTCGGCATTTCTGAGTACGAAACATCCATCTTCCCCGTGCAATTACGTTTGCAAGATAGGAGGGAGGCTTCATCCTCAAAAAACCAACCTACTGCCAATTATCGATGAGGAAAGGCTTTAAGCTTTAGGCTTTGAGTTTAGTTTTACCATGCCATTTGTTCTCTTAGAAATGAAAACAGTCTCTTCACCCTTCCCAAATTACAGTCGTAAAAAGAGGTGCAGAAGAAGAGAACGTAGAAGACTGTAGATGCGATGTCGGCGTCGGGGGTCTTCCGCTTCTTTGAAACTGCTTTTAATTCTGTTGCAGACCGAGCTGTATATAGGGACAGTTGAACCTATAAAGCTCAGTATTTTGGATCAAGAAACACCTCCCTGAAC
The DNA here is from genome assembly GCF_040807025.1 of Struthio camelus. Classification (NCBI taxonomy): domain Eukaryota; kingdom Metazoa; phylum Chordata; class Aves; order Struthioniformes; family Struthionidae; genus Struthio; species Struthio camelus. Next base: position 86,701,581 of record NC_090982.1, read on the forward strand.
GTTTCAGGCCTGTTTTTTTTTTTTTTTTTTGGCTCTCGCTCTGCCTACCAAAGTTAATACCGCAGTGTTACCTGCTTTGGCTTCTTCTAGGTATGAGAGACAAGAGAACAAAGCCCTGTTTCCATGATGAACCGAATCAAAACTCTGGGTCTGGGCTTTTCCAAAAGGGAGGCTTCGAAATCTGAGTCTGAACGCCAGCCGGGCAGGGCTTTGATCTGCCCCATTCTGCGGGAAGCTTTGTGCCGTGACGGCACTTTAAAACCTGTCTCTGAGTGTTTATTTAGGCCATTACTACGAGCACGGCTGTCAGAAGAAGGGTGCGCAAATTCTTACTAGCTGCATTTTTTTTTTTTTTTAATTTTGTATTTAGGAAGCTTAGCCTGCAAAGCAGTCAGCTCAAGAGAAAAATTCACTGATGCACGCGTGGTGCAGGAGTGGGATGTGCTTCCGGTGGGGCTGCCTCGGCGACGGGGCCGTGTCCGAGCAGAGGGCTGCGCTCTCTTGTTAATGCTTCGTCCGCCGGCAGGCTCCTGCCTCCCGTTCGCGTGAGATGACTCCCTGCGCAAGTTGCCCGTGGCACCTGCTTTGCTCTCTCTGCCCTCTGGCTCCTCCTGGACCCATGATGACCCGTCTGCGTGAAAAGATAACATCAAGCCCCTTGCGCGGGTGTGCTGTTACTGGATGGCTGCTCTCCCCGGGAGCAAGCTTTTTTGTTTGCACTGCTGTTGCTCTGCTGTGCTGGTCAACCCCAGACGCATCGTTTGGGTGGCTCCATGCTTCCTCTGATCCTGGCTTGTGGTCAACAAGTGGCCGCCCTGGTGCGAAATCCCCTTGCTTAGCTAAGGCCAAGGGTGCATACATAACTATTGAAGAGCTGTAAGTCCATTTGGTGCAGCAAAATGCTGCTCCGGTGGAGGGCGCGGGGCTGCAAGGGGGCTTCAGCTGCGTCGGATGAAAGGGAAGAAGAATTACAGACTCTGGATACCTCCTTCAGCCCAGCGGTCTTTGGCAATGGAGGACCGAATCGATTCCTGGGGGCCGCGACCTGTGCTTGTACGGAGGCAGCCTCCGTGCCGGGAGCGCTTCCCATCTTCAGGTCCTGGGAGCACAAGAGCCTTCTGCAGACGCAGCTGCAGCTTTGCGAATGTGTCTCTCCGTACTGTTGGAAGAAGAGTAGTTCAGAGTTTGGCTCAAATTTGGAGCATTTTCAAGGACGGTTTTTTGTTGGTTTTTTGGTGTGCTTTCTGCTCTTGTTGTCATTAGTGGATTTAGGAGCCCAGAAGAAATCCTTCATCTGGCAGAAGTGCAGCAGCTGGCGCTTCCAAGTGCTATGCCCTGCTCTGTGAACGTGTCCCCTGGAGAGCGCCAGCATTAACTAGTCGGGACACCAAACGCGGAGAGGTAGGGGAGTGTTTTCATGTTCAGGCTACCGAGCTGCTACCGACCGGAGCTGGCGATGTGGAGCTAAAGGTGCAAAATCTGACTGCGAGCCCTCTGGCTCACCCAGAAATCTGTAATTTTATTGCTGCCCTACCGGACCATCATCCCAACTCATTGAAACCAAAAAAAGGCAGTTTGGGAGGGGGATGGACGCTAAAGGACATCAAGGGGGTGCTGTGAGATCTTCAGCAAACGGGGCCGGGAGGGTCTCCCTGGGGACAAACTCCTTCCCGCGCCCCTGCCTATCCAGCTGCTTTGTATTTGGGGAAATCGGAGGCAGGGCTGTGCGATGCCTCCGCGATGCCTCCGCGGACGAGGCCTTGGTCTAGGGGGCCGATCGCTACGGGCTGTAGCTGCCGTGTCAGCGTGAAAGGCGGTGGGGGGGACGGTATTTTTAAGGCGAGCTCGGGCGGCGCGGCTGTGAAACCCGGCAGCTTCTTCGCCCCGTTAGGAGCGGTGGTTTGTGGCTTCGCTCTTCTCCTTGTGGCTCAGAGCCTCCCCTGCCGCGATGGGGGCACCTCGGGAGGTGAAGAAACCCGGCGTCCCCGCGCGGACCCTGCGCAGCCACCCGGGAGCTACACGTGCTCCCGCAGATCTTCTCGTAAATCCAGTGCCGTCTACACACTTTTTACCGTTTCCCACTGTAGCAGAGTTTTCCACGCTGCGGAAACCGTCTGGTCACCTTCATCCTCACCTGCCGGCTGCGGTGACGGCCGTGCCACCCGTCCCAGGGTCCTCAAGGTGTCCCCGGCCTCCTCCACGTCCGCTGCCCTGTTGTGATCTGCCGGACGCGTTGCCGTAATCGCTCCGTTAAAACGGACGATGGCAGAAAGCTGACTTGGGACAGCCGATCTCCGGGACAACACAACGTCTCCCGAGAAGTTTAAGTAAAAGTTATGTGCAAGAGCAGTTATATGAGCTGTGTTTCCTTAGGTTCCTAGGGTTTGTGTTGACAGGCTGGCGCTGGGAAAATTGCACGTGTGTCATGGAGAGGAGACCTTCCAGGAGCCTTTGGCGTCGTGGCCCCACCACGAGCGCCTGCTTCGTGGCGCCCCCGTTATTTCCGTGTGCCGGCCAGGCCAGCGCCTCAGCTGGGAAAGGCTGGGGCGAGCGAGCGCCCGGCTTTGGCGAAACCCTCGCAATGGCAGCCCGCGCACCCCGGGGACGCACGTCCGCGGGGCACCTGCTCTCGCTGCAGGGGCAGAGACTTGCGTTCGCCCCGTGGACTGGTCCCCGGCTCCCTTAAAGCTCTGCGTGCCTCCGTTTTGCTTTCCCGCCTGTAAAAGCGCGACGCCGGTTTCGCGCTGGTGTCACCCGCTGCCCCTGTTTGCAGGCTGCTGACGGGAGCGGCGGTGCAGGGCTGCTCGCCCGTGCCCGGACGGCGGCAGCGGCAGCAGGTCGTCACGCAGGCGGTACCTCGGGACAGAGCGGTAGCGACGCGAAACCCCCTGACGTCGCGCCTCCCTCCTCGGCCTGACCCCGTCACACCTCCTTTCCTCGGCGTGATGACATCGCACCTCCTGCCTCGGCGTGATGACATCGCACCTCCTGCCTCGGCGTGATGACATTGCACCTCCTGCCTCAGTGCAATGACATCGCACCTCCTTGATGTAATGGCATCGCACCTCCTTCTCGGTGGAATGACATCACACCTCCTGCCTCAGTGCAATGACATCTCACCTCCTTGATGTAATGACATTGCACCTCCTTCTCGGTGGAATGACATCGCACCTCCTGCCTCGGCGTGATGACGTCACACCTCCTTGGTGTTATGACATCACACCTCCTTCTCGGTGGAATGACATCACACCTCCTTCCTTAGTGTAACGACATCGCACCTCCTTCCTTGGTGTAATGACATCATACCTCCTCAGTGTGATGACATCACACCTCCTTCCTCAGTGTGATGATGTCACACCTCCTTCCTCGGGCTGCCCCTAAGCCGCGGCGCGGACTTTTCACGCCAGCCCCAAAGCCGGAGCCCCGCAGGCAGCAGCCCGTGCCTCGGTTTCCCCCCGTGGGCCCTGCCGCCCCACGGGAGGCAGCGCAGCGGAGCCCTAAAAGCCGCCCGCGCGCACCGAGAGCCCGTCCCGCACCGCCCGGCGATGGCCGAGGCGCCGGGCGACGTTTTCCCGGGCGGGCGCTCCGGCGCTCCGGCAGGCGCTTATTATTAAAAACATTAATTTTACGGTCGTGGGCAAAGAGAAGGGGACGGGGACGACAGCAGGGCGAGGCGCCTGGCCCGGGACCGCGGCGCGGGGCTGGGAAGCGGGGAAGAGCGCCCGCGGGCAGCGCACCCGCCTCTCATTTGCAGCCCGCTGCGGGTCCCTTCTCCCTTGCGACCCGCCGGCGTGTTTCTGCAGCCGGCGCTGCGAGGGCAAGCGCTCCCGGGGCTCGGCCAGGAGCAACGGGAGCGTTAGAGGACGTTTCTGTACGCAGATTGACGCACCCCCGTCGCCCCACGCTTCCTAGTCGTTCATTACATCCATTGCCTTGTGAAACCGTAATCACGTCTGAAAACACTTCCGACATCGATGTTCGGGCTTCGGTTGTGCGATTTGCCCAAAGCAGCTGTTCCCCAAAGCAGTGATTGTTATAGCAGCGCTCTGTGTTGAGGTAGCGCAGCGCCTTAGAGACGTTGGGAAGCGTTTTGCCAGGCGGCGAGCATGCACGACTCCCTCTCGCGGCCCGAGCAGCCGAGGGATGAGCGGTTTGAGGGCCCGGATCGTTTCGGCTGCCTTCGCTTTTGGAGCCGAGGTTTGGACGCTGCAGCGTTTCTGCAGCGAAGTGGCTCAAAAGCCCCTCGAAGCGACGATGACTATTGACTAGTTCCAGTACTCCTGAGTATTTTGACGAGAGTCACGTCGTGCAGCTGAAAAAGCATTCGGAGTCGATCCAGATTTCCAGCTGGGTCCTGACCCGCGGCCGGCTGCAGGTACGGCACGGGCTGGGAGTTATCCTTGCCAAAACCGTAGTTAAGGTTTGGAAAGAGTATTGCACATGACAACCGTAGCGATTAGCCTTCTTTGAAGAAGAAAGACCAACGGTGTCACAGGTAAGGCGCTCTCCAGCAGTGCGGCAACGCCGTCTCCAGGGAAGGGTCTCCAAGCCCTTCTGCAATCCCGCAGAATAACCTCGCCGCGCCGTAGAAATTTAATCGCTTCCTCTGCTAAAGCTACACCTACACGCTGAAGCGCTTCTCATCAAGTGTGCCAAGGATACGCGTGATAATGAAGTAGTCTTCCATAAAATTTCTTTTTTGCAGGGGATATACTTTCAGTGAGCTCGTCTTTACGATGCTGCTAAAACTTGCATGCCAAGAAAGCAAGAGGGTGTTGTCTGAGGGTTATTTCCTTAGGGCCCGACAGCTTGGTCCTGTTACAGCGCAAGGGCACCCAACAGTTCCCAGCATGAGGATGCACTGGGAAGTAGATGATAAGGTATAAAAAAGAGGATAAGGGTTTTCCAACGTTTGAAAAATCAGGCAGCAGCCAGTCAACCCCTTTGTGGCCATCACCCATCTGACAAAACCCCTGTGCGAGAAACGCTTCCTTAAATTCCCTGAAGTGCCTCTTTGTGTCTGTTTGATGGCTACGAGCAGGTTTAGCTACTGCCAGGGTCTCAGCCTGCATCCGCTCGTGGCACTGCCCGGGCTGCCACCTTCACAAATCACCTGCCAGCCTTCGGTGAGCACGAGATGTCCTGAAAGACCACGGTGTTAAAACAAAACGTTCAGAGCAACCCTCGAGAGGTGGAAACGTTCGGCTTCCTTCAGGCGGACGTGAGGTTTTTGCATGAAGTTGCGTGCCAGCAGCCGGAGTTTTAAGAAAAATTTCCTGCAATTACGAAACCTCCAGTTGGGAGCTGGAGGTGCTGATCTGCTCTGCCTGGTGGGGCTTCCTGCCTGTCCCACGGCTGGGCGCGCTGGAGAAGTCAACCAGCAGCACTTCCGCATCGAGTCCCCCCTGCCGACGTCCTCCTCCTCCTCCGCCTCCCGCGCCTCTCGCTGCTGGGCGGACGCTGAACGCCGTGGTTGCTTTCTCCGCCGCGCGTTTCCCTTCCCCTTTCGGTTCTGCTCTCCGAGGCCCCGTCCTGCTTTGGGACACCTCCGTCTTCTCCCTTGGGAACCGGACGCAGCTCTGGTTTCCAAACGGTCTCCGCCGTGCCTCGCGATGGACCTCCCTCTAGGTGTCCCGCGAAGCAAGTCGTTTGCCGGCGAACTCTTCGTTAACCGAGTGTTATTAGGCAGCTGGCTACACCTCCGCTTTATCAGGTCATTTAGGCTTTTGTTCAGGGCAGCAGGGTTGACGGGACGCTCGGCAGAATCGCAGAACTTTGCATTTTGCCCTCAGACAGAAAATGAAAGCAAAATCAAAAATAGGTGTGACTGTCAAAATTAAAAAAAAAAAGCCATCTCTCATGTTATTTTTAAACTACCTCTTACCAGTTTCTTCTTCTCTCTACATTCGTTTCTCTCGTTCCTGGAAAGGAACTTGCAGAACATCAAACTTCAGGCAGAGAGAAAGTACTGCTGGTGGGGGGAAGGTGTGAGGGCAAAGCGAGAAGAGCCAGGGGCTGCTGAACTGCCCTCGCAGCGGCTGAACCGGCCCCGGAAGAGGGACCTTGCCCTGGCGTCGCTGCCACGGGTTGCAGCAGCGCCGCGGTGTGCACCAAAGCAGCAGCCTCCGAGGTGGGTGGGCAGGGAGCTGGCGGGGAGCAGGTATTTTAGGATCGGTCAGGAGAAGCTAATGGCTGTCTCTTCAAACCCCACTTTGCCTACAGCAAAATGGTCAGGGTACTTCAGGAACGAAGTACGAACAGCCTTGGTGCCCTTGCTCCCTGGGCTTCCCTGCTTCTCCTCTGGTCTCGGTGGTGGTCCGCAGCCGGTGGGCTGCTTTGGAGCTCCTCATCCCCCTGCCAGCGCGAGGCTGGAGGAGAAGACATTCAAGCAGGAAGGCTGTGTTAAATGCTGGCTGCTCACCTTGTTGGAAAGGTACCGGTATTAATACCAGTATTAAAAAAGTCTTTCTCTAATGACTCACCCCATGAGGCCGAGCTGGAGCAGAGGAAGCGATTCGGGTTGAGCGCTGCCACGGACGTGGCGTTGGAGGCGCGCTCGCGTCCGCGGTCAGCAGCGGAGGTGCTCAGGCACCGCGTGTCCTATTCCCATCCTGCTCGGACTGGCTCCGAGACGTGCATGTCGACCCATCTCATCTATTTCTCCCCTGAAAAGGAAAATGTGACGTGTCCAGCTGAAAGGCCAGGCCTACCTTGATAACCCCCTCTGCATTTCTGCAGGGCGTTTACTCCACGTGCAAAGCAGACCGCGCGGTCGCGGGCTGGGACGAACGCTCCTTCCTCGGCGTTTCGCCGGATCGCCTGTGGCGGGCAGACTCTGCGGGAGTTGCATCTCGGGCTCCCCCACGTGGGACGGGATTTTCCCTTTAGGACGAACGCCGCCGACGTTTTCCGCAGAAGGGCAGCAGAATAATCCCTGAGACGCGGCGCAGGCTGTAGATACAACGCATGTCAGAAAAGCTCGCCTGGTAATCTGAGAATTACTTGTAATATCTGTCTGTTGATGGAGAAAATCTGTGACGCATTCGGCCCCTTGGAGCCTGAGTCAGATAACACTAACATTTATCTGCAAATTTGATGAGCGGCAGGGAGACATCTCTTTAATTTATTTAATTCATAAAGCACTTCCTGCTTAATACGAATGGAAATTCAATCTCCAGCTCCAGAGCAGGCATCTTCTGCAGTGGATTTGCCCTCAAACCACCTTTTGGAATTTTTTTTTTTTCCAATTTCAGTTTCGTAACTCCGGTGGCTCTTAGTGCTCTGGAGATTTATGGTGAAGTGTGCCTGATTAGCTCATTTGTGTTCCTCCTCTGCAGGGGAAATAAAATATTCTCTTTCAGTCTGCAAAGATTTACACTTTAAAAGTAAAAAGTATAGGCACTGAAAGAAATTTCAGGGTGCCATTATTTTATTAGATGCATTTTCTAGTGCAATAACATAGCAGGATAGAGCAAATAATTTACAGCGAACAGCTGAGTCAATTAGTTTTACATCTTTTTTTCCTCTCAGTGTTTTATCAGCTCATTATAATTATTTTCATTTCCTGAAATTTTAAGTATCAAATAATTCCAGCGAATAAACTTCACTGCACAGCTATTTTATATATAGCTATTTGATAATATAGGCACTAAAGATACCTTAATTAACTATAGTAGACCTCTGTCTTGTACAATATCATATTGTGTTTCCGAATGGACTCACTTTGGGTTTAGAATCAGGTCTCCACAGGAAGCAATTGGGGATCATAATCCAAAAAAGTAATTCCCAGTGACTTCTCTAATAATTGTTGCCCGAAATTTCCCGTCAAAACAGTAAATATTAACAACAAATTCACTTCCTAAAAAATACACATAGGAAGCAACCCAAAAAAAGGGGATGCAAATGTGGCTGAAGCAAATTCTGCAAGAAACGCCAGAATATTTGCCAGTGCTTTTCCGCCGTGTAGAAGAGCCAGGACGGGCCCCTTGTCCTGCAGCACAGCCTCTCTCCGTGGCCCGTGCCTCTTCCGCACAGCCCTACTTTGGGATTGGGGCGACAGGCCCGGAGAAACATGAGCAGGGGCTGATCTCCCTTGTCTGCATCGGAAATCGTGTTAAAATTCACATTTGCGTCAATGCATGCCAGCGTGGATGCGTCTGGCCCTCCGTGCCCAGCCCAACCCAATCCGCGGCCACCGCTTCTTTCCTTTTTGCGAAGGAAAAATGTATGAGTTCCCAAGCTCTGCAAACCTCTCGGGCCTCTCCGAAATATCCGCCCTCCTTTCTTCTCCCACGGCTGTGGGTTCAACACGGGTCCGTCCACGAAGGCCCAGGAAAACCCTGGTAGACTGCCTTGAAAAAGTACATCTTTTCAAGGTCAAATAGTCAGCGAAAGGCAATAATGGAAACATCATCAGCAAAGAAAGACATGAGTCATGTGCCAAAAGAGCCTGACATTTCTAAATAACCGTGTGTTGTTTCTCATTTTGGAGCTTTTGGATCATGTTTTCTGGCTTTCTTTTTGAATCGCAAAAGCATAAAGACTTGCATGGGCTGTAGCGTCCCCAGTTCTTATGATTTTTGTAACAAGTCTGGTGTTGTACGACACTTTTCCACAGCTTCAGCTCCCAGAGTCTTCGTCTCGGTTCTTTTAACTGAACGGTCCTCGTTTCTTTTCGTTGCTGTTCCCTATCACCCTGCTGTAACGTAGCTCCCCCTGTTCACAATAAAAACGCGAATGGCCACGTAGCCAGCGGTCGTGGCAGTCCTGCAAAGAGATGGAAGGCTGGAGCCAACCAGTTCCCACCACCAGCTGGAGGCATAAATAAGCACAGATGATTTTTCCAGCTCGTCTCTTCTCGAGAATTTAATGAAATAGTCCGTTAATTTGGAAGTGCACATATTACTTAAATTCTGAAACAAAACAAGAGACGTGAGAAGCCTGAATCCTCCCTCCTAGGTTAATGAAAATGCAGTTTCCAGTCTAAGCTTCTAATGATGTTCTGTAATAAAGTGAATTAATTCAGCTGTGATTGGGTTAAGAGAGAAGTGCTAGCATGGTGTTCTGCAAAGCGCAGCGGGTTAGAATTGCATGGTTAATGTGAAGTGAGCGGTGAGGAACAAGTCCCAACAGGCCTTCACGTAAGTAATTCTTTCTTCCTACTTAATCTTCCATCTGAGTTTACAATTAAGTATGTAATCCTTCTTTCTTTAATATTCCTACCTCATGCTATGGCTTCTCTTTGTTCTCCCAAAGGAGAAATGCTTTGGATGTGAACTCCGCTGCTGAAACTAAAAGGCTAAATGCAGGACCTCGCACGTCTCATTTCTCCTTTGGATGGAGACCACCTTCTCCTGGGGTCACCAAGAGCTTTGCCTTTGGGTTACAAGTACAGATTCAGGCCTAACCTCACTGCCCTGTGTGCCAGGCTAAGTCACTAAATAAATCCCAACAACCTGCAGCAAGACATAGTTTTGGAAAACACTAAGGAGACTGGGACTTTATTTGGTCTGCAGGTGTTAGAAATAATTGTTCTCCTAAGGATTTTTAAATGCCTTTGAAATGACTGCAGCTTAGTGGGCGAGCGTTGGAAACATCGGACACCATTAGTCCATGATCTGAAAACAAGCCAATCATTTATGGGTGACCAGCAGGACACCTAATCCACCTGACTCTCCCAAAAGTCGTCGTGTAGGATTTACAGGGAGTATCAGTTGTGTGTAAAGTCGCGTTACGGCAATGGTGGGAATAGTCCTGACTTTGCAAGCTCCTTTGAAGTTGGAAAGAGCAAAGTCAAGTGAACCACCAGGTAGAACTTCAGTTACATTAACTTAACGTCACCTGAATAAATGTTTGATATACCATATTCTTTCCATACTGCCTATATTTTAGACGATCGATTTATGTAACCATTTTACAACCAATACAGACAGCAGTCTAAAGAATTACACTTTTTTTCATGGGCTATAAAATCATTATACAAATCTATCACCTCAGATATGAGCGCTGTGGAAAGAACTTGATACTCCTAAAGCAGCCTTTATAGAAGTTTTATTGGATTTTAATTTGTAGCATGGGCTGTAAATTGTGCGAGCGACAGTGCTCATACAGTGTACCTGACACAGCATACGTTGGGTTGCCCTTGAAGCAACGACAGTGACGAAGACACTCTTTTTAATAGAGTAACTAACTGCATGAGACGTCTCCTTCAAATGCTTTATTATGGTTGTATTATACTGTCTAGGAACACCTGTCACACCCGATTTCCTTTGCTTTTAGCATGGAGAAGGTGTATGAACTGTATTAGGGACAGCCAGATTGCAGATCTTGCAAAATAGGGTTGACACTGTTTCTGCCTGTAGTTGATAACGTCCTGTCTCTAGGACTAACACAGGGCTCTGCACTGACGACTTAGTTTGGTCTTTAGATCCTCTCCCCTTAACCTCCACAAATATATGGCCACAAAAAATTCCCGTATGTGTTGGCTACTTGCTAGGTGCTAAATTCATCCTAGTGAAGTATTTAAGCTGGGGCTTAATTCTATCCCTGTTTATCAGAGTGCTTGTGGCCAGATTTTTTTTTTTTTGGTATTAATGACAAGAGGCACAAAGAGGGGATTTTCAATAGGTTCATTTAGAAATCCAACCAGATACATTTCAGGTGTCTAACTATCTTTTAAAGAGCTATCTCAGATCTGTACTTAAATCCTATGGGTGTCCAGTAAGATTTAAGCAAACTCTAGAGGGCTCTGCTAAATAGTGATACACTGATAGGTGGTGTGTGTGGGTGCTTCTTGGAGGCTCTGTCCTTGAGGCACTTGCATGGGCAAGTAGCTCCTCTTTCTTCAGTAGTCTCACTAGCTTCCCTGGGGACGACTTGGTGGAGTAAAATTACTCGGCACCTAAGTATTTGCAGCACTAGGTCCCTTGAAGAAAAGCAGGTGAAAACACTAAATTTCCACATGGAGACTTTGGAACAATCATTCCCCATAACATCTTGCCATGCTTTGTGAACTGTTCATTCAAGCTGCCAGCAAAGTAGTGAGTGAATAGCGCACATTAAAAGCAATTTTTCTTTTAATGTGTACAGCCCATCTTTTCCCGTCATTACCAGTGCTCTGGTACTTTTGCGGGCTGCATGCCCATAGGTGGTGTCATCTAGGGATGCAAAAACTGTTGTCTTGCATCAAACACAGTGCACCAAATCCATTTGCTCAATGTTTTTTCTCAGGACAAAAACGCTTCTGAACTGCAAGTGTAAATGTATCCTGTTGAAAAATATGCAGTAATATGCCCATGGGAAGTTTCTTCCTAACCTCAGTTGTCTAGCAGTTGAAGCCTTAAAAACTTCAATACATATGAAAACTATGTACACATCAATCTTTATACACAGAGCAACAAATAGCTGTAGATCTTATTTAGATAGTTTCACAGCGTTCTCTTAAATCCTCCCTCCCACTTTGCCACAATAAGCTTAGGTAGCCAAGAACAAGCGGTTCATGATGAACTATTGAAAAAATATTTATTTACCTTTTTCCCCTTGTATGTTGCCTTTTAATTCAGTTACATGCTTTCATTAGTCTCCTCCCATAAAGAGAAAATAAAGCACCTCTGGCCTTATCTAAACTATTATTTCGTCTTTCTGGTGCTGTCTGTTAGCTCTCAACCTTGCTGAGCTTTCCCAGCTTTTCGATCTCCCTTTGCGCGTGTGCTTCTCGGATTATGATCATTGCCTCCTGAGCCCCTCTGTCCCCAGGCTGCGATGGCCAGTGTCACCGCTTGGAGCAGCGTTAGCCCTTTATGACCCACTGCCTGCCCCATTCGTTAGCCCTCCACGACTCACCCTGCTCTCGTCCCCTGATGCCTGGCAGACAGCAAGAGGACGTCCCCATGGACCTGGCTACCACAACGTCCTCCCTTTGCACCTTCTCGCAGCGGTCTTCCTCAGCAAAAGAGGAGACCATTTCATGGAGACTTGCTCGACAGCAAGTACTCTGTTAAAGCTGCTGATTTTAGTGACAAATTGTATATTTTTGTTAGCTCAGATACTTAATTCCTCTGTTCCTTCAGACCTGCTGAATGAAATCCACCTGCTCTGAGGACTGCAGCCTTCACAGTCAGTTTGTTCCTACCTGTTAGCCCCCATAACTCCTCCAAATTATTACAGGTCATTCCTGACATCATATCTCTGCATCTTTTTCTGACCGAACATGCAATCTGTCACACTGTATAACACGTGTGAAAAACTGAAAGATGGGGAAAACCCTCCCAAACAAATCAAAAGCAGGTGAGGACAGCTCCAGTTTTCCCAGTCGGAGGATTCTCCTGGCCAACGGGCGGATAGATAACAAGCTGACAGTCATTATCCTCGCTGGGTGAAGTCCCCAGGGATGTTCCCCTCTCCTGAGCACATGCAGAAGTACAGTTACTCCTCAAGCATTTGTTAGTAGTAAATGGATAAAAAGAGCCGAAGCAGGCACAGTAGGCTTCAGTTCTGGAGGTTAATTTCAGAGGTCTCCAGAAGCCAGTAATAAAACACGCCTGGACAATTTCCAGTCATGCTAGAGGACCATTTCTGCTAGAAGGCGGCTGCCTGCTCCCCAGCTGTCCCTGGTTTGGGCACTGCGATGGAGGTGATTCATATCCGGTCGCTTGCCTTTTGATGCCTCAGCACCAGCCACAGGCTCGGCAAGCATGAAAATGCGATAAAATGTACAGGAGGGTTGGCACCATGTTTGAAATTTAGATCTTTCTCAGGCTTTTCTTTAATAAGGCACATATTTATGGTTATGAGAATAGATTTTTGTAACCACTCAAAACCAGGCTTAAAGAACTGAGAGATGTAAAACAAGCTGCAAAAATTACCTTGACAACATGATCTGTAAATCTGGCGACATAACCGAAATGTTAACACAACTGAAGAGCTGGCATTCTCATCTGAAAAGCCTCACGAGTATTTTGCATTCAGAACAAAGGATTTATACACATGAACTTGATCACAGACGATATAATGTTAGTATTAGTTTTTCCATTGTTCTTCCAGAAACCTTAAGGAGAAAGTTGAAAAGAAGCCAGCAACATATTCACCAGGCTCAAAGTTGCAGGACTTTCAGTGTATCCTGTGACTAATGATTGCAGAGTGTTTACTTTGCAATAGGTGATTTGATTTTGGAGCTGCTACGACCGCTCTTGGTCGTGTGTCTACCATGACACGTAGCACTGTGAGTGAAGCACCTCATTTTGTCAGAAAAGTGTATGGTTTCATGCTAAGCAAGAGGAATCAGTCCTCCACAGCAATACATAAACCTGATGCTTCAAAAGTCCTAATTTCCCAAAGCAGAGGGAGATGATAAATGACTTCCTCTTGGAAGAAAACGCAAATGAAAAAGTAGACTGGATGTTCTTTAAGAGGAATCTGTCAGCTTGCCAAAAGCTCACGGCTCTAAAATCAAGGAAGAACATGATTTTGTCTGGTTGTGAAGTAAAGGCCACCACTAGAAATCAAAAAGTGCCGTACGAGAAGAGATGGCAAATTGCAGCCTGTTTTAATGAGAAGGTATTAGGTGTGAAGCCTGAAAAGAAGAGTTAATATCAGGGGAAATGAACAACTATTGGGGTGGCAAAAGATAATAAGGGTTTTTTGTCAACTGTATTAGGAAATCCTCCTGGAGACAGCAAAGGCCCGTTACTATTGGCAAGTGGTGGAATTATTAATAAGGTAATGAAAATAAGGCCCTTTTGCTAATCGTTGTCGTCAGGCATTTTGCAAGAACCGGGCTGATTAGCTGTATCGCGTGAGGAGGGCAGGGAAATTTCCAGCCCGTTGCTGATCACGGAGGATATGAAACAGAAAAGAACAGGGACGAGCGATTCCAAAGCTGAGCGCTTTGCCCTGAACAGCGCCGAAGGGTGCTGCCTTGGGGAATATCTGCTGGCGCCCAGGACAGCAGGGAAACACAGGGAGATGGGGGGAACGGTGAGGTGCCAGAGAGGCACAGAAAGGGCAGACAGGATGCTCTGGGTAAGTATCGGCTGGGTTGCCTGCCAATTTCTGGGCCAAAGAATGGAAAAGGTGACAGAAGATGAGATAGATAAAGAATTAAAGCACGGGAGTGTAATTAATGCCAGTCAAAATGGTTTTATGGAAAATAGATCTTGTCAAAGAAATGTGATTTCATTCTTTGATGAGATAACACATTGGGCTGATAAAAGTGACTGTGTTGAGGTAATAGACTCCTCTAAAGCAGTTAGCGCGGCACGGGCTGACATTCTGATTAACATTTATCATGGTAAGCTATCAATAATGAACACATTAAACGGGTGAAGGCCTGGCTAACTGACAGATCTCAAAGAGGGGCTGTCAGGAGGAAAATCAGTAGCAAATGGTGCGATTTCCAGTGGGAGCTGGCGGAATACATTCAGCCTTTTCCTCCGTGATACCAAAGCAAACATAAAATCAGCGTTGCTAAAATACAGGCATGCTATAAGGCTTGGCAGAACGGTGCAGGATAAGGAGGGAAGGGCAGTCGACTGTCCTGAGTGCTCTGGGCCATTTGGGGAGATCAAAGAGTATATGGTTTATGATGGCTACATGCAAAGTTAAATGCTTGGGATAAAAGGCAAAGTGGAGCCAGTGCCTGGAAGCCGAGGCTGGAAAAAGCCACATGAGGCTCATTTTCAACCGGGTGAGCAGGGTGTCATCAACATCGGATGCCTCTGCTGTCCACATTTGAGTCAAACCTAAGTTTTCTGTCTTAGGAGAGAGGTGATGGGATGAAAAATAAATGGACTTTGATATGTTTTCATGAGCCCTGTAGCCTTCAGCCGCAGAGATGACCCCAGAGTTGTGAGCTGCCTTGGCCACATCTGGTGTTGTTCTGGGTTTGATGCCCCTGTAGGTCCCAGTCGGGGAAAACGGGTGCCCTGGACAGAAACTATGGGGACATCGTCAGAGCCAAAGCGACATTTTTCAACAGGGACGTTTGCTTCAGTGTATGCATGTGTTTTTGTGTATAAAAACTTGTTCTCTTTCCTTTCTCCGTAAGTCCATAAAACGCCCAGCTGGAGCTTAGTTTGGCTTCACAAATGACTTCTGCAAACGTAGCTGATGGAGTGAGGTGATCTGTGTGGAAAATTGCCTTTTCACTCCATCTTGCCTGACTTGTTTTCAGGCCTTTGAGTTGACCCCAAGATATCTGCATTACCTATCTAATACGGCAACTTGTCCCAGGGCTTGGTTTATCAGAGCACCCCGGAAAGAAGGGAGAAGCCCAGGGCAGGATCCTCCTGCAAAATGCCAACCGCTATATTACTGTATTATATTATAAAATGTCAGGATAAACGGCCATATTGATGCATTTCACTCCAAATGCACCAGGACGTGCAGTTTTCCTGGCCTTGCAGGCTGAAAGTGCCGCTCTTTCTCTCTTGTACCTGCCTGAAGGAAGAAAAAGGCCTCGAGGCCTCTTCAATGGCTCATTTCTTTTTCTCTCTGCTATTACTGCCCCACAAACACCAATTTACGTAGTTTTGCCTTAGCCATGCAATGTAATTACCAGGTTGCTGAAAGCAGGAAGATTATCCAAATATTACTAGTTTGTTCACCAACAGCTGAAGAAGACTGACTGAAGACTGATGTCTGTTTTCAGGTTTTACACTTAACATATAAAAATGAGAGCAGAGCTCGGAAGGGATATTTAATTGGTAACTTTTTTTAAGCACCTCGTTCTTGGCATCCTTTATGGGCAATGATGTTCTGTACCTCTCCAAGACTGAACTGATGAAAGAAACTGGAGCAAGACCATATCAAGGACAAAGCCAGAATCCAGATTTTAATGAAGCAAACATAACCTTTTACTGGGGCAAACTCACCCAGAGCTCGTCACAAACCTGATTAAAGCCTATGCAGCTATTCAGTACACTGTTTAATTATAGCAGAACCTGTGAGCCCCCTTGGAGTTAAGGATATTCAGACTTTCTAATAAACTTTCCTTCCTCGATTTTTGGAAGCTTATAATGTATTTATAATAAAATATGCTTCAGGCAGAAGCTTGCTGATATGAAACGCTAACACAGCCGGTGCCCTCCTGAGAGCAAACTAATCCTAGGGGGTGTCTGAACAAAATCCCTCTGAAATAGCCAAGAAAATGGGGATTTGCCAGCTCTCCTTGCTGGCCGTGCCTGCGCTCCCACCTAGACCTCCACTTTGGAGACGGGCAAGAGGGGAAGCGTGCTGGTTTTGGGAGGAGGTGGAAGAAACCATAAGGAAATTATAAAAAACTTGCCAAGCCCATATTTCTGTGGCTCTTCCCGTTTCTCCAGCGTAGGCATTGCAGGATCGGCTCCTTAATGCTACCCATTCACCTGCTTCCAGTTTTTTGGATTGGTGTCAGGCCATTAAAAAGGGCTTGTGCATTTTCGTTTTAGCATTATTTATTTGTGAATCGAGAATCTGCTGTAATTAACATGCACAGGGGGAGAGGGGTGCAGCTTTCTCTTTATTAGAGGATGCAATAAATCTTATGCAAAATACGTTGATTGCCTCTGCCACCAAATCGTGGACTCTGGTTATTGCAGCAAAAATGGGTGAAATGGTGCACGGTAAGCACTGCCTCCTTGCTCACTCAGCAAATTTGTCCCTAATATAGCTGCGCCAATTCTTTCCTCCTTTAATACACTGAATTCATTATAGATGTGAGAAGGTATAAGCATTTTCCCTCTGGATCCCTGCAAGAGTATCAAAGCAAATGCTTTCTATTTGGACACTGAAAAACAGAGCGCTGATTTTCTCTTGATGCCACATTTGCTTCATAACAGCGTGTAATAATAATACAACCTCTGAGGGAAGAAGGCAAATGTCTCCTACCTAGTGGAGAGTGCCCAGTTCCAGGGAAAACCCATCTCCTCCTGGTGCACCGCCGGGCTGGCTGGCGGCTGCCGTACGGGTTCGTTAGGAAACTCCCGTCCGCGGAGTTAAAGCGTATCCTACAGGAGACGTTGCCACGTTTTTCTTTCAGGATCAAGATTGCACCAGCCCAAGGATTTGGGGTGCTCGAAAGCTAGGACATTGCAGCAAAGAAAGACTAGAAAGAAAAAAAAAAGAAAGAATTAAGATTTAATCCTCTCCTCTTCCCCCTTCCCCCCCAAAAAAATTAATAAGGGAAGGAATTTCTCCCATATAAGTATGAAAAGTCGTGAAAGAGTTGGTGGCAATCTGAAGAGGTGTTAAGGGTAACTTTTTTAATGCGAGGAAGCACTGAAATAAATCCTACCAGTTCTGCTAAGGACTGAGCAGTGTTCCAACACCTCCTTTTATCCAAAACACGTTGCTTTGTGCTGTAGGATTTTCACTCAGCAATAGATTCAGAGGGGAAAAAAAAGCAGCCTTTAGCATATTTTTTACAGCTGTAAGCACAGAAGTGGAAAGGATCAAAAGAAATAATTTATCATCTTCTTGCATGCTTACAAAAATAAATGTACTTTCAAATTTCATAGAGTTTTCCCAAGTTTCACTGCATCACAGCCTATTTATAAAGGCTCAACACTACTAACTTTCTGTGGAGGCTTGAATTTTCCACTTCAGCAGCCTCTTCTATCTGTGGATCTCCAAAACCTGATGCAAATATCAGTGGGTGATGGTTCCCAGTGCTGCTGTGGAATATTATCTCCCTTTTAGATAGCGTGAGACAGGTACAGAAAAATTATGTAGCTGACTGCAAGTAATATCTAGATACTACTATAAATAACCTCCTGGTCTTATGAGAGCCTGTCTGGTAGCCACGGTGTGACAGAGGCCTACAAACACCTTCCCTGGACAGCTTCTCTTCTTGCATCCTGGCAATTTGTTGGTGAGTACCTAGGTCCGGGGAATTGGTCACTTAGGGAATCCCAGGTCCTGATACACTGCGTCTACATTCGTTTGCCTATGTGTTGGCTTAAAAAGTCATACCAGCATGTTTCTGCATTTGCAAGGAGGCTGGAAGTGACAAAGGGCGCCACATATATTGCTTGCAAGGAGCTCCTTGCACTCAGCCTGGCTGCGGTCCGTGCTCCAGCAGATCGACGACATGGCCATGTGAGAACGCGTCTCTTAATTATCGGCCAATGGTATCGGCAACTGAATGATGCTAAATGCACCCATGAAGTTAGTTTCCAGGTGGCAGTCGTGTTTCACTGCACGGGGGACTGAATTCTGCTTCATTAGAGACAACTAAAAAGAAAAAAAGAATCCTTGTCACTCCCTATTTTTGGTGGATTGAAACCAAGAAGATCTATAGACCGTACGGGCTGATATGTATGAGCCCAGTAGAAATTGGGAGCATGAGCATGTCCAGCGGCTACCAGAGAAGGCCTGAGGAGACGGGTACAGAGCTATTTCTCCATCACATCCAGTTTGCTGGGAGGAGAGCTCATCTGAGGAGTTCAAGTGCTTAATTTTCCTCATGCATTTGGCCACTAACATAGTGCAAACTAAACTCAAGTGGGTAAATAAGATTGTGTGGTGACTGTACTTGGCTCATACCAATCACTTCTCTACCGCATGGGAGCAAATCTTAAAGGAAGCAGGCTGCAGAAAATTTTGCCTTAGGATTTAACAATTATATGGCAACTCCTTGATCACACAGAACCAAAACTGGTAAAAATGTCATCTCCTCTATATGGAAGAGAAAAACTGCTTTGTAAAAGTTCCCATTTCAGTTCTGTCTTTGGACACTCTCATCTGCGCGAAATCTCTTTTGGGAAGACCAAGCTCAAAGCTTTTTCCAGTTTTCAACAGAAAACATTGGCACCAAAGAGTCACATTTTAGTGGAAAGAACATTCTCTGTAGCTGAAACATTTTACATTTTTGATTTTTTTCTAGTTTGAAGCCTTGGAAATTTCTAAGGTGATGCTATGAACATTTCCATTTTCTTCCAAAAATCACGTTTTACCTAAAAGATTGTCCAAAATATTGGTTTCATCAACTGTAACTGTAAGCATGGAAGTTTTCATTCCCTTCTATACCATCAAGGGTCTCATTACATATGATATTAGGAAAACCGAACGAAAACTGGTGAATCCCATTGAGAAGTGAGTAGACCAGGTTGAAAGGCTGTCCTCCGGCAGATTCTCTGGCTGCCTCTGAGGACGTTCAAGCCCAGGAGAAATGCAGCGTGCCCTCGGTTTCCCTCTCCAGTGCCCAGCACTGCAGGTTCCCACAAGCACCCGAGCTGGGACTGTTCTCCTGAGGCCCTGACCCTTGGGGCCCTCCCTCAAGAAAGAGTGCATAAAATAGCACTGAGCCAACCCTGCTGCTGACCACAGGCTGGGTTTGGTTTCCTGGGGCCAATGTATGGCATCAGTTTGTTTTCTAGAACTAATTTGCACGCAACTAAAAGACGGTAAATCGTGAGTGTTGGCCTTTGTCAATGACTGACTCTGCTAGCCCCGAGGAGGAGACATGTCCCAGCTGCTCAGCTTTGATGTGGAACAGGAACTTGGAGATGTCATCATGAGTGGAGGGGGCAATTTGAGCCAGCTGATCTGTGCATCCACCCACTCGACTGGAAGAGTCAGTGCAAGTCAAAGGGGGACGAAGATCAACTCTGAAACCCATAAAAAACCAAAGAAAACTCTCCTAGCAGGCTCCTGCTAGGGTAGTTATATAATGGGGGCTGTGCTGGTATAAATGGCATGCCGTCCTTTTTAATCTAGAATAAAAACCTTTTTCTCTTTTCAAAGCAAAGTAAGTGCTATTCATCGAAAATTGGCTGGAAGAACAATTCTGGAGCAGCTCCCTGAATACAGATTTTACTCTGGAGGAAAATCACACATATTCCAGAGTGACTAATGTGCTCACAGAATGGGACAATTGTTCCAAAATAAAACAAGCAGCAGCGATGATATGCAGCGAGAGCTATTTGCATTCAGTGGAGCCTAGGTGGGTATTTATATGTAACTGTATGCTTGCTTCTTGTATTCTTCCCCAGGCAGCCACCACCAGCCACGTCAGAGATGGAGATATTCTGGACTACAGGTCTTTACTGCGGCCCTTCCTAGGTTCCCACACAGTCCCCTGGTGTAGATACGTACACGATCTGGACTTGAGACCACCTTGGGGCCTGCATTTACCTGCCAAAGTAGAGATTCGCCTGCTCCTTGCTGGTTCTCTGATGTGGCCGGTGTCATTGCGAGAGCGAAGAGTTAATAGGGACCCATCACCAAATGTGCTGTCTAATCAGAGCCTTTGGCGAGCACTACCAAATAGCAATTACCTTGATTTGCATAAATATAGGTGAGATCAACTGTCGCAGCTGTTCCCTCTGAGCACGAGAGCCAGGGCGCAGAACAGGAGCGTGCCTTGGTGTGAAACAGTGATTTGGGGAGAAGAGCTGGGGCCCAGCGGGCTGGGAAGGGAGTGCAGAGTGGTGTAGGGGCTGGTGGGGGTGAGCCTGCCCCTCCTCCACGGTGCATGAATCCTTCTTGTGCGTGCTCAGCTCTCCTCACCTGGCTACTCAAAGTAGCACGAAATTTGGGTTGGTTTTAGTGATGAAATCCGAGATGTTTCTGAGCACGCCATCGTTACTTGAAATCAGTGGTCATGAAACCGAGACGTTTCCAAGCATGCCGTTGGCTCTCTAAACCCATGGGGATGAAACCCGAGATGTTTCCAAGCACGCTATTGGCTCCACAGAGCCAAAATCCACAGAGATGAAACCCAAGACGTTTCCAGGCATGCCATTGGTTCTCAAAATCCACAGGGATGAAACCCCCCAGATGTTTCCTAGCATGCCATTGGTTCTCGAAATCCACGGATTCCCCCAGATCCCTCTGCCCCTGACACAGGGGTTACATTAGGGTTAATGGTCCTTCTTAGCCTATCAGTGAGGGCAACAGAGCTCGGACCAAGTGTTCTTGTGAGGTCTGGAGCTCATCTGGGGCCTCTAGGGAGTGATGTAATATAACCAATGAGAATAATCATAGTTTTATTTTTTTTTGCCCAAATCCAGGACAACCCTAAATCTGAGAAGACCATGTTTGGTGCAGAAAAATGTTTTTGACAGATTTTATTTAATGCCTGGATGCAGTAACATTATCTAGATGGTTTCCCTGATAGAAAGTATTTATTTTCTTGCAACGGGTGCCAGACACTGAGAAGCACCTGCCTGGCTGTTAATGACATGGGGCTAATGACAGGCCATCACATGCGGGCTGGAGAGGTATCTAAGCACTTCAGGCTCTGCTTAAAGCCAAACATTTTTCAGCAAGTTGGATTTGCTTCTTTTTAATTCCCCAAGGTCCTTTTCTGCAGCCATCTAGTCTAAAACTGCAGTGCACGTTTGCTTACGAGCACAGCAAACAACTTGTGTTCAGTGGGGTTTTTTTCTTTCTTTTTTTTTTTTTTTTGGAGAAGGAGCCTCAGTGCAGAGGGCGACAAATCAGTCCCAATTAGGTCAGCATGATCTGCCTGGCATCACCCATCATTTACACACAGAAATAGCTGTCCACGGGCAGGATACTGCAGGTACTGGACTCTGCTCAATCCTGTGCAGACTCTGCACAGCTTGAGAAATTTATACAGTGTCAGGACAGCAATAATAAAACCATGAGCATTTACTGCCTGCTGAACTCCTAACATGATCTTAAATACATGTCTGGTTTTGTTTATTCATTTTTAGACCCATTTGAATATACTCTTGTTTTAAGCCCTTGGCTGGAGCAACACTGAGCAACACTGAGGCTCTTTATCAGAGACAGCAAAGATTTTTCTGTCTTCTTGCTAACTGGGAATTTTTTCATTTGCTGCATGGAAATCTTATTGGCTGTCCGGGACGGCAGAAGCAAAGGTTATAGATGCGCACAATTCTTCGATTTATTTGATTCGGAAGAAAAAAAACATAGGGAGGTTAAAAAAAAGTTAGTTTGAGTTTTCAAACACAAAGAAAGGGAACCAGCCGTTCGTGCAATTTTGACAGAGCTCTCCATCGTTTCTTCCTCTTTCAGGAACAAAAGAGAATTTGCAACAAAAAAAAAAAATCAAGACAATGAGCAGCGCAAACTTTTCTGATGGGAAATATTTCTCCATTGTTTTAGCGAATCGGAAGAACGAACGCCAACACACACAGTAACGCAGCAGATACTTGCTGTTAGCCGGGGCTCTTCCTTCCCAGCACAGCCAGGTGAACGTGGGGCTGCAGACACGGGCACGCGCCCTCCTCTCCCACCCTTCCCACTGCCAGCTGTTCATACCTAATGCCCCTTTCCCTTTCAAAATAATTATTATCCGTAGGGGTATTTCCTTCCCTAAAAAAAAAAAAAGAAAATGAAGGAAATGGCTCCCTGAGAGTCTTGGCCCAACTTCTCCTTGCTCTTTCTTCTGTACCAAGCAGCAGCTGCAGGATAGAGGTTGTACATCACACGGAGCACCTACGTGTTAGTCCCTGACTGAGAAGCTTGTGGGAAACATGAGATGTTATAAAGGTGGCACTAGAAGGTTTTTTTCGTGTTTAACAAAGTTACGCTGACAGAGAGCGAATTTTGGGGCTTGCCCGCGGAGCGAGGCGGCAGCCGGCCGCAGCGCGGCTGTAACGCGGCATGCAACAGGCTTGTCAGCCTGACGGATTAAAACTGATGGGCAACCGGATCCGCAGGACTGGAAACCACATCTTAGTGATGGTCATGACAATTTGGCTGCACGCTAATGAGTTCGGTCTGATTGTGCGCCGGACCGGGGATGCACTTGCTGCAATAACCCCCGCCTTGTGCACCCGCCGCACGGTGGCGAGCTCCAGGCTGCGCTCGTCTCCCTGACCTCGGGGAAGCGCTCCTCCTGAAACCCAAAACTTGACGCTAAGCCCGGCTATTTTTTGCTCCTCTAAGAGACACTCAAGTTAGACTAAGTTTGCCACTAACCTAGATCTTATTTTCAATCAAAAGCTTTGTATTTCCCCCCAACTAGGTGAAGTTCATGATTCTGTAGTTTCAGCACGACAGAAAGCGAACGCTCTCCGGATTTTACTGTGTTTTCCTTTGAACTGTTGAGTTGTCGCCAGACCCAGGTCTTGAAGCGGCGGTCAGGGTGTGAGGAAAGCACAGCCAAGTCACCCCGGGAGAATTGGTGCTGGAGGCCTCGTCAGGTGAAAGTGCAGAATATTGCACAGCTCAGCTCGCTGCGCTAGTTACAGCCTAAAAAAAAAAAACTCCCCGAGTTGTGTACTGGGGCACAGTATGTGGCACCAGAAACAAAAATCCTGATGAAAAAGGCGTAGCAAGGATTGGTGCTCCATCTCCAAACGTCAGAGCCGTGAAATCAGGGGCTTTGCGAAAGCCGACACTTTAAGCCTGATGTCTACTCTCCTGAAAGAAAACGATTCACTTGTTTCACATTAAGCTTGACTCAAGTTTTCCAGGTTGGCAAGTTTGTCACTTTTTATTCCCTAAAGATCCCAATTTCTGCATTACCCTCCAGGACTGACCTTTAGCACATGTGAAAGACAAGACTGCAGGGCCTTTGGGCTGCGGTTTTCAGGCTTTGGTCACCAAATTTTCAGCAGTTGGGGAAAGTGGTCTTCAGGCAGCTCCTCCTAACGTTGAGGTCACCCAAGACTTCTTCAATCCATGAGGACAAGTGTGAAATAGGAGGTAATGGATGGGCAGAATAATCAGAGCGAGAACTCAGCTGTAAAAGCCTCAAACGACGTCTCTTCCCTGGTTCATGGATAACAACGCATTTCTCCAGTGCTGCATGGAGAAAGCACAACTGGGGATGTCACCCACGACTCCTCCGCATGGGGCTACCCATCCTGCACTTTGGGAGCATCAAACCCCAAATTACAAGGCAATGTAAAATATATTAATACTCTCACATACATGTATCATTACCTGTAGCTGAATTGCAACGTCCTCCGCTCGCCTGGGGCACAGGTTGGAGAAGGCAAACCCCTCTTTGCCAAGAGGCATGTGAACCTGAACGTGAACATACTTCAGTCCCGCTCCACTGCTGAAACGTGCGTTTCCTGCAGGACTTTTCTCTCGGCGTATTTCCATGGGCGAGACGCAACGTCAATGGGATTTTTCACCGTGGTGGTGCACTCCTGTAGAAGACAGAGAGCCCACCCCAAATCTGAAGGAGCTGCGTGCCCACGCTGTGCAAGAGCTGCTACACACGTTACATGCCTCCAGCTATCCAAAACACAACATTTTGCGCCTGCTGCTCCTTTGCATACTCGGCTGCATCGTTAACACCAGGGCACTGACGGGCCTTAATTGCCCCGAGCAGCCCCATGGGGGACTTGCAGCTGCTTGTGGGCTGGGACCTCCAGTTCAGGTTAGCCCTGAGCACCCCATCCTGAAGGACCATATTTAGGGCACCACCTGGGTCAATAAAAAAATTGTAATTCACATAAACAAGGGAGATCCTACTGCAGCTAGCACTAAAAACCAAATAAAACAGAGCTAATGGCAGTTTGAGACCCCACTGTGCATTTCTCAGCATGTATTTTCATACATAATATTAATTAGTTGTCGTATTTTCATTTTTTCCAGTTGCACAAGGTCCCAGTCAACTTCAGGCCCTGCCAGCAATAAAGTTACCCTTGCATGGAGAGCACCGAGGGGCAGGAGCCTGATCCACATGCTTTTCAATACAAAAAAAGCCCTGTAGACTAGATACCACCATGAAATCCAGTGCCATAGGCAGGGGGCCTCATCAGGACCTCAGGGAGAGGAGAGGAGATGTGTCCCAGTTTGGGATCCGTCACAGAGATCAGCAGGTTTTTACAGCAGGGAATTATTTGGTCCAGTTTTCCCCCCAGATGATAAAACCCTCACAAAGTAAAGTTCAGGATTACCGTAAATGCCGCAAATTTTTGCTTTCACCAGCCACAATGTATTAAAAACGCTTATAGAGCTTTGTTGAGGAGAAAAATCACTGCAATCATCATAAAAATCTCCACCGTACAGATGTGCTTGCTGGAAACGCGTTATGAGCACCAAGAATGTTTACTTACTCTTTTGCCTAAAACTGCATGCGTGAGGCAGAAACATTTAATGGAAATGTATATTACACATGGAATTTATTTACCGTTTCACTTAAATAACTTTCTATAAAGCAGTAATCGTTAATGGAAGTGTACCGCAAAGTCGTTTGCTCGTTTATACCAAAGGTAATATTTTTCTGTTTTTTTTCCCCCTCCACGTGCTTGTGACAAGCACCATTTCATATTTCATAGAGCTTTTTCCTGCGGAGATCTTTATAGGGTGGTGAAGGATCGCTGCCCTTGCACAGGATCGGAGTCAGGCAAGAACCCCCCCCCCAAAATCTAAGTCCGTTCAGCAGGTACCTGAAGAGCAAATTTTTCTGAGGGCAGAGGCATCGCGTTTGGCCGTGGCTCTAATTATCCATCACAAACGCAAGCCTCTGGATAAGGCAAACCCCTGCTCTGAGCTGCTCCTAAGGCAATTCGCATTTCCCCGGCAAAGGGAAGGAAAATGAAACCCTTTGGAGTTACTTCAGCGCGTGTGACAAATCCCGGCACCAGGGGTGTAATCGATTGATCTCGGATCTGGCGATTGAATTACCTGAAAGTCACTGGAAAAGCTGTTTTTTTTCCCCCCCCCATCCATAATCGCTAGCTTAAATAAATAGCACATGTAACCAAACCGTCGGAGCAAGCACAGGGTAGAATAATTTAGATCACACTCCGTAAAATAAAGGAGCTTAATTAAAAATAGTCTTACTTCGCAGCAAAAACATGCGTTATCCTGTTAATACTCTTTGGATGGGGTATAATTTTCTTTAGAGGCAAAGAAGGCATTAATAAGTTTAATACAAATAAGTGATCATTGTTTCTAGGCGGATAATTGGGTGCAACAGCGTTTTCCCGTCTAATGAGCCTGTGGGGCAACGCTTGTCTTTCCTCCCGCTCCCCAGTGCTTTGCCCGCTCTGGGTCCTGTTATTTCCATCAGGGGCAGCTGAACCTAAACCTGTTTTTTCCCCGTAGGGACATCACGTTTTTAGGCATGCAAGCGCATCCCCCTCCTCTCCCTCCTGCGTTCATGCCTTTTCTACCTAAGTGATGCTTTGCAGCTCTCGCTCCCGACCTCCCGGCTCTTCCCAAGGCGCCGGTGCTCGTGCAGCCGCCACCGGTCGGGGGCCAGCACAACTCCTACGGTTTTTTTCTTTTTTGACACCGGTGCAACCTCATTGCTTTCTCATGAGCTAATCCTAAGGCAAGATGGAGAGCAGACCCAAGCTCAGCACACCTGGGCCTATTTAAGGCAGTTATTTAAGGCGAGCAGTGATTTGGCCTTTATTAGACTGCAGGGAGCTGCTGTGTTTCAGGGATTTGCTGTCTCTGTTAAAATGCTTCCCTGGGCTGGTAAGAGGCTGCTCCTTGCTCTGAGATGTGGGTGAAGCGATGTGAGCCTGTGGGCAGATGTCCTGCCTTGCTGAGGCTGCTGTGCCTTTCCACCTGGCTCTCTCCTGCTTTCTGCCTTTTTTTTGTGTTCTTGCTTACAGCTGTGTAGGAGAAGGATTAACAGCCTGAGTGCAGGTTGCACAAATCTAAATGAATATCTGTGTTTTTAGGCAGAGGGGGAAAAAACCCCAGGCTCATTGGCTTTAGCAGAGTTGCTCCTGATTTATGCAGCCACAAATGTGAGTGTAACAAATGTGTATTGACTTTTTTTTCCCCCCTGTAACACAGTATCTTCAGGCTTATATTTCTTTCAGGCACTGGTTGTGCACCCTGGTGTTTTTCCCTGAGCTCTGGGATTTTGCCTCAGTCCAGAGGAGGGTGGGAGTGGGAATGAGGCCATGGTCCTGGGCAGTGCCAGCTCTTCCTGGAAATTTTCTGGCCCAAGTAAATAATCCATTTACTCACCCTTCCATAAAGATGACTGATGAGAGCAATGATATAAAACCTGATGGTATTTTACATGATTCATTTAAAAAAAAAAAAATCCTTGCCCAGGGAGTGGCTAGACCAGAGGCAGGTCCTCCCGGTTGCTCCTGGGTGTGATGCCAGCAAGAGCTGAGGATCTGGCCTACGTGGGTTAGTGCCGAGAACTTTCCACTGTATTTCAAAAATATACTTACTGCCTCGCACATGGAAACTTATCTTTTTCTCCTGATAAGTGCTAAACAGCAGCATATCTCTGAAAACTTTACATTCCTGAGTGGAAGTATGGAAAAAATGATTGCTGCTGAGTAATTGCTCGGCAGGAGGTAAGTGCAGGAAGCCCTGGCGGGAGAAGACCTCCAGAGAGGAGCAGAGCTGGCAGGCCCGAGGCACTGATGGGTGCTAACAGCCCTGCCCAGCACCCTGACCCCCAGCACCAGTTGGACCAGTCTGCAGACCAGCATCTCACTTTTCTCCCTGCTCACAAGCTGGTTAAGGGAGGATTAATCCAACCAGAAGGGAGGGCAGCAAGAAGATGACGTAGCGCGCTGCCCTGATGGAGCAGCCAGCCACCACGTCTACAGCTCGAGGTGAGTCAAAGCCCAAAACGGCAAGGAAGAAATGGGTTTAAAAGTTGCCTTTTTACAAACGCTATTTCCAAGGTAGTAAGCACGAGGGATAGGACATGTCTGGTAGGACAGAAAGCTAATGAGGTGGGTTACATGATGGAAACTCAAAGCAGCGATGAAAGTTTGCTTCTTAAGGCCAGGGTGGGGAAGGAAGCTGTTTTGAGACATGGTTATCTGTCATGGTGTCACAGGCTGTTCAGAACTGTGGCGTGCCAAAGGACAATATTCTGAATAGAAAACCAGAATGGGGTTTTAGTAACCTCAAGATGGGGTAGTTGGTACAGATCCATGGATCTATTTGGAGGAAGCTAGCTGGGTGGAGGAAGCTAGCTCCTCTTTGTCCACCCTCAATGTAGAGGAATTTAATCTGTGTTTTCATGCACCACTTAAACCTGAGAACACTGGCTAGACCTCTTGGTTACAAAGCTTCCACGGAAATCTTGAAATATGATGCCTTCTTAATGCAGAAAACTGTGTACTGAACTCTGGATAATTGAATATTGACTTCATTTCAGTAGACAAAGAGCCAATGACTGATCTGAAATTCATCAGTTTAACTGCTCAGGTTATAGCTACACTTCCTTTGTGCAAGAAGGAAAATGGCATTGACCACTGATGCCTAATTTGGGAACTTTTAAAGGGTGAGTTGTCCAAAGCTTTAAATCACTGCAGACATAAGTGAATGGAACTTAAATGAGAAATACTTTGAAAAACAGAATTGTGGAAGAACATCTTATTGAATGCCTCCAAAAGCTTTGAGTCAGTGCCACCAGGCAGGTACAGCAGATTACAGGCAGCCTGTTAAAAGAGGTGGAAAGCCTGATGTTATACATGTGTCCAAAAGAGGAAGAAGTGTACTGATAGGAAGAGTAACTGATAGTGAATGTGGAATAGGTTCAGAGACGTCTCTGACCAGTAAGAGATGCTAAAGGGAGCTGATGAAGTGCCAGTGGCCTAGAAAACAAGGCATGAATAGTTTCTGATATAAGAAAGGAAAAGGATGTTTGATCTTGAACCACTTTTTTCTATGAAAAGACCTCTGCTTGGCCCTTGACAGCTCCTTGCGGTTCCCATCTCCTGTCATTCCTCATTGGGATCCTGCTGGCTCTCCTGCGTGCCATGGAGACAGCTTAGCAGTTTCAGGTAAGTTGGGCAGGCTTCATTGTACATATGTACTCAAATGTACTTTGTTTCCCATCCTAAGGAGCTGCGTGCCTGGCTTTGGCATTACAGTGGAGATTGGGGCCTCCTCTGGGAGACCGTGATGTTGCTTGCTCCAGGTGCAGTTAGGGTTTGTAACCTAACTGATCTCAACCTGAGTTCAGTTTGGCCATACAGAAAATATTAATGGCTGGAGCTGGTTCTCAGGTGCTCTTCAGGCTGTTTCTTGGACCAGGAAGCTGAAGTATGCATATTGTAGCGATCGTGGATTTGCTCCTTATGAAGGAGAGAAATAGAAGACCCCAAGGTCATTGTTTAATTCTTCTGTAGGTCCTGATATATTGAAGTGCAATATGGAAAGGCAATGCATGCTTAGAGTGATGAAGCCTTATTCCATGAATTTTGTACAGGAGAAGGGCATCTGCAGGAAAAAGAGCTTGAGACCACAGGGCAGGTCAAGGATGAGTACATAGGGCAACAGGTCAGCAAATGAAACATTGCTTCTGGGTGATCTCTGCGAAACTTCTCATATTTAGTCTTTTAAGTCTGTTGGTGTTCCTAGGCACCAGCAGCTCCTATCTGCCATACGCTGTTTGTGGCAAATTGGTGGAAATCTGTGTGCTAACACTGATTTTTGTCTTATTTCTAAACCTGATGTCTAGAGCACAAGACATGTCTCCATCTAACCTAATGTCTCTGTCACAGCAGATGTAATCTGGTTATATATAAAAATGGTATCTCTTCTGGAAGTCATGTAGAGAGGCTTGAAAAAGCTATGCTATTGGTGCAATGAAAGAATAAATTTATTCTTGAAGAGCATGAAGAACTCCTTACAGAGATGTGAACGTGCTGTGTCAGGAAGAAATATCAAGGAACCAGTTCTGGCTAGGGAAGGTGACTGTGGAGAAGCAAGACATGCAGGTCAGAGGTGGGGGTCTCCAAAATGGAGACATGGCGTGACAATTACACGTTCTCCAACCCTGCAGCAAGCTGCTTTTTGTCTGCCTCTCCTTGTCTTCTTTGCTTACTCTGCCCTGCGTAGCACAAAAAGGGCAGCAGACTTCACCAGCTTGGTGCAGCACACATTCATTTGTTTTCTCAGTTTATTTCTAGCCTTAAGTGTGGAGCAGGGCTCCCATCTGCCGGGGAGGAGGTGACCGAGTGATGCTCAGGAGAGAAGGTGGACAGAGAGGAGCAGTGAGCCAGCCCAAGGCTGCAGACCCACTCGCTTCGCCTCATGGGCCAGAGAGAGGGGATTCTCTTCCCAGGACTTTGGCCTTGCAGCAGAAGGATGGCCCCGGAAAGCTGGGGCACAACAGGTTTAAGGGTGCAAACTGAAGCAGGGAATGGCATCTTCTCAGCCTGTTTCCCCATGGGTATGCATGTGTTCAGAGCAGCTGGGAAGCAGACAGAAGTACCTTGCAATTAGCCTCCCACTTTGCAGGTGTAGTGGCAGAGGCTGGGGTTTTTGAAGCAGCCCTTGGTAGCTCGCCATGCGTCCCAAGTCACGGGAGACACGTGGCTCAGTCCCCTGCAATGCTTTGAGGATTTCGACAGTGAGATTTACTGTGCTGGAGCACGAGCCTATCTGTCCTTCGACAATGGGCAGTTCCTGATGATTTAGGGAAAGATAGTCTTCTGTAACAGCTACTGCACTGTCACATAGGCAGTGATGGTGTAGAGATAGGAGTGTTTCCCTTCTCTCACCTTAAACTATGAGCTCTTTTCATCTTTACTAACCAGTGCTGAAGAGTGGGTATTTTCGTAGTGATCAGAGAATTATGCCACCTCATTTAAAAAAACCCAGCTTTAATATTTGACCCCAGAATGGCAGCATTTCTTAGTGGTACGGTTGCAGACAGCAGGCAGAGGGAAGGCTCCTTAGCCAGGCTGGTGGGGGGAAGGGTTAGTTTACATTGGGTAGCTAGTGAAAGCCACTGTTCATCTTGGCATCTTGCAACGTGCTTTGCTTCCGGCTCCAAGGAACAACAGGAGCCCCAGCACCTGACCTTTAAAGTCATCATTGCTCAACTACATTCTTGCTGAAGTCATTTTATCCTGATTTTGCCCCAAACTGATTATGGGAAGTGGTCTCATTTGCCCTAGAGAGGGACTTGTGTCATGAGGATGGCTCTTTAGGAGATAGGGAGGCTTCGATATTCCACCAAATCAGCCTCAAAGGAAATATTTCACTCCGAAGAAAAGACATGAGGAAAATGCAGAGAAGACAGACAAATAAGTATCTCCCCAACTGATAGACCTGTGTGTTGTCTTGTATGGTGGTTCAATGTCATCATTAAGATACAGAAAAGGTGGTGGTGCGGAGAAGGAAGAGGGATGCTCACGTTGCCTTTATAAGTGATTTTATTTCTGGCACGTGGTTATTCTTCCCAGACCTATGAAGAGGCAGAGTTCAGGACCCACAGACAGGGATGGCTGTCGGAGGGGCGGTGGGGTCCCTTGTGGGGGCAGCTCGGCTGGGCTGGGCCGTGGCTGGGTTCATTGTGGGAAGCATTGTGGGAAATGGCCGTGGTGGAGGTATGGGGGATCCTCACGGAGGGTGTAGAGGGATCATGGACATTGCTGTAATGTAGCCAGCAAGACCATTTTTGCTTGGGTTATTCCGACTTGCTGCAGGTTATCCTGCCTAGCCAGGACGATGCAGGCGCTGCTCTTGGCAGCAAGTCATTCTGGAGTAATTGGCAGCAATAATTCTCCCTCCATGCCTTTTAGGGGGAAGGAGCTTCCACAGAAAAACTAATACAGCTTCTAAAGTCATATGTGTGTTTGGGACTTTTCCCCAAGCTCATATTTATGAGGGACTTCCCGTGTGGGAGTGTGTGGGAGTACCTTCCTGCAGGGTCTGGAACTGCCACCGTTGGGGTGGTCTATGTCCTTGCTGCATGGCAGATATTGGGCCTGGCCCTCCACCTTTGACTGTTGGGATTTTCACTGCAGTTCCTGCAAGTCTGAAATTTCTATAAGATATTAGCTTTTTTAACCCTGCAAATATCAATTTTCTATTGATGAAAATTTAAATGTTTAATTTTCCATATGCTCTGATGCACTTAGTTCTCTTATTAGTTTGAACTTGATTTCTTTCACAGAGTCACAGAATGGTTGAGGTTGGAAAGGACCTCTGGAGATCTAGTTCACCATTAGGGTGATTTCTTTAGCTCATGGGAGCTGCAAAATGGAAATTATAATTCTAGCTGCCATTCTTTCCTGGAGGACTGTTTTTGTGGTAGGGTTGTATTTCCCATAATGTAATAAAACCATGTAACGCATGTGAAGGGAGGCAGACTGACTTGTCTTTCCATTAAGCAGGGGATATATTCAGCCTGGGATGCATAATTCAGAAGGGAGAATGAGGCTAGAATGACAGCCTCCGAAAAGCATCGAAAGATGAGGTTTTTGTGGTTCACTGAGAGTCACGTGCCTGTGGTGCATAACGGGAGAGTTTGGCTATGGAGCCTGGTCAGATCTATTCCTACAGATTGGCTCCTGTAGGAAAGACATTTAAGGCTAGAGAAATGCAATTTGAGAGACTTGGAATTTGAGAGAGTTGAGATGACTTGGAACAAATTGTGTTTTTCTCACTTCAGGAAACCAGGACAAAATACCTCAGTTTGAGGGGATTCTGAAGTGTTTATGTAGGATGAAAAGGTTAAAAATGAAAGACCTGAACATCCTTTCTCGGAAATATTTGGAAGTGTGTTGCAATTGCCTCTTCAGAACACGAATTTCCTTCCTCTGAAGTATTCTGAGACTCCTGACTTGGAAATAAGTCACTTTCCCCTGGGGTGTGCTGTTATTCTGTGTGGGCACCCTGTTTGGCAGCAGTGGTGCCACCACCAGAACCAACCTCATGGGGCCAGAACAGAACAGTCACAGCTATTGCTGTAATGCTGCATCCTGCTCTTGGGCTGCTGTTCCTGAAAGGTGCTAACAAACTGGAGAGGGACCGAAGAAGACTGGGAAAAGTCATTTGCACTCTGCAAGACCTCCATTAGAAGAAAATTTGTTCATTTTTTCCTGAAAGAAAACTATGGATGAATTGGTTAAATCTTTCCAGGAAGGCATGATTTCTAAAAGCATGAGTGCTCCTTAAACACTTAAAAGTCTTACTAAAAGCTGGAAGCCAGCAATGTCAGATTAGACAGAAGAAGCACATCTCTAACTGTGAGGGTAATTAACACCAGGAATGTCTTATCTGGGGTTGTGACGGGATTTGATCAAAACTGGAGCTTGCTATTTTCCTAAAATAAATTCTGTAACTCCTCCACAATCAAGGAGGTGATAGAGGAATTGCTCAGCCTTGTGAAAATTAGAGGTCAGTTTAAGTGGTTTCCACAGTTTCTTTCAGCGTAGAAACAGCAAAGCTTACACCTTATGCCTGCAAGTATGAGCAAAATCAAAAAAGGAATTACCAATAACGCACAGATCTGGAGTTCTGCCTGGTGTGAGAATGTCCCTATTTTCCCTGCGTAGGGAGTAAAAACCAAACGCATGAAATAAATTGGCAAGTAGAAATTTCCCTTCAATGCAATGCTAAGACTGAAATTTCTCTCTGGCTTGTGCAGAGCTATAGACGCTGGAGAAAATTTTCCATTTGGGGAGATACTTCAAGGAAGAAGAAAAATCAAGTGGGTAGTTGCCCATGAGCAGTGGGCAGAAACTGGGCAACAGCCTCTGCCTCCCACTTTCCCCTTGAGAGGGGAAAGTATTGTTAAATGGAGGTTAACCTTTTGGGCTGAAATAGCCCGTTTCGTGTTGGCCTCCTCTGGGAGGTGCTGAAGCTTTTCTTTTGAGGGGAAGAATAGCAGCGGATGGGGAAGGGAAAAGTGGTTTGTGAGCCTTTTGGCAGGGCCCAAGAAGCCACCTAGTTCCTGGCAGCAGGAGATATGATGAGTTCTTGGTGGCCAGAAATCCCGGGAAGAGGCAGCTACCAGCCGGTGTGCCAGGGCCTGTTTTACATAAGGGAGCGCAGGAAAAAAGGCTTTCTAGTCCCTGACCTGAACACCTCGACCAGATCAAGCAGTGCTGGCTCTGCTGTCATGACAAACAGAAAACTCTTTTTTATTGTAAAATTGACCTTCCCGCACACGAAGTACCCCCAAAGCCCAGGGAACGCTGAGCTGAATTAAGTCTTGGAACAAATGCAGAAACTTGCTGCCTGAAGCACCTTGCTCTTAATGATTTCTGATGCCTTTCAATAACTGTCCCCTTCTCATGTCCCCCCTCATCTCTTTGGGATGAGTTATTCCTTCCTGGAGAGAGGCAAAAACTACTTTTGGGTGTGTGATCAACTGGCCTTTCTTGTGAGTTATCTGTTGGCAAAGTGGATCTCCAGATTTTTAGTGCTGAGGAAGACAGCAAAACTTTATAGAGTGAAGAAGCTAGATTCAAGTTACTTTACCGAAGTCTAAACCATCTAAAGACTAACTTTTGGAGTGAATGTCCTGATTGACAAATATTACAAATGTTACGGAAGAAATGTCACATCTGGGTGTTCTATGAGGTCAATGGGATGGAAGGAACCCTTTCCTTCTAAGATTAAAAAAAAGAAAAGTGTGCAAGATGTCTGCATGCAAGGCCACTGCTGGCTGGACCCCAAAGTCATTGCCTTGCCTTCACCCGATCTTAATGCCCTGTTTCTTGTGGCTAGTGAGTCGCTGCAGCACTTTTTTGGCTGCTCTGCTAGATGGTGCTGTTGCCCTGGTTTCCGAGAGACGTTTTGGAGCTGGTCTTCAGCAGATGGTCCTCGGAGGAGAATTAACGCTTATTCAATTAATGCCCACTGTATTGGTCAGAGCCAGCAGAAAACATGCTCCGCTCCAGAAACCGAGGGGAGCTGGAAGTGCTCGGAGCATGCCTGCTGCCAAATCTCCCTTCCCACCAGCCAAAAACATCATCTGAGATGGGCCAAACGTGAGCTTGAATTTGCCTCTGGACAGGGAAGCCTCACTAATAAATGGAAATAAAGTATACGGTCTTGTATGGCTCAAACAAGTCACGCTGCTGTATGAGCAATGTTTTTAATCTCATGGTATTAGAGGGACAAGGAAAACAAACTCTGCGGGAATGTCAGGAGATTAAGACAGGCAGCAAATGCTCTCGTGCAGCCGTTAAACTTTTGTTTGATTGTTTTTGAAATCTTTTAATAATTTTTTTGTTTAAAAAGCTTTAATTTAAAAAAGATTTAAATAACAAGTGGGACATCTGAAGGAAAACTTCTTCTCTTTTTGTTATTATCAGGCAGAAGCCTATTCTGAGTTTCTCCGCTGCAGCTCTGGAGTGACTTCACTGCACTCGGTCGCTAGCGTTTAATGTTCGTGCCAAGCATTTCTTTGAGGAATATTCCCAATTTCTCAAACTATGTGCAGAGCTGGGGAAATGCACTCGCCAGCCGGAGCAGAAAAGACAAGTTGCTATTATACTTCCTGGTAATTAAAGCAGGGGCAAAACTACTTGGGGACCGAAATAAGCGTGTGAAAAATTGGGAGCTCTTTAGGAGTGGCAAAGAGCAGAGACGGTATTAGGGCTACAGCTTCAAAACATGCAGAGAACTGACTTTAGGTCCCTGGTGCCTTCACGGGAGCATGAGCTGAACTCAATTTTGCTGGTTTTGGCCTCGGGGAAGGGGACGTTTCTGACCATGCGGTTGTGGCGCGAGGACAGCTCTCAATCTCTCCTGCTGGAGCCAATCTGCATTTTCCAGCTAATTCAATATTAATTGCAGCAGTGACTTGAACCTGAGTCTCCCCCGTCCCAGCTGCACGCCCTGCCGGCAGAGCTGCAAGGTCATGCTGGCCCGATAAATGTTTAATTACAGTAGTGAGCGGAGCAGCTTTGCTGGAGGTGGCCGAGACAGCCGGCGTTCGGGACGTTACCCGGGGAGACGCAGAGCCAGGCGATGCTGGAGAGGGGGCTGCCAGCTCATGCCTGAGCAGCAGCGCTGGCATCAGGCAACCATTTTGTTGGGTTTTCCTCCCCAGATTGGGTTAACGTGAGCAGAGTGCTAATGGCTTTATTATTACCATTTTTAACACGGCGCCCATGGAAAACGCAGGTGGGATGGGGTGCAGCCTGTGGTGGGGAGCACCTGGCGAGAGCTGTGTGTGCTTCCCCTAATAGCTCAGTGAACATAAATCACTGCTGACCCACTTGCCTTGCTGCCTACTCTTCTGGTCCTGATTACTGCGATGATGGGCAGTGACAGAGAGACCCAGCACTTTTCTAGTATGCGGTGGTGGGTCTGGGTCTGAGGGATGGAGATGGAGGTGGGGGTAGGGAAGGGTGCTAAATTTGCCGGCAGTGCTAAAAAAGAGTAAGTGGAAATGTCCCTTCTGTTTTACCACCTGGATGGGGGCTCTCCCAACAAGCCCAGCCCACAGCTGGAGAAATGGCTCTAGGTGACTTATCTGCAGTCAGAGGAGGTGTTAACGGTGGAAACTTAACCTGGATCTCCCACCTCAAATGCCACTCTTCACCATGATCAACCTCCACCTCTCCAGCTGGCTAGAAAAAAGAAATACCTTGTGCCTCCTGCAATAGCAAGGAGAAATTTAAGACTGCAAAAGTAGGACATTTAAGCGTTGTTGCGTGCCTGCTGGTAATTTAGGCATTTAGGAGAGACGCATGGGGAGCCTGATTGTTTCCAGGAGAGTTGCTGTCGTTTCCTCGAGAGCCGACTTTCCCGGGCGCACAGGAACGACTCTACCACCAGCAGGCCAACCTCAGCCATGAGGCCACGGAGACGTTTGGCTGGAGCAGGTAGAGGAGCGAGTGCCGAGGAGGGCAGCCGCTTGACAGCACCCTCTGCATCTCAAGTGAATAGTGTAACAGCGCTCGAGTCCTAGCTCTGTGGATGAGGTGGCTTAGTAACCATTAAAACTCGAACGCAAGTGCCTGATGGAGAGAATCTTGAAAAATACTTGGTTTCTGGTGCCTTAACTAGTCTATGAAAGCAGCCGCAGATTGAAAACGGATTGCGCTAGCTCAATTTTTTGGAGGGACTATTTAACGCATGTATTTCCGGCGTGCCCCTTTGAAAGCAGCTAGTTTCTTGTAACATCGAATTATCTGTGAAATCCCTGTCGAGGTGGGGCGAGCTCTAAGCAAGCACCGAGCGGGGCTGGCGATGGGCTTGCAGGACTTCTCCCAACAGATCACGCAAAGTGCGGGGAAGGCGGGAAACTTCCTCAATAAATAGATTTTCTGAGGATGGGTGGGAAAACACGGACGAGCTGGGTCTCTAAAAGGCAGAGCAGAGGAAGGAGCCGACCCGGCGAGGCAGCCGATGCGCCACGTTATTCGCTGAGGCTCTTGTGGTCTCCTGCCCTCCTCTCTGTGCCGCTAACAGCCCACCCACCACTCTTTCTGATAGCACGCCCTTACGGTTCCAACAATTTCAACCGCTTAAAACGCCCGTTAACGTTGAAACTTCTCACTTATTGAATAGCAGGCTGGCGTAATGAAGTCCACCTGTTAATCCACTCGCAGGTAATTGTGATGATAATAAACTTGCTCAGGATTACTGTTTCTGAAAATGCATCCCCCTGCACTGCCTTGGCACTGAGCGGTTTTGCTAATTGGCCCCAGTCGTGGTCACCCCCGGATTATACCTAGAATCTGTTTGAAAACCTTCCTCCCTCCACAGTCTACTATCCATATCCCTTTGCGAGCCTAGGACAGCTAAATAAATGAAATAAATAAGGAATTAATCTGACGCAAGCTTCGTGAAAACAAGTACTTTCTCAACAGGAGCCAACTGAATAATTTGCGATGAATAATTTATCCGACATCTTTCTCCGCTCATAGAGTTTCAGCAAACAGACTTCTGCTTCCTCCAGCTAACAGTGGAAAGCTTGTGACGAAGGTGGGGTCCATGTTCGTAACAGGACGGCTTGTTCACGAAGAGCTGCCTCTCCCCGGCATCCCTACCTGCAGTTTTACAGCTTTTCCTTTTTGCAGGGAGCTGCATGCCGAGAGATATGCGTGTCTCCTGGAGGCTTGCAGTACGGGGCTGTGCCGGAGGCTCGGGGCCGTAAATCGCTCTGCTCCCGGGGGGGGTCGATGTCCCAGCTTTCCTCCCACGCGGCGCCCGTCTGTGAGCGCTGAGACGGCAGGACACCCGGGCGAGACGCATGACGTGCTCTGTCACAGGTAAAATCATGCTGGTGTTTGCTCGCTTTCTTTCTTTCTCTCTGTACGGCACACGTTTCGGCTTAATTGCAGTGATATGCGTATCCTCGGAGCTCGGGGGAGCCGGAGCCGAGCTCTCATCGCTGCAAGCTGGCTCGAGCTACGCGCTCGGAGACGTTGTAATCAGTGTTACGTGATTCCTTCGCATGCACAGCGAATCTGGGCTAAAGACTTCCTACTTCGCGCTCCCTTGACTTCCTCCTTGGGCTTGTCCACAAGAACGTTGGACAGCGAAGGAAACTTTAATTATTAAGGCTGCTACTCATAACATATTTTCTCCCGGCTAGAACAAGCTGCTTGTTTTCAGGAAAGAAAGCCTTGCAGAAAGCAATGGATTTGTCAAGCCGCAGCAGTACACGGCTGCATACAGCCCTCAGTCTGAACTTGCAGATGAAAGTGTTGACATCGCTGAGGTGGCCTTCTTAAGGCACAGCCCTCCCAAATATCCCGAGTGTCGTGAAATTTGCTCTTTTTCAGTTTCTACCCTCCCGTTTGATCTTTAACATTCAAATACTTCAATGTCTTTAACTTTAGACTTTGTGCCTAAATCTAGTTGAGTTGCAATAGACACAGAAGACGTGTTATGTACTGTTGATAAATAAAAACATACCAAAGAAATAAATCATAAGTTACACAAAAATACACAGCCAAGAAGCCAGATGACTCTTTGGATAGTTTTCACTGCTGGACCTCTGGATCAGATGGGTATTATTTGCCCTGTAAATTTGATTTTTCTCAAGCTGAATTCTGGCAAATATGTATTTAGATAGTTCATATTGCCACAAACCTTGACTGGTAACTTATCAGGGATATGAATCTCTTCTTCTAGCACCCAAACAATCAGGTGCACGTTTAATCCTGTGCTAATTGCTCTAAAGGGCTAAATTTTGAAGAGTCGCAGGGGAATCCTGAGGAAGTGTGCCTCAGTGGGAATACTCTGAGGTTCCTGAAAACGGGGCTCCTTTGAAATGCACCAAAAATGACAGCACTCAAATTGCTGCATGCTTTTACATCTAAATCAAGAGTGAACGTCTTGTTTTCTGACATGTTTTACTGAGATTTAAATAGGCAGTAACTGTCTTTTAATTATTAGATCAGTAATAGGTTATGTATCTTAATCTATTATGCTCTGATTCCTAAAACATTACTATTCATCCCCCAGAATTTATGATATTTAACATGCATTAACTGTCTTTCTAAATCTCTGTAATATGTCTATTTAGGAATCTTAGCTTATGCATTTAAATTAGATTTAATAGGAGAGGATTTTGTGCAGCTGAAACTTTGTCCATTAAGACTATCTCTGAGGCTACGGAAATGAAAGGTGGGCCATGGGCATCCTTAATTGCAAGGATGATCCTGCGGAGCTGGACTGGAGGCTGAAGATATCATGATTTAATGGCATGGTAGAACTGGTGATTTACACCAAGGATGAGTTTTGCCCCAAATCCCTCTTATTTAAGATCTCTTTGCAAAAGTCAGTGCTGATTGAAACCTAACTGGGAAGAACGAAGCTTGCGAACTCGCCTCTGACATCATGGCCGTCCCTCCTCACCATGTTGCCCCATGGAGAAGTCCCCAGACAGAGGGAGCCACTCTTGACAACAAACAAGTGGCTACGTTAGTGACTTATTTTCAGATGTCTTGCTAAGTAATTGTGCATCAATCACAAACCATAAACGTGGGTTTCCAGGAGGTCAATGGGCGAAAGTTTCTGATTTGTTTCCAAAAGTGCTTCGGGGCTTGGCAGGGATGAGTCATTAAATTATTCAGTAGAGGAGTTATTTATTTTTAGCCGGGTGAGAGGAACGGGTCACGTCACTTATACTTTTAAGTTCTTTGCTTTTTTGCCAAAGTTGGGTTATAAATCAAATCCCAATGGATTGCTGCAGTGGCTAGCTCACAGCACGTATACAAACGCCTGGTGTCCGCATCCCTCGAGATGGCCCTGCAGATTTTTGGGGCTGCTCTGCTCTGCTTTTCATATGGGTAGGTTTTCTCCATATGCTGCTAAAAGTTTCATTACTCAGCACGGAGCCCTTCTCGATGGGGGAGAAAAGCCTCTGTTTGTAGGACTGTGCATGCAAAACGGACTGTTTCTTCCCTTTTTCTTACTGAGCCTTGAACTTTCATCTGAAACTATTTTCCTCCAATTCCATCCGTATTTTCCATCTGTAACCTGGAGCAGGCTACCATGGGCTCTCCAGGCTTCACACCGCTGTGTTTTCACCCAGGGCGAGTTGGCGGCTGGCAAAACCAGACAGGCCCCCCCTCTTGACGGGGGGCAAAAAGCACTGCTTCAGGCAAACTGTTTGCAAAGAAGCGTCTGCGTTGCACAGAAAGTGTCAGTAGTGCTTCAGGAAATGGATTATCTTTCCCACTCCTAACTTAAATGTTTTTACATAGGATTGTAGAGGCGTAAGACACAGGACTGGAAAAAGCCATTTGCGTCCACGCCTGTATCAGTCAACAGTGCTGTACAAATGCCTCTGTGAATTGATTGAGCTACACCTTAAAGCTAATTAGGTTTCTCCTCAGCACTTATCTTACTAGAAGGCTGAACTACAACCCTTGCTCTGTGATGCTTAAATTTGTTTCAGAACTGGAAGCCTCTGTGAACTTACGGCAAGCCTATATTGAGTTGTTCTTTTGGCAGCTTCGTTTCTGAGCCCTAACCGCTCGTTTTTCCCATGTGATTACCTGCTTTCACTGTGTAATTCCAGAGATCAGTCAGATAGGCCCTGATGTTTCACTGTGTGTTGACAACTCAGCTGAGTTTTCCAGCATCCGTGGGTACAATACGTTGTCTCTGCCGTTACTGTGCTGATAGATGTTTTGTGGGCTTGCTCCAGCCTGCAGCTGTCGTACCAGCACGTGGATGCCCAGCTTCTCGTGGGATGGTCCTCCAGGGTCTTAAGAGTGTCTCTCACAATGGCACGAATACTTCCCACAAACCAGAAATATTGTTCGGAATATGTTGTCTGACATATTTTTATTAACATTTTTCCACCTTCCTTTCGCAGCTGGGCCATGCAGGTGGCCTCCAGCCTTCTTGGAGAAATGTGCACATTAGGCAGTCTCCAACCGTAGGCCACCGGTGCGGCCCAGCTGTGAAAACGGTAAATTCCTGAGGTACATCAGACAAAGTAATCGTTTCAGGACTTCTGTTACAGCAGAAATTCCTGTTAATCTCCAGTTGCCTGATTTAGCACTGTATGCTATGAATTTCCACCTTATGTTTCCAGTTCTCCATATCTAATAATCTGAACCTTCTCCATATTGTTGATTCTTCCCAGCTAACCAGTAAAATTAATTAATATAATTCTATTTCTTACTTTAAGGTCATTAATATGTATATCAAACAGAGCAGTCATGGAGGCTGGCTTTCCTCCAGATTTACCCTGAAGCTCCATCCTCTCTTCCAGCATGGCCGTTCATCATAAACTTCTTTTAGTGCCTTTCAAAGTCTGTATTAATCACTATTTTTCCTGTCTTACTAATAGCTTTCCATGTGACTACATATAAGATGCCCTTTTTTGCCTTGAGTGGTAATATCTGCCATGTTGATTTTGTCTTGGGAATAATTTATTCTATCAAAGAACAGCATCAAGCTAGAGTAGGGTGATCTTTTGGAAAAATGCACATTGTATTTTCTCCTGTTTTCCAGTTACTTTCACGTTTTTAATTGTTCTTTCCTTTGAAATTTGTTCTAAAGCTTGCGTTCTGGCGAGAGATTAGGTTTATGGGTTCAGATGTATCCTGAAGTCCTTTCCCTCGTTTCTTAAATGTACGATATTTGCTTTTTTGCCGTCAGGTGGTGCGACGTCTAAGCCGAGAGCAGTGCTACTACAGCACCAAATATCATCTGGCAAATGTTTCGGTACTCTGTGGTGGAGGTTATTTATTTCTTCCAGAACCTGCCCCTGGTGTGTTGAGTTTTCCTTCCTCTGGGGATGCCGTGATTTCCACTTCCAGACTCCCGGCCCCATCAGCTTGCCTTTGCATCCATGTTCAAAATCAGTGTCAGTTAGGAAACCAAGGCAAGGAGATGCTCCAGTTTCAGGGCTCTGCATCTTTAATCCTGTATCCCCCTTTACTGCATGGTGACCCCCATGGCATAGCACTCAGGGAGGAGCGCACCAGCTCGGGAACACCGTGAAGGTGGCTGGCACCCGGCTTCCTGGCTCGAAGCTAGTGCCGTTCAGTCCTGGGGCAGAACATGAGCACGGTGACAGTTTTGGGAACCCTTCCCCGCTGCTCTGCAGAGAGTCATGACTCCCTCCCCATGCTGGCAGCCCCAGGGCCATCAGTCCCAGCCTCTGTCTGGGGCCAAGTTGAATTATTATAGGCGACTGCAGCCCTAAATATCTACTGCGGGGTTAGTTAAAACAGAGATAGTCATGTCAGAGCTGCCCAAGAGCGCCTCTGGATCCCATGTGTAGGATGGAGACTTGTCACAACCACATTTTTTTGTCTGTTTGTGCCCTGAGCGTCCTCTGCCAGATCTCCTGGAAAAGTGAGACAGGAGGCCCCTGAGGGCTTTGAGGGCTCAGATCGATGCTTTAAGCTTTTTTGCTGCCTTGGTCAGTGTGTGTTTCCTCACACTGCCATAACCAGCTCACAGTCTTTGGCTGAAAAGAAGAAACCCTGAAATGAGAGAATTTAGTCCCCGTGGCCCAGATGACAGGTGCCACCTTCAAGTGGCCAGTGGTTTTGGTGGCTTTTAGGAGGGAGCATCGTGAAACCCAAATGACCACGCATGGGAGGAAAGACAGCCTTGAACTTGGCCCCTGATAGCCTGTTTTCTATTTTGACATTTT
This sequence comes from Struthio camelus, assembly GCF_040807025.1. Classification (NCBI taxonomy): domain Eukaryota; kingdom Metazoa; phylum Chordata; class Aves; order Struthioniformes; family Struthionidae; genus Struthio; species Struthio camelus. The sequence goes on from NC_090982.1 coordinate 86,744,278, forward strand.
AAGTGACTAAATTTCAATCAGGATAGATAAATCAGCTGAGAAATGAAAATCATCCTGCCACGGGTCCCTCAGATACACGTGCTGGCTCCGGATGAGAAGTTTGGAGGGTTACTGAGCGCTCCCTTCTCCTCGTGCATTGGGAGGCCCTAGCGCAGGAGAAGGTAATTTGAGGAGCGAGGATGTTCCCAGCAGAACCAGCTCATTTCCAGCTGGGTGGCATTTTGATCCTGCACTGACTCACTGCTCTCGCTTGACTCTCACAGGCGTAGCTCCTCTAGAGTGTATCTTCTTTCATCTTCTGGCTGTGTTTATTCCGTGTTGGGAAAAATAAGCCTGAAAAGGAAATGCTTTCCTCCTCCTTTCTTTTTTATTTTGGAGAACACTAATGATGTGACTGTAGAAGCCCAAAGATGCCATGCAAGCTCTAGGGAGCTTATTGAAAAGTGAAATAAAAGGCTACATCTGAATCTTGGGACTCCCTGTCTGGGAAGAGAGGAGAAGCATTTACAAAACTGGCAGAGAACGAGGATTAAAGAACAACCCCATTGCATAGTTTGAAAACTAGCAACGGGCATTCCCACCAAGTTGTATCTGTCCTCCAGCACGCTCTCTGCCTTGTCTGTGGCAGGGAGAAGGTTATTATGGAGCTGGCCAGGGCCCCAGGCTTTTTTTTGACTCGAGCTTTAGCAGGTCGTGCCTCCCTCTCAGAGACAGATCTCGTCAGCACAGCTGCTGGGGGCCAATGAGCTTTTTGGTGGTGCTGCTGGGTGCTCGGAGCGTGCTGCTGGCGGCATAGGTGAGATGTCCACTGCCTGTGCTGGTCGTGGTGACGCTCAGTTCACAGGCGAACACCTGCATTTAGGTGTCTTAATCTTGAATGTTAAACGAAAGGAGGTGTTGTAAACAAAGCAACATGCCCACAAGAGAAACCTATTGGACAAGTTTTGCATTTGAATGGTAAATCATGTTTGTTGAAAAGTAACGCACTGAACTTGTGAGTAAAGGTGTAAAACCAGTGCGCACACGTGCTTGCCAAATTGCTTCCCTTTGAAGCTCAGTTTCGAACAGAGCTGAGCCTATGCAAAACCTTAGGATCGGATGTTGTATTAGTGACTTAGCTAACGAGGGAGATTTGGGGTTTGCATTTCATGGAGTGGTGCCTTGACTGCCCGGTGCCTTGAAGCCTTTTTCCTTCTTTACTTCTCAGTGAGCACGTGCCACCCACAGCCCGTGACACCCTGACGGTTATCCAAGGACCGAGCCTGGAGATTTGTGTCTACACAGGCTGTACATGATGCATGCAAGACAGGTCTACAAAAAATGAAGCTGCTGCCTCCTGGAGCTGAGTTAGCGTGGCAGAGTTAGCGTGGGCTGTGCAACGCGTGCGTTGAATCACACAATGCATGCATGGAGCTGTGCAACATGTGCATGGACTGTGCCACACATACATAGATTATGCAAGACATGCACTGAGCTACTCATGCTCCAGCAGTTTTGGCTGCAGCCCTGAAGAGCAGGAGGCACGGTAGGACATCCTCGGGCACCTCACCTGGCCTTCGTCGGTGAGGGAGGGAGAAGAAGAGAGCCTGAGGAGGGAGCCAGCCCTGTTCTGCTGCCTTGATGAGGGAAAGAAGGGAAGGAAACCACTTTCCTCTCACCTCAGGTCAGTTCTTCAGGCGAGAGCATGGTGAAAATAGACCTTTCCAGATGTCCACTGTTGTTAGGTGGAGGAGAGGTGGGAAGAGGCATCTCCTCATGGCAGAAGCTGAGCGAGCACAACTGCAAATGGGGCAGAAACAGTCTGTAGTAGAAGAAGCTAAATACCAACCCTCCAGAAGCTCAAGGCCATCATGCTCTGGTGCTGTGACAGCATACATGCTCACTTGGGCTTCTCTCAGCACATATCCCCCCTCCTTGCACTTCCCCTCTGATTTTAATTCTGCACATTCTTTAGGCTGATCCTGCTTGTGCCTTAGGGAGTCTCCTCAGCAAGTCCTGCCTCTTACCTGTTTTAGGATGTGATTGCTGAGCTGTGAAAGCTCCGCAGCAGTATCTCTGCTTCATATCCCAGCAAGTCTCAGAAGCCGACTGCATGTTTCATAGGCCGAACAGTGATTTATGTCTGCGTGGGCATTAGTACAAATGGGCAGGACTGAAAAAGCTTCGTGTTTGGCTTTTTCGGGGAGAAACACTTCAAGGCTACAATGTGTAGCTGAATTACAGGGCCCTCTGAAGGTGCCTGAACCATATGGTGCCGGGTATTGCCAGACACTGCTTTTGTGCGACGTGCCTCTTGGGTCTGTGCCAGCGTGGCAGCTTTCCTGCAGCGCAGAAGAAAAGCCTATCTGGGAGGTGCGGAAAAAGGGCTGTTTGGTTCAGCTCCCATCCTCAGAGGGTAGAAGTAGTGTCCTGCAGCGCCGTTGGGTGGTGGGAGCCCCCTTCCCTGCTCCCGTGCTTGTGGTGGCCTATGGGTGCAGAGGAACACAGAAGGGACTTCCTCTTAGGGGACGGCGATAAACCAAGGTTTTGTAGGGAGGAGGAAGAGGAGGAGGAAGGGCGAGATGCTAGTTGCCTCATGCCCCTACTATAACAGTGTTGAAGAGAAGAGGTACCTGCCATAAATGCAACTCTGATGTTTCTTAGGAGTCCAGCTCTTGATGCGTTTCCAGCATGAGCAGCTGTTGTTTCGAAAGCTGCACCAGCTCTCCAGCACTCCTTGCCTCTTGGGCACAGGTTTTCTAGGAACGAAAGCTGCAGGCGGTGGAAAGCATTGCGTTAGAAGCATTTTGTGCTGGATGATTTAATTCTGTGGCAATTAAAGCAGTCTGAGAAATGAGGTTCTAGCTGCTAGGATTGCGTTTAGAAATGTTTTCAGATCTTTTTTATTTGGATTTTTTTTGGTGTTTAAAATGTTTGAATGCACCACAATGAGAAAAAAAAAAGTCTAAGGTTTCCATTTTATTAAAAATGAGTGCTTTAAGACACTTAAACTACTTACAGATTTTTCCTTTGAGAAGGAATATGGGCGCTGTAGAGCCAACATTTGCTTCACTGATGCTAGCACTGATGCTATCACTGGTGCTCATTTGCTACCTGAGCAAGTGGTGTACTACAAGGGCCATATTTGCAGTTTTTCATTTTTTTCATGACCTTAAAATATTCCCGAAACTTGGAACTGTGACCCGAGCAGGGTTACATAGCCATGTTTGCTTCTGTCTGTTGCGCTGCTTCTGAATTTTCTAACAAAACCATCTCAGCAACAACAGAAAAACATGGCAGGGCTCATGGATTTGTGTTATGCTGATATCCAGGGCTCCCCCCTGCTTTTCAATTTTAGGACTGTGAATTCGTGAGAGCAGGGACTGTGTTTGGTTCACCTCTATCCCTCACTGTGGCTCTCAGGGACACTGTGAAATTTTAATGCTGGTAATTAAGCCTAAGATTGAAGCTTTGTCTAAAATATAAGTGCAGAGGAAGACTGGTGTCCTGATGGAAAAAGATCTAGTTTTGTGGAAGATTTAATTTAAAAACAGCCAAAAAGAATGCCTCCAAGCAAAACGTTTCTGTTTGCATGTGCATTGCCCGTTCCCTTCACTTAAGGACGCCCGTTGGCCCGCGTCCCTGTCTTCTTCCATGCTCCGTGCTCCTCAATGAGACAAGATCTCCCAATGGCCACCACAAGTGGAGGATTCCCCCCGCGGTACTGCCCCTCGCTCCATGTGGGATATCGTCCTGGGAGCTCAGAGACACAACTCTGAAGAAACGGGAGGCAGGCAAACCCGGGACTATAACCCTAGCGATTCACCTTATAGCAGCATTTGTGAACAGAAATATTACTAGTTTTGGCTGAAATCTTTTGGATTTAGTTTGCATTCGGTGGTATTTCACTTTTCCAAAAAGACAGCATTTTTCCACAAGATGTGCTCAGTTATTAGCCATCTGTACATGATGACTATTCTTGGCTAATATTTTTCATGAATTTCAAAATTCAATAATTTTCATTCTTCTTCACTAATTCATCAACACTATTTTCCATTTTTCACAAGTCTGTTATTTTTCATGAGTGAGGATGTTTTCATTAATCAAGACTCTTCCTTTCTCTGCCTTGCATTTCTTTACACTGTGGCCCCTCCAACACGCATTTTCCTTGCCTTCCTTGGCGAGGAGGGATGACCAGTGTGGGGCTGGAGCTGTAGATCAGTGGCTGTCACCCAACAACCAGTGAAAGGATGGGAGAAATTCTCAGGTCCTAGCCCCAAGCTGAAGCCCATAAAACCCTCCCTGAGGGGGCATGGGATGGAGCAAAGTGGGGACCTCACATTCCAAGTGCCCATTTACTGCCAGGGTAGGACTTTGTGGGAACATCACACATTTCCTTGCTTAGCATTTGAGTGTGACTGCCTAATGCTCACTACAAAGCTGCCCATATGTCCCACCCTGGCAGTAAATCTCATGCTCATTGACATTCATGATAGCAGTTGTGTAGGTGCCTGCTGGAGAAAGCTCCCCTTTTTTCCAAAAGTCAGTAGTTAATTTTAGTACTGGTTGGGTGCAGCCAGCATGTAGCTGCCTTGAAGTGATCAGTAGTTTGAGTGGTCTGGTGGGCCGTTTCCAACACCATGTACTTGGAAGTGTAACACCTGGACCGTGCCACTGTTCCCTCACCACCATGGATGCTCTCTCCTGACCTCATCTAGGAGAAACTAAAGACTTCCCTTTTTATTCAGTCTCACCAATTGCAGGTATTATAGTGTCATGAGACATAACTGGGACCCTATTCTTTTTCAAAGTAAAAATTACTTCTGAAACAAAATCTATAAGATTATGAGTCGTTTGGAGAAGTCAACGGGGAGTAGCTGGCCACTGGCTCTTATGATACAAGAATCAGGGGACAGCAAATGAAATGGGTAGGCAACACACTTCGCATGAACAAAACATTAATTCTTCAGTCTGCACATAGCTGAACTGGGTGACTCCTTGTCACGGCCCGCTTTGGCCAACAATAACTGGCAAAAATGCAAAAGGTAAGATGTGAGATGTTGGGTGAGGTAGATATAGGGTTTGACTGGCTTGGCTGTTGTCTACAGTGCAAGGAATAGCTCATACTTGATCATTCTGCAGGTGACGGGGGCACAGCGTAACAGCGCATTTCTTTGACCCCGTTAAAATGTGCTGCCTTTTAAATTGCACTTGCATACCTCCAGCCCGCCTAGTAACCCAGGAACCAACCTGGAGAGCCCAGGGGGCTTTCTCTCCATGACTTATTTTAAGAGCAAGTAGACTGCAGAGGCAAATGCATCAGTCACAAAATGACTGGGAAAAAGCCCTGTTCTCCTTGTTGATTAACAATGCAGGGCTGCTAACTAGATACCGTACTTATGCCAGACAATTGCTGCTGATTTTAGGGGGTACTAATTTAATTGTAAACTGTTTCTAGGCGGAGAGGTCAGATTTGAAATTGCTTCTTTACAGGTGCTAATGCTTCAGGAGAGCAGGAAAGTGGAAGATAATACGGCAGCGTTGACGTGGCTGATTAGAAAGAGTGCAGCAGATCAGAAGCAGTAGACGGCAAGGCAAGACTACTGGTAAGTCAGTGCTAACAAAGAGAATTTGCAATGAGGAAATAAGGAGTGAAGTCAGTGTGAAATAGGGGATAGCAAATAAAAAAGGATGCGTAATGAAATCTCATCCTAGGGTATTGCCAGCGTATTTCTCTTTTTACTTAAGTTAATGTGGCGCTTGTGAGATGGGACAGTCTGGCAGCTGATGAGACTGAAGCCGCCTGGGTCTAGGAGTAACGCAAAGATGGATAGTGCCGAATTTCTCCGGCACTCTCCTAACAATGTACTTTGCTTTAATGCCAAATTTACTACCAGTAATGGCAAGTTCACCTTTCCCTTCCTGCAAGGTAAAACACATTGACCCTCATTTTTAACAGGACTCCACCCCCTATTTCTGTCTCCTTTGAACATTACCATTGTCAGTGGCCTAAGTGGTCTTTGTGTAAGTAAGAAATGTGGCCAAAGAGGCCCTCGCAGCCATTTCCCCGATGTATGCATTTTTGGGTGAGCACATGGCCACTTGCGAGCAAGGTTAAGACCTTCTCACAGAGTGGTGTGAGCTCTTGGGATGCTGCTTGAAATCGGGCAACTCCAGCCGATTGTTAATGAAATAAAGAGCTTACTTCCACATGTGCAGTGCTTAGGAGCGCGAGGAGGAAACCCTCTCTGCGTTCGACAGCAGCGGGAGGCTCCTGCGCGATCCCTCCCAGAACGAACAGCAGAACCGGCAAGGTGCAGGGAGTTCATTCCCCACAACTGTCTCACTTGACCTCTTTGTTTAATATTTTTAACGACTTTTTTGGTCTGTGGATATTTGTAACATTAACATAATTATCTGTCTTAACACATTGTATTTGCTGCCTGCTGGGGATGGAACACTGCAACTAACACTAGTAGCTCATTAAAAATAATACTACTAGCTCATTAACAATGTTGACCCAATTACATGTTGTGTATCCCAGAGACAAATAACTGTAATTGCGACTCAAAAGTGATTTCATAAACATTGAGATTCCTTTTGAAATGCAAAGTAGGGAACATTATTTGAATTTTTGGTATAAATACAGGTTTAACTTAAATAGAGCCAATCATCCTAGTAAAACAAAATATCAGTACGTATAGATATCCTTAAGAAAGGCCATTTGGAATGAACCGATCTGCAAGCGCATCTTGTTCTGCGGGATCAAAACCGTTCTCATTTTTGTGCAAAAATTATACCAGTTATAGACAACAAAAGCCAGACATCTGGTAACTGGCAGCTACTCTGGCTATCAGCAGGTAGCAGTTTTCTTTTGAAACCATTTGGATTATCTAGCACACCCAGGACAATAGGAATCTGATGAAGCCTTTGATATAATCTGCGGAGATTTTTTTTTTAAAGCCACATGGATGAAACAGACCTAAAGCGATTTGTATGAGCGATACCCGTGCAAGCCCTTCTTCCCGGCGCTGCAAACAGCCACTTAGGCTCAGCGGCCTCGTGAGCAGCATGCAGAACGGCACACGTATGCCACAACACAATATGATATATTGTTAATGGAATAAAGAGATTTCAGTGAGGAAAATTACTGTAATATAACATTAGCGGGGCATATAGATCAGAGCTGGGGAGAAATAGACTCGTCACCCGCCGGGACGTTCGGGTGAAAGCAGCGTGGGACGCCCCGCGCTCGGCCACCCCAATGTGGCTCCTCCAGCCCGGGGATGGCACCAGGGCAGCACCCCTCTTCCAGGACACCGTCTGCGTGGCCGTGCACTGATTTTCAGTGGCTCGAGGAGCAGATGGGGACGACGTCTTTCTAATAGCTCCCCATTATCATTTTCCTCGCCTGATTTTGTCCTGTGACTTTGTTTTGCCTCCTACCACCCGAAGCCAATTGTGCTTCCTCCCTCGTGCTTGTACTCTGCAAACACAGGTGGGATGGAAATTTGATCATCCCACTTCGCAGTCTCCGTTTCGCCGAGCCAGACAGCTGCAGCTCCATTAATCTTTGCAGCACCGTCTCCTCACTTTTAGCTGTTTGTATATCCCTTCCACTTTTCCGACCCCTTTCCAGCTCTGGCCACGTGGCTGCCAGGGCTGTATAGATATACAGAAAGAGGTGATCAAATTCTTGGTGTGTGAAGGGGCTACTTCATTAAATGTTGGCCAAAACCACATTGGCTCTTTTGGTGCCGTGTTGCGCACCAAAGTCGTAGTTCATTTGCTGGCCACAGTCACAGCAAAGGCTCTCCATCCTTCCTTGTGATTGATTGTCCGCGTTTCAGGTGACTCCCTTCGGTATTGGGAGGGAGCTGGAGTTTTTCCAGGCTGTGTTTTTATGATTCCCCTTCCTCCTCACATCCCACAGCCCTCCTGGGTTTGTGCATTTGGCCATCTCTGCTCTAGTTAGGCCGTCGCCAACCTCTTTCCGTCGCAGAAGGCGTCTCTCGTATCTAAAAGTCGGATCGCGCTAAAGTTGTTGTGCAGACAAATTTCCGTAAGGAAAAAAAGCTCCAAGAAAAATAGAGGCATCTTATTTGCTGGATGGAAACATAGGATCATTTTTTCTTTCTGAGTATTATAAAAGGACTATTGCAAAACAGAGACATTACGTGCCAGAAGAGCAATTGATGCTCCGACTGGTGAGCATCTAGATGCAGAGCTGTAAGGGCTGACACGGCATCCACAGCCCAGACCTGCTCGCGGCGTGGGACAAGTCTCCTTTCTGCAAGGGAAGCCCTCGCGAGTTGGTGCAGCCCTTGCTGAAGTTAGCCTCTCCCAGCTTGGAGATGCTCTTTCGTCGCTCTTCATCTCAGTGGTGCCCTGTCCTCCGGTGGGTGTGCTTCTCGCTCAGCACTGTTATTTACTAATGGAATGAGATTTACTTTTAAAAAAGAACTTCAGTGTCTCTGACACAATATTTAATGACGTTATAAAGATGGCTAGAAATGGATTTTTAAGCCTGAAAGAAGATGACAACCTCGTCACGCGATATGCCAGATGATGGGTAAATTGAAACTTCTCATCATTATTTATTGAAAACAGCTGCTATAACCTACCCAGAATTTTCAGCCTGACAGGGCTCATTTATTTCATATTTTAAACATTAAAAAAACAACAACGGGGGAGGCTGTCATTAAGATATCAGTGAATCAAACCACTGAATGAGATAATTGTTCACCAAAGAGGAGGTAGCTGAATTTTTAACGCCGTGTCACTGTGGCTTAAAGGTGAAGGTTGTTGAATGCACAGCCTCTCTCGCAGCATCCGGGCTTTAGGACCTGGTGCTGTATCGAAAAGGCTGGTGGAGGACGGTCCAGCCCGTTGGCCCCCCACGAGAGCCTTGTCGCCTCTCCTGCGCGGCGGTGCCAGGTACAGCTGTGGGAATCGGCTCCTGTTTGTGTTCCTGCTCCAATCAAGCTGAAGAGCTATTTGGGCTGGATTCAATTTAAGAGGCTGCCTGTGAGATGAAACTACTGTTTAAGTGAAATAATTGGGCTTGAGTGGAACCAGTGGCAAGGCTGTATATGCTAATAAATAAAACGCAGATGTAAAAAGTGAGAATAGAAAGAGCAGCTGGAAGCTTGTGAGAAGCATGGCTGCTCAAACGTGTTCCCCATGTCCCCATTTCCATGGTGCCTGCTCCACCCGCTGCAAAGGATGCAGGGCTGAAAACGCACCGGGGATTGCCAAAGCTGCCTGGGGAGTCTGCACACACAGGGGAGAGTTTTCCGAAGTGATTCCTGATTCCTCGAGGCACAGCTTGAAGCCTAGGGGTCTGATTGCCAGGATGCGCAGTGCAAATTTACCTTTTGAAAATCAGTCTATGTCAGGCTCCGACAACACTTCTGCAAATATTGGTGAAGTTTTCTATGGGTATCATTAAGTGGCATGTGCCGAAATCCCTTCTGAAATTGCAGCTGTGATCTTTGGTGGGAATTTCATCTGCAGGAAGCCTGTGGGCACAGAGCTTAGGCTGACCCTCTGCTTTGCTCCATTTATTAAGTACAGTCCTGCGTTTCCTTCTGAGAGTGGCGCCATGACCAGGCAGCGCGAGGAGTTTCTCAGGGCTGGTGTGAACTGTGCCACTAGAGACGTTTTCTTCCCTATACACGCCAGACCCGTGTCCTCCCACCCCAGCAGAGGAAGCCCAGCGTGGAGCCAGGCGTGCAGAGTCAGCGTGAGCTGAAGAGGTGTCTGGCTGAATGGAGTTGCAATAGGAATGCAATTGGATGTACTTGGCTTAATATACAGTTCAATATTTAATATTCCTCCTTGAGCATTTGTTTATATGCATGACACTTGAATGCCCTTGAACTGGAGATGTTCTCAACGTCTGGTTTCCAATAATTGAGTAAAATTAGAAGTGAGAACAGGGAAGCTGTGTATTTGTATGAAGACGTTTAGCAGCGTGAAGCCATGCTTGCTGTGCCAGCATTGCAGCCAGCGATGCCACTGGACATCTCTTGCAAAGTTTTGGAGTGGACCGTCCTGCTCTCCTGGCCATCTCCTGCCACCGAGACCACCAGAGCAGCTGCTCTGGGTGACCTGCTTCTTCAAGATGCTTCTTCACTCTCTTCTCTCCCTGTAACTTTCCCTGTGATGAGGATACGTTTATTCCACCATGGCTACAATTTCAACAACCTGCTTGTGTCTCAGATTGGCCGGCAGCGTAGGCTGTGCTCCTGCTTGCACTGGTGCCCGTATCCTCCTGACCGAGGGACGAGGTAGCCTGAGCCCAAGCGCACCATTTTAGTGACTATAGACCATTTCACAAACCTTTACAGAGCATGCTGAGATTTCATTTCAAAGAGTTCAGGACCGAACTGATATACCTTGACCTTGAAATCTGGCACACAGCTGTGTAAGAGAGACTCCCTTTACTTGTAAAGGAGGGCATATTAGGACAGTGTTTTATGGCAAAGTCCAGCTCCAAGTTCGCTGGTATTAACTATGAAAAGCCTTGAAAGGATGCACTAAGTCCCATAGGTAGAGTTCAAATATTTCTTTTCTCAGCCAAGTCCGAGAACTGTAGTTGTAGCAGAGACTAAGAAGAAGACAAAATAGCAGTCTTTAAAAACACTCAAAGACAAGGAGTGAAGAGGTTGGCTCTCTCAGGATAGAAAAAGTGCTCTTCGGAAAGCTTGTAGCTTTGCATGGCAAATTAGGAAGCTTTTCCATTTTGCTGCAGTTCTTCAGCTACAATCAGGTGGCTGATTTCTTAGATGAAATCTCTCCTGAGCAGAGAGACAAATTTAAATCTTTGATTGTAGAAGGTCTGCTAATGCCTAGACAGGCCTATGAGCTCCTATTGACATGGCAAAGACTTCAACAAGATTTACAGAGACAGCAGTCTCCAGGCACTGCACGTCCTGGGTATGGCCCTCCTGATGGCCAAAAGGGCTGCAGAATCTCTCCTTTGAAGGGGTGATTTGTTTTAGGTCAAGAGCATAGACTTTTTTGCATATATTTAAACATTTGCATGTTCTTTGCGTTTTTCCACCCCCGGTCTTGAAGTGTCCTTATAGTCAGCTGAAAAAAGTGCTCTGTCTTATTGTGTTTAGTGAGGATCTTTGGGATGTCTGAGGAAGAAAAGGAAGATATTCAGTTACTTCAACCCCCAAAACAAACCGCCTCCTGCCTCTTTTGAAATGATGGCTTCGGTGTCTTCATGAGAGGCTGCCGGCTATCCAGAGGCTCTTTCCCCCGTTCCCTCTCCCTTTTGGCCAGAGTTTACATAACTGCCAGCTGTAACTGTGGTTCCCTCTCTGCTCAAAGAGGCCTCTCAGGAGAGCTTATTAGAGCAAGAGTTTCGATCCTGCACAGATCTTGGACTTGAAGATGAAGCACCTGCACAATTTGGGGAGCTGTCTGTTTGTTTTTCCAGCTCCTTCTGATCTCTGAAGGGGCAGGAGACTCTAACGCAATATTCGGCTCAGAAGCCCATCATTTGTCAAAATCTTAGGATACTCCTTTTCTCCTTAGGCGGGCTGAATTACTTCACAACCGTGCTCCTAAGCCTGTGCGATCTAGCAGGCGGCCCTTTGGGATGGCACGGCACGAGATATGAGGGGCTCTTGGCTCCGCGAGCGCCGTCCTCACATCCCTGCGCTGAAGGCCAGCCCGTGATATTCAGAAACCATGTCCCCAAGACTAAAATGTTCTTCTCTTAATGACAAGACTCTGCTTTTTTGAGAAGTATTGGGACCCCAACCACATGGTGGGACGCAGCCCGTTCCTGGGCCGGGGAGCTCCCCCTGGCTCACAAGCCCTTGGGGAACGGCCCTGGCTGCTGCTAGCTCCTATGTGCAGGAAACTGCTCACTGAGCTGGGCCAAAACCATACCAGGGACTGGGTTAATAATTTAGCAGTGGTGACAGCTGGGAACATTGCCTGTCACTGCTTTTAATTTACAGGTACAACAAGTGCATTCGTGGGCATCATTTCCCCGCATGAGAGGAAAGGCGCCAGATCTAGCTGCTCCAGTCGCCTTGGCAAGACCTGTCCTGCCTGCAGGGTCTGAAGGTGGTTTGAGATCGACCTCCAGTGCCTCATGGACGTGCTGAGCAGGAGACCGCAGAGTCTGTGCAGCATCTCTTCTACTGACTGTCATGCAGGCTTGACGGTCACTCGCCGGTCTGCCTTTCCCCCCAGGAGAGCTTGATTATTTTTTCTGACCTAGAGAGGTGGTTTGGTGCTCCTAAATTGCTGTAGCAATTGGGCAGCTCCAGCAAAGCGAGCTGAGTTTCTCCAAGTGGCTGGCACCACCGAGCTAACCGAATACAGAGCAATTTGCACAGGCGCTCACGGCACTGCTCTGCTCTTGCAAGTGGTAATTTGAGAGTGGTTAAACTCCAGCTCGGAGCTGGGTGTATTCAGCTTGCTGGATAGTTTGCAACCGGGTTGGCTGCAATGATTTCTGAAAGAGGAATTTCACTGGAGAGCCTGAAAACTGGGCATCAGGGATGCATTATCAGAGAGAGGGTGCTGCGGTGCTGAGGAAAAATAAAGGGGGAGAGGGCTTTTATCTCAGGATTATAGGAATTTGGGATACAGGACTCTGGGCATGGAACAGGGCATATGATGAAATTGATAGCAAAATTCCCCAGGTTTTCTATGGAGCCTGGGTGTCATGTGCCATCATGCGTATTCTTGGCTTTGAGACAAAATTTTAGGCTCTAAGTGGCAACTGATACATGTACTCAGCTGAATTACCCATAGCATAGAAAAAATAGGCTAATGTGGCAAAAGCAAAGATGTGAATCAGTGGATTTTCCAGAAAGTCACACTGTCTGGCTTTAAATTTCTCCTCCCGTAAAAGATGTAGGAGAGCAGGAGAGCTACAGGTAGATCGGACCAGGCACCGTAGTCTGGAGGAGCGGGCAAGGTTTGCCGGCTGCTTTTGGGGATGGAGAAGAGCAGAAGGAATATTTTCAGGTGTTGTGCTCCCCTCTTTAACCTGCTGCTGCCTGATACAAAGAGGCACCTGTGCTGCAGAGCGAACGTGCTCCTTTGGTGCAGAAACACCCTATGCACCGCAGAAGAGCCTCTAAAAACGCTGCTAGCAAAGAGGAAAGCAGGTCCAGGTATAAAGCCTGTGAGTTCGTGGAGGTGATTTTTTCCTCATTGACTTGGCTGCAGTAGCTTGGATAAGAAATGCAACCTGATGTCCATAGGGATAAATCTAGCCTAAAAAAATCGTGTTGACTATATATCGCATGAACTCTCTGTATAGTAAACATCTCGTTACGATATGATCTAATAAAATTTCTTTAAATATTTAAATTAAAAAAAAAAAAGCCAAAAGCTGTGGCGGAGAGGATGCGTGCAGGAAGGAAGGGATGCAGCGGGCTGTGTGTGGCCCTTCCCGGGCTGGCCGCCCCGGGAGCTGGGTGCCCTCGGGACCACGCAGCCGGAGCTGTCCCGACGCGGGAGACCACCGTCTGCCACCGCCCTGCGCCACCAGCGGGGCCTCAGCTGGCTGCAGTTTCCTTCTGGCTTTTGGAAAGCGGGACGTTTCGGCTAGCGGTGCTTCGTCTTCGGGATGTCTGTGGCAGCCCAAAGCAGATGCTGCGCTTCCCACCTTAACCTTTGGCAGCGGAAAGGAGGAAAGACTCCTCAGGATCTCTGTGTGACTACTGCAGCTTAGATGATATTTCATTTACCTGCATGCCTGGGAGTTTCGTGGTAGATGTGCTGGGAGAATTCAGCCTTTAGATATATTCAGATCAGATATCCACTTCAGCTGGCCTGGAAAACTGCAGACATTAGCAGAACAATTACCTCTTGCAAAGGACAAGTGTTTTAAAACATTGCCGTTCAGCTAGTTTGCTCCAGCAAGTCTTTCAGTATTTGTGCTCATTCCTAGCCATTATCAGAACAAACTCTGGGATGCTTTTATGCTGTCCTTCTGTTAATGTTGCTATGTAACCTGACCCACCCAAGTGAGTTAGAAGCCAAACAGAAACCGGAATGCTTTTACCGATGGTGAAAAGAGAAAATAGTGGGAGAAAGATGCTTTTTGGTTGAAGTAAACATATCTAGGTATATGAAAAAGTGCTTAATTGTTTCCACTATGCTGGCAGTAATATTTTCTGGCTCTTGTATGCAGGGTTTGCTGTGGTAAACCTCCTTTTTGGAGAGCAGTGGGAACAGAAGCAGTGGTGACTAAAAACTAAAGATCAGATTGCCTTAAAAAAAAAAAGGGAAAATGCTCTTTCCCCACTCGGCTGAGTCCTGTCACTGGCTAAAAAGCCTGCGATCGGTTCAGGAACGAGTGCTCTCCTGCCAAGGGTGAATGATTAATCTGTGGAGGAATGTTGACACAATTAAAAAGTCAGCTATCGATTTACTGATTATTCCAATTGACATAACATCGTAGTCAATAATTCTAATCTGTGGCACATTGAATTGCCTCTAACCTCAGGGACCTGTAGTTTGCTGGACTTTTCCCGTTTCTCCTATGCCTTACCACCATGGACGGTTCCTTTGGATAGCATTTGACAGGAAATGAAAATTGTTGATATCCCAATAGATTTTTTTATAGTCAACTTACTACTGAGAGAGTCCAGCTGAACAGCTCTGGGCACCACAAAGCCATGTTAGGACAGCGTAGGACGGCAGCTGCCCTGTTGGGCTGGAGGAAACCTACCACAGCCTGGATTCAGCAACTTCCAGGACCTACCTGTGGGTTTTGCAGTTAAACTTCCCTTTTTTGGAACGCATGAGATGATTGTTATCAGAATTGTTATCAGAGGAACATAGCACTTCAAAACATATTTTCCCCTTGGTGACATAAGAGGACAACCTGCATTGATGCCACTTCTCTCATGTAGCAAAGCTCCCTCAGAACAAAAGAGGAATTTGCAGAGTTTGCAGTTATTTTATTAATTTATTGCAGCAAGACAGGTCTAAGAAACCACCTGTATTTGGCAGGAGACCTTCCGGAGGTGGATCGGAGAGGGTCCGATGTTTCACCTTATTTCTGCCAGCCCAGTGCTGAAGGTCAGCCACTCTTGTGCTGTGATACTGCGATCCTCCCTGCTGCCATGAAGCACACGAAAACAGGGTTTCTCACACGTACAAGCCTGGGAGGCTGTGGACGATGCTGCCCCTTGGGGCAGGACCACCCTTACAAGTCTGGCCGTGGGTCTGGAAGAGGAATGTGTGGCCAAGGCAGCGTGGAAAGCCGTATGAACTGCTGCCAGGTTTATATAGGCTGGTTAAGGCTCTTCCTTAGCGTGTGTGTTGGTTGAGACTCATCGCTGCAGACAGATATCTGGAAGAAAGGAGATCTAAATTCCAGGCACGTTAAGGAGACTTAATTCCCCATAATGCAAAATTTTCTCTTTTTAAATAATGGATGTCGCCTCTCGTCGCTGTTGGCAGAAGACGCCAGAAGCAGTGCTCATGCTCTTCCTGTGGCTGCCAAGGCTTATCCCATGTCCCCCATTGACGTACTGATGGGTGCCTCCGCAGCACCCTGCGGGATGGAGGGTCAGGGCTGTCCTCTGCATGCATTCCCTCTGCAATGCCTGGGCCCGGCCTGCACCTCCCCCAGCATTTCCTACAGCACCGAGTAGAAAGAGATCATGCACTTGAGCTTAATAATACACATATACGCATATTATTTGTATATATGTATGCTATAGCCATACATATTGTCTACATGTAGAGGAGGAGGGAAGACAGGTGTATTATCAAACACCTCTATTGCTTCGTGTTAGTTCCCATGTGTCCTGTGGATCCGGAGAATCAAGACTGCCATTCCCTCAACTAGTTAATTCTTTTTTTCAGCCTCGTTCTGTCAGAGACCTTCTTGCTACTACAGCTTTTGGGCAAGATTTAGCTAATAAATACCTTCTGTTAGGAAAGATGATCTGGCACAAGAAATCTTCCTTGGCTTCTACTGGCTAGGTTATCAGAAATGTTGCTTTTTCTAAAACTGTCACTTACCATACTGCAGGAGTCTGCTCTGGAAAACAGGAAAGGGATTGTGATTGTAACACCACAGGAGACTAGATTTAGAGTTTATTTTCTCTGAGATAAGAGCAGATAGCTCCAGTTAACTGTCCGAGCTGGATCATATGTACCCAGTCACTGTGTGACACTCATTTTCTGGAGATCTGGAGGTAATTCCCTGATCCGGATAAGTAGGTATCCCACAGGCTTCCCCAACAAAGATGCTCATATCTGGGTCTCCCTACTGACAGCTCTGTGCTTTATAGACCTGGTTAAAACATGCTTTGAGAGCCTGACAGTCACAATAATAATTAGAGTAAACAAATGGTCGTTCCAGCTCAGCCTGCTGCAAGTCCCTTTGAAAGAGTTCATCTTCACACCAGTGAAGGCCACTATTTAATTCAGAAAGCTTGAAAGAGCGCATCAGGGAAGGTCTGCTCAAACTCCTCTGCTCCTCTCCGACGCTGCGCGCTCTGCTGACCTCCTCCCACAGCTCCCTAACTTGGTGGCTCAGCTCCTCACCCAGCACCATGGGTCCCCAGGAATCCCCCTGTGATCCCCAACAACTGCCCGGAATATCTAAGCAAAGCTTCGACCTGCTGCACAAACCGCAGAGCCTGTTGGCTGCCTCTGTCAGCTGCACTCTGGGAGCTGAGCCCCCGCTGGCACCAGCTGGCACCCTGTAATGGTCTTACTGGGAGCTGCAAGCTTCCCCAGAGCCATGGGCAAAGGGATGTCCTCCCTTTGAAAACCAGGTGAAAACCACCTCAAAATAAAGTTCCCATTTCGTGGGCCCAGCGGCCACTTCTTCTGGTTCACGTGGGCTCTTGGGGAAATCCCTTAGGGCTTTTCCTGCTTATCCCCACACGTTATTCTGAAGCTGGCACTTTGGTTGGGTTTTCCGTCTCCAGGGAAAGTGTTGCCTGTGCCTTGCTGCACCATGCAAAGCCCACTGTCCCCCAATGACCCTGCATGGTCACCTGCTGGGCTGGGACCGGGCTCGGGCAGTACTGTACTCTGCTGTGCACATGGCAGGTTGCACAGGGGCTCTTGGTGGCCTCCTAGACAGGGCCACAGTGCTGGAGGAGGCTTCAGGTTGTTCATGCTCCCTCTCCACCTTTGGTATCCACCAGCATCGTGACACCAGCACATACAGGATCTCTCACTCTTGTTACTAGGTATGAAACCTCCCCTAACTTCTGTACAGAAGATGTCCCTTGTGCCTGCCTTTGCAGCTGCAGGAGCAGTTTCCATTGACTCCTTGCAGGCTACGTAGAGGTGGTTAATTCTGCAGCAGGAACCATCCAAAGGAGTTTCTGGGATGGCCACATCCTCCACCCAGGATGGGTGCCCCGAAACACACAGACTGTGCCCGTGGAGGGACCTAGGCAAAGCAAGAGATGTTGTGGGAAACCATGAGGACCATAAGAAATCCCTTCCCTTGGAGAGCTCTGATGACAATTAATCAAATGCTTTGCTGTGCCGGTGGCCAGGAGCTCAGTCAGTGACCTGGTCTCCAGCTGGTCCACGCTCTGGGACCAGCCCTCATTGCAGGGCTGCAGAGACCCGCTGGGGAGCTCCGGGGCCACCTGGGCAAGCTGTGACTTCAGTGCCCTGGGTGCTCCATGGGGACCCTGCTGTGCCACAGCTGCAGTGAGGGCACCAAGTGGACCTTCCCCCTTGAAACCTCCCTTGGTGAGGCGAATCCCACCACCTGGCCACAGCACAAGGCTCCAGCTGTCATTACGGGGGGCCAGGCACAGCCGTAGGGATATTGGGAGCGGCGCTGCATGTGTGAGCAGCCCAGTGCGGCTGCCGGGCTGCTGCTCTCCAGAGCCAGGAGCTGTGGGACGATCCTCTTGCAGCTCTCCCGAGCCAGCCCATTGGCAAAATGCCGCCAAAGAGAGAGGAGGCCACACTGCCACAGGCAGCGAGGCCGCGGCCAGTGCCGGGGCAGCCCTGGGCCCACGCACCAGGCAGTGCTCATGGGACGGCACCGGGATCGTGTTTTTTTGCTACCTAAAAGGAAAAAAAAATTATTTACTTTTGCTATTAACATTATTTTCACTCACTCTGCAGCGTGCTGGTGGGTTTTATTAATATGTGATTTGACAGTGTGTTTCATGTGTGTTTGTAAAATGGCCTGGAGATAATTTGCTATTTCTGTTTAATTTTTAATAAGGCGGCTCTCTTCATTATGCTGTCTGCTAGAGAGGTTTTATTTAAAAACATGGAAACTGTGACCATTGTATTTTAATTCTGCAAGCCATTCAGCCGTCCTGACAGCATGGCCGCTTTGCTGCAGATATCTTCCACGCTCGGCAAGTAGCGCTCATACGGAGGCTGCGGCGGGTGAGGAGCCTGATCACCAGCCTCTTCTGGGATAAATGATTCTCCTGCAGGCTGAGCGGAGATGTCCCACTTTGTATAAATAGTTAGACGTTGGAACTGGGGCTTTAACATTAGCCTCTGATAGCCCGTGTCACAAGTGACCCTCAGAAATGTCATCCTGACTATAAACATTTCTATGAAGAGTTTTGGTTTGGCACACTTTTGCTACCCGGTGCAATAGCATCATCAGAAGATGCTAGGGCACCTCTATTTCTGACCAAAAGTCACAATTCCCAGCCCTCAGTGAAGCAAGAAGCAGGTGCATCCTGCAGCGTAGAAATGCCCTGATACATGATCGATTTACCTGGAGGTAGACCCGATGCATCTTGCCCATCCGGCCAGCCTGCCTTTAAGGATGGAAAAAAGGCCAAATGACTGCAATACACTTTGAAGGAGGGGGTGTTTTGGGGAGGGAAGGAAAAAGGCTGTGCTCCCACCACGCTCACCAACAATGTAAAAATTTATAGACTTTAGACTTTATCTAAAAAGCCACTGAGGATTACCGTGCTACGCGTGGCCAGGATGTCACCCAAAGTCCAGATGTTGGTGGGGACATTTTCTACCTCCTCCTGAAGAACTGCAGCATCAGGACTTGCTGTGGCTTTACTACTTGATGTAGTAGAAGGAGATGTTCCTGATAAAAAAAACTTGCTTTGCTAAAACAAAGATGTGCAGCTCACGGGCACCTCGTGAGGGCAGATGCACTGGCCAGGGACTCCGCCGTGGGTAAAGCTCCGCTGTCTTCAGCTCCAAGTGCCAACCTAGATAAGGAGCAGGGCAGTTTTCAGAGGGTTTCAGTGCTGCTTCTTAGCAGTTGAACGTGGGACTGATGAGAAACTTTTCCAGGGGCTGAGACAAAACCACTCTCTTGTTGTATCCTGTTGCAAGGATGGAGGCAGAGATGGGAATTTACAGGGAATTAGTCCCAACTTGATCAAATCGACAAAAATAATTATTTAGATAGAAAAAAATTAACAATTGAAATATTAATGTTATTTTAATTATTTAATAATATCCAATACAATATTAAATATTTAACCATTATAATTGTTATTAATAATTAAGAGGAAATATTTATACAGCTATTATTTAACAATGCCTAGCTGCTAGTAATCAAATTCCAGCTCTGTAGGGCTATAAAGTCCATCAGTTCCCATGGGCTTCCTCCGGTGTCATTCATGGCAGAATTGGTGCTCCATTGCTCAGACCTATTTCCTTAGCCAAGAAAAATGACAGCCCATTCGCAGGTGCCTTCTGCAGGAATTATTATTTTCTACAGTGATTTCCACTAAGCACCGTGAAGATTCCTCTTTACAGAAGGGCTCTTCTCTACCGCTTTTGTACTAGGAAAAGCCTTCATGTGTGCAGCAATTAAGGCCAGAGCGCAGACCCACATTTTTAATTGTTTCTGTGAAAACTTTATTTGGAGTGGCGGAGGCGGAGTTTTGAACGGTCGGTGTTTACAAAGGCCTTTAACGTGTCGGTGCTTTGCCACAGAGGTCCAAGCTTGTTTTACAAAGCAATTTATTGGAAGTGGTCTCCCAGGTCCTAATGAAAGTCAGTGGGTGCTGGGAATCTCCCCCCTCCACCTTGCATCGCAGCCCATGCCTGAACTTCAGACTGCCTCCGTCGCAGTGGTGGTTCTGCCCTTATAACTAAATCTTATATGCTTTAATGAGTACGCCTTTTTTTTTTTTAATTTATATGCACGATTGATTCTCACAATCAATACCCCTGCGGGCTAAGAACCCTGGGCCGCAAGGGGAGCTTGACTCCGGCTGCCTGAATTTTAATGGTTGCTGCTGATGACTATTTGAGCTTAAGAAGCAACACCGCTGTTCTTCTCTAAAGCCTGAATTTGACCGTGTATCAAAATCTATAGTAAATAGCAAAGTAATTTTCCTCCAGACCCCCCCCCCCCAGATAAAGTGAGATTAATCACATTTGACCTCTTCTTGGTTTTGCTCAGAATGGCAGTTTACTTTAAAGATCTTTCTAAACCTTTCACAAGTTTGAGGGCAGCTTCTTATATCAAGCATGGTGCTCTCATGGTAACGTTCCAGTTTAGAGGGTGACAGCCAGTTGAGGTGCCTTTGCATTATTACTTTTCAATTGCTGTTAGAGACAGCCCTTCAAGTGTTTTTTTTTGTTTTTGTTTTTTTGATGTTGCATTTAAGTAACAGAGCAAAATGGAAGCAGAAACAGTCTAATGCAACACATGCGTACGTACCACTGTCTAATGGCAGGAAGACACCTGGTGATCAGAATCAAAGACTAGAGCTTTGAGGTCTCTACTAATTTTAAGTACTGAACTTGGGTAAATCATGTAATAGCCTTGATCTGGATTCATTCCGTAAATACGAACGAATCAGGGCACCATCAATGTTTAACTTAGCAATAGCTCCCTCCTGAGTTGTCGTGGCTGATAGAAACTGCACCTCCTCTGTCGCTAAAGACCTTGGTACAGCAGCAGGATTCATCGCAAGCGGATCAATACATTTTTGACTAACAATTTCGCAAGAAAATGCTGAATCTCATGCTGTTGTAAATAAGCTTTGATGAATTTTCCCATTACCAAAGCATTTTGGAGAGAGATTTAAGCCTTGTCTAAAAGCCTAATTTCAAAGGACATTGCAAAAAAAGCACCGCTCGTTGGTTCAAAGCGACTACCCCCTGCCAAAAAAATGTGAGCTTATTTATTATTTTAAAGAGGTGAAAAAAAACAGTGCAAAAAGTCTGAAGGTAAATGAAAGGATTCTTCTCTTTAATGTTGTATTTTGCTTGTGCACTTATTTTATTACTGCTTTTAATTTTTGATCCATGAGGATCAGAGCGAGCCGGTGCTGCTGAGCTGGCCTGTTGTTTACGGCACACGCGGGTTTTTTTTGCTGAAGTGGGCAACATCGGTGCTAACACACCCCGCATTCGCCGGGAAGAGTCAGCAAGCACAGCGGGATAACATCATATGGCATTTACCATGACCAGTTGTCTTTAATCTTGATTTGACCTCCTAAAGCCCTTCGGGAGGCTTTACATCTGAGTTCATAAACTAAGGGAGATCAAAAATCAGCACCCGTACCTAATCCAGCATAAAAGTAGCCTGCTGGTTCAAACTCGGCTGATTTCGTACCAGAAGGCGTTATACTGGGTCAGGTATTGTTTCTCTGCACCACTCCAGCTTTTATGCTAGATCAAGTTTCATTTTTTTTTCCCCCCCAAACTAGCACAAAATGCTTATAGCTAGCATCAGCTTTCCACTGTTTGCTCTGAGCAGCTTGCCAGGGCAGCCGAGAGCGGGCAGAGCCAATATTAATGATTGTGGAGCAACAGCCGCTGTTCTTGGCTTTGGCTTCCCAAGCAGAGCTCTGCTTGGAAGGTGTAGAAAGAAAAAAACGCCCTTTTATACAGTGCTTTTCCCTCTCTGGAACTGTATTTCAAGGAAAGTTTTAAATTCTTTAGTTTTCAAAACAAATTGGAAGAAAAACACGTCAGAATCTCCATATCCTCAGCGAAGTGATATATGCTGCTATCTGCTTGGCTCCCATTTAAGATGCTTGGGGTGAGCCGACGGGTTTTCTGTTTTTCCTGAAGATGATTAAGTGCCTAGCAGATTGTGAGTACTACATAAATAATAGCTAGGTAAGGATAAATAGGATATTCCTTCCTTTACTTGCGCAGTTTCTATCTTTCAATCTGAATAAAGAAACTAGACTTTTTAGCTACCATCACTGCAAAGCAAGGAAGTGGTTTCCCTCCAGGGCTCTGGAAATCTGCCTTTCTTGGCTTATTCTCTCTATGGACATCCTTGTTTTTTGCTAAACCCTTTGGCTCATTGATCCCAGACCAGCTTCACTGCGGGGACACTTCCGTTCCTGTGTGGTGGGGATAAGCAGCTCTCTGGAGTGGGGCGAGCATGGGTGGGACCGGGCTGGAGAAGACGAGAGGTGTCCTACCAGCAGCAGTCGTGGCCCGTCAGCAATTAAGCAAATAGCATTGCTCAGGAGCCCGAATAACCACGTGGAAGTCAGGAGCCGGAGCTCTCCCTGCCGCGTCCCTGCTCCGAAACCCTCGCGCTCCCCAGCCTGGCATTGGGGATCAGAAGGAAGCCGCATACAAAGACTTCGCTGTGTTGTTTTTTCTCCTCTAGCTATTACCCCCGATCTATTTATTGATCGTAGCGAGATAATAGCTTTCGCCGGCGCTGCTTTCAGGAACGGGGCCGGGCAGTGCTGCTCCACCGCAGCGGTGCAGCGTTAACGGCAGTGCTCTGCTCTCCAGGCGGAGGTGGGGTGCGGGGACCACCGAGCGGCCAGCGGCGCCTGGGAGCACCCGGGAGCTTGGGGATGCCCTGCCCTCTCCCACCCAGAGGAGCCCATGGTTCGCCCTGCGTTCGGGGCATTTTCGGGAGAGGTGTTTAGGAACGAACGCAGCTTTCTCGTTCTGCTGATGTAAATATTGCATCCTTGCGGTCCCAGCATCACTATTCATCTCTAAGCTGCTGCCAGTCTTGATGTTATTAATTTAGTCTGCTGTTCAGTGAGACGGAGCTCAGCAACATAATGCGAAGGCTTCAGGGTACAAATAAAAAGCTGGTAACTCTAATGTACTATATGATTTTATAGAGTTTGCAGGAAGGATCTCAGCAACTCTTCAGGTGCTCAGTAGACAACTGGTACCATAAAATTCCTGGGTTCTTTTTAGCATTCATTACTTTAGTTTTCATTACTCCTGGTTTAAAGATAAGGCTTCACCAGTAAGTATGCGACAGGATGCAGCCTTGAATGCGAACGTTCTCCCATCCGCGTCTACACAGCTGAGCAGGGGTTGGCATGCTATGGCTGAGCATGGAGGATGAGCTGTCCTAGTCCCCTTCCCGAGGGTGGGCTGGCGCGTGGTGCCGTGTCTTGCTCCCACCCGTGCTTGGGATGCAGGCAGCCCGGCTGCCTTGCAACGAGGACAGGAGAACGTGGCCACCCCCATTGCATGCTCAGAGGTTGTCCCATGGGGCTTGTAAGCGTTCAAGAGATTGAAGGCTGCAATATAAATGGCGTATACGAAAAAAAGTGGTTCTCGTGAAACTCTCCTCCGGGGAACGCTCAGGCTGCTGCTTTGCTGGGCAGCGCAGAAGAGCACAGTGGGGTGGGCGAGGGACACAACGAGCGCTGAGCGCTGCTGCCTTCCGGTGCTGCCCCGGAGCAGGCGATCGGTGGGCATGGGGATGCTGTGGGAACTGGACAAAGCACTGGGAGCTGAGGGGTGCTGGGAGTGACCTGGGCTTCAAAGTGACCTTCTTGAGTCCTGGGCTACCACCCAGCCAGCACAGACTCCTCCCATGCCTGGGGCATGGTAGCCAGAGACCTGCTCGTGCAAGTCCGGCATGGCTGGAGCACGCTCTTTGTGTTGGAGATTGTGTCAGGGAGCTTCTCCTAGGAGTCAGGTTAAATTCTTCTTTTCTTAAGTCAATATTCAAACCCTGTACTCCTGCTTGCTGTGGTGTATAGGCTGCTTTGGTCATCATATCAAGTCTCATGGTGCTCCAGGTAAGGTATCAGGTAATCCTGTTCCTAAATCAGTCACGCTCCATCTTAAAAATAACTGCTTTTCCCAGAAGACTACTCCAGAACTTCAGCGGTTAGAAGCCTTCTTCTGATTTCCAGGTGAAAATTGCACATAGACACTTTATTTGCTCTTGTATCAATGTTGATTCGACCTTGAGTTTTTAAGCAGTCCTTTCCCTTCTCTGCTGTTTAACTTCCTGCTGGTTTGAGAGAGCGGCTTGTCCCTCTCCGCCTTTATCCTGCTTGCTAGGCTGAACTTAAGGAAGTCTTTGAGATGTCTCTTGTAGGACAGACTCCACCACCTGGGTGCAGCGCGGGGGCAGAGGGCGATGCCTGGAGCCCTCCCGCACACGGCTCCCTGTGGCACTTGGGGACAGACGGGGCCCCTTATGGTCCACTATTTGGTTTGCACCTTTCTCCCCACCCCAGAGTCACGGTTTCTCTCCAGTCTTTTATGATGACCTAGTGCCCACAGGCTATAATTTCTGTAATTTTCCCATTTGTACTTTAAACACATAATGAGGAAGCTGGTGGAACGAAGGAAGGTAAATTTGTCAGTTAAATTATTAGGTACAGATAGAGCTGTAAGATAATGTGGAGGCCCTCCTTTTCGTTATGGCAGGTGTTCCCCATGGGCCGGAGGCAGGACTTCCCCGTCGCCGCTGGGTTTAGAAAATCATCTTTGTTCCGAACTAGAAAAAAAACCCTGAAAATGCAGAAAATTCACACCAATATTTTGGGTCACCTATAAGAAGTTGTCTTGGACCAAAACGAATTGCTCCATTTCAATTTTGACCTTTCAAAAACGTTATTCTGTAATCTATGCCAGAAAATGTTTATATTAAAAATCACCTTAACACGAAAGGTCAAAAGATTTCCTTCTGAAAGTGGCGGCGGAGGGTGCCCACCGCACCAGCCACGTCCGGTGGAGCCCCGTGGCGCGGGCCGGACCTCCCGCAGCCGCTTCGCTCTGGTACAAGCCCAAATCTGTTGAGAAAAGGGTCTTGCCGCTGCTTCTGCACCCACAGAGGGACCGAGGGATGTCTAGTTTGCAGTCAGGCCCCCCGTAGGTCTGTCTGAGTGCTGCTTAAATATTCACAGTGGCAGCCTGCAGATAAACTCGCCTGACTGTAAATCTGGGGGAAAAGCAACGAGGTTAAAGTGAATTGTACCTCAAAACCAGACCTTTAAGGCTAGACAGGTACAGTAATAAGTGTCACTGCTTCAAATACTCACCAATTAGCTGACCTGAGAGCTTGGTTGGATTTTCTTTTATAGGCTGTCGTAACATTTAAGAACCCACTTTCTGCAAGTTTCGGATCCCACGTGCCGGGGCGATGCACGGAGGAAGCACCCCAGCTGCTCTGGTCCCGTTCCGTATCGCTGGCTTTAACTCACACCAGTGAAGCCAGTCCAGCCGGAGAAGCACTGTAAAGATTTTATATTTGGCATAAAAAAATTCACTAGGCAAATAGTATTTGGGAGGAAGGTTGAAGGCCTTAGTCCTGCTTATTTAGCAAGTGCCTGCAGTTTAGACGACGTCAGGAGCATTTCCTTCTCCTTCTGGTCAGTTAACTGGCTGCCCGGTTAAAATGCAGAAACCTGCATTGGAAGTAAAGATCTGTCAAAATTGCTACAATTTGGGATTACCTACCTGGTTCAGAGCCAGCATCTCGTAAAGAACTGAAGAGATAAAATCTGTCCTTTCTCGGAAAAAAAACCCCCATTGGACACAAAAGCCCCGCGAGCCACCTGCTGTGCGAAGGGTCCGCACAGATTGGTTGGATTGCGAGGAATACAAAATTCATGATTCATTTCACTGAGTCTGGCGATATTAAAGATTAAATGCTCCAACCTGAAAGCATGCTGGCTGAGCAAAAGAAAGTTTACGTGATACCCAATTACAGGGAGATTGCAACTGAAATGAAAGGGAAGAACAGTACTAATTTGTACTTACTAAGGTCCTTTCGGCTGTCTCACGATCTTTGCAAGCCTCACTAAAAGCAGGGAAGCGCTCTGCGGAAATAGGTAAATGTGATGTCTTTTTTTTGTGTGCAGCGGGCTAGATCTGAGCATAAAAAAGAGAAGAGATTGGGGCCGGCACGGAGCCAGGTACCAAAAGCCTCTTTTATCACTACGATTAGACTTCGTGGTTTAGAGAAAATGTCATCTGCGGAAGCACGGAGCTGCCTGGTTTTGTTGCAGGGACTCCTCTGTGCCCCGATACTCAGGGCTTGCTGTGGCTGGTTGGGTGCCAAGTGCTGGGACCCAGCATCTCAGAGGGCTGCTCTCACCACTGGCCCGTGCTTCACCTCCAGCCAGCTGTGCACGCAGCACAGGAGAGTAAATACAGTCTTTTGCCATTATTTTCCCATGAAGATGTGTATCTTCCAGTGCAGACACATTTTAGCCTGCTCTTGTGCAACCACCCACACACTTGGGGTGACCTCGTTTAGTGAGGTGGAAGTAACACCCTAAAAAGAAAGACCTGGGTGGGGAAAGCTCGATGGCAATTAAAAAAAAAAAGCTCAGGCAATTAAATCTGAAACCAGCCCAATAGCTCTTGGCCTTTGAAAAGCAAAGCCCTGCTTGTTTGCCCAGTAATATCCAACCACACAGTTTGCTGTGGCTCTAGGCCACTTCGAAGGAGGTTCATATGTGCATTGTGATGCTGATAGTGTAACGCTCACCTCTGAACAAGCTCTACATAAAATTTTGTGCCCTGTCAGGGTAGCTGCTCAACAGCCAGTTACCCAGGAATATAATGGCTTAAAGGAAGGAACTTCAGACCTAAGTAACTCACACCGGTATTTCAAGTCGCTACGTTACACTAACTTTTAGGATTCCTTTTATGTTTTCAGTTTTTTCTGAAGCTTTTCATAGCTTCATGTATCTGTTGAGGCTGCACCGAAAGGCAGAGCGCTCCGAAATTATGCGCCAATATGTCTTTATTTAATTTAGCGTAGCTGTGTGAGGCATACATTGGTATGGGGATTTTCCAAGCTGTAGCATGAACCATCTTTGTGGAAGTTTTATTTTAGCCTCTGTTTGTTACCAAAACCCATGGAGAACACCTCGCAAGGCGAACAGCTTGACGGTCACCATCTTCCCAGGTCTGCCCTGTTCTTGCTAACACTCTGGGGTGATTTATGGTGACGTGTGAAGTCTTTCTGAAGCTCAGAGGCAACGTCTGATGGTAGCACTGAGCAAGCTCAGCGGGCTGAGCGGGATCCAAGTCCTGAGAAGAAAGGCATCAAAGATAGGAGGGGTCTCACCCTCAAGAAGATGAAGGAAGTGGTTTGAATGCAAAAGATGGATTAGGGAAAACAACATCTAAAATTCAATTGAAATGGATTTTGTGCTTGAACAGCAGCAAACCCAGCAGCAACCTGCTCTAGGGCTGGGGCTTCCTGCTGCCACCACAGCAGATGTACGTGATGGTGAGAGAAGGGACCTGCCAGCGTGCCTGGTGCCTTGTGACAGCTTCACAGACATCTAGGCCTCCTGCCTAGAGCAGGGTGGGAAACATTTTTTCTGTCCTGAAACATTTCCTGGAGATATTGAAATAATTTTGCCTTTGGAGGGAATGGAGCATTGTGAACATCTCAATTTTGGGGTGGTCTCCCCCGTAGCTCTTCTTAAAGAATGGGAATTTAGGTTCATCTCAGTCCTTCAAGGTGTTTTGTCAGTCCTCAACCTGAACAGGTCATGGCTCTGGAAATCGCAGGCTGTATTCCCAAGGAAATGGTCTAGAATCACACTTGGGCTTCCAGGAAAAGCTGTAGATTGAATTAATGGTCCTTAGCTAATAAGGCCAAGCCGCTGCATAACTAGCAGCCTGTGTACTGAACACGCCGGCAAGCCAGGCTTTCCAAAATTTCTGTGCTACATTTGGGGTGTTATTGCTGGGATGGTAATGGTGGCACTCAGCGCTGATGGGACCAACGCCTTGCTCGCGTATGGACCCGCAGAGAGGCGCAGAGCTGCAGGACGCAGACAGCACCCGGGGTTTTCTCACTGCTTTTCATGTAACCAGAGATAGCCCAAAGCGCTGCACAGCGCATTAAACCCCATCGGATGCACAGGGGACTCTGCGTGCTGGTGCAGGCGGTCCCGGCCACTGGGCTGCCCTTCTGCCTCTTTTCTTTCCGGCTGCCCTGGGATGACGCCGGTTCCCTGGGAAAAGCACATTTTAGCGGCTTCCTCTGCAGTGCCTCGATGCTGATGCATGAACGCTTGTTGATAGCGGGCCCTTGGCACGCTGCTTGGCGTGCAACGCCAGCGGTAATGAGCAAGCCATAGGTAGGGAAGATGGACTCGCGGCACATTTGCATTCAGCTTCGCAGCTGATGGGTTTCGCTAATGATTGCTGTGAGAAAGTAAACATTCCCCAACACTAGCTCACCGCCGTGTCTGACATAGCCCGGCTATTTCCCCCTCTTTGCTGCATTGCAGGGAAAAAGCAATGATATCCCCGGTGCAATGGTACAGCCCAAAAATGGTAATTTTTCCGTCGCTGCCTCTATGGATAAAGCATCACAACTGGGGCAGCGATATGAAGGGAAACGCAAAGAGGAACTGGGAAAATGCAGTCCTTCGCATAAAGAATAACGTTCTGGATTGCTTTTTCTGTGGACTTGAAAATCCTCTGTAACAGGTAGCCTGCTTTCCTTGGGGAAAGCTCCTGTCTGTAGGTGCCTGTGGGGTTTGAACTCACCTTCAACTGATCCTAAATGTAGGCCCCATGGGGAACAGCCATGCAAAAGCTATAAGCTCTCCGTAAGAGGAAGGTGGACATTAGAAGACAAGTTTTGATACTATGGGGCAGATACAGTGGGTGATTTGTAAATGCGTAATGTTTTGCTCTGATTCAAGGCAAAAAGTTCACTTTCAAGCCTTTAATTGCTGCCTGCCTCAGTTTCCCCAGCAGTAAGCCAGGCAGAGCATGCCTCCTTCTCTTTATATTGTAAAGGTGAGCTGCTGCAATTAACTCCAAAGTCTCCAGATAGGCAAATATTAATTCCTTAATTTTTTTTCTAATCTGGCAAGATACTCCTTGACATATTCTCTACAACTTAAAAATGTCTTGTGTCACCTTTACCTCTTGGCAGCTCTTTCACCCTGCGCAGCCTCCTAAGACAGTTTGCAAGCACTTTGGATTGCTAAAAACTAGTCTGTTCTGCACTCAGATACCTGGGCAGACACAACAGGCTGGTGAGGTTTTACTCCTGCTGAAACACATCACGACAGCGATGACTTCTTCCTTTCAAAAATCAGCTTTACGGGGATAATAATTAAAATATTTCAAATTCCGGATAAGGCTGAGCTATACTGATGGTATTTCTATCCTAAAGGGCTTCATCCTTACGGAAAACAAGCTGCGTGGTTACAGATATAAATAATGAACACGGCCAGGGAGAAACGGATAGATTTTGGCAAGGAGAAAAATGATGCTTTCAGTTGAGGGTTGAGATCAGTTGGAGAGTTAATGAGGTGGGGAAGCGCCGGAAATCTGGAGTGGGCAGAGGGAAAAAGTGCTGGCGCGGAGGCTGCACGGGGAGGGCGCGGGAGCCCCAGGCACGTCTGCCGGGGACGTCCCCAGCAGAAAGGCGAAAATATAGTGTTGCGAGCAGGTGGGCAGCGTCCACAAAAAGGAGGAAACTCTCTTTTTCGTATTGATTTTGTGGCTAGGCATGCCGCACCATGTCTGGCTCCTTTCCAAGGGCGCCCCTTGGCTCTAGCGATGCTCTGAGCCCTGCGGCTTTGGGTGCCGACTCCGCCAGCACACCCGGGTCACTCTCTCCTCGCTCCAGGATTTCTACGAAAGGGAATATCCCCCTGAGCCTCTCCGACTGTGCAAACTGCCTTGTAACCACCGGCAGACTTACTGACGGGGAGAGAGATGGGAAATACATTATCATGGGTTGCCAGCTCTTCCTTGAAGACCAAAAGGAAAAGGAGAGCTGAATAAATCAAGAAAAGACCCAGAAAACACGAAGCAAAAATAACTCCCCCAAAGCATTAAATGCTCCCACATTTTAGATAAGAAATCAAAACAAGATGACTTAAATGTCCCCATGCCGGCTGTGCCATGCTGCTCTTCCATCTGACAACACGTTTTAAAGCATGATCTGCCGCTTCAAGGCCCTAAACTCTGATTGGCTTTTTTTCCCCCACAAGCCTTTTGCTGCCTCTGCCTCTTAGTGGAGAAACATAGGTAATCCGATCCCTGCTAGGGTTTAGATCTCATTGTTTATGGATTCTGAATGTTAATTTGTAACGTGAAACTTTTGCTTGGTCTTGCAGAACGGGCAAATTTGGTTTGATCAACACGCTGGCGATGCCTTGTAAAAACGTAGGGCTAGAGTACATAATCCTGACAGTTTGTTGGAAAATTGCTTTTTTTTCCCCAGCAGATATGAATTCAGACCAATCAGGGGTTTGGATTAGTGAAGCTTGACCTGCTAAATTGAATCAGACAGTTATACAGCATCAGATGTTCACTGCATTGACCTTTTTAATGAGAAATAGGTCTATTAGATCTGTTTTACTCCCTGCAAAATATTTTATGAATCTGGGCAGTGCTTTCCATCATTTAGGTACATACCAAGATATAGAGGGTAGGTTACAAAGTGACCAAGTAAAATTAGCTTTCTGATGGCTTGCTGAGGTGGAACATGTCGAATTTGTTAACTTGCTGACCTCTTTTCTCCCAGTGCCAAAAGCCTCAACGGACCAGACACCAGCAAATACCTTTTATAAGGGTGAGAATAAAGCCGATGGCGTCCCAAAGAAGTCTCTTTGGCAAATTGAGTTTGTGCCTCCTCCGGGTTACTGTTTTAATGCTGGCGGCTTTGTGCTCTGGTTTCTGCCACCATCTCTGGGGAGGTTGTCCGGCTGTTTCAGTCTGCGTGAAATAGCATCTCAGTGGAGCTGCAGGGTGTTTGGAGAGCGGCGGACCGGCTCTTTTGTGCTTTGCCAGATTTTGTGGCAAAAGGAAGCAGGGTAAATCTTTATAGACAGGGAGGCAGGCTGGAAGGATAGGCCACCATCCTGCCTTCTGCGTTCCCCTCCTCCCTGCCCGATCCGGCACCACGGATTCTTTTCCTGCAATGTTGGATCTGAATATTTTAAGCAGCTCAGATTAAGCAATGGATTTGGATTATTTTTAACCCAGGTGAAAATTAATCCCTGTAGTTCTCACCGGGGGTTGCACGCGCAGAATGCTGACTGCCGCGGACGGGAGCCAAGAGCTTTGCAAACTCTCTTTGCGAGCTGTCGAGTACCTTGCGCTGTGTTAGAGGCACGCACGGGGATTCACTGATTTCCCCCACTGCCTTTATTGCCAAGGAAAAGTGGAAACAGCCCCCCAGAGAGCGGCAGGCTGGATCGAAGGACCCAGCTTGGGCATCCCCCTCTACCCGAGTTTGGCCTTTCCAAGAAAGATCTCACAAGGGTGTTGCAAACCCTTCTGGAGCCGACAGTTGAAAGGTTATGTTAATTAACAGTCGGTGACCTGCACTCAGGGGTCCAGAGGCTCATGCCTTAGCACTGGGGAAAAAGGAACCATCAACAAAACCCCCAAAGCTGGCAAAAAGCAGGGCAATATCTGTTTATGTAAAGCTTCATGTACATAGGCTTGCTCTTCACCATGATCATTTAGGGTCATTCAGAAAGACAGCTGCTCCTAAAAAGTTAATTTTTAACTTTGTTTTCTTCTTTTCTTTTCTTTTTTTTTTTTTTTACACTGCACTCAATTCAAATCCTTTACATGTGTTCAAAGTGTGCTTAAGAAAGACCTTGTTTTTGTCAAGATGCAGTCTTCTCTTTGTTCCCTCAATCCATTTAATAGCTGTTTATTTTTTAATAAAGGGCAGGTATAGACTTTCCCTATAATGTGACAGATGTTCCTGAATAGGGAACATGGCCCCTAGATCTTTTGTGACAAATAGAAGAAATTACCATTTTATAGACACTGAATAGTCAATATTTCATTTCATAGTTGCCATGTACAATTTTCCCCATTATTTGGAGAAGATTAAAGGAGAAAACTCAATTCATTATTGCATTTTAAAATATGCATAGGATTTCTCTGGATTGTTATTTTAGGCAGGCTCTTCCAGTGCAGCTCTTTGGCAAGAATAGGTTCACTTTTTTCGCTAAAGATTAAACTCTCATTTAAGCCGTTATCATTGAAAACATGTGTTCTTGCTGCTAACAGGGCTTCCACTTAGAGCGTCATCCTCCAAAATGCTGTAGAGTCTCAGTTTTCAACATGTCAGACATCAAATACTTCTCATGCCTCATAAGTGCTTGCCGTGTCTCCAAGATTTCCAGAAAGAGAAGGATGGTCTTGCCATCCTTTTCCTCCTCTCGCAGGAGGAAAACTCTAGCTTTTGACCAATTCTGTTCAAACCACCCCCATCTGCAGCACCTGCTCCTCTTGTGAGGCCCTATTATCTTTTTGGCAGCTTTGTCATCCCAAGAGAAATGTTTTGGACCACCCAGCTGAGAAGAAGCAGTTATCCTGTGGGTGAGGGCAGCCTGGCCTCTCTGGCCACAGGTGCCCGGTCCCTTGGAGAATCCAGCTCCTCCAGATGTGTATTGACCAGCTCAGGCTCCCCATTTCCAAGAGCTTCTGGCCTTAAGAAAAAATGATTTAAAAATGACTTTTGCAGGACAGAGCTTAAAAAGCTGCAATTAAGACAATCTTTCTACACTTTTGTGATAATATGATGATCACATGTAAAAATCCCAGGTGCTCCTCGCAGTTACGGCTGTGGGAAGACCAGCTTGGTGGCCGATGTGCATGCCGCATATACCAAACGTGCTCTCATGTTAAAGGCTCAACCCGTGCCTCTGGGCACGTATGGGCAACAGGAGCCAACATATTCCCAACCCTCCCCATCAGCTGTGACTGGCATGCATAAAAATATGAATGGAGTAAGCTAACCCAATATACAGCAGTATGAACCACGCTCCTGCAAGTTATGCTACAAACAACTTCTCCCCGTCTGATCTGCTAATACATATTTATTCTGCTAACAAGTAATTCATTCTTGAACCGAAAGCTCAAGAGTTGATTTATATCACAGTCAAACCAAGTCTGAAAAAGCTGCTAAATTCACCTATATAAATCACAACAGTTTCATTTCTGCTCTGTGCTGGGGAGAAAACAGGAGCTGAGGAAACACGGCACTTTGTGACTCTTAAAAATAAATAACAATGGATGAACATGAGCAATGCTCTGCTATTATTACTCTTATTAATAATATTAATAATTACATTATTATTACAGTGATCATTCATAATAATAATAATAACAGTGAATGGCAGGCACCGTGCAATCCTCGCTGCGGAGCAAGACCCCAGCATTCCCGGCACAGCAGGAGCAGGAGATGGGTTGGGAAAGAGATGGAAGAAGGGGGGCGATGCCAGGAGTTTTCCCACAAGTCAGCCCTGAACTCTGGTCTAGGGCTCGTTTTTTTGTGTGGCTTCTCTCTGCAGGCTTCACGCAGCGGCAGGAGCCCCGTGAGAGGTGCCCGGATGGTTCTGCATTGCCTTTTTGCAGGTTTATTCCAGGCAATTCCAGGGTGAGATGGTGCCCGGAGGGACAAAACAGTGTTCAAAATGCCTGGAATGTCTGTTAAATACCAGGATGAATATGACTGAATTTTTCTTCTATGAAAAAGTAATGCTTGCACGTCTTGGAGAACATTTTCTTCTCATTCTCTATATAACAGCTCATGAAAAACTAAAACTAAATTATTATTATAAGCAGGCGGCTAGCCCATTGCCCTGACGAAGCAGGTGGGACACTTGGTTGAACGAGTAACATAACAAAGCGTTCCGGTTCCTCTTTGCAAGATGTGTTTTTTCCTCATTCGGCGTAGATCTCAGCACACACGGGTAGAATCTGCCCACCCATACTGCCACCCACGCCAGCTTACGGCGTTCGAAGCCGTGTTGGTATTGACCTGAAACGAGCACGTTGTTTGCACGGGATAGATACACGCTGCGGGGAGCGTGGTCAGCTAGGACTACTATGCGGACCGAAAAACCGACAGTACGCTCTATATTTATAAATGCTTTTTCTTCCCCCTCCTCATTAAATTAATTCCTCTATAGAAAGTTATGTTTCTCCTGTCAGTTTGTATATCTTCTACCTCTGTACACGGCAAAATTAGTTTAGCTCTAATTTCCATCATTTTAACAACCAGCAAATAAAATGGGTGTGAATTTCCTGGGAGGGGGAGGAAGAGGGCTGCGAGAAGGAACTGTGTTAAAGATTTAAACTCCGTTGATTAAGTTTCCCTGAGAGGTTTAAGTGAGTGTGTCTGCATTCAGATTCAAGTTAATCTACAATTTTTCATAGACATCATGTCTTAAAGCTCTAAATCCACAGAAGGCTTTTTTGAGCCTTCTGCCTTGCAGTGGCTGGCCAGCGACTGTGCTGAATTTAATGCGGCAATGATATATTCAATTCAGCGTGCCGTAAATAGTTGCTCAGTATTCGGCAGCGCCTCGGATATCTCCTTTCAGCCAGGCCCAAGACAAGCTCAGCTGATGACATTTTCCTCCCTAATCTTTCCACTCCGGCTCCCATGCAAGCGCTTTGCCAAGCGCTGAATGTTGTCACGGTCACCTCAAGCCTGCAAAACTGTTTAGAAGTTTTTCCAGCTGTAGGTAGCCCTTCTGATACCACCACCTTGCCGAGGAAAGCTCGGTTTCGGTGGTAACTCTTCCAGCATTTGGGTGCATGGAGTGGCTTACGCAAGTGTCCTGCTTGAGATGGACCTGACGTGGAAGCTGTTTTGCATGCAGTTCTGCACCTCCTGTTGGTGGCGCAAACCTACGTATCTTCAGTCAAAATGATGCTGGTGAGATTTCGTTCACAGTGGGTTATTGCATTAGGAGGATAAACAGGCAATACGCACAGCAGCTCCAGAGCAAACAGCTGTGCAAAACTCCATCTACATGAGTATGTTCTGTGATTTTCAGCGTCAGGGCCTGCTACCTATTGTTTTTGAGAAGATTTCTAATATAATCTGACTTTGGATACTCTGCGTGTTATTCGCCTTGCATGCAGAATGGCACAGTACTTGTCACGTAACACCGATATGCTTCCCATATGTCCCAATCAGTTTAATAAGTGAGTCACTTATCTGCACCAGTCAAAAGATTGTGTATTCTTTTATGAATCAATGTTTGAAATCACCACCACCACCACGGAGACCAGAAAGGAGGCTTTTTGCTTTATCCATGCTTTTGCAATCTCTAAATTCTTAACTTTCATAAACATTACATTTTACTTGAATTTTGCCTCCAAGTATGCATCCGAAATGCTTGTCTCACCGCGTTCTCCACAAAGCTATGCAAGATTATGACATGATTAACAAAAAAAAAAAAAAACACTTCAGGACAACATGTAAACAAAGCTGAGTCTAAAAAAGCTAATTGCTTCTGCATCTTGCAGTGTGGTTAGCATCAGCCTGACTATGAACTACTTTGTTGGGGGCACTTAATGGCAGGGAGGAATAAAGCAGGAGGATCTGGCAATGTTTTACGTGGGGTTTATTTCAGGTTCTTGGGTTCTTGCACTGAAGGGAGGTGGTCAGTGCTGTTAACTAGATATCCCGCTCTGGCTGCTGTCACCTGGCTGAGGAGGAATTTGCAGGGCAGAGCTGGGTGTGCCGGCCCCTGAAGTGTGTGCCAAGGTGAAGGTGGTTTACAATGAGGTCTTCAAAAGTCAGCCTGAAGGCTGGGACCCACCTCGGACAGGCAAGAGGAGGCAATGGGGAGCTGCTGTCACCTTCACTGTTCCTCCCTCCCATCATGGGACTTCAGGGTTGCCTCTCCACGTGCAAGTCCACTCTTCAGAAGATGTTAAATGGGCTCTGCCAGCGAGTAAGGAATCGCTCTAAATGCACGGTCTCTGCAGAAGGCACCATCCTGTTGGGCCACTAGCGATATCTATCCATGAGCATCAGGCTCAGGCAGATGCATGTCCAGCTGCCCCGTCCTGCCATGCTGCATGCAGCTTTAAGCAGTCCCAAGGAAAAAAAAAAAAAAGACTTATAGGCATCTAGAGAATGTCATGGCTGGAAACACAAGCACCAGGGGACTCCCGGCGGCACTGAGGTTAGGCCAGGACGTGCAGGACCTGCAGCACAGCATGCGCCAAAACCTGCCCCACACCTATCTACTGATGCCACGATTGAGTCCAAAGCCAGGAGACGACCCCTGCCAATGCTTCACTTTCTGGTGTAGATGTGGCCTCTGTGTCACACTTCCCACATGCAAAATGGGAAAACAGCACTTGTTTACCCGGCAAAAGCGGTATGAGAATAACAAAAACAAAAATACAGTTCTCAGGGAGGTCGGCTCCCAGGAACTATCTTCAGGGGATTAAAAGCCAGTGTACTCCATGAATATAACAGTTATGGCCAGCATATGTCCCTACCCCAATTAAAAGTTATATTTTAATTCATGAAGCTTGAGGGCTTTTTTAATATATAAATATATATATATATATGTATGTATTAGGCTATAGACTATATATATACTATCTATCTTGGGTAGGTTTTAAGCTGGGGAATAGGCTTGCAGAGAAAAAGGGTTGCAAATGTGACAGTAGGAGTAAAGAACAATTTTTCCATCCCTGAAAATGCTCAAGTTTTGAACTTTTTCCTGTGGTAGATAAGCAAATAAATCATTTTTTGTGTGAACTGACGATTGAAAACAGAGAAGACCTTGGCTTGTGCTGTTCAGAATGCTCCTTTTCAGGTTTGAAAAACAGTTATAAAGCAACATAATCAGCTTAAATTGAAAAACAAAATTATATTTTAAGAATATTGGAAAAAGAAGTTTTCATCATTGCAAAGCTATTTTACCCAGAATTTGCTAAAACCAGTTCTTTGCAGCAGCTAATTTTGGTTTTGATGAACAAGAGTCCTTTGTCCAGAGAAATTGCACTTGAAAAAGATCCCACCCAGCTCTATCCTGTACGTGCAGGCAGAAGAATAGCTGTTCTTACTGTCTCCTGACGGCCCGTGAATGTCTGAGCCGGGATGGCTTCGCCTGATGCCCAGCCTCTTGCTTGGGGATTGCGTTGCAGTTCTCCGATACAAAACAAAGTCAAATACAGTGCAAAATCTTTCATTCTTTCCTGCATGAGAGTCAGTTTATTATGCACAGAAAGAGATCACAGCCTGTATAAGAGAAGATTTTTGCATTTTCTTAGCTTCATCCCAATCAGGTCTCATTTTTTAAAATTGTTTATACACAGAGATGGTTTATTGGCCATATTTCTCTGTGTTTCTTCACTGTGAGCTAGGTATGAAGGTATGAACATAACATTTCAACTGTCTTACATGGGTTCATATCATCTGGCAATAACCCTTGCGGTATTTCTCTAGATGAACACGCGAAGGACGTCTGTTGGTGCAGGAAACAATGAGGTAGGGTTCGGCTTCCGTTTTTTTAATTGCTCTT
Organism: Struthio camelus; assembly: GCF_040807025.1. NCBI lineage: Eukaryota > Metazoa > Chordata > Aves > Struthioniformes > Struthionidae > Struthio > Struthio camelus. The sequence goes on from NC_090982.1 coordinate 86,781,726, forward strand.
TTGTCAGCGGAATAGGCACACTCCTGTCGCTGGGCATGCCGACGCGACAAAGTCCGCTCCCCGCTGCCCCGCGCTCCCTTCCCATGCTCGTTGGCTGAGTTGCGGGAATGACTGAGGGTAGAGGATGCTAGCACCTATTTTGGAAACGGAGATCAATACCTTACTGAGCCGTATGCTCCAGGGGTTTATCGGGTTGGTGCTCGCGTTGATAACAGCGCTGTGACTTCTCTTTGGTGTGCGGTGGGTTTTAAAAGGCGTGTGAATAAGCCGCGGCGTGAACGCTGAGGTTGTGTTCGCGTGAGAAAAGTGCCCTGTACGGTACAAATCTGGCTGTTGTCCATGAGCGTGGACCATGATACCATGTGAAGGACACCTAAAAGCAGGGTTTGATCAGGAGATCAATGTGCGGATCTCATTTTTGTCCCCAAGAAAGGAATCATTCTGCTGAAATCTGACAGGTTTGGTGACAAGTTGGGTCTCTAAGTATGGGTCTGCTGGTCCTTCCCAGCGACCGCGCCATCCCGGCATCCACTGCCCCGCATGGAAAACCCCTTGCTGGCACCCTTTAGGATCCAGCTGCTTTTGGGCTGCTTTCTTTGTTTTCTCCTGTAAAACACGAATGTTTTCCTCGGCATATAACTACTCACTCTTTTTCTCAACGCCCGCTCTCCTTCTCTCCCTCCTCTCTTCCTCTCTCTTGCTTTATAGTAATATCTTTGGGAAAAATAGTCCCACACCTTCAACAATGTGTGGCTTTTGTGACCTTTTCCCTCCATCTCCGAAGCGCAAGAGTACACTTGCAGCCAGTGTTTTGTGCGTGGTGGGGACAAAACCCCTGAGGCAAAAACAAGCGAGTGGGCGATGTCCCGGTGACAGCGGGAGCAGCCGATGCTCGCTGCCTCCCAAGTGGCAGCAAGGGGCGGCCTGAGCCCCGGGCTCATTTTCTCATTGGTAAAATGAAGATTTTCGCACTTTCTCGCCTCCTTCGGGTGTGATAGACTAACGACTCTGAGCTAATTAGCTGTTGTGGTATCGGCTCGTCCAGTACTTCAAAGGAATCTTAGAGGAGAGCTGAAATATCACGATACTTGTTTCCTCTTCCCCAAGCCAAATCGGAAAATACTTCTTTTTGCAGTGAGAACTTCTGTTCGTGGTGGTCTTGGCGCCTTTTTTTTTTTTTTTTCCTGGCTAAATTGTAAATGGCTTGGGAAAAATAGGAAGGAAACCGCAACCTGTTTCTCCAGGTTGTTGGGTGGATACGATGGTCTGCGACAATGCAGGTGCTCTGGAGGGGCATTTTGGCTCCCTTTCGGCTGTTGAATCCTAGCAAGGTCCAGGAGCTTGTCTTCCCCTCAAAGCAAAGCTGTCTGTGGCTCCATACTGCTGGCTGAAAACAAAATTTTTAGCGTAATTTTTGATGGGTGATGATGTTGCTACTGCAGCAGTCATTTTTTTTTCCCCTTTTGAGACTGCAGGTCTGCTTGCCAGGCGCTATTCAGAGCATTACTTTGAAAGCACCTCGTGACTTTTCCCTAGCAGGCCATTTAGGAATTAAGAAAACCCCGAGTCATCTTTTTATGAAGTTTACATATTGGCCCAGCATGCATTCAGGCTGACTGCTGAAAACTTTGCCAGCCAACAAAATCAAATCGATTAAGCCCACAAGATTTATGCTGCAGGTCTTTGGGAGCTGCTGGGGTTGGACTCACTGGCCTTTTGCCAAGGACACAGAAGAAAAACGTGTCGGGGTACAGGTGGAAATGAGCATCACTAGGGCGCGTGGTGGGAAGGGTACGGACAAATTCTGTTCAGAGAGTTTTGTGCCTGCGTGCCAGCAAAATTGGGGCAGTGCCATCTGCTTTGGGATAGGCCAGGGGTTATGAGCAGCACCATTCGTGGGCACAATTTGGGCACAGTTTTGGGCAAAACGCGAACACGGCGGAGACTCCTTGGTGCTGCAGAAACGGGTAAGGGAGGGACCGGGCCATGTGCCAGCCAGGAATTTGTTGGGATGTTACCTGTTCCCACACGTGTATGAAAAGTAAGCTGAAAACAGTAAAATTAGGTGTGCTAATTAACCAGTGAATTACAACAAACTACCGGTAAGCCAGTTCAATTTCTCTTTTGATTAGTCACCAAAATGGTCAAAGTTGAATACTATAAGGAGCATACTGAGCTACTTCATAAATGCAAAGGAGGTTTGTACACATATTAAATTATTACTTTTAATGGAATATGGCCAGCTTAAACATTATATAAAAGCATTAAGCAGAGCAAGATACACATCTTATTACCTTTGGGTATATTTACATCTTTTCAGTGTTGACTTCAATTAACCCAAGCTGGCTGGTCAGCAGATTGTTGCCTATTTAAGGAGGAAAGGATTTAATTTTTTTCCGGAATGCTCACTTTCCAGTAGGATTTCATATTTCAGCATTCCCTTTCTACCTCTCTAACATTTATATTTATATTGTCATGATTTTCTTCTCCTACCCACAAATCACTTCTGGTGGGAAACCAGGTTTCCTTATTCTCATTGATCTGTTACATGAACCTAAAATTAGAGAAAGCTGTTCCTGTCATTTGTTTTTATCATTATGTGGTTTGACTGCTCTCCCAAGTGATGTTTTTAGATCTGTAGTTTTCGTGTTTTCATTCCTTTAAAAAGAGGCATCTTAAAGTAATTCTTGTTTCCCTTGCAGTTTATCGATTGCAATCTGGCAATTTCCATCCCAAATCTTGACAAAAATGTTGTGATATACGGCCGATTATTAAGCAAAATCGCTTCCTTTCAGTCTGCCCCATCTATTTGTGCGGCGAAGCGGGGCGCGAGGCCTGCGGTGTGCTTGCTTTTCTGGCTAGCGCTGAGAAATAATCCTGGAGAGCTATAGAGTCGGGATAAAGAGAAGCTTTCTGCCAGTAAATATGGGCTTGCGGGGATGAAAAAAATACAGATAATACAGGTGCTACGTCTCGCAGGATGTTGCTAAAGCTCCTGGCTGGTTCAATACCCACGGCATGCTTCCCTGTGTGTTACCGCCGGCTCCATCGCGCCCTCAGCCTTTGCAATGATCGCTCCATCGAAGTGCCCCTAAGAGGAGGGTTTTACTGTTGTGCAGGGCTGCAAATGGAGCGCGGGACAAATTCAGTCCGCGCCGAGAAGGGAGGGACTCGTCGGAAAAAAGAAACGCACGAAACGCTCGCGGGGAGAAGCGGTGCCCGGGCGCCTCTGCAAAGCCCGGGCTTCGCGGAAAGCAAAACGCCCCGGCGGCAACGTCCCGGGGAAGCCCCAGGGGCTCCCCGGTATTAAACAATCCCAGACCGAAAGCTGGAAGGAGGTGCAGGAGCAGTGGGAGACTGTAGTGCCTGGGCTACCTGAAGACTAGCGTTCACCAGGTACCAGGTGGGGCCAGCGCCGCACAGGGCAGGTTTAACGCAGAGTGACTTCCCAACGCCCATCGAATTGCGATGGAGAAAGTACTAGCGAGTATGCTACGGGGGCCGGATAGACGTCGGATAGGCCCCAGCTCAGAGGCAAAGAAACCCGGAGAAACCGCCAAGCGGACGTTTGAGACAACCGCAGCGGTGAGAGATGGCGCGGCTAGTGCTCGACGCTGGACGGATCGCTTCCTTGCGGCTCGCGGCCGGCGAGGGAGGCCGCTTCCCCGGGCTGCGGCGCTCCACCTGCCTGCGGAGAGGAAGGTGCCAGGCGGGAAGAGCGAAAAGCCTGTTTGTAACAGCGGGCCAAGTAGCCAGCAAAAGCATTACAAACTGCTCTTTGGGCTGACGTCCCGCCGGTGGCAGGGAAGAGGTTGTGAGGAACAGGAAAGCCTTCAGCACGGGGTTTGATAGCACAGTTCGGTGTAACGAGGAGCCGTATCGCCACCGAGGGCTGGGACTCGCTGTCGCGGCTTCAGCTTTCGTGAAATTCAGGGCTTTTGGAGGTGCCGCTCACCCCTCGCCGTGGAGGACCCTGGGAGGGAGGCAGGTCTCCCCGGGAGCAGGTAGCTCATTTAATCAGCCACCATCCACCTGCTAAAGAGCCATACGGAATCAGGTAATTAAATATCTCATTAAAAGCGTGCATAAAAGGTAGCTGAGCCATTACTGTGCGGGCTGCCGCAGGTTTTGCAATGCCTAGTGTTTAAAAGCCAGCTCCCCTGCGAGCCTCGGTGCACCGGCACGCAGGGCAGCTGCTTGCTCTGCTTTAAGCTCCTGCTCCAAAGCAAGCAGGTGCTACCTTTCCTCAAAGAAAAAGACTCAAGGTGTATGTATAGCATAGATATATAATTTCTTGTTTAACATGAAAAAAACCCCATAGCTTTCTCTGACTTCATCCTCAGAGATGCCTGACCTACTTCAAAGGTTTTCCTATCCCCAAATGATTCAGCCTTAGGAGGCCTTCAGCCCAGGAAGACACAAAACAAGGCAGTGTTTGGCCCAGACGACTAAAACCCAATGACGTTGCAAGGAGCTGGTGGGGAAGCCAGAGACGCATCGCAGCAAACGTCCGCTCTCCCCAGAGGCGGGAGATACGCTTGGGAGTCAGCCGGCGACACAAGCCCGGCGGTGCAGGTTTGCAGGCAGAGCCCCAGGAGCAGTCCTGGGCTCTCCAGTTAATTAGGTACCAGATCAGCAGGGGTTCGAGCCTCGGAGAGGTTCCCCCGCTTCCCCTAAATTTATTGGCAGGAAGAGGAAAACGGGAAGGTTAGCAAAGCTGGTGCAGCAGTGAGAGCGACCACAGGGCACAAAGGTGCACGACGCCGGCCGGGAGCAGGAGAGCTGGCAGGTGTCCCCACCGGCGGCTCCATCAGTCGACCACCCCAGCAGAAACGTGCCTGTTGCTCCACTCCAACCACGACTGCTCGCTTTGTCCTGGAGTGGTTGCTGCTCATACAGGGAAGAATTCACTTTATGCACAAGGGGGACGTATTTTCCAGCTCTGGTGGTTTCATTTGTTTGTTGGCTTGTTTGTTTTTTCTGGGTCTTTTTTTGTTGTTTTGACAGGACTGGGCTTTCCTCTTCCCTCCCTTCTCCAATAAATGCTTCACCCAGAAAAACCATCTCCAGGGTTACTCTCTATTACTGATAAGCTTCTGGTCACTTATTCCACTTCCCTTGCAGTGACGTCCAAGGCCAAGGAGCAGAGGCTTCGATACGTTAAAAATGCTGCGGGTGACTCAGTGCTCGGGTCTTAAGGCACCGGTTCCCCGCTCCTCGCGGCGTTTGCACCCTGCGCCAAAGGAAACAGCTTTCACGTCACACTTAGACTTGCCAGCTGTAGATTGGAGTCGTATTGTATAAGAGGCGACTTATGAGACAACTGAATGATTTACCAGTCTAGGCTCCGATGCAATAACCAGCGCTTATTATTTCTGATTTAGACAATGGTTTTGGGATGGGACCATTTCTGGTTTGTGCTTTAGGAGGGATAGGAAGGACAGAGAGGGGGGAGAAAGCTCGGAGAAAACTCTATGTGTGGGAGAAAGCAAACGAGAGGGAATGACTAATTCCAATATCCTCTCTCCTCTGACAGTCTCAAATGAATCTTTGTTTTGGGAGCAAGTGAGAGATAACTCAGTTTGGGAAATTAATAGCACTTGCTCCAAAGGACCCTTTGTCAGACAGATGCCAGAAGGATTTATGGTGCTGAGCCAGGCCATCCGATATTGAATGAACGCTGTCGATACATGCCGCTCTCTTTACGGCTTTAGTGAAAGAGCTTGTTCAGCCAGAGTAGGATTCGTACCAACTCCTAGCCACAATTGATCTCCAAAGGACCAATTTAATGCAGGATCTGTTTATTCTCGGAGAGTACTAACAAGTTTTTAAAAGGGTCAGCGGCGAAGTCAAACAGATTTTCAATATCTATATTGCCAAAGAAAGGGCTTTCTCTCAGTGGCCCCGCTTCCTCCAAGCACAGAGGAATGCAAATATGAGACATCTAAACCCCAATTTTACGCAGTTACAGAAACATATTGTAGCTACAGGGCTTTTGCACAATTGCAATTAATCTCTCTCAATCTGATTTCAAGGCCTTGGACATTCAGGCTTATGTATATAGTAGTAAATAACTTCGTATACTTTGCTGTAATAGGACAATTGTAATCTTTGGCTTCTGGCAGTCAAATACAAGATTTATTGTTGCTAAACAATGGCAAATTTAATAAAAAAGCTGCTCAGGAGACCAATAAATAAATATTCCTTCTGTGTTCACAGTGAAGGAAAAATTAATGGCCAAGCAGAGGAAGTGATTTCTCAGTGGAGGAGCTGAGTTTCCTGATAAATGTACCCAGAACTTGCACAAAAACTTCTAAAATATCAAGCCTAGTGGCTGTGCAGCACTTCAAGAGCACCAGCCACCACAGCACCCTTGCAGAAGAGGACGAGCGACAGCCACGTGTCCGTCCCCGAGCCACCGGCGACTGTCCTCTCTTGTGTGACCCTTTGCAAAAACCGTAAAAACCGACTTGTCGCATCTGCAGGGGCCCAAGGAACAGGGTCCCCCACCATCTGTCTTTGGAAAAGCATTTAAATGCATTTCCTAGCTGTATCCACTAAAGGCAAGGCATCCAAACTGACCCATGTGGGCTGTATTTATGGCATGAAAGGAAGGATTTGCACCACCAGATTTGGCTGTGCAGTAAAGGCAACCTCTGTACCATCCCCATCCTGCTTCCGCAGGGTTGCATCCTGCACTCCACATCCGTACACAGACTGCTGCATAAAAGACACAGCTTTCCCCTCGTCTCTGCGTGTCCCACTGTCACATCCAGTCTGGGTCCAAGCGCATCTGTAAGAGGCAGTGCTGGACTCGTCCTCCTACCGCAGAGCCTCTCGTCGTCATCGCACGCTGCTCCCCCCTTTCCCTCCTGCTATCCTGCCCGCTGCCTGCTAGAGAAACCATCCGGCCAGCCCTTTGCAAACACAGTTGAGAAAGGCGTGCAGTGCTTGGACCGGACCGCTTCCGGCGCCGATCAGTACTGTTGGTTAACGGCTCTCCATTTTCCCTTCGCTGCTGCCTGATGGACGGGGCCGATATCTCTCCACCAGACTGGTGGCACACATATACGTGCTGTATATTCACTGCAGCGCTCGGCACGTATCCGCTTCCGGCCTGTCGGTCCGCGGGCGCATACCCACACACTTCGTGATTAGCACAGAATAAATATTTAAATAGAGGGATAAAAGTCCTGCTCAGTGTAAAGACTCTCTAATTAGTGTTTTCTTATATGTCTGTTAGATGAAACATTAAAAACCTCATTATCCTTCTTATTTACTTATAAAAAATTGTTGCGAGCGACTAATGATCTTCCTTTATCTGTACAGTTAACCTGTAAGTGGTTATTTTAGGAGATGTATAAGAAATATTTCTTTTAAAATAGCATGAAGTGGCTGATTCAGAAGCATGTTAGAGAGCATATGTTGTGCTCTTCTTGTTACTATGGATATGTTTTGTGCTGGAGAAGAATGTGACACTTACATATTATGGTCCAATAATTTCTGGCCTTAGCCTAATTTCCAATAAATCTCAGCAGGAATTGTGATTATCCCACGAATGCGAGATCTGGTTAGTTTGTGCACGAGCACAGGTAGGAGTCCAAATGTCTGTGTAGAACGCTGGGTTTCCGTCTAGTCTGCAGCTCTTCTGCCTCGAGGTCCTGCTAGAAGTCACCATGGTACGTTAGGGACTTAGATCTTGCACCTGTCTTCCACCTACCTCCAGCTCCCCATGCCAGTGTTTCTGCATCTCTAATAGGGCTGTGACAGCACCAGAGCCATGCTCAGCTGTGTGTGTTCTTCCCACTGCACAGCCGTAGGATCGGTGAGGCAAGCAGGGAACCTCTGGATGGAGAGAGGAGGTCCCCTGTGAGGGTGATGGGTCATCTCTGATGTCTCTCTATACGAGCCAAGCGACAAATAGGGACAGATGCAAGCCCTGGTGGAGCACACTAGCAATGGGGCTGGAGGCTGGAGCTGTTCAGCACAGCAGCATCGCCCTGGTGGGGCCAGCGAGCAGAGTCCTGAAACTGCCCCATGTGAGAAGGGACTCATTCCCCAAGGACGAGACAGTGCTGCTTTGTTTCTGGGTCTCTAGATGGAGGCCTGAGTTAGCTCCTTACGAACCCAGAGAAGGTGGGATTTGGGCTATTCTTCTGCCAACAGCATTTCGCCTGGAAGGTTACACTCAGTTGTCCTAAGGCTTTCTGAAGGGAGCTTCAGCGGGGTGGTACAGGGAACCTGTGGTCAGTGCAAAATGAGAGACATGCATAGATCCCCTGGGGTAGAAACACAGTCAAAGCACCCAAAAATTCATGGTTTTATGGAAATCAATATCCTTTTGCATATGGTGGCTTCTGGGTGTTCCTGCCATAGTGGCTCCAAGAAAGACATCAGATGAAGCCCTTGTAATAGTCTAATCCACTTTGCCATTGCTTATTTGCCATAATGTTGACTCATGAAATTCTCATCACTGTGACGATTAGGAAAATAACTTCGGTCACCAATGACCTTTCAACAACATTGATTTCCAAACGTGTTTAGTACAGTACTATTACTGTCTCATCATGCCGTAAAACCTCTGTAAGAGTTACTCTCTGAATAGGTCAACTTATTCCTCTTAAATGACTCAAACACAGTAGTATATTCAGGTGTTAATACAATATAGCAATTTCCCAAGGATATTTGAGCAGTCAGTAATGAACTTTCCTTGAATAATGTGAAAAACGTAAGTGGTTTAGTAGTTTAAGATGTTTACATGCTGTTACATGCCTATGGTTGTGCAGATAAACGCTACCTGGGATAAATACTTAGATTATTCAAGTTTTAGTTTCTACATTCATCTGTTCTTCACTAACAATATGACAAAGATGAACAACCAAAGCTATTGGGTTTTCATATGTCATTCCGGAATTTTTATTTTTCTTTTAATGGTCAGCTTTTGGAACAGAATTGCAAATACTTCTGTAAGTCTCGTGTCTACTGATTACGGAGAGGAAAACATTCTTCTGGTAATTAACATAATCTTTTATGCTAATGGAGAAATAAGCCAGTCTGAAGTTGGTCAGATGAATGTTTAAGAAAAAAAATATTGGGAGGACAGTTCAAAGAGTCTCAAAATCCGCTCATCTGAGGCATTATGTTCTGCCATCAAAGTGAGATGGACATGATCCATTAGAAAGATCTCCTAGTTGCCTTTTTCCTACTGGCTTCACGTTCGCGTTCTTCCCACTGCTGCTGATGTCTATGGTAGTAATGCCTAAATAATAAAGCGTAGCACATGGTGTGTTGGATTGATAGTGAAGCAAAGGAAAGCACTTGGTCCTTTCCTTAGCAAATCAAGGAGTGAGGAGTACCCAGGAGATTACAGGTCTACTGCATATGGGAGCCACAGCTGGGGAGAAACCCGAAAATATTTGCTGAAGCATGCAGTTTTTGCATATCTGAAACTATCTGAAAATTCAGGCTTAATCTGGCAATGAGTAACAACCAGAAACTACAAACACAGCAAAACAGAGAGGATTTTTAATTATAACATTGCCAAATCGAAGCATTTCAGTTTTTCACTATCAAAAAATGCTTTCAAGTATAATCCATTTGTACTAAATAAGGTAAAAAAGGATAATCTCCCTAAAAATAGAGACAGGCCTTTTGTTTTCTTTTGAAAGAACATTTTGTTCAACCAGAAAAAGAAAAAAAGAAGGTTTTAAAGGATTTTCTATTGTTATTTTGGAGAGAGCAGAAATATTTTCATTTCATGTTAACCCTAAACTATAAATATATCTATTTTGAACTATATTGTGCGTTGGCAGTTATGACAATGATTATTCAGGCAGCTTTGCTTGCAGTATGAGTTTCAAACTTCATCTTATTTCATTTATATTTTAATTGTTTCTCAAAAAAACATGTTATTTCGCCTAGGGGAATCAGAAGTGAGGACAGGTGTGAGTGTGTGTGCACCAGGAAATTTTGGCAAGTCTGGAAAGAAGCTGTGGGATAGAAGGAAGTTTCAAATGTTGTGGGCAACAGCATATGAAGTGAGCTGCAATTCCATTGCCTGTGATAGGAATGAAAGAGATAAGAAGGAAAGCACCAGCATATCAAAGCCATCTATATTGGCAGAAGCAGAGAAAACAGCAAGATGCCTGAGCTGGATGCAGATGTTTGGAAGGAACCAGCAAAGGGATCTAAGATGGGAGTTGCACAGCTGAAGAAGCAGCGCAGGGAAGCCTGTGGGGCACCTGCGGACCTTGCCAATGAGAGGCACAAGGAAGAGCAGGGCCGGGGAGAGACAATGCATTTCCATGGTTTTGAGGGAGAGCTAAGCAGAAATTTGCAGTATGAAAAATAAAGAGAACCTGAAGGATGCCCCAGATAATTTTAATTCTTATATCCTTGTGGCTGTTGCTATTTCTTCTCTGCATTCAATGCCATGTGTTCAGGGAAAAGACGGTGTGTTAGGGTTCAGATTTGTAGCTGCAATTTGTAAGTGCAGTGTATGGGGAATTATTTTTAGCAGGATGCCCAGCACTATTGCAGATACCTTGATTCTTTAGCATAACTTTCCTCATGTGAGCCCATGAATTAAATTTCTCCTCCGGGGAAATTCAGTACTGAGATAAGGTACAGAGACTGCTTTCCTCATCTCTCTGATGCAGGTGCAGGACAGTCCCAGCCATTTATCCCTGGTTCTCTGCCCAGGTCTCCGCTGGCCAGGTTAGGGGGTGCTGCTGGAGCAGGAGCTATGAATCGAGAGCGTTGCACTCTCTCCAGCTCCACCACCCTGAGACGGGATCAATCAAGGGGCAAGTGATGAAGATGGCTCTATAAACACGTTCCTGCGGAAGTGATGCTGTTACCATAGATTTGCCAAAAGCAGTTATGTTACTGAACAAATTTATTGTGTTGCCAGGGATCTGACTACATTTTATGTGGCTTAAATGAGGGTCCTTGCTTTAAGAGTGCTTCAGTTTTATCCAGCCTCTGGCTCATTAATGGCAGTATATTTACTTGCAGTTGCCTATCCCAGGCACACAATGTAAATAAGGATGGCCAGCTCCTACAGCTGACACAAAGCATCTCTGACAATCGTGGAAAAATCTTTATTAGGTAGCATTTTTGATCTGAAACAGACCCCAGGAGTCATCCGGACGTGGTTCGCCTCAAGAAACACGGTCAAGGCAAGTGATTCACCATTGCACTGGGTAGCAGATGTTGGCTGAGTTTGACAAGCTGAGTAAAACATCCATGCATTGCGGTCTCCAACAGCACCCACCTTTGGTGCGGTCACCTTGCAGGCAACACCTTTGTTTCTCCATTTTTTTATTGTCACTTCTCTTACTCACGAGTGGTGGGTTAGCTCAGGAGATGGATGTGAAGTGGGTTTTCTTTCTCTATTCTTTATAAGCCTTCTCAAGGCTGGTGTTTTGATGCTTATGCTGGACACTTATGAAATGTGGCTTTCTTAATCCCTTACTCCTCATTGGTCATGTTGGAAACGTCTCTGCTGCGCTGCAGAAGGGCGAGGGCTGCTCTTCTCCTCTAGACTGCCTAATCCTTGTTTAAAACAGTTGGTCAAGGGCATAATGGAGTGAGGAAGGACCATGCTCCCCATCTGCACCTTCCTGACGTTCAGGACCCCAAGGTTAACCTCCAGACAGATCTTCCGGTGTGCCATTCATCTGTGCACACCTATGCATTCATTGGTTCCGGTTCGTTAGCATTTAACTGTTGCTCGACGGCACCCTTGCTGAAGCCTACCTGGCTCAAGGTGACTGACTTGAAGCTATGTCTCTTCTTCAGTTGGACAGTGGATGTGGCTCGCATGTTTCATCAAGTCTCACGATGTTGAGAAGAAGAGTCTTGCCAGTGCTGTTTGCCGAGCATCGAAATCTTTTATCTGATAGCGAGATATTGCAGAATATTAGGGAATAATTTTATCTTCAACTAGCCGAGTTCAAAGGCTGAGGAAAATGGGCAGAGATGGAATTTTTATCTTTCTTTTAGTGCAAAACCCCAAGTAAACTAGAGGAATTGTAGGGTGTGTGAAATGCACGCCATCCGGTTCTGAGGGATTAGGGCCATAGTCAGCCGGTGGGCCAGTGTCCTTCGGGTCTTTTTGTAATGGGCTGATGGTAGCTGTTTAAATTAACCGCTGAGACAAATGATGTCAAAGTGATTTGTAGGTAGCTTGCTATTAATTCATTAATTTGAGCAGATTTGGATACCGTAGTACATTAAATCCAAATACTCAGCCAAAAAAATGCAGATTGCTCTAAAGGGCATGCCTTGCTTTTTTTATACTGCATGGTGACACTTCAGATAAGCACTGGGTAATGCTTGTTTCTTCTAACTAAAGGAATAGCATTTGGTCTAGTTTTCCCCGGTCTAGCAGGTTTTTTTGTTTTATTTTGTTTAGCTCTTTATATAACATGTCCTTGTTGAAAACTAAATATGCTGAGTTCTTTCTCTAAAAGAGTTTGCCTGCCTTCTGCTACTGTGTGCCACAAAAAAGAGCGAGGCTTCCCTTTGCAGTTGCAGAAGTTGATCTGACTTCTCTGATGGTGCCTTAACTTTGCTTTATATATATTAAGGTTAAAAAAAAATCACTGTTACAGAGAAGCCAGCTCGCAGTGCTCAGCAGTGGGATCTTTCTTTAACCTGATACCTACTTATTACAGGTGATCCTGGGATGCTGGAACCCAGATTTTCTGTGTGGATAATAAATTCATAGCTTTGTACGAATAGCCTGGTAGTGGCTTTGTGCAGCTTGACCGAGGCCGGGTAATATATATTCTCTCTTCTGGAGTGCTTATCATCGTCTGCTCCTGCAGGTTTTCATGATTAGAAAGTCTTGCTCTGTATTTAAGACTTGCAAAAGTGGCGGGTCATATTGCCAATGTAAGCAGAGAGACCTGGGGGGGTCTTCAGGGGGTCTTGCTTAACACCCGCAAATGCAGGCTTTGGACGTCACACCTGAACATCCAGGTTTCACAGTGCCCACGTGCATGGCCCGGCTGCAGAGCTGTGGCCGGCCGCTGCGGCACCCCAGCTGCACTGCTGAGCTTTGTTTGCGATTTGTAGCTTCTCATTAAGCTTTTAATACCCATCACAACCTGTCAGTTTTTGGACGTGGGACTTCTTTGGTTTGGCTTTGCTAGAAGAGGGATATGCGTCTTCCTTCAACTTCACTTTGAAGTTAATAAAACCAATGGAATTGCAACATGCAAAACTGAAGTCACACAGAAGTGAATTGCATCCAAGATCTGGATTTAGAGCCAGATTCAGTTTCTGGCACATATCTGTCATCCTGGTTAATTAAGTGGTTACGCGGAGAGCAATGCAGAGACCCCATGGGCTCCCAGGATGATTAATGGAACTAAGTGGTTTGAAGCATCTTGTGGGACCTCATTGACCTCACTGATAGGGCATCTAGGTGCCTATTTCATGCTCATAAATTAGATATCTAAAATAGATGATGGGAATACCCTCATCATAGCTTTATGCAATAAAAGAGGGTGACTTCTGCCTCCTAAAGTTCAACACTCCAGATAAAATTTGCATTTTCACCTGCTGCAGCAGAGAATACTGGAATGTGAGAATCAGGACTGGGTAGCTCATTGCGCCCAGCTAAACAAGTCCGGCAACTGATGCTGCAAATTCTGTCCTGAGGTCACTTACTTTCTTGGCTGTAGTTAGGAGTCTGTTCCCAAACCTTCTCAGCTCCGATGTCAAGAAAACACTTCCTTATTTTGACACAAAATGAATCCCTTTCCAATTCACACCGCAGTCTCCTGTGCCAACAATTTCTTGTACCTTACCAAGCTCTTCCTCACCCCTGGTACTTATCCTGCAGAAGCACTTAGGAAGCTAAACAAGTTATGCTTTTTTAGTTTCCTTTTGCATGATAAAATAGGCTTTCCCCTCCTCTCATAAGCCTAGAAACCCTTCTCTGCACCTATACAGGCCTGAATTAATCTTTCACGATCACAGGAGACCTGGGTTATACACACTATTCCACACCACAATGAATGGTGTTAATACTTTCCTGTCTCTAGGGGAAAAAGCTGGTGAATCCTGGAATTGGATTTACCTTCTTCAAGACCACAGTGAATTAATTTGGACTCTAATATTGCAAACAAGAAAAACAAAGCAACAGTAAAATGAATCGACCTAGCACAGCAAATGGGACCTTGTTTACAAACCACAGTAGTTCTCCGGCATTCCCGGTTTCATGTTCTATCCTCTGCTTCCAGCACAGTGGTTGACAACGGACACTTGAAAAGCTGGTTGAGACCTTCAGGTGCTGCCCCCACATACTGTCCTGTGGCTGGGCACAGCAAACCAGCCAGTCCAGGGCTCCGGGGGTCTTGCTGGGACGGGAAACGTGGCGCATGGGCAGAGTACCGCTGAAGGCTTCCTCCACCCAGTGCTGAATTACAATCGCAGCAAAGTGACCCGTCCTCCATCCCCCTGGTTTGGGCAAACGCACACACTATTTCTGAAGGCAGAGCCTGACGTTTCCGAGTAAGGCGGCTGTGCTTGTTGACAGATTATAATCAATTATATCAAACCTTTTAAGTAATGTAATTCCCCAAGGCAGTGCAACTTCAGTCCATAATCAATTCCTCTAACCCAGTAACTGGAGGTCAAATTATTAGAAAGTGACAGCAAGGGACAGGGCTGGGTTTAAAAAACAAAAAGATGCTGTCTTTTATGCCATCTTCGCCAGAGTGGGTAAGGTACAGCGACTCCCTTGCTCGCAACATGCGATGCTGCCCAGCGAGCGGGAAAGCCTCGTCAAAAATGACTCCTCTAGCCAGAATGTCTCGTTCATGAAGCCTGGAGCTTCTGGGTAGCTCAAAAATTCATCTTTGCTTACTTCTCATTAATTCGTTCTTACTTCCACTGCAGCTCTTCTCTAGCTCACTTTCCTGAGAACTGTACCACTAGCAAGCACTTCTATAAATTTGGTGATATTTTTTCCTCCAGTTTTGGACAAATATGGAGCTACTTGACATCTTTCACATTTCAACACAGAAAATCACTGAAATCTAAAATACAAAGAAATAAGCACAAAGAAAATCTTCTCCATATCTATTTTTTTTCCCTCAGTTTTAATTTCAGAGACAACCCGCAGTGTCTGAGCTGCAGTTTTAACATCAGAAAGAAACAGTCTGTCTGAAATAGCTGAGACTGTGCAGAACGAGGGAGCTTTTGTGTGGCTGGCATTAATGCCTTGCCCTGGCTGTTGTTCATTCAGGCCTGGGGTCAGCTTGGCTTGATATTTGGAGAGGCCCCAGGTCCCCAGCTGTTTCTGCATTTTTTCTGTGCATGCAGCTGCATCCCTGGTGTGGGGGTCAGATGTCCCTGTGCTGAAGTTGCCTCGTGCTCATCTATTGACCTGCCACTCACGTAACCTACCGTCATGTCCCGAATGGGACTGCATCTGTTAGACGCAGCTGGTTATCAGGCAAATCATTCCCTGCTCTGCTTTCCAAGGAGCGTTAACGGGACTTGTGCATCCAGCGAAACTCCCTCGCTCTGGTGGGTCCCAGCAGGGAAGCAGCTCTGCGGCCTCAAGTTCCTCTGTGGATATCAGCTGCTGCTGTGATGCAAAAGGCAACTTTGAAGGTGATGGGGCACTCAGCCGCTTAGCACCTTAGAAGTCATAAAAAATCTTGCAAGTAGCCCGGGACACAACTTGCGTCAGCCCCTGAGTCTGGGATGCTGCTGCTGGCCAACCTTGGGCTGAGCACAAGTGGCTCCTTTGCTCACATCCAGCCTTGGCTGCCCATCCCAGGAAAAGCATGCTATGGAGATGTCTGTGAAACCCTCCTGAGCACGGTCTCCAGGGGAAGTCCTTGGTGGTGCACAGGAACCGTTAAACACAACTGTGTGTTATTACTAGACCCTGTGTGCTGTCTGGCAGCCCCAAATGATACCGCTTGGCTTCACCTCTTGCTTGACCCAGAAAGAGCCAGTGTACAGAATCCGTATCAAACCATTCATTACTGCAAGAACACATTAATTAGCATCAGCCATGCTGCATTCATTATTGCTTCTAAAATTAGTATAAATGATCAATCAAGGTTATGCGTAATGAGCGACAGCAATACCAGAATTATGAAGAGTCTGGAAATAATAAAGGTGACATGCAGAAAAAGCTTTCCTCTGGGAGAAAATATTAGGCTCACAGTTGTAATTTACTTCCTTCTTTTGTTTGGATACAGATTTGAATTTTACACCAGAATGCTATTAAGAGCCATAAGGAAATGGAGTTTCTATTTTTGCTCATCTCTAAAGCAAAGGCACCAGCTTTCATTATAAGGTCCTCTTCTGGTCATAGTAATATACACTGAGCTCAAAAAAACTAGCGTGGAAGTGCTGGGTATTACTTATTAATGAAAATGTGTCTGCATATCTCAAATAAATAGATAAATGTTACAACAGTACTAGGAAAAAAAAAAAAGGAAGGTCTTTTCCAAAGAATGTACTGTTCAAAAATTTAAAGGTTTAGTCTGAGCACTTGATTTTTCTTTGCTTTTTTCCATTTGTAACAGAGGAGAGGGGCATTTACTATTCCGACAAAAAGAAACTTATTTTAGCTTAGCTTCTGCTCTGCAGGGTGATAGTCAGTGAGAAGAAGTCATTGATGAGTTTTGATTGCTTTTGTTTGCCAGGAGATGGAGACAGCGCAGAAGGCCCGGAGGAGGGCGAGGAGAATGGGGAGGAGATGGGAAGCAACCACTAGGAGGGGCTGAGGGCTTCTTCGGGGGTCATCTAACAGCAGCACACCTCTGCTTGAAGGGCAGTTGCTGACATGATGGAGATAAAATCTTCTCACTTCTGTCAGATATTAAAACTAAGGGAAGCAGCCACAAACTGTGGCTTGGGAGCTTCTTGGACATCAGAAAAAGCTTCTTCATGAGGAGGACTTGGCTAGGAAAAGCCACAGGTGACTTGCTTTAGTGCTGCTGATAGTCCTGCTTTGAGCAGGAGGTGGAACTGGAGACCTCCAGGGCTCCTTTCTGACCCACGTTTCTGTAATTCTTTGATTTTGGCAATTTTGTGATGTGCTGGGGTTCTCCTGTGATAACTAGTGCCATGATAGCTTGGCTCATAGAGGGGAAAGGCAATGATTTAGAGATGTCCAAGCATTACATTAGTAATAACAATAATAATAAAAGACATACCAAACAAGACACAAAAGTAAAGCATCCCTGGCATAACCAGATGAATCAGTCGGTGTGTGACTGGTGTCTTTGCAAAGAGGCTGCAACATGGGTTTTTCGAGGCATGTCGACACTTTCTGCATAGGGCAACACATTCGCTTTTTCCCACGCGCCTACTTCAAGATGCTGGGGGGCATCCGGATGTGGCCGCAGGGTTTTGCAGCAGCTTGGCCCCGCTGCCAGCCCTCCTGCCGCCCTGGCGATACCACTGCTATTGCACCTTCCTAAGCATCTCTTTCCTACAAACTCAAAGGCTCACTCAGAGTAAAATTACTCTCCTCCATGAACATCGCTGCAGCCCGTTCTCAGGATTCAGTTTAAATACAAGACCTTCAATGAACCCCCTGCAATCGTTGAGTTATAACTGCTGTATTTCAGTCAGAGCGATGATTTCCAATCTAATTGCATCACTTCAAAAGAAATATTTGGGGACCAGAATCAAATACCAGTAAAAATATTTTAAATCCCCGGAACAGAATTTAAGTTGTTTCATTTCATTTGATGAGAATAATGGGTTTGTTTGCTTGTAATAAAATTTATGATATGCCTAACTCCTCTGATTATGTCCTTACCTCTAAATGCAGCACAGGTTTTGTAAATGTCATTGTTACTTAGCAACCTTGACTAGTTTTTGCAATACTTTTTGATTTTGGAAGTAGAAAGAAGGTATAAACATGAATGGTATGTTTTTCATAAACAAAGAGCAAAGTATATATTTTTCGATTCAGGCAACTAATTTTAGATTAAAGGGAAACAACAATCGAAACCATGGAAGAAATTCTGCAGGAAAGACATCACAGAAACTCACGCTCTCATCTCACGAATCTGCAATGAACTGTAGCTGCAAAATTAACTGGGCAGGGACAGTTGGCTATATTTAAAATTGCAATATCCCTCTGACAAAATGACATCTCCTTTTAGTTACATGGCTACATGGATGGCAGTGGGCATGTTTACCAGGTCAGGAGGAACAGGACACGTGCAGCGCAGCAGTGTGTGAACCACATTGTGAATCCGAGCTGTACAAAATTGAGTATTCAATCAAATAACGTTACTGAGAGTAGGCACGTTCCACAGCTGCTCGACTTTGTGAAGGTGGCAAAAAGGAAAGATGGAGTTAATATTATTGCTGGGGTAGGTTATTTTAAGGAGTTTTCCTGTGTTAAGTTAATTCATATTAAAAAAAACATATTCAGAGCTCTCTGCAGAGAATTTTCTTCAAGTCAGTATAGAAACTCCGCCTCCGTACAGTCAGTAACCAAGTGGTTAGGGCAATTGCCTCAAAGGTATGAGACCTCAAATTCAGATTTTGACCTGGAAAAAGGTGTAATAGAAATTTCTCTTTGCAGGTCTGTGGCCCAGCACTCCATTAGGCTGAGGTGGATCTGTTTGCTTGAAAAAAAAGAAAAATTCAAAAAGCTTTAGCTTTCTTCCTGAGTAGGATATATTTTCTGAACCTTGATTTCCTGTGGAAATAATTATTACTTAGAAAATCCCACTGCGTGTCTCTCTGCTCATCCATCCACCTTTAACAGCTTCTGCTGCTGTTAGCAGTTTGGTGGGAGCTCTCAGATAAAGAAGAGAGGCCAAGCGTGTCCGTACGGGGGGAGGATGAGTGCCCGGGGAGCGCAACCCTCATGTGAAGCCGGAGAGCCTGTGAAGAAGAAAGCTGCTCTGAATGAAAAGCCCCAGGAAAACAGGCTTTATATATTTTATAACTCATAGACTTACTTGTTTTCAAACTTCTTTTTCTTCTGCATGAGCAGAATTCTTGGTTTTTCAGCCAACTTTAATGAACACATGATGAAAAGCAGAGAAGTGATGGCAAAGTAAGGCTCTTTGTTAAGCGTACAAGTATGCTCTTATTGACTCCAGCATAGAGCTTGGTAGCACTTTTTACCCATCTTTCTTTTCCTTTAGAAAAAGGGCCTATTTTAAAAAAAAAAAACACCTCCCTTGACCATAATCAATATGGTGAAAAAAGTTTTGTCTTCTGTGAAGTGCTCCTTAACTTTCTCAAAATGTTTTAAAAGCTTTTTCAACTCCAAAGAGTGAAAAAAACCCTCTTAAAAGACCCTCCTTTTTCTATTCAGCAGTTATTGAAATTTTATTAGTAGTGCTTTCAATGTTATTTGTGGCAAGATGCTTCTGATGAGAGTGTAATTGGGGGAATAAAATATGGTGTTTGCAGAAACTGGGAAAGTTGGTCCCTTTTGGATGAAAATAACTTTGAGGCTAACTGTTTCTTTTTCTCTGGTTCTGGCCCGACGATAATTCTCCACTTGTAGGCCTTGTTATAGGTTAAATTCATTCCTTCTGAAACTTCGATTTCAACAGTGTTATATTATAGAGACATATTTTGGCCCGTATAGTAAAATAAAAAGTTTATAGAGATCCACATTCAGTTGCTAAACAGTGTCTAAATGGGAAAGGCATAATATTAACGTGAACAGGCAGGTCAGGCCTTTCCAGATTAAACCAGAGCCAACCTCATGGCAGCAATGTGCGGTTCTCAGCGTCACCCGGCCTGGAGGTGCCTCTCCTTCCAGTGACCGCAGAGAGAGCTTGAATGTCAAGTGTGAACTGCCTGCAGGTTGCATGTCTAAGGCGTTCGCAGGAAAACCCTCCAGGGTCTGACCCACCAGCTAATGCGGGCCCTTGGGCTTCAAAGTCCTAGGCCTAGGTTTGGGGCTGCAATGTCCCATGAACAGTGAATCTCAGTGAGAAGTGTTTTATTCTAGCACTTTGATATTTGCTGCCTGTTCCCTTGTGCCTACTGTTAATTATATCCTATTTCTAGTATATATCTTCTGTGCCTCTGCTTCTAATTGTTTCACTTTCTGCACCTCAAAAAGCCTTTCCTGAATCTGCTCAAATTTTTTTTTTGTTTTAAATAATATGATGGTTTTGTATCATGGCAAACCATGGTTTTCCTGACGGTGCTTTAGCAGTTTCAGTGTTATTTTCCATCCCATTTTTTGTCGTAACGCCTTACCTTACCGTTCATTATGCAGACTTTCACTGAACTATTTGGGATTTCTATTTGTTTGCTTTTTTTGTGGAATGATGGCTATAGTAAACTTAGCGTTCAGGTCATGTCTTGCAGATATTTCCCAAAAAAGCCCAAATACTGTTCTTTCACTCATCATTTCCTTTTGCTTCCTTTTTGGTAATTAAATATTTGTGGGTTAACTGTAGTTAATTCTTGATGAAGCACTGTTAAATAGTCTACACGGATGCTCTGCAGGAAAAGAGACACATCGCTGCACATCAAGCTGGCAAGTTCTGCCTGTTGTGGTGCAATGGGAAAAAGTAGGGTTGGGACACATGAGCCCATGGGTGACAGCAGAAGCTGGGACGCAGGCAGCTTTCAGCAGTGCTGGATCGGGGTGCCAGGGGCCTCTGCTGTGGGCAGTGCTCCAGGACAAACACCTTTATCTGCCATCTCCCAGGAACGCCAGAGACAGATCCGGCACTGCCTTGACACAGCATGATGGCCTGGATGATTCCCTGATGTTTCTTGAAGCTTTTTAATTTATTTTCTAGAATTCACTGATTGCCTCATTATGATGACTTAACATACCTTATTCCTTTCGGAAACTAATGACCATCATTCCCTGATTTTATTGGTGGACCTGTTTATCCAGCTCATATTCAGCTTGCTATACTTGACAGAAAGTAAATAATCATTCTGATCTTCATCATGCTAATGTAAATGCATACTCACACACACACACATATGTATGTATACATATACACACACATGCACAAACACAGACATGCACAAAAACACACAAGAACACTTCCTACAAAAACAACATTTCCCAATGGAAAAAATCAATTTTTTGGAATCTATCTTTTCCACTCGAAAATTTTTTTGTTAGAACATTTCAGGTGAGTTCAATGGTAGCTTTTGGTAACATTAAAAAACTGAACATTTGTTCATACTCTTTGGTTTCTGTCTTTTAGCTAGTTTCTATGACAATACCTTTTGCCCTATGACTACTTAGTTTCCTTAATAGCATCTCATGAGGGAGTTGTCAAAGGTTTTCTGAAAGTCCCTGTAAGCCATATGTCCTGTTTTCTGAAAGATAGCTGAGAAAAGAATAAGGCAGAAAGGAGAAATTCCTTGTTCAAAGTGGAACAGCAGGTTACAGAGAGACGGGGAAGGAAGCCTGGAGCCTGACTCCTTCTCAGTAGCTCATAGCGTGAGATGCCGCTTTCCCTACAGAAACATGAGGGCACTAAACTAAGCAAACGCAGGGAAAAATAAGAATGGAACGGATAATAAATGAGTAAATTCATTAGTTCCTGGATCAGCAGCCACTAAGCTGCTTTGGCCCCACATCCAGGTAACAAATCTGCAGTTAACAAAGGAGGCGTATCATTAGAGTCAGATTAGCTGGAGCTGAAGGGCCCGGGAGTGCTCTGCATACTGCTGATTTAGTATAGCGACAAAAATCGAAATCGGACACAGAAGAGGCGGAGGGGACCACGGCATGGGTGAGGTGCGCTCATGACTCACTGGTGGAACAGGCAGTGCAGCTGCAAACAGGCTCAGGCGCATGAGGAACGGCGAATGCGGCACCTGGTTCCCAGGAGTGCGTATTGATCCCTGTGATTAGCTACTTACACGACCTATAGACAACTGGCAGCAAACGGACCTTATCTTTCCATATGTACATTGTATTTTGTGTACCGGTTAACCATGCAGGCATTGGGCTGGAGGAACTTCCTAAGCTAGGCATCAGAGGAAGCAGTGCAAGCCTGACTGCTAATATATCAGACTTGTGTACTTTGTGGCTGAACTCAGACCTGCCTGCCTGATGAGGTCTTCTATGCTGTGGAGAACGCAGGAGCTTTCTGTCAAATACGTCAACAACCACAACATTTATTAGCTATCAAGCATGTGATTTTTTTTTTAAACGCCTGAGCTTTGGAAACCAAGTGATTATATGAGACATCTTTGACCAGTAAAAAATGTTTCTAGTCATGAAGAAAAGTGGAAATGGCTTGAAAGCATGAACTCCAGGAGGTCACACACCAGAAAGTAGTAGAGGTAATTACTTCAGTCCTAGTTTTCTCAAGGTTTCACTCCTGGGCGTGTGTGGGTGGCTGGTCTGAAATGCAAGATGACTACGGCACAGTGCAGAGGTGGTGTGAGAATCAATTAACGTTCATTAAATGTTTTGAAAATATAATTTAAAAAGGAACGTAACACGAAAATGTATTTTTAGACGATCATAATTACACAAACTTCTCCCTACCAGGCAGGAGCGCATCAGTCTGGATAGGCAGAGCCGCTTCCTCTGATCTGACTGCTCAGAGCCCTGTTTCTCCCTAGAACGGAGCAAGAGAAAGGCAGGGAGAGACGCTGGGGCTTGCACTGCCCACCTGAGTTTCTGCTGTCCCAAGAGGCCTCTTGGAGAATAGCACCCATGCCAAAAACACAGACCTATGGAGGCTTCCACACCGTGCCTTGTACTGTGCCAACCTCCTCCCTGTACTGCCTCTGTGCTTGCCTCAGGACAGAAGAGGGACCATTTTTAACCTACCTTCTTGTGTGCTTTGCTCTGGCACATCGGAATTAACGTGCGACTGGAGCCAGCCTAGGGCCCGGTGTCTGCATGCCTGGATCTGAGTGAGAGGCACAAGCAAAGGGGAACGAGGACGAGAAGTGGAACCCAACAATTAGCTGGGGTGGAAACAACAGCCAGTGCCATGGATTGCTGCTCATTGCAGACCGACTTTCTATTTATAGTCCGAGGGCTACCTCCCAAGGGCTCTCAGGAACTCTGTTACTATTTTACATATCTAAATAAAAATGTATATATTTCTTGATGTCTGAACTTCTGCCACCAGTTATGCACCTGAAGGCACAGCATTGCTTGGTGCCTGCATCCCAAGGGCACAAAAAATAGAATGTTTTTCCATATATATGCCCTGTGAGGACTGGTATCAGCTCTTTTGGAAAGGCAAGGGCTGGCAGCTAGTGTTTTTGATAATCCACTGACTGGAGCACTTCCTGGCAGGGAGGTAAATGCCTGCTCCTGTCTGATCTGGAATAAGAGCTTTAACCTCCCCTCATTTCCCAGGAGAGTGCCTTAAATATCAGGCCATTTTTAAGTTCCCCTCATTCTTGCCTAGTGATGCTGTTTCACGTTTTAAGAACAATCAAGCACTTCCTGGCCCAGACATTAGGCTATGTCTGCATTGTCTTTTAAGAGCAAACTCAAGACCAAATTTCCCAGCTGTCGACCCTGTTAACTCTCAGGAGCATAGGGATGCTGGGTTTAGGACAAACCACTGGTGCACCAGGAAATAGCACGGATGGGAGGGAGGAAACTTCAGGTCTGCCCTGTACTTTCAGGAGCACAAGAGTATGCACCTTCCTTGGGGATAGGCAGGTCCTAGCATGCTCCATCTGCCACTGCAGTACCATCACATGAGCAATATCGGGTACACAAAATGGTCTTTACCCATTCCTGATGGGGTTTGCTATAAGGCGACATGGGATTTATAGAGAACCTGAAGTCAGGCTACAGCCACAGTATCACCACATGGACCCACGGCTTGGGCACACAAAGCCTTCAGACCACTTCTAAAATCTCCCTCTTCAGATATGATACAGGCCAGGGAGGTTTCTCCCTGAAGCGGGGAGGAGCACATTCAGGAGGGACTGTGCAAGACCCTGCAAGGAGACCCTTCAGCTCTAAGGTCCTAAGAGACCTGTAAGAAGTCTTGGTTTGGAAACCTATAACAAACTGGCCAGGGACTCATAACTGGAGCTGAGTTTTCTGCCAGCCATGAGAACGTTAACTACTTTACTTTTGCCCGGTGAATATTTAAGGTAGTCTGCAGCAAAAGGAAGAGGAGAGACTAGTACTGCGTACAACACTATAGAGAGGCTGTTATAGATCTATCAGAAAGCACAATGTGTAGTCGCAGACTCTCGCAGACGGAGGAATCGAGCCAGGGACTCCTACACTGCGGGTGAGTCCTTAGTGACTGGGAGCAATTGGGAAGCTAAGCTATGGGATGCTGGTAGGAGAACTCTTACAGTCACAGTTTTAAAAATGTTTTCTTCTCCTTCCTATTTTTCAAGCTCAAGGTGTTTGGCAAAGGCAACTAGAATCTCCATAATTTCAAGATGATTGGGGCCCTATTATTCGGGCAAATATGCATTCTAAAAACCTTGTTTCATTCTAGTGAGAAGACGTGAGGAGGAATTTTGTATACACTTCCCTTCGTGTTAAGCATGTTAAAGGAGATGCCAAATCCTGCGGGCTCCAGGACATGGAGGTTTCTCCTTCCTGGCTGCCAGACATGTACACATTAAATTCATTGGGGATCACAGCACTCACATAGCATAGGACAGAGAACGAGATTACATGGAAAAAGCAGTTGTTAAGAATAGGATTTAATAAGAAGACAGGATAGACTGCAGTGACCAGACAGCTGAGCATACAGACCAGCAGACAGCTTATACGCAGACAACCCCTTTATTCCCCCTCCTCTCTATTTCCTTGTGCTTGCTCGTCCCCCATCCACCCTGATGCTTGCCTTCCCCTGTCTTTGGCTCTTCTCCTAGACAGCCCATAATACTCATGAGAACCATGGTTCCCCCTCCTTGGCAGTCACAAAATTAAGCCAACCCTCTTCGAGGTTATGCCTGAGTCGTTCCTTCAATGGCCCATGAATGAGTGATCAAAGAGCTCTGGTCCTCATCATTCCCACCCCACCTCACGTTATCACTTGGTTCCTTAATGTGTGTGTGCCTATGTGTTTAATTTATCACTTTTCTTGTTGGTTGTTATTTCTTCTATGCTGAATAGTCCTCAGCCAGATAACTCAATGAAGGAAATGTTCTTTCACTCCACATACCCCAAAATCTTGTTCGGTGTTGGGATGACAATGCAGAAGAAGGTGCTCGTGGGGAAGTAGCTGTGCTGTGGCACACCTTTGCTGGCCTCATCAGAAAACTACACAGCAGCTATGTACCCACAGTCAAGAATCTACACGAGATATATGTCCTGCAACAAAGTTCAGAAAGTCTCTTTTGTTTTGCTGAGTTTTGTGCTGCTGTTGAACTTGCCGGATTAGAGTCCCTGGAGAGAAAGATCCCACTCAAATTCTGTGACAAACTCTCCAGCAGAACCTGCTCAGGGTTTCTCCTGTGTTAAGAGATCAGCTAAGCAACCAGCCCATGGCTTGGTCCAGAATTTAGTAAAGGATGGTCTCGTGTTTCTTGCTACCTATGGACTTTTGTGTGTACGTACCAGCGACGCCAGAACACACAGCTCAGATGTCTGTAAGGTGGGTGACTTCACCAGATTTAAGAAGCAGTGTGTGGGGGGGCAATCTATTCACTATATTTTTTTGTCATTGTTACATATTTTTCTCCTGCTCAGGTTTTTATTTCTCTCCATCGGCCTTCCCTCACCCCGTGTGACAGGACTGCTCAGACGGGGCGTGGGAGGGAGCCACAACTTCAGTTCATCACCTCTTCCACCTCTCTTGACATGTGTAAATTTTTGTTCATTTTTGTGTGCTGCCAAGGTCCGGGAATTGAGCCTTGTAGAAAGTCAGTGATGGGGCGCTAGCTACATATCCTTTTGCTCTGGCTTTCCTCAGACACTAAAGTCCTTGAATTTGACAACTGAGCATTCATAGCCCACCAATGTGAAGCTCCTGCTGTTTGTGTTCGTGGGTCTTGTTCGCTTATCCACTCAAAGAGCCCAGGAGAGCAGCAGGGCTTCACCCTCGGGGCATGCATTCATTTTCAGATACTTTTCAGCTTAAAGTTGCACATAAATTTAAACAGGGTCTATATGCCTTCACTATTTAAAATAGCATGTCCTCCTAAGACTCAGTTCATTCGCTGAGGAGCTTGGATGCAAACTGTCACTGGCAAACAGAAAGGCACCTGGAACAGGGGTGTCCAGAGCTGGCTCTTAGACATCTGCAGAACCAGCACTGTCAGCATGAGCTCCTCTGCGAGCGAGTGAAGGGCTGTGAACATCTCGCTCCTTACCTGGAAAATAAGTGCATGACTGTCCCAAGGTCAGAATGAAGGTAGTTGTGGAAATAGGAAAACAAATTAAAGCCTTTCACTGCTGGACAATTCTTTTTTCACCTTAACTCTTCCCACTATCACATTGCAATCTTGCAGGAACATTTTCCCCATGTGCATTTTTGGGGAAGATTAAAGAGAGTTGATTCTTTAATTATAGCAAAGCTGGAGAAGTAACTCACTAGATTTTGCTTTGCTCTTTTCTCTCTTAGCTGTCAAGTCACATTAACCTCTGTTAAATTTTCCTTTATTGCTGCAAAGCTGGTATATTGTCTCAATGCATTTTATTTTCAAAGTTGCAAACTATCTTTACTTCACTGTCTTTCTCCCATGGGTGGCACCGAAGTATTGGCATTATGCTTCCCACAGCAGGGACGAAGCTTTGGCACAAAGGTTGGCTTGTTGAAGGTCTATTTTCTTTCAAATTGCTTTTGATATGAAAGTAGCAACAATATGGTATATTTTAAAGCCATTTGGTTTTCCCAGATGCTCAAGCCTGTTAATTGTATATTTTTTCGGAGTAGTCTGCTAACAGCTAAATGGAGTTCAGGCACTGCACAGTTTTTCTGAATCATATTTTCCACGCTGCCTGAAGGAATGCGTGCCTGTTTCTGGTTTTGCTTTTTAAGCTAAAAGCTCATCTAGAATTGGACATTGACTTTTACAGAAATGGCTTCTCACATTTTTGTAGCTGAGAGTCACTTAAGAGAATTAGCAAAGTCCCAGACCTCACTGAGTCTGAGAGGTCCTTCTCCTCTCTTCTCCCTCCTCCCCTCCTTTTTCACCTCAGCTAATTTTGGACGGATTCTTTTCTTCCACCTTTGTCCCTCCACCTTCTGCTGCTGACGCCATCTCCTCTGGCTTTTGCAGTATTTCTTGTTGGCTTTAACAGTACCAGTAAATCTATCAGGCTCCTGTGGACTCTTGGGAACAGCGGCTGCTCAGGAAATGCCATGTGGAAGCACAGGGAGCCTTGGAAAGGCTGTCCTATGAGCTGTCCTTCGGCTGGTGGCAGCGGGGCGGTACAGCACTGGAGACCCCCCAAGCAGGTTTCACTCTCTTTTTTTTTTTTTTTTAAAAGGTACAAACATCTGCTGGAAATTGGTATTACAGGCTTTGAGTCCTGATAGGTCAGATTTTGCACTCATTTTTATATAAAACTGCTGACTGCATTGGGTCTGAAGTAGATATTAAGGAGAACAGTTGTACTTTGGACAGGAAGCCCTTCAGGGCCATTGCGTTCCCTATCTGCTTGAAAACATGGAAGATGCCCTGGATGACGCTGAAAAACCGATGACCTGCAGCCATCTCCCTGGAGCTCCTGGAGGCAGGATGTTAACTCAGGTGCTTCTACAAAGTGCCTACTTCAGACTCTTCAGATCCTAGCTCTGAGTGAACGCCTCTGCCCCTCCAGCTCCTGCTCTGAAATAAGAATTAAGATTATGCTGCGCTTCTGCAGGAAAGGCCTTTACGTACAGGCAGCACGTTGAAGGAGCAGCTGGAGAGAAGAGGAGGCCGCAGCCGGCAGAGCTGCAAGCCTGGTTTCCCCAGGGGCATGAAAGAGCTGAAAGATGACACAGGATGTCCTGCTCGGAGGTCATTTGGCTTCCAGAAGGGGAAAGTTCAAAACGCTCCTATGCCAATCAGATAAGAAGGAAAAATCAAATGAAACATTTCAAGGATGTTTTAGCAAGTTTTGTAAAAGCAGATTAAAAAAAAAAAATCTAATTCTGAAGACGAGTGCCAAGTGCTGCCTGTGATTCTCCACACCAGTAACCCCGGATGTAAACCAGATGAGTCGGAGTCCTGCAGCCCTGCATATCAGTTGATTTTAGGTGCTTTCTATAAATCTGCTTTTAAATAGGTTGTGCCTGGGCCATATTTTTTCAATTATTGATGGTTATGTGCCTTACTGTTGAAAAGAATACAATCCACTTCAAAAACATATTTAAGCTGGTCAGTTTATGGCTTTGCCCTCTACCGAATAGACCGACAGCTACTTAGCTGCGATTCCTGTGGTCGTTCTGGGATGCGGCATGGCCTAGTAATAACCTGAAGGGAACAGGGCCAGGCTGCCACAGCAACACAGGGGGATAATCCAGGTCCTGGCTGTGTCTGCTGTTACTGAGCCTTGCGAGGAGGAAGAAGGTGAAGCATCTGCAGGATACCAGGTTCAGGAGATGCTGTGGTGGCCTCGTTGCAAAGCATAACTAACAGTGCCCAAAATATTGCTCACCTCACCTAAGGTCGTCTTGGCACTAGGTTATAGGGGCCTGTGATAAACTTTCTAGGGGAGTCCTCTCCCGTGCTGCTTCCAAGGCGGCTCAGCAAAAAGGCTGCTTTTCCCTGAGGCAAGAAAGGTCCTACAGGATAGAGAACAATCCTTAGATTTGATAAAGCTTGTGCTTGAAACTAGTTTTCGCTGGTCACAATAAACACATTTGTGAAGGAAGGAAAGAAACAAGAAGTCCTACCTGTCAGACATTTGCCAGTTCCCCCGAACGCACTAAGGGAATTATACAGGGACGTTTCATCCTTGAGAAAACATTATCCTTGTAGCACAGCCAAGGTCGCTGGCTTGCATGAACTGAGTGTCATGTCAACTCTGGTCAGGGGGGTGGCGTGACCTGAAGCACCTGACCTCTCCGGTAGTCTCTAAATTTTGCTTTCATGTCTGAGCTATCTGCCCTCTGCCCAGGACTTCCCTGTTCAGCAGCAGCGACTTAGGGCCGAGGAGATGTTGCAGGAAGGACAGCACGGACTACCCTTCGTTTCCTAAAATGCACAAACCTGATGCCATTCAGAGCAATCTGCGGTTGCACTAGCCTTGCCCCAACGTCCTGCCCGGCTCGTTCACTCAAAGGAAGGTAAAAACCACCTTTCTCTCCCTTATACTGTCTTGGCTTTATCAGCGTGCTTCAAGCACAGATGAAGTTTGGAGCAGGAAATATTTCACTACATATTTTTGTTGATTTCCCAGGTTTTTGTTATTGCTCCGTGCCTTTTTACAAACGAGGAAGGAGGGCATCATCAGGTGCTGCCCGTCGCACTAATAAATCAAGCAAAGTAGACGTGTAGGAGCACGTTCCCCTCAACTGCAAGAGTCCTCTGCCCCAGCAGGGCTAGCTGCTGGGTGTAGAGCTGATGTTAAGAGGATACAGTGCTTTTTGGTGAACCGACCAGCTGGAGGTGGGTGAAAAATACAGGGTTTCCTCCTCGCCTGGGGGTCACAGTGGGATTTCAGCTGGAGCTGCACTGGGAAACTGCCCCATCCGGGGCTGGAGGACTCTGCTCCATCGTCAAAAGCAGGCAGCACACAGGTATGATTTAAACTGGCCAAAAAAAAAAAAAAAAAAAAGCTGTACATACATTTAAAAAAAAAACAAACCCAAACAACCCCCCTGAGCCCGCACGCACCGCGAAGCCCTTCCATCTGTGCCTGCTGTTCGTTCCCAGACAAGGTAATGATGTTTCCCGGCCTCCGTTCAATTCTCACGCTTTACCTTCTGTAATGGACGTAACGGGGCTACAACAAGATAGACTTTCCCCGTTATTATTAGAGGTGATAATGTGCAGCCCAAGCGCGTTGCCATGGCTACTCGAGGAGCCCCCAAAGAGCCCGGCCTGCCAGCGGCCGCCTAATCCTGAGGTGATTTTTCAATAGCACCAGCTGTCCCGGGGCTGAAAGGCA
Source organism: Struthio camelus (assembly GCF_040807025.1). NCBI lineage: Eukaryota > Metazoa > Chordata > Aves > Struthioniformes > Struthionidae > Struthio > Struthio camelus. The sequence goes on from NC_090982.1 coordinate 86,811,724, forward strand.
TGGCAAATTACGCCGTTGTTGGAGGGGAAGGGGACGGCGAGGCTAATTGTTCGGGGGCTCTCGACACAGGTGCTCGCGAGAGGGGGAGCGCGCGCTCCTCGGTGGGGCCGGCCGCGGGGGGTGCCGGGCCGCGGCCGCCATTTCAATCACAAAAGGCCGCCGGGGCCCTTCCGCCGGCCGGCGCCGCTGCCCGGTCCGCGCAGGTAATCGTGGCCCCGGGGCAGCCTCCTTCTCCTGCCAGCTAGCGTCTTATTTTTGTTTTTTATTTTAATTTTTTGTTTCCCTCCCCCTCCCCCCGTAACGTTTTGGTGATAATTGCGTGACCGCTTGGGCGCTTCGGGACCTTTCCAGAGGCTGCGCCCGAGTTTCCGGGCTGGGACAGCGGCACCGTGTCCTGGTGTTACCGCCCGAAAAAAAAGGTGTGATTCGCCCTTTTGGCCTGTATCACCCCGTGGGTCCGCTCTATTTCGTTCGTTTCTCCTTATTTTTGAACTTGGGGGCTGACGTGCACGTGAAACTGTACTAACGCTTCGTGCGTCCTCGCGGACGAACTGGCGTTAACTTTGCAGGCTGAAAGCTGTGATTTCTGTTTACTTCTGGGTTTTTAGTTAATTTTTTTGCGCCTCTGGCCGAGGAACTTTTGACAGCGCTGAAAACATGCAGGAAGCAGAAAATAATCAACGCTGTTACTGTCAAAATAAGAAATCTGGCACAGAGAAATGGCTTGGTTCCTTGGGAAGGAAAATGTATGGTTTTCTGTACATTTTATATATGTTTGCATGTGCCCATAATATAAAAATAGATAATATCAGCTATTTTGAAAGTATTTAAAATTAATATGAAATTAGTAATTATGAAGTTAACTATATTGGTTATATTTACTACTATATCTTAGCAGTTGTGTACTTTAGGCCTTAAAGGTTGCTTCAGCACCCAGAAGGAGGGTTTAAAATCTCTTCTGGGTACCGTTAATTTTATTTCACTATTCTGGAGTGTTCTTATGTTGCAATGTCAAAACATGTGGTTTCAGGAAGCTCATTACTCCCCTCGGTAAGTCAGGGACTCGATAATGGAGGCTAAATGTGTGGGGGTTTTTTAAGAATACGCCTATGACCAAAAAAAAAAAACTGTTCGGTGAACTTGCATCTACTTCATTAAAGTAGAAAAACTGTAAATTCTGTCAAAAGGGAGTATCTTGCTTTAAAACAAAAAAACAACAAAAACGCTTTTAAGCAATTTTTCAAAAAGTATGTTCGAAGCTTGGTTTGCGTTTGTTTTTACAATTAAGTTAAAAGCTTAAAGATTAATAATTGATGTAGGGTTTTTTTTTTTTTTAAAGTGTTTTTTCGCAAGTAGAAACCCAATTCATTTCGGTTAATGGGCAGAGAAGCTTTCCATTTGTTACAGCTCTAACAAGCGCTTGCCCCCAAGAAATGGAGCCTCTCAAATGTGCGTCTGAGAGAAATACGTCATCCCTTGGGGCAACCTTGGCCAACAGACCTCTGCCTTACTCGACGTTGGACTGACAACTTCCTCTCGTATGGGGATCTGAATCTGAATTTCCTTAAACCTGGCTGTCCTTGGACCTCTGTTGCCTGAGGGCCCTACTTCTTAGGTGTGTTTTCAGTGTCTCTGCGCTAGGCAGGGTTTGTGTTGGGGCTAACTACAACAGGTCGGTCACTGGCCAAGAGTTCCCCGAGTGCTGCAAAGCCTGGGAGAACGCAGGCAAGGGGAGTTTGTCCTGTGTCAGAATATGCTATCTCCGTGTATCGCTTCTCAGTTACAGCCTTCAGCTGCATGGAAAAGTAAAGTATAGCCAGTCCCTGGTCCATGCTTCAAGGTCTGAAAATGGTTATGCAGTGTATAAATATATATTATTCATTATATATAATTAACTTTATCAGAATAATGGATCTGTTACTGTCTGGCAGAACATTACGTGGCTATGCGAGCATACACTCAGATGGATTTAACCGAAAATACCATGGGGTGTTCCATGTTTCATCTTTTACTGTCTCTCAGAATAACACTACTGTAGAATTGATGCAAGGTCAAGTTTTTTTCCCCCCACAAGGTTAACAGCTGAATTTACTAGTACAACCTATGATCTTCTCCAATATATCTTTTCAGGGAGGAATTCAATGTGAAGTTTATGATAGATTATTCAGATTAACAGTTGAGGCCACAATTTCTTACACATTGTACTTTTACAGCCTTCTAAAGAATAAATGAAAATGTTGCATATTGTTAAATGTCAAAGTAACATAAAAAAGTTCACACTTGATAGCTTTGAATAGCAGAGCATAGGCTTACATGGCCAATTACTTGTCTTCCAAATAACAATACCATAATGGATTCATTACCTTGCTGCTGTGATATAACGAAGAAATAAGACCCATTGTCATTTTTATGCTCTGCGTAACACAAATATATTCACAGAGCAATAAGATGAGTACTGGTAAATGTAAGCACATAGTGTATATACTCACATGCCTCCAGCACTTTGTGAACAGCCTTTTAGCATTTGCAGTAGATCTCTTTTGTAATTTCCCAAAGTCAGCACAAAATTGCCAGTTTTCAGAAAGCGTGGCCCCTATTTATAAAATGAGGGAGATATCCGGATCTCTGATCAGAGGCTGTGTCAGTACAGTGCTGAACATATTTCTAAATGTGGGTTTCTGCAGCTTTCAGATGTAACTGGGACTTCCAGGCGCCTCAGTAATAAAAGTAATGCTGAAGAGACTGGCAGTTTCCAAAAGGCCCTCAGCCCAAGCCTCTTTGGTCTAAGCTTTTGCATATAATCCTCGCTGGATTTTAGGAAGATTACGGAGGAGAGAAGGTGGCATTTCTGGTTCACTGAAGGGCAGGTGTCCCCCATGCATCAAGGACTGCAAACAGGAGAAGTGGCAATAGTGTAACTGTGTAACTCACGGATTGAGACCCGTCCAGAGAAATCTTAGCTGCTGCTTTTTTCTCCCTTTCTGTCCTTTTCCTCTGTACATTAATTGGCTAAGTATGCTTTATTAAAATGAGAACATCTGAAACGGTTAAGCAGGAGCAGTGCACGACTTGAGCTTAGGGAAGCCAGTGGGAAACAGTCTCAGATGGGCTCTTGTGGACTTGCTTGGCACAGAGGCTGGGGTTAGCTCGCTGCATTGTCTGTGCTGAAGTCGCTCTTCACTGGGATGTTGCTTCAGTGCTGTGTCCCACGCATGTGTATGCAGCCCATGCTACTGGTCCGTGCGTTGTCTGGGGGGTATTTGCACAGTTAATTGTGAGCTATGTGTGTGAAAGCGTGAAAATTGCTACTACTGTGACACTTTGGAAATTCAGCGAGCTGATATGAAGGCCCAGAGATATTGTCAGACAGGGAGTTAAGCCTCACTGATGGCCCTTGCCCCCGTTTGAGGCTCTGGAGTGAGGTGTGTGTTATTTGCACGAGGGGCTTTGAGCTCATGCTTTGGTGCTTCAAGCTCTGGCTAGTGATGTCCAGCCATGCCCCCTCCTCGGGTGCCTGTCATCAGCTGAATTCAGCAGTAGTAGGTTGGCATGGGACTAATTCCATGGGAAGAAAGAAAACACAAGGAAAAAAAGCCTTGTATGAATGAAAAGCTGTATCGGCTGCGAGTGACTCCCCAGGGGCTCATCCCCACAGGCCCCAGGCCAAGCTGGGTACGTCTCGTCTGTGCTAACGTTGCACCACCCGCTTCTGCTCTGTGCTCAGCTGGTCTTCAGCTGCAATCCTCCACCAGAAAACCCTGGGAAGTTAGGGCGGCCGCCACGAATTAGAAAGGCCCCGTGACAAATGTCTTTGCAAAGTGCAAAACTGATGATAGGAACGATTTTGTGGGCTCATCAGTGCAGCATGAGCTATGGTCTGGCTCAGTGCTTAAGTGTCTGGAGAGAGATGAGGGGGGTTGCTTTGAAATTAAAGGCCCTATTTAAACCTAATTCATTGTACTATTATTGTTGCTCCTTATTATTGGGCCCTCTGCTGATTGTGCTCAGCCTGATATGCAATTATTGTTAAAATGAGCCGTGAGACAGTGTGCAAGTGATGAATGGTGTTTGCAGGTAGATGGCAAAGCTACAGTACTGGGCAGTGGTTACTGTTTTATTTGTCTTTACTTACTTAAATGTGAATAGTTAATACCAATCAGGAGAACATTGTGCCTATAGTCGTGCTTCCAGTTCATTACTTCTCTGGGCACAGCACAGTGCCATTATTGTTTAAAGAATGAATCAATTGACAGTGTTGCTGGCATTTTTTATTATTATTTTTCCCTATGAGGACATATCTGAAGGGCGCCGCTTTCTCAGTTTTCCTATTTCAGCCTGATCTGAGAGGAGGAATGTTTTAAGACCAGACTCTGCTGCTGTGCTTACTCCTCTGCAAAGTCGTCGTGGAAAGTGTCTGCTTTCATCTGTTTCTAGCTGGGTAAAGACAATGCAGAACAGCAGCTAGAATCATGGGATTTGTGTGTGAAATGCCACTTGGCTTCGATGCTGATGAAAAAATCACAAAAACATTGCTGGATACATTTAGATAGAGTTATGATGAGTCTTACTAGTAGGAGAAGGCAAATAAAATCTAAAACCTAGGCAAGATACAACGTGGTGACAGCAAAAGAGCAGGTGTTTGGAGGATTTGGGCTTTTGATTGTGGCTTTATCACCTTCTGTGATTTTCTGCAAAGTACTTGACCTCCTCCTGCCTAGTTAACCCAGCTGGAAAATTAAGGAAAGAAAGCAGAAACCTCGGTGAAACTCAGATACCGCATCTGATCTGAAGTCTCCTGGGAAAAGGGATTTACAAAAACTGTGGTGATATTGCCTGGCCATTCTTCGATGCTCCCTCACATAGTATTGCATGCTCGTGAGTGGATAGAGGTTCAGCTCTCCATAAAGAAACATGGAGAAGCAATTTCTAAACAAGCCTATCTGATCGGCCATGGGTACTACATCAAAGTCACCACTTTGTTTTAGCTTGTAAGGATTTCCTTCACTACTAATGCTAAGCCTCTGTAGGTTTTGTTTTAATCTGGAGTAAGTATATGCAATTGATCGACCCTGCAGCACATGTTTCTTGCTGTCATATTTGACATGAGATTGATTTTTTTTTTTGAATTTACAAGTTGAAAATAGCCTTTTTCTATAATTCACCCTAAGCAAACGTATATACCTCAGGACCAGCTGCTGCTGCCGTTAATCTAGGCCGACATGTCTACGCAGCGGGTGCATGCGTACGCATATCCCCAGGGAACTGAAAATAATGACAGCTAAACTGCAATCTCTGTCCCAGCATTGCAGTTTGGCTCCCCCAAACCACTCCCTAATAACAGTCTTACTTTTTCTTAGACCATTTAATCTCATTTATAATTTTAAATAGAAATAGCTAGTTGCAGCCACAGTGTTCTCATTCAGTGGATGCAAAGCAGTGGTGAGCTCCTTTTCTAGAAATACAGGATGGGGCTTATGAAAAGCTACCACTGCTCCTAGCGAAACCCCCATGGCATATCTGTATGGCTTGGGGCCATGGTGCTTTTGTTTCGTCCCATGCTAATAATGAAACAGTGCCTAATTTGTCCCCAGTTGGCTTTCACCTGCAGCCTCATTGACATGAGACCTCGGAATGAAGTCGTGGCTTCCATTAAAAATAGAAAGGGCTCTCATGATAAATGAGGTGGAGACAACTTGAGCGGTAAAATTGTTTGAAATAAGCTCTTAGGCGGGTTGAAATAATTGCAGCGAGTAGAATGGTCACTGCAGGGCACCTCCTTTGTAATTTGCAAGGGACAATGACATTTGGATGCCAGGAAATTAGAGTATCCAAAAACTAAGCAATGCCACAATTTAGGCTGTAGCTGCTGCACAAATACAGTATAAGTATATTTTACATGGCTGAGAAGAATACAGATGGCTCAACTGTCCCTAGCTACTTCTACAACTTAAATAATTTTATTATTATTGAACTTGGTTGTAAAATTTTCAACATCTATACCAGGAAGTAGTCTGAAGTCATATAATTGAAACTTGTGGGACTGCATCTGTTTCAAAATCTAAAGCTTGCTAAGAGTGGTAGAGGGAGGAGGGAAGGTGTAATTAAGGGGCAAGAGGGTGAGAGCTAAGAAAGCTGAGAAATATATGCTGTAAAAATGGGGTTCTCCAAAAATTATGAGTAAGGTTGGTCCACATAAGCTTTTACTAGAAGTATGATCATTCTGGAGTGGGAGTTCCACTTATGGGACACTTAATCCAGAATACAAGTGCATCACCCTGCTCATTTCAACTCTTCCTGTCAAAGGAAACCCCAAACTCGCTCTGGCCCTAGAAATACGTAAGTCTGTGAGTGAAACTAATAGCATTCCCCGCTTTATGTGGTTGTTGAAGTGTTGGATCCTACTACAATAGAGATGAACACAAGACAGAATATTCAGAAGTTATTATTCACCAATTTTGCTTTTTTCTCCCCCCCCTCCCCCACAGTGGAAACAGCATGCCCCTTTGCCCTGCAGACAGATTCAGCTCCCTCTATCCACGCTCCCTTTGCAGTAATCTTGCAGACCAAGCAAAACCCAGATGCATCAACAATAGGATGGTCTGGAGCTGTGCCATGCTGCAGCCTGTTCACGCGGCACTGGGGTGTAGCTCTCGCTCTCTGGGTATATGTATATTTATAGATAGCGTGGAGCAAAAAGGGAGCAGGTTTTATTGGGACACTCCTGTGCATCAGTGACTCTTTGAGCAATTGGCAGTTGGTATCTATTGTGCAAATTCTCATGATTATTAATAACCGATCATGTCAAGCCTGAGAAAAGTGCAAAAATGCTTTAAAAGTGCTTTTGTATTTATCTTTCTAATGTTTGCTGGAGCTGAAAAGCTGAACCTGCTCCTTGGCCATTGGTGTCTGAGCTGTCTCTCTTGCTCTTTTCTCATACTCACCAAAGCAAAATGTGGCAGATCTGCTTCTGCTTTGGAACTGCCAATTCAGGAGGGATCTCAGACACTTCTGCTGGGTGCTGGCAGGTTGGTTTTTATAGATATATATGTGTATGTGTATATATAAATATATACATACATATATATGTATTTGTTTTTCCCTGAAACTCCCTTTTGTTTCTCACGTTTAATGTGAGTAAAGGGTAACTGATGTTTAGTAGCTTCCAAGTAGTCTCATCCTGTCGATAACAAGGTGTTGCACACAAAGATGGTCTTGGGGTAAGATGCTGGCCTGTCAAGCATCTTGTACGTTCCTGCAGAGCTACTGAGTTCAGTACTGCCAACAGTTACAGTCAGTGATTTCTTTTTCACAATGCGATCTGCATATTTACAGACTCGTCCTTTCTGCTTTCCTCATGGGAGCTAGAAGAGGAGGCAAGGCAGGTTGCACTTGTACCACACAAGAAATGGTAGGCGTAATGGGGAGCTATCGCTTAGAGTGAAGTGTCAAGCTGGACTATTTGGGAATAAAAATCAAAATTTTTAGGGGGAAGGAGAAATAAAAAAAAAAAAAAAGGAAAATGATGTATTTAAAAAAAACCCTTTGCTTTTTTTAAAAAAAAGCATGGAAAGTATCCCTAGAAATATTCACAAAGAGAAGCATAAGCATAACAGAGGTGAGTTTGTTTAGAAAACTAAACAAGCACTTGTGGAATTTCATTGCGGTATTCCCCCAGCGCCCGTCGTGGTTGACCTGGAGGTTCACGCTAGTCGTTCTGCAGTCAAAACATGTTTATCTAATGCTGAACTCCTTGATCTCACTCGCTGAGTATACCGGAACTCCCTATAGCAAATTATTAATCATTTCACAGGACAGCTTTGCTTTGAGAGGTTCTCTGTTAGGGGAATTGCATTTTATATATTCCAGTGCACTGAAATGACTTACGTTTTTTTTGGTTTGTTTTCTGCTGTCACAAAGATGTTGGTGTTACATCCCACGTTTGTTAGCAGTGCCTTTAGACCATCGGTGAAAGCCCCTCCTGCCCTGATCATTGCACTGATCTAGAGTACCAATCTCTGCCACTCAGGCTTGGAAGACCTAACAGAAAGACAAAGGACAAGGAACAAATATCACAGCATTCAGTCTGTATGTGGTACTAATAATGGCAAATCCTGTGTAAGGTCCACAATTTGTTAGCACATCTCTTGTGTTTTAGTTAAACTGACTATAGTAAATGTGCAGTCAGAAGCAAATCTCCGCTAGTCTAGCTGGCCAGAGCAGCTTTGTGTTGCAGAGTGGGGGAAACTCAGAATGAGAGGAAATGAACCCTTGAAGCAAAAGGAATTATTTCCATCTGCCAGATGATATCTTGCTTGCAGAAGTTAAGAGAAAAGAGAATGTTTATCTGTCACTGGCACAGCAAAGTTTTGCTGGTTTGTATTGCCTTATTTTCAAAAAAATTTTAATGATAGGACAGCAAATTCAGGCAAAAAACTATACCACAGATGTTTGTGTAGCATATGGTTAAGATTATTCACAAGATGAACTCAGTTTCATTTTTTTAATCTTATTGTAATTGCAAATAATTTCATCAGTCTTGAACTGATTGCCAAAACTCTTTAGCCTAATGTGTGTCGCAGACTGGATTTTTGATGAGTGTTTCAACAGGAATGATTTAGGCAGTTCTGAGAATGATTTTTAGGGGGAAAATAACTTCTTCCATTTAATAATAACGCTGCAGCTGCCAACTGATAGGATCTTGTTTCTGTACACCTTGGAACAGGTACTTTCCTGCTGTTTCTCCTGCAATATCTGTTTTGGGAAGAGGAAAGAGGCTTTCCTGGTGAATCAGTCTGCCTACTGCCATATTAATTTGTTGGGAATTAGCAGCTAGAGTCTCTGAAGGTTTCAGACATGGGAACCAGGGGACCAGGTTTCTGTTGGGCTGCTACCCAGACAGCATGGGTCTGGGAATGCTGCTACCCAGACAGCATGGAAAGGGATTAGCCAGACTGAACTGCGCACCTCAAGAGCTGAACAGCAACATGGGGAGCAGCATAGATGCTGACGAGGAAAGCAGGGTGAGAACAGTGCTTTGAAGGATGGGTGGGAGCAGGATGGAGGAGGCAGAGGAGATGGGAGTCAGCTGAGGTGGAGATGTACAGATGGGGAAAGTGGAGGCCTCCACAGCAGGGAGCTGCAGACTGCCAAAACCTGAGGTGGACCTGAGCTGGGGCCCTCAGCTTGCCAAATGTATGTATTACAACGGTGAAGCTGCAAAGATAGCTGCTCAAAAAGTAAGAACTGCCAGAACATATGTTTTCTGGAAGACTTGAAGTTGGCACCTTGCAGGCATGCACTGGGATGCAGGGTAGGATTCACCTCCTCTGCCTCTACCCTGCTGCTAACACTTAGCTGTTCTCCCTCTATAATGGAGAAAAGTTGGCATTTCTAGAACATGATTAATCTTTTTCTGTGGATTACAAATAGTCTAGGCCGCTAGTTAGACTGGATATCCATAGTGTGGACTAGCTGTAGAAATCTGTAGGGTTCCCAAGGGTACCCTTTTAGTCAGCAGAGAGCTTGTTAATATAGTAGCAGATCATCTAGAAGGGGTTGAGTAAGTAGCTACTTAAAAGTGCCTGTTTGTCTCCTGATGGAAAGTAGCTCTAGAAACATGCCAGATGTAGAAATCTGTTATGCAGCTGGCTGAATCTCTGATGCATCTTGGTGGGGCTGAACCCCCCTGGCGGGTGCCTGTCTCCTCTGTGCGTGGGATGAAGGGCACTAAGAAACGCGTAGCGGACTGCTATCAGCAGGGCTCTGGCATCCTTTGCCCTGTGAAAAATGTGTTGAGAGCAAGGTGATTGCTGGGAGCAAGTGGGTAACTTTGCATGCAAAATTGGGGGCTGCCTCAGAGCAATCGATTTGGTCCCTGCTCCTGCTGCAGCGTTCAGTGGGATGATGGGGAAATTGTTTAAACTTTGCCTGTTATAGACGTTTTCCTCCCTTTTGGGGAGATGGGATGTTACTGAAGAGCTGCCGCGTTCCAGGAACTTTAATTAAAATTGGCAGGGTTCAAATACGCAAGTTTTTGTGTGATACTGAGGTATTTTGAAAAATCATGTCCTGTACGGTTCAAGCTACACCCCAAAATAAAGGCAATTTTTCAGCTTCATCTCTTTGCCTCAGTGAAGCTGAAATACTAAGAGTCTTGAGCCTCCTTGCTTGTTGTAAAACTGAATAATAATTGTGAAGAACTTGGATAGTATAGTCATGAGCATAGCATAAAAGCTGTGAGGAAACTAATAATCCTGTCTTCAGGGTCTTTAATAAAAAATGGAGAAAATGCTCTAAATGGGAGCACTGGAACTCAAACACACATAACGGCGATAAACAGTGCTTTATCCTGGGAACATCTCTCTCTTTATATTGCTTAATAACTGTGTGTGACATGGACAACTTGAGTTTGGTTTATCACTACATATTTTACTCAGTCTGATCTTCTTTGAAAAAAAGAAAAATTATGCATGGATCAGTAAGTAGAAGTATTGTGTAACTTGCTTTTACAGTAATCGGCTTGAGAATTATAGCTTTGGAAAGGTCAGATGTAACACATTCCCTGGATTTTGCTCACAGCCCACACTGATTTCAAGAGATGCCAGACATCTTTGGGAGAAGGACAAAAAGGAAGGCAGGATAAATGAGGTTATGATCAGGTAAAGCCTGCAGGCTGTGCCTTTGGAACAGCAAGAGGGAGAGGACCGGCCGGGACCGGACCGCATGGAGAGCACAGCACAGACTGTGGTTTGTTCAGGGATGACCCTCCACCAAATTGTGTTCCTGTTACTGAGAAAATACTGCCCATCTTTCCCTGCCTTGTTTAAAATATGCCTGTGGGTCTCATAGTGCTTAAACAGGAAACCTGCCATGCCGATTCCTTTGTTATCTAGAGGAGGATTGGGTGCCCTCTCTGAAAATGCTATGCCAAACTTGTCACGGAAGCGGAGACGGCTTTCAGTTGCTCCCATAGGTTCAGAAGAATGGATCTGCAGTTTGTAGGTATTAACTTAGTGCTGTGTTCCCCTAGAGGGGTCTTGGTCACCAAGCTCAGGTGCTTTCCCAGTGAATCGGGAAGTGTTTACTGCTGAGCAGAAGGGCTGCAGCAGGTCAGATGGAGAAGGCTTCTGACGGTTTGGACGTTGTGGTGGGAGGTAAGAGATATTTACTGAGGTCTCCTTGGGCAGACAGTGGGTCTTGCTCCATGTTAACCCCGCCTAACTCAGGAGCATGATGCTGTTTCCTCCTTCAGTTTGTTCATGTTGGCTGGCAATACACTTTTTGCAGTTAAAAATATTTTGGTATTCTCTCAGACGGCTTATGTCCTTGTTTACCAGTACAGTCTGCTGAAAAGCTTTCATGCTGTTGGGTGCCTGACGCCACTCCTTAGTGGCCACTCCTGAGTGGACAGCAATGGTCTCTCTTGTTCTCCACTTCCCCTCCAAAACTGCTGTGTGCCAACAACAGTTGATGCAATTCCCTCAGAGAGATCTGTATTTCACAGCAGTTGTGAAGAAGCCTGGCATATAGTCTGTACCTGTTTGTGTTTGTGCATCCTTTGAGCTAAATGGCATCTCTATAAATTTAAGAGCAGGTATTTATAGCTGGAATTCCATAAAGTAACTGACTAAAGGCAAAATGACCAGGATAAGTATTAAATCGCAGCTTGAACCACTGTGCCTGGTGTTCACGTTGATGCTTCAGCTGTTGACATATATAAGCAAAGGAAAAGCAGAGTGGCAGAGTTAGAGGTTTATTTGTAGTTGCTCCATATCATCTTTACAGGTAGATGCAAGCAGTCACGAGTCGGACACGGCGCCTCACAGGAACAGTTGTGTTGCCTGTCAGTGGTTCTCATTACCTTTTCTGCTAGGAAACGACACTTCTGATTTACACTGTGAGCCTTTCTGATGCAAGTATTTCAGTGCTAGAATCTCCATTTCCAGTGCATGTTGGAAGGAGGTGCCTGCTGGTGAATAAGGTTTTTGAGTGTGTGTAAAAGGAGGGGAAAAAAAGGTTGAAGGCAGCAGAAGGAGCTTCTCTGCCCCCATATCATTTTTCCTGACAAGGTTTTTCTCTCTTTATTTGCCCCTGGAGCACAATGAGAGCTGCTTGGCAGAGTTTGAGCACAGGCAGTGATGGAGCACCCTGTGGCACCGAGGTCTGGCCTCTCCCTTCCAGCTCCAGGTCGCCAGCGGTGGCCTGGGCAAGGCAAAGCAAAAGGGAATGAAGGACCTTCCTGAGGTCGTCCTTCAGATCTGTATGTTCTGGGAAGAGAAACTAGGTTGCCCAAGCTCACATTAATGCTCTGTGTGCCGCATCCCGAGCAGGCAGTTGCATTTAAGGGAACATTTATGCAATATTCATCTGTTTTAGGCATATCGCTCATGTAAACTAGGAGCCTCAGCTCCTGGTGGGGCTGACAAGAAAGACGGTCCTTTTGAATCACCTTCTGGAGGAGTCTGCCTTTCTCTGTTGTCTCTGTTTTGACAAAGACAGCTCTCAGCTCCTCCCCGCTTTGTCTCAGGAGGGCTAAACTCGAAGGCACGTGTGGTCAGCTAGATATGTCATTCCAGTAACATTTTGGGAAGACCACAGAGGTACCATACATACATTACTATCTGCCTGTTTTCTGTTTAGACTAAAGCCACTTGCATTTATAAACCCCAGGCTTCTGCTTTTCTGTTCTTCCCCCTGCAGCTGGAGAGCGCTCTCAGCACAGTCACCTTGGGGAATCCCTGCCTTTCCTTCCCGACCCACCCATTTCTATGTCAACATGGGGAGGGTTTAACCTTTATGACCATGCACTTTGTTGTTGGAACTGATTCCTCAAATCTTTTCCATTCTCTTCCTTTATAAAATGACCTTACAAATCTCTCAAAGTAAAGCGAAGAGAAGGAAGACTTTGTGGCACTTGGCCAGCCTATTACGGAGGCTGACTGTAATAATTTCTTATTTCTAGACAATAAACTGTAGAACAGATCTTTTGGTCTCTCTTGACAGAGACATTTCTCAGCTACCTTTCTTATGCATCACAGCCTTTTTTCACTTGTCCAGTAAGAATCATTACTTTAGTCTTTTGAAGATATGGAGGTATAGGAAGACGGGAACCATAAAGCAACAGAATAGGGAGGGGGAAGGAAGGGGAGGGCAATGAAAAAGTCAATGTTAGATGTGTTTAGAGCATGTTTTTTCATAGGTGCTATAAAATTCTAATTAAATGCAGTATCTTGGAAGTACTTTTATGGGTCACAACAAAAGTTTGGCAGTTAAAGAAAATGCTGTTACTATATCATGTTTTACTTTATCCCCATTGGGCCAGTTTTCAGCTTTGCTTTCAGACTTAATTACGGCGCCATGAATCTAGGGGGGAGCTCTGTCAAAGCCACTGTTACCCTGGTGCAAAGCTGCAGTAACTAGGCTGCATCCTATTCTTAACTGATCTAGAGCTATAGCTTCATATTTTAGCTACCGCCAGTTACAACTTGAATGGTTTTTTATGAGAAGGCTCTGTTTAATTTGTCATGTTCTGGAGTAGAAAGCAAGTGGATGGTGCATTTCTCTTCACCCATTTTAAATCTACGAATAATGGAGCAATCGTTCTTGTGTGTGTGAATGTGAATTCAAAAGGTTCTTTAACAAAATAGGGAAAAAAAGGAAAAAAATACTTTTTGAGAAGAAAACCCAAAACCAAAGAAGGAAGCCTCGAGAAAAGTGGTAATAAGAGCTGTCTCACTTACAAGAACGAGAAAGTAAAGGTTAGATTGAAATAGTGAAGGCTGGCTGTCCTTCCTGACCCTGTGCATGGTTCAGAAAAATCCTCATGTGGCTGAGCTCTGCGATGCACAGAGCCGAGCCCAGCTGAGCAAGCCGTGCTGGGAGCAGCCCTGGGTAGGGATAATATTGCTCCTCAGGGGTTTCTCTGCCCTGGGGAAAGACACGGCTGAGTGAGACATGCTGGATCCCCAGGAGAGCCCTTGGTGTGGGCTCACCACCCTTTCTTCTCTGACTTTCTCCCAGTGCTGGCATTTGGGTTATTCGGTATCTCCCGGGTCGGCACGATCCTGCTTTCAGTCATGTGTCCGCTGTCCCCCGTGTGCACAGTGTGTCCGAGCATGATAGCGAAGTCAGCATCTAGCACCACAAACGGGACGCAGAGTACGGAGCTGGTGCTTTTGCAGGTAACGGGAGGAGAACTCGCCTGGCAATTTCTTGTCATAACTGGAACTGCTGAAAAACAGCAAGCTTTCCAAAGGTCTGCAAAGGGGACAGATCTTGAACTACTGCTACTTAAGTGCTGTTGCAGATTTTAGGGTATGTGTGTCTTGCACGGAGGCTAAAGAGCTGTCCTTGTGGCACTGGGAGCTGTTAGGCGTGTGCTACCCTTATCCTTAGGTCTCAAGGTCTAATCTGTCCCTCGGAGGTAGAATCAGTTCAGTGCATTTTACCCATTAGGACTATTCTCAAGATGCTTGCTCGTTAGCAGGAAGTGCAATTACTGCATCGTTTGTACTGATTGAACAGTCTAACGATCGTTGCTAACAGTAGTAGCTATCCTAGTTAAAAGAGCAATTGGTGCATCAAAGTCTTAGGTTTAGGAGGTGTAATTCTGCTCCCAGGAAAAATATTCCTATTTCTTCCCTAGCATGACTGTTTAGAAACTACATAAAAAGGATTAATTTTTCTTGTCAACACCAGCTATTGGCCCCTGCGCAGTGAAGGGCGTTCAGTGGGCTGGGGGCAGTGATTTGGTCCTGTGTGGCAGGTCCGTGTTCCTGCATTGTGGGTTAGAGCTGTTAACGATGCTGACATAAGCAGGCTTGATGGATTGGGGGCCTGCGTGGCAGCAAGGATGTGGCAGCATGCAGAGTTTGAAGAGAAAGCACTCTGGAAAAAAATCCATGTTGTTTTCTTCAGTTTGCTGTAAATAACGTTAAATTTTTTTTTTTTAGTAATGCATTTTTCTGGATACTGTAGTTTCCAATATGCCTGTCTAAAATGTTAAATCTATCCATAATCCACAAGGCATAGATTTAAACAAGAGCTATCCTAGAACAACTAACATATGCACAGGACTTATTTTCAGTGGAGGTGTCTGCATATGCATGTCTGTTAGGGAACAGGGACTCTGTGCCTCGGACTCGAGTCTTGAAAGAATATTTACTTCTAATATTCCATACATGGGCTCATTTTAAACTTATAAATTCCATCACAAGGTGAATATACCTGTAATGGTATTTTTAGACATTTATGTCTAGTGACACGAGCTACACTTGTATATGATTCAGAAAGTGAATATGTCTTCCCTTTTAAAATCTCCTGGAGAAGAGACACTTGCTGCGAGGTCATGTGCCCTAAATTTAGCTTTTCTTTCTGTCCCTTTGCATGTGTAGAGTTTGGCCTAGGAAGTAAAGACAGGACTTCTCATTGTTAGTACACTCATGTTTTGGTGAATTACTTTGTATTGTAATTCTATCTCATTCTATATTGCTGTAATAAAGCCATCTGAGATGAAGAATATCGAATTGAAAAAATAGTAAAGCACTACATTATGATACAAATGTAAAACAGATACCTTAAATTGCTGAAGGAACAGGAGTTTCTAATATCTACAATAATCAAAACAGTGAAAAAGGGAACAATTTTCAGGAATAATGTGGCAGTTAAAATACTTATATTTGGATATGATGATACTTAGCGTTAAAGTGGTGTTTTTACATCTTTAAAATGCTGTGCAAATATTTACCGCTTCTCAATGTTACTGTAAGGGAGATAGGGGACTATGTAGTCAGCTAGTTTTCTGGTGGTGGGGACTGAGGTCAAGGTAACCTTCAAGCTAGGTCTCTAGATGTTCCAGAGATTTCTTCATCATCGTTCTTCCATCGTCATTCCCTCTGCTGCAGGGTGGCTGTGTCCCTGGCTGGGATGGGACACTGGGATGGGGCAGGCAACGTGAGCCGCAGGATGGGAAGCAACGGGGCAAGGGAATCAAAATGGAAGTGGGAGAGCAACTGGCACCACCAAGGAGACCAGAAGGATTGGAGCACAGGGGAAATCTACTGGGCAGGGATGGGCTCCTACTGCGTTAGCTTATCCTGAAAGGCAGAGCCCGTGACAAGAGAAGAGACACGTTTCAAGGAGGCAGGATTTTTCCTAACACAAAATTCAGACAGAAAGTGCTATTTTATTTTTGAATTTAGACTTTTTGCTGTGGGGTTACCTGGAAAGCTCTGTTACCTCCATGGCCTCAGAGAACTGCATGGAGGGCAAGAAATGGAGGTGGCTGGTACTCCCTGGGGGCTGCACACAGAAATGCACTGTTGCCCTTTTGTATGTAAGGGGAAGGTTATTTTTCAAAGGCACCAAAGAGCTGAGGATGTGAAGGGAGCCGCAGATAAGCCCCTCTTTTGAGGCAGTGATCGGATGTAGGAGGTCGAGGGTCTGACCGCAGAGCTGCACCCATGGGAAGCTCTCTTAGCTTGGTGCCGTAAGTTTTGTGCATACGCTGCGCTATAAATAGCATTCAGCATGATTGCGCCTATCGTTTGAAGAAATGTGACATATTGCAGAGTGCCACATGGCAGTATGCTGTAATACTCCATTATAATGATGGAAAAATAAGCAACTGTGAAGAATCTATAATTTTAGCTGATGTACTTAATCAATAACACGTTTGCTTTACCTTGAGTAAACCAAAGTATGCTCTAGAAAGAAGAAGGGCTAGAGAAGTAGTTGCAATAGATGACCAGGTCCTGATGACAGCAACATGCAGCAAAAAGCTTATTTAGTGGAGATAAAAAGTGCATCTCCCTGGAGTAACTTAGCTTCATATTTATTTTTATGGATGTGTATGACAACTTTACTTTGCAGGAATCTCTATATAATAGTAAAAACAGAAATTATGTTGCTTACTGTGAGCTAAATTGTCCCATACATTGTCAGATGGGCGAAACGCTTTCAGGATGCTATAAATTTCAATGTATCTTATTTATTGCTGCTATTATTGTTTCATTGTTAACAATAATTTGGCTCAGGGTCTTGTTGCCAGGTACTTCGTTTGTTTAAACACCAGAAAACGTATTCCATAAAAAAAGCCAGTGTATTTCAAAGCATTTGCTTGCAAATTTGACGACACTTAAGATACAGAAATGCCTTTTTTCTTCTCTTGATCCGTTTGAGGAGAAGATGCTCTGCCTTGATAGCTCTTTGAATTAATCTAATGACCTTTTCCTGCAGCTTGGGAGATGCTGGTAGGTTTGCTCCTCTCTTCTGTACTTGTGCAGCTCCTATAAAAAGATAATTTAGATCCACAGTGGGACTTGTAGTCCTCACTGTGATGGGCCCTGGAGGCCAGGGGAGGACAGCTGCTCTCTGGGGACCAGCCTGTAGTTTGGGGGGAAACAGTGGCAATCTCGGGTGTGTTGCTTGGTTCTCTGGACCAGAAGTCCTACTGCAGCAGTCACAGACCCCACAGAGGTTTAGGATGTGGTAGCGACAATCCTAGCTGCAATTCAAAGACCATTTTAGTCTTCCCTGCTGCTTTGGCAGTGACGAGCACACAGGGTTTTCCTGATTTTGAGAATGCTGTGGTCTTGGGCAGGGTTGGAGGGGGGGAGATTGTAACCTCAGGAGCTCTGGAAGCCTCTAATCAACAGCTATTGTCAGTGCAGACAAACTCAGTTTACATCATTTTTCTGACCCTGCTTTGTGCTTTCCTTCTGTGGTAATTTTGCAAACACTGTCTGTAGGTTAGTGTGACCTTGCTGCCAGCCTCGCTTATCCTGGCTGCTGTACAGCTCCGGTCCCAGGCTGGATTTGGGGAGTTTCTGTGAACCATAGGGGCTTCTGGTGCACCGACTTCACCGGGGAAGTGAAAAGATCCTACAACCACTAAGTGCTTGTAGATTCTGCATCTCTGCACTGCAGCTGCTTGCAGGACCAGCTTATTCGGCCTGCTGGATGGAGGTGAGCTCTGATGCTGTCAGCTCTTTATCCTGTGGGCAGAGCAATGTAAATCCATATGCCACGTCACAGCATAGATTTCTGCCAGATTAGACATAGCCCACTTGGATACCTGCGGACTGCAGGCTCGCCTGTTGCCCTCAGTTTCACCTCCCTGTCCCCTCCCCTGCCTGGGGTGCCCTCACACCTCTAATTTCAGTATATGGCCTTCACTCAGACAGGCATCTGTGGGCACGAGGCTGCTGCCTCTGTGGTCCAGGTCTTGTTTCTCCTCATGTGAGCAGCCTCTTGCTAGAGGCGTGGTAGGGAGAGAGACCATTCCCATTCATGGCGGATGCACAGAATCACAGAATCGTAGAATCGTTTAGGTTGGAAGGGACCTCTGGAGATCATCTCGTCCAACCTCCCTGCTCAAGCAGGGTCACCTAGACCACATTGCCCAGGATCACATCCAGACGGCTTTTGAATATCTCCAGCGAAGGAGACTCCACTACCTCTCTGGGCAACCTGTTCCAATGCTCTGTCACCCTCACAGTGAAGAAGTTTTTTCTCAGGTTCAGATGGAACTTCCTGTGGTTCAGTTTCTGCCCGTTGCCTCTTGTCCTGTTGCTGGGCACCACGGAGAAGAGGCTGGCCTCATCCTCTTGACACTCCCCCTTCAGATACTTGGACACATTGATGAGATCCCCTCTCAATCTTCTCTTCTCCAGGCTGAACAGGCCCAGCTCCCTCAGCCTTTCTTCATAGGAGAGAGGCTCCAGCCCTCTAATCATCTTGGTAGCCCTCCGCTGGACTCTCTCCAGGAGTGCCACGTCTCTCTTGTCCTGGGGAGCCCAGAACTGGACACAGTACTCCAGGTGAGGCCTCCCCAGGGCTGAGGAGAGGGGCAGGATCACCTCCCTCGACCTGCTGGCAACACTCTGCCTAATGCACCCTAGGATCCCATTAGCCTTCTTGGCCAGATGCAGACATGTTAGATATCATCATTTTGTACTCGGTATGAATTTACATCCTGAAGCTAAGGAGTTAAAAGAGCAACCCTGGAGTCCCTGTTCCGAGGACTGTCTACATCCAGGCATGCCCCCAAATGGAAACCTGGGCGCTCTGGCAGCCAACTGACCCAGCCATGAGGGACTTAAGAGGATGGCTGCATTGAAAAGCAGACAGAAGGTGGGGACGAAGCTCTTCCCATTAAAAGGTCTTTGCTACCAAAGTCGCCTGTTAGTAGAGATCTAGGTTTTTGGCCAAAACTTTCCCATTCTTGCTCATCCTTCTCTCGGGTTGCGCAGAAGGTGTCTGCTCCACTGCTGCTTGTATTAAAAGAAGGACCGCTTGTGGGTGGGAGAAAACAGGGCAAGCTGATCTGTTACTACCCAGGACCCCTGGGTAGTAACAGCCCCCTCATGTCCTGGGGCCTCTCAGTATGGTGGCAGAGGCAGTGCTGAGCACCTCTGTGCTGTGCCCTCAGCAAAGGGCAGTGCAGCCTGCTAGATACAGAGTGGTCTTGAAACCATGCTGCTGAATGAGTGCCACAAGGTCAAATGTCTCTGCAGGCCTGTAAGACATTGCTTGCTTGCTTTCCAAAGGTTTTTCTTTTTGGTCATCTATGAATATAACTACCTAAGATGAAGGTGATACTTTTACATTGGAAGATGTTTTACTTCTACAGTGTGCCTTTAATAACAGAGTAGACAGAACTTCCTGCTCCAATGATGAGCACAAATGTTTGAGATGGGGAGCTACTGTTAGCATAAAAATGCTATATACAGTTTGCATCTAGTGTGGTACTCCCACTGGTTTCAGAGATTTGTACTTTAGTGCGCAGATTCCTAGAAAGTCTGTGCACATGTGAAAATATTTAAATAGAACGTTTTCCATAAGTGCTGAGAGGCACCAAGCAGATAAACTGTGACAAAGGTTAATGTTTTAAATATTCCTCACCGAATAAATAGAAGTAGGTCACCCAAGAAGGATGAATGTTTATTCTACTCATGAGAAGACCTTGATCATGTATTAAGGGGATAATATTTAACCTTTAAGGGTGAGAATACCCTATGCGCATGCAAAAATCCCATATTGCCCCACCTTGAACTTTGTATAACTGCCAAATACCTTTGCTGCACTCCCAAGTATGTCCTGTATCTGCCCAATGTATGTCTGGACTTGCATTATATAGTAATACATAATGATGTCTGGGGGTTAAAGAATCTTTGTTAAGTGCTGCTGCTGAATCAATTAATCAGTAACTATTGATTACCAGCATGTTCTATTAATTTCATTATGATGTCTAAAGGGCAATCTATAGCAATTAAATAAAAAGTCATCTGATAGCTTGTGGTAATTGAATTTGTAAATTTATTAGCTTATGTTCATTTACTCCAAATACGAGTAATTAATATTTTATGCAACTGTTTTGAAATTGAGAATTCTTTTGGGATTACTGTAATTGGGGTAGGCCAACCTATTTCTGTGGGAACCCGCAACGCTGAGGAATGCTGATAATCATCAAATAAAGGCAGGAACTCGTAATTAAGCTTCCTATCCGTGGGATCCTCTATGTACATGCAGAGAAACAAATAGACTAATTATTGATTTCCAAAGATTTTTCTATTACTGTAAACATTTTTTATCTTTCTTTGTATTTCTCATAGGCTGGGTTTGATGTTAATACAGTGCCTCGGCTGTTAATAATTTAAAAAGGTATTTATTTTGTGGGAGAGGGCCCTGATATGTTGTTATACATTCTGATTTCCAATGCAAAAACAGCTCCAGCTTTGAAACGAGGTAGAAAGGGGAAAACAGTTTCTCAACATTAGATGGACTCTGCTTTGACAAGTGCACTGTGACATATATTTTCAGCATTGACTATAACTTCACACAGTCATGCTGATCCTACGGAAAGATGGTCTACCGTTTGGAGTAATTATTCCTTAGGATTATGTCATAAATATTATGCCTGCTAGGTGAGGAGAGAACAACAGCATCTCTTGCAGAGCTTTCGAAACTCTTTCCTATTTTGCTTTCCATGGGGAAGCTAATAACTAGTATAGAGACAAATGTAGACATTATCAGGCAAAATTAAGGTATAAATCACCAAAGAGAGAATCTTTGTGTCTCTCTCTGCAGCTGTCTAGGGAAATCTGATTTTGCGCTCTATGCTCTGTGTCGTGTCTGTAATTCTGTCACGGACCATTTGTTTGCTGTCCCTGGCATGCCATTCCTCTTCACTTGAGCATGCCGCTGATAATGACATAATAGGTTAAGGGGTATCAGAAAGTCTGTCCGCACCAGTGAAGGGAGCCATCGGTAACTGGGCTGGAGGACGCGAGCTGCTGGTGGTGCTGGCTGCGATGGCTCTACGCTTGCTCTTCCAGTTCAGCTGCCGTTCTTGCCTGCATCGAAGCTTGTTCTTTGACTTGCTCTTGTGATGAAATCACTTTTTTCATGTTTGAACACGTTCAACGTTTCCCCTTCGGAATAATTAAGGGCGATGCTGATCATCTAATCATGAAGGCTGCGCTTCACTCCTGCAATGCCATATGCTGCCTGGACTCTTGTTATTGAAAGGAAGGATACGACTGTGGTGCTATCATAATAACAGCAATCAGGACTTTCTTAGGAAACTGGAACAAGTGGAGTGTTTTAGCTGACATCACCACACTTTCCAGGGGAACATATGCATCATCTTTGACAGTAAAGATTTTCCATTCTCAAGATGGAATGAACAAGAACAAGAAACGATGCTGCTTCTTGCCACAGGACTCAAGTTGGGACACTCATTTCAGCATGGAAGATCCAGAATAATTTCCTGCTCTGAGCAAAATGGAGAAATGATGTGAATGAGCATCTCTGTCATGCCATGCGAATGCCCAATCCACCGCTCTGTTGGCTGTGATACCTGTTCTGTGGGAACTGCTTCTGTGACTTTAGAAACGGGTGCATTACTGCTAAATCTGTCAGTCAGCTGTTTCTACTGTTGGACAACGTATTTCGTGAGAATAAAGAGTCCCCAACTATCAAACTTCTATTATCCGTTTGGTAACTTCAATTTGTTACCTGAAACACCTTCTCTGAAATACAAGGAGAGACGCCTTCACTGTCTCACCGTCAAGCATAGTTTCTAATCGCCTAATAATTGTTTTGTTCCTTTCCATCATCTTCCCAAATTTTAATATGTTTTGAATTATGGCTACTGGAGCTGCCTACAATGTGTGAGTAGTGCTCCAGACATGGCAAAGTCCCTTACATACCTCTTCCCTACTCCTCTTCAATGTCTTTCTCACTCGTGCACCCAAGGATCCCTTTGGTGCTGTGGCACGTTGGGTTCCACAGTCTGTTGTTGCTCGGTGGGATTTCCCTGTGCTGAGGGGTGTTATCATGTGGTGTTAGCATATGGTGTTATTTTGCTGACTTCTCTTTAATGCTCTTCCCTCCTCGGTGATACCTGAAAACTAGTGTTCCTGATGTTTTGTGTTTTGCTTTTGCCCCAGATCCTAAAACCGGTGAACAGCGCGCACGTGTGGTTGGCGACTGTGGAGCTGCAGAGGGAATGCACCTGCCCAACTGTAAGTGGCGATTTCCTCTCTTGGAAAAGCCTTTAATCCCTTTACTGTTAGGCTAAGCTGAATTTTGGCGTTTTCTCCCTTCCTTAATCGGATACCGTGCACTACAAAATAGTTAAGAAGGATGTTTTTACCAACAAACAGATCTTAATACTGGTAATATTCTGTGGTAAACTCTAGTTTCTCCAAACTCCTGCTGATAGGCATTAATAAAGGATGAAATTAGGATAATACAGTGTAATCTTTCATAGTATATATTTTTACATTACAAAAGTAATTATGATGCTGCATATTTCATCCTCTGATACCTGAACGTCTGCTGGCTTTTTCCCAGGTGTGGGATGTGAATATCTGTTGAACGCCACTGCCTTTTTCTATTATCAGTTCTACCACTTGTGTTTAGTAATGGGCTATCCTAATATGGATAAATCCACTAAACGAATTCATTTGCTAGTGAGATGTAGGTGGTGTCTTCAGAAAGAATAACGTTCTAGATTGTTTCAACTGCATCGGTCACAGACATCGCATTATTATCCTTTTACTTCCCTTATCTGTACTCTACAGTTCCTAGATTCTGTCACATATTAATTACCATTAGCTTCCTCTTGAGTTTTCAAATGATAATTAAAAATACATCTTTTTTCTAGTTGCTTTCCCTTTAAGGAAGACTGGAAACTCTTTATTTTTGCTTTATAATAGTGTTGCTTTTTCCTTTTGTGAAACTGGTTTGTTGGGCATCTAGTGAAAAATCTTAAATGCATGTGATAATAGAACAGTTTATATATTTTTTTTTCCTAGCTAATTTGACTTATAATTGTTGTGAGCTTTGTGGAATTGGCCCTTTCAAAGCAGTGTGTGTGAGTAATTATGGTTTAGACTATCCTTTTCTTTCACATAATTAATACAATCAAGTCATGATGACTTGCACTCTTGAAGCAACTAATTGCTCCTTCTGTGGTCAATTCCTTTCTGTTTACTGAGAGGAAGAGTAATATGTGACTCTATCCTTCCCCTTCCTGTACCTCCACCTTGGCTGCAATAGTGAGTTAAGAAATGCTAATCTATCACTTTTTTTTTTTTTTTTACACGTGTCTTTGAAGGCTCTTTTAATACTGTTAGCAAAAAACTTCAAGTGTATTTGATTGAAGACCCAGAGACTACTACTTTAAGAACCCTATTTTTTTCCCTAGTATGAACTCTTGGCAAGTAGCAGTTACATGGTGTGTGCTTTATCTGTTAGGGCACTGCTTCATAATTCAGAATCACTTTGGCTGTCTTGCCAATGTCTTGAACCAGTAATACTATTTAGGAGTGTCACTCATCTTTCCTGATGGACACTTTCTTAAATAGCTGTAAGCGCTGACTTGAACTCTGCACCCTTGGAAATCCCTCTGCACGATTTCCTTAATGTGAATGAGGCGAAGATATTGCTCCCGTGCGGATTACCTCTCTCCGGCTAGTCCTTTTACTGCTATTAAAGGGTATGGCCTTCCTGTAAAAGGAGGGGAGCAAAACTCATGGATCAAGTCTGACCTGGGAGGGGGAAGGAAGGTCCTGGCGAGGCAGGCGCTCCTTCTCTGTGGGAGCAGTGGGGCATGGATGGTCCCTGCGCACAGGGGGACTTTGTCCTCCTGCCCCGAGGGAAAGACGAGCAGACTGGGATCCCAAGTTGGGGGCTAGCAGATAGGAGGGCAGCAAGGAGTTTGCTCTGCCCTTACGAGCTGTAGGTGACTTGAAAATTCTCCTTGGAAGCGTATATTCAGTGAATGCTTTTATGCTAACCAAGAAAGGCAGGAGACAGATTTCTGCCCATCTTTATGGCTTTCTATCTCCCCACACCCAACACTGCAGATTTGTTTTCTTCCACAAAGACTGAAAATGCATAAAAACAAAATAGTATCCATTTGGGGTATACAGGGAAGACCTTTCACAGGCTGAATTTCCAGGTCCTCTTAACTTACACCGCATGTGGAACTGAAATTAGCGTGTGTGTGTATATGTATATACATTAGAGGCTTCATTTTTCTCTCAGGAAGTCAAACAGCAAAAGTTCCCTTTGAATTATGAGAGCAGCACTAGATCGATGCTGGCACAAGACTTAACAAGTGTTATCCTATAGCCAGAAAATGTTTACACTAAAGATTTGGCTAGGAATTTATTTTTCCCTAGCATAAGGGTGCCTGCCTAAGCTGCCACCTGCGGTCCATGCTGTCCAGGTCAAGAGGCTTCAAAGCAGCATTGGGGCACAATGTCTCCTTTTTGCATGTATGCATACAGAAGCTGAGATTAGTCTATTTGCAAAATCCTTTTATAGTCACTTCCCTTGGTTTTCCCCCTCCCCCTTTCTTTTAAAGACATCTGTTTAAAACTCAGCTTTTAGGCCAGAGAGGGGTCTCTTGATTGCACAAGCGTGCTCCTGGCTCTCTGATTCAGCCAATTAAGGGCCCAGCTAGCTAACATTACCATTTTAATGCTACTTATTGGGTGGCACAATTTGCTGCATGTGAAGAATAGAGTTCATGCCCCACTATGTGCGAAGTGCCTTATTTGGCACGTTTGTTGTTAAAGAAATCTTTAATTAACAGCAGTTGCAGTATTTGTTTTCTGAGACTGAGGTGGGGACAGAAAAATGGAAACAAGCAGCAAACACAAGGAGTAATTGTCAAGTTAAATTGTTTATGCTGTTCTGCTTAGTTTTTTTTTTTTTTAATTTTACGGTGCTCATCACTGGAAGGTTAAACTGGGTTGCTTTTATTTTGTTGCTTGCATAGGTTCTAGGAAAATATGGGGTGTGATTCTGCTCTTATTGATGTAAATCAGAGTTAACTCCAGGTTACCAGTGGAATTGCATTTGGGTAAAAATAGGCATAAGCTTTGGAAATAAAAAGGAATGAGAAAATAAGTGAGATCACTTTTTGGTTACTGAATTTGTTGAGACAAAATGATGAGAAATTGTGCTACGCGTGTTACAATCAAAAGGAAACGTGCTGAATACGGAGCTGTAAACTTGTTGTTAGTCTTAAGACTAAAACCTTTTGATAAGATTATCAAAGATCATCAAGCAGGTGGTATTAGTCCAGTTACAATGATATGCATGTATAGTTCAAATTATCTAGTTACTATGGAAAAGGCTCACTAATAAATGCGAGCTGACACAAAGAGCCCCTAGCACAAGTCATATGCGTGGGCTACGTATGGGGAAAGAGTACTGTACATAGAAACTCAGAGGAGTGTAAAACTCATAGCCCCAAAGAGATGGGGGTTGGGCGATATTGGCTAAATATGAACCAGAACAAAAATATGGCTAGTGGGCCTTGAGACCACGATAGCGGGCACACGCACTGAGGATGTGAATTCAACTGGTGTGTGGCTTGGGTTAGGGTTCACAAAAGTATTACAGGTTTAAGTGGAAAGAAACTGGGTGTGTTTTGTTGTTGGGCTTTTTTTTTTTTTTTTCATTAAAAGATAAAATTATCCTGGATGTTGGGAACATTAATGAATTGGGAGCGTCTCATAAAGGTCAGACTGCTGGCAGGTGCACATCGGCAGCTCTCTGGAGGCGCAACGAAAATGACTTGTAACTACCAAAAAACTGAACACTGCCCGAATACCGTACGCTGGAGCAACGAACGGGCAGAAAAGGTGGCAGCGCTCACGTGCTCGGGTAACAACTCGGTTGTGAAGGGCCAAAATAGAATTAATAGAATTAATAATTAATAAACAGCAGCAGCAACAACAAAACCCCAACCAACGTCCTTCCCCACGCTGCCTGCGTGGGTTGTCAGCGTGCAGAGAGGCGGTGCGTGGCCTGCGCTGCCTGCCCGGGTGGATGGTAGCTTATTCGGAGCTGCTCTGCCCGGCTCACTCGGCTTCAGAAGCGAAGCCAGTTTACCGCTGCAGAGAGCAGAGCCTCTTTGTTAGGAGAAAGCGCAAAGGCAGGCTGCGGGGAGCACAGCGGGTCTCACCCTCGTGTGCAGCCCGGAGCCCCTCAGCGGGGTCTGGGCTCCGTCCCCCCGGGCTGAGCCCTTGCGCGGCGCTGGCCTCTCGCCATTGTCTGCGCTCCACAAAAGCCCTGCTTACGCCTTCCCGGGACCCCCCGAAACAGCACGCAGCGCACCCGTCGGCTCTAACAAGGTCGGGCATGCAAGACCCATTGCGCCTCTCGCCGTAGCGTTAGCAAACGTTTATTCCGTCCTACACGCCGTGCAGACTTCATAAAGACTTGATAATATAAAAATATAATAGCGATGCCAGACAACAGGGAGGATGCGGTGAGGAGAGGCTTAGTGTTACAGAGCCTCTCGGCAGTGTAAACGTGCTTCAGACCGAGGAAGATGGGTTCATGGTTCAGTAGTTTAAAAACAATGCAGGCTGATTATTTGTGAAGGGTTAACAAACCCTTGCGGGGGTGGTGGGGGGGGGAAGGTTAACAGCCCCCACAAAAAGAGATGGAGGTAAAAGAACAGGCAAGACAAAGACCCCTGTAAATGCAGGGTGAGTGAGAGGACCCGCTTAGGGTAAAGGCTTTGAAAGAGAAAACAGTCTCCAGAGCATATACCGAAAACCGTTTTTTGTGCATATGAGTCTAGGCTGCAAATAACCGTCGCAGGTGGGTGCAAAGCTGGGGAAAGGCAGGAAAGCCAGCTGGGCAGCGAGAGGCATGGAGGGAGGGCTGCGACCTCCGCCCTGCCTCTCTGCGGCGCTGCCGGACGCGTCTCGTCTCTGCGCTGCCTTCCGCCTGGCCTTGGCGGGACGGCCTTCCTACCTGTCCTACCCTGCATGCTGGTGGCAAGGGCATTGCACTTCTTGGGGCAGAAAAGCGAGTTTAAACGCAGATAGGCAGGCATGAGCCGGCCCTCGGGGCTCCTGCTGCCGCCGGCTCGCGTACAAAAGGGCACGCGTCCACCCCGGGTCCTGCCTGAATTTTATGGAGGGCAGGGAGGGAGAAGGACCCGCTCACCCGCATCAGGGATGTCGGGTCACGCAGGGCTGCCGGCTGCTGAAGCCGCTTGGCAGAGGTTTGTAACGCAGCTGGGCAAAAGCCAGGATTTCCAGCACGCTGCTTTCTGTTTGTTTGCTTTAGCTGGTGTGGCACCCCAATTTAAACACCGCCCCAGGTACCTTGCTCTCCTCGATAAGCCAAATTTTGGTACAAATTCTTGTAGAAATGCTGGAGCGTTCAGATGGTGTTTTTCGGAATTTCTTCCCCAAATTCCCCTCTGAGTGGGGGCGAACCTGTGATACTGAATTGTGACTGGTCATACAAATCAGTACAAGGTAACGGAAAGCGTGGGGGATATGCTGGAGAGCTTGCGTGTCTCTACACCTGGACTTGGCTGAGGAAAGAACATCTGTCAAGCCAAATTATGAAGCAAGAAACTTTTCTTTTGTTGAGATCATAATAAGAAATAGTGCGGGGGGAAGCCCTGTAGCCAGAGCTGAAGTGAAGTACCCAGGTCATCCTTATATGCTGTTCTGAGCCACTCAGAAAAACAGGCTGGGATGTGAGCCTTTCAGAGGAGTGATTTTATTTATTTAAAAGAAAAAAAAAGCTTGCTTTATTCCAGCAATCCATTTACTTTTATAGAACTATTTAAAAATGGTAGCAGTGATTTACCAGAACAGAGCTTTATGGCAACAAGCTAATGACTTCGACTCTCAATTCATTTAAAGAAAAAAAAAAATTACTATTCCCTTGGGTTTGTTTTGCATTTTATTTGAAATGTTTCTAGTAAATTATGACTAATTTGAATCCATTCATCTCCTTTTCTCTACACATTAGCAAATAACTGCCTATTTAAACAAGAGAGGCTGCAGGAAGTCAGGCAAGAAGGAGTTGTCCTTCTCTCCCCTGAGTCCCTGTCCCGAGAACTGGTGACAGCAGCTCTCCAGGAGTGTTTGGATTTTAAAGATAAATCGAGGCAAGGTATGATCTGAATTGTGAGCCAACTGACCTCCTCCTTGAGAGATGCTACCCAGGAAGCTGCTGTACCCTAGGGAGATGACTTCCTTCCCAGGCAGCGTCAAGCTTTTTGCAGTATGGCACCCATGGAGAAGCTGAGGCTTCCCCACCGCTAGCAAGGGCACTGGAGGGATTATTGCTTGCAGTTTACAGCAGTTTTTACAAGATCTTACTTTGCTAACACAGATGGCTGTGCAAGGATGAACACAGAAACGGGAGGAAGTCTCGGAGGAAATGGGCCAGTGCAGCTTGGTTTCCAAACCATTTCAGTCGCACCAGGATTTCAGGACTGCAGTAGGTAGGAGGGGAAACCCTGCCTGTACCAGCTTCCCAGGCAGCTGCTCTCTATGGCATAAACTGGGCTCTTGGTGACCCGCAAAGCATGGCTCTCCCTGCATAGTTACTGCTACTGCGTTATTTCCCCCCAGCTCACCTTGAGACATCCTAAAACGTGACCTCAGTGGCAAGTTTGGTTTTTCTGTCAATCCGGTGGCTCCTCAGTGTTCCTACCCCAAAAAGCATCCAAAAGCCTACAGCCAAGGGAGGACAGCAGTGAGGTGGACGGGGGCAAACATAGTGTGATGATCCATTTCCATGCCTTGACTTCTGTTAACGCTCAAGGATGCGGCGAAGATGAACGCTGCCACATCGCTTGAAGAGGACAGTAAATTCAGACTGTAAACGTAGACTGAATGTGAGATTTATCTTTGCACTGCAAGACAAAGTACAGAATATTTCTGTAGAACTGCCTGTCTAACTGGACCTGTCTGAAAGTTATCTTGCTTTCTGACACAAAAACATCTCCAGAAATACACAAGTGCTGAGTGCCATGGCTGCTACCAGATCTGCCTTCTGTTGTGCCTCCTTGTGTATCGATCTGTAGCAGAAGAAGGACTTTCCCATGGAAAAACAGCTGTGCAGGGGGCGATCCTGCCAACTGTATTGTGGGACCAGCATGTGTACATGGGGAAAATATATGCATCTATTTGTAGAAATGGCATCCGTACAAGTGAAGGCAGTGCTGGCAGTCTGCTGAAAAGGGTTTCTGATAAGCTTGTACCACAGCTTGGTGCTTGTCTTCCAAAAATACTTAGACCCTTAAGGATGCAAATAGGTACTTTTAAGTGTTTCCCTCTCTTCTGCGCCCCTCCCCCCCCCCCCCCCCCCCAGCAAATCTTTCAGATTCTTTTCTGCAGAATGCCATCTACTCGGTTGTTGCCTGCTCTGCTATTGTAGAGCTAGTTATTCCTATTTCTATATATGCACGCTCACACATGTAATATATACCTATATGTATAGCACTTTGCATGTTCCTCTAGAGTTATATCCGCTTTCCCAAACAATTTGTCTGAAAGTCTTGACTATGGTGGATTTCAATCCTGTGGAGCCCCTATTGCTCTTCGGGCATCCAAGGGACTGTCCCTGCATTTTGAGTGCTTCATTAAAGAATTTCAAAACTAGCTTTTAACAAACAGAGGAGGAGACTGGGCCAACATGGGTTACATGCAGCACTGTTGCTCATGCGTGCCATTGTATTTCTCTTTTTCGTACCAGTAGTGCTTGTCTTTTATTCAGAAGTGTACATTTGCGTTTGATGTGATACATGGCTTGTTTGGCTTTTTTTTTACTTTCTGCTATGAACTTTATTTTCTTTTGAGTATTGTGAACTGAGCGCTCGAGTAGTTTCTTCTGGAATCTCTCAATAGTTAAGAATAGAAGCGTGGCTGCAATTATACATTGCTCTTCTAAATAAAAACAGCCCAGGATTTACCTCATAAAGTTGTGGAATCTATCAGTGGACCTTTTTAAGGATAAGTTAGATAAGCACATACTGGATGTGGTTTTGTTGTAACTCAGGAAATGGAAATGCATTTAAGGGCAAGCCCTGTTTAGTAGGATTCTCTGATAAGCAGTCATCCTCAAAAATCATAACTGAAAGGGAAGTCTCAGAGGACTAGGTAAAAGCAATGTATGCCTATCCTTAACTGTCCTTTATAGTTAGAAAGTTTTTCCTTACATGTAATCTAAAGTTTCCATCTCCAAGTCTGTAACTTAAGCCTGTTACTTCACCTACTATCTGCAGAGGACAGGCGAAACAGATTTATCCCCTTTTTCTTTGCATCAGCATTTTCCATACTTGGAAGGTTATGATGTCTCTCCGTAGATTTTCCTTTTCTGGACTAAACTGACTCTCTTCTCCTGTGCTCTGACTATGGGATGTGGTTTCTAGACCTCTGTTCCATCATTACTGTTTTCTTCAGTTTTCTTAGCACGCTCTGATTTCATTTATTCTGTTGTCTTATTTGACCTTTTCATAACAGCAGAAACCAACTCTTGTTTGGCCAGAAACCCACTCCAACCCTTAGATCCTTTTCTGCAGAGCTGGCATTTAGTCTCTCATTCCTCATCGCGTATTTGTACAACGGATCAGTTTTACCTCTGTGCTGTACTTGCACTGCTGAATTGCATCCTGTTTCTTTTTCCACATTGTTAATACAATTTGAAAAAATCATTCTGAGTTCAAATCTTGCTCTACAAAAGACTGCAGTTTTGTATAGCTTGGCATTTTCTTCACATTTTAATAAGAATACTCTTGATTTAATCATTGCAGGCATTAATGAAAATATTAGATAGCTTGACAGAGGGGAGCTCCCTGTTTGATACACAGTTCTGATTTTACAGTGAACCACTGATGACTACATTGTCATTAGGAATCAGTTTTGTGCTCATTCACAGAAATTGCAGGTAGGTAGTTTTCTAGGTCGCTTACAAGAAAGCGTGAAAGGCAAAAACCTTTACATGGTGCTTTTGCCTGCTTGTAAGGTTCCTTGTCACAGGAATAAATCACTGATGTTCGGCTACTTAAGGTCCAAATTGAATTTCTTCATTTCATCAGAGAGAATAGTTATCTCTAATCTCTTCCATTGACTTGTTAGCAAGATCCATCTCCTTGTTCCAAAAGTTGCTGTTAAATACTTGGATGTAACCTAACCTTCCCTTTCTTTTTATCTAATGAGTTTATAGGTTCTCTTCTTTTTGTCTTTTATGTCCCTTAGTCATTGAAACGGTAATTATCCTTTCTCATTTTGTCTTCTGTACTTGGTGTATCCTGTGGTAGTTTGGGTCCTTGATTCCTCTTGTTGTGTGACTTCTTTTTTTTTTCCCCCCCCAGATTTTTCTTTGTTTCTGTTTCGGCTGTGAAGGTCATCTGAAGAGCTTTGTGAACAGCCATAGTTACCCTTCCCATGCCCCTGTGCATGGGGTGAGCTTGCCGTTGTGCATCTCCCAGGTCTCTTTCTGCCTGCTCCACTATGGTCTTTCACAGTATCTTCCCAAGAGGTCTCCCTGCTAGATTGCTGACAGACCCGAAACTGTTTTTTTGAAGTCCATTTTCTGTCCTGCTCCGGCACTGTTCTTCCTTCAGAGCAAATTCATCATCATCTCACAGCCATTTTGGCTCAAATTACCTTTCTGCCTTTTAGATTCGCAGGCAGCCCTCTCTGCTGAGGCTGGGGAGGTGTCTCATTGCCCACTGGGCCAGCAGGGAGGAGAAAACAGTCTGTTGATCCTCTTTTTTTTTTTTCCCCCCCCACACCTGCACAGGGTAGTGTTGCCTTTTCTGTTCTCTGTGGACCGCCTACATGCACATATGTATACCCACTTACAGAAAAGCGGAAGAGCAGCCTCCGCAATTCTGCTTGCTAAAGCAGGACAGCAGAAATACCCCGGTCTTGGCCAAGAACAAGCTACTTAAATTGCTTTCAAATCATTTATTTAGATACAAGTGAAAAAACTCCCTAACAGCAGCAGGCTGGCGGGTTTGTGAACCTGGCAAGGTCTGCAGAAGGAGGTAATATCTTTTGTTAGGCCAGTTGATACAGTTCAGAAAAACAGAAGAGCCTCAGGCTCACAAGCAGCGATGTTCAAAGCTAAATACGATTTGAAGACAGTTGTTCCCAGTTTAACCAGATATGATAATTGTTTGGACTGTGGGAGAGAAAAGAGAGTTGCTGCTTGGAGCCGAGGGAAGTGGGGGTTAGCAGCTGGTGAGAGATGATGTGGCTCTCCCTGAGAAACACAGGGAATTTATTGCTGTTAGAACTTGCAAGCCTGCCCTTTGCTGCATGCCATTTACCACTTTAGCTGGTTCTTACATACAAGACCTTTCTGCCTCCCAATAGAAAAGAGGAAAGCAAAAGTAATTGTTCCCCCCCACCCCCCCGAAAGCAAAGGTCTCCGGTTTGCTGTGTTTTAGCACAAGCAGTCACTCTCCCTCGATAGCATCTTGCTAGAACAGCACGGATGCTGCTGCCTGGAAAATGGCTCTGTGCAGTATGAATTTGCATGGAGCTTGTATATATGGAGCAATGCAGCTGTTTGGTAGAAACAAAATTCCCCCTTCTGCCTCCGATTTACTATCTATATAATAGCTAGATTAGCCTCAACAGCCAGGCAAAAATAATAAGCATTTTGATTAAGACAAGCTGGAAAGGGGCCAAACACCAATAAAATTAGAAAGAACCTGGCATCTTCAGATTAAATGAATTGCCTGCGTAATGAGGAAAAAAAAAAAGTTTAAATTAGCTAACCACTGTCCCAAAATGAAGCATCAGTAGTCTTTATTACTGGAAATCTGTAGAATCTGAAAACAAATTGTTCTATTTTTCATTAATGCTTAATTTAGCTGATAAGCAGAGAGTTGCAAAATCATTTAGCAGAAGAAGTTATTACATGAGATACGTTGAGGTCTCCCCGTTGGGCGCTGGTGTTTTCTTGCGTGGCGCAGACGGTTTCTAGCACTTCCCTGACACACAGCCCCTCAGCCTTCTTCCTCCTCTGAAGAGGAGCAACTCCGTTGCCTGGCAGGGCTGGTGGTGCTCTGAGAGTCCTGGACAGGGTGCTCTTACAGCGGCCACCACTGAATAAAAGCCCACACGTTTTTGTTGCAACTTGTAGA
The DNA here is from genome assembly GCF_040807025.1 of Struthio camelus. Taxonomy (NCBI): domain Eukaryota; kingdom Metazoa; phylum Chordata; class Aves; order Struthioniformes; family Struthionidae; genus Struthio; species Struthio camelus. The sequence goes on from NC_090982.1 coordinate 86,845,166, forward strand.
GAGCACAAAATATCTTAAATGGAGGTGCTAATAGCGCAGCTGTAGCAGTGCACCTTACTAGCCAAAATAGATGGGCTTTATTAGCCTTCCCAGATCATTCTGGCCCACCGGCTGTGATCCAGCACCCTCCCTCCTGGAGAGGAGGAGCCCACGGCTGGAGAAGGATGCCCATTTGGGCACCCTGAGTGAGCTGCTCTGCCGTAGCTGGGAAGTCACAAAGATGGTGTTAAAGTTCATTCAAGCGCAGGAAGCATTTGAATTCAGAGGCAGGTTCTATCCGACCTGTGTTTGAATCTCCATGAGGTAAAAGCTGTAATCCATGTACACCTTCTGTTCTTCTTAGATTTTTAAGCTTTCCTTTCCTGGGGTGGCCCAGTTCTCCCAGGTTGCCTGCCCACAGCTATCCCAAACACTGCACACTGGCAGCATTGTAAATAAGTGCAGGATTTTTCTCTCCTGACATACCTATAAAAGTTTAACAATGAACATCTGCATATGCCTATATTGTAGTGGTACCTGCTCCTTCAAGAGGCACATGAGGATCTACAGCAGGCTCAGTGCCTCCTGGTAGATTAATTCTCTCTAACGAGAGTGCGAGCAGCCTGACGGAGTGACGGGCGTCTTTCACTTGGGGGCTGTCCACCATTACTTAACCCACCCTTTTGTAACAGTAGTGGGTCTTTGACAGCAATACTTCATGTTCCTCATTAGCAACCACCAAAAACTTGACGTATGACTCCTGTCCAGTGTCCATCTGTACCATGTTGTCCCCAGCACCTCTGAAAGTGGGGATGAGGTCCTCATGTGGAGGGTGGAAAATCCCCCCCAAATACCTCTGAATGCAGATAACTGTCCTCTGCCTGCACTGAGGAGGTGAGGATTGCACAGCTGCATGCAGCTGGTGCCAAACATCGGTCATCCCAGCCGTCGGCTATAAAATGTGTAGTAAGCTGGAAAAATGCAGATGCAGTGGAGGGTTATCGAATACTTTGTTGTCTTGAATTTGAACAGTGGCAGAGGGGATGGCTATGTATGTCAGTGACTGCTGGAGGGTGTCTTAAAATTGCTCTGATTTCTTTGAGAGGTCTTCCCAATATTTCTTTACTCACTTTGCAGACTTAAGGTTAAAAATGGGTGTTTCAGGGCATCTCCAAGCGTGAGCTGAGCTGCTTTGGCAGAGGCCTTTGCTCTTATCGAGGGAGAGCTTCCTTTCACAGAGGAGTTGCCTCCTGGACCTCTGCTTAGGGAAACAAATGCTTCTAGCCTGGGTTCATGGCCTGCTGGCCCCAACACCCCCCCCCCCCCCCCTTACTGGGTGGCTGCATATGCCAGCAAAAACTTTCTTCTATGCAGAGAATCTCTTCATAGGCAGTAACTGTAGGGAGATTTGCACATCATGAAGGAAGCCTTATAAATGTTCTTGGAGTTAATGCTAACACCTGCATTTGTGAGTAAGAAAACTGAGTCGCTCACAAAGTGACTTGGCCATGGTTAGAATTAATTTTGTGTAAGATCTGATAAAAGAATCTAGACTGCTGAGATTTTTCCTATCGGGGAGTTTTGTGTAAATTTTGTGTTTGTTTTTTTTTTTTTTAGTTCTAAACTTCATCTAAGATGTATTTCAGTCAGCAGAGTTTTTCCTTTACTCCTGCTTGTTTCTTGGAGTGTGTATGTGTATATATAAAAGCAGAAAGTTTTGCTCCACATAGCAATATATTGCTTTTCCTCTGTTTTTTGTCTTTTTTTTTTTTAAAGGCATTCCTGGAGCTTCACACTTCTGTTTTTTTTTAGCTTGTGTTTGTGACTCTGCAGACTTTCAGATCTCATTTGTTTGCTTTTTAATTGCCAAAGGGAAGCAAGACAGAAATTCACTGAAAGCAATTTAACACCTCTGTCCCGAGAGATGGGTAGGTTTTTAGGTTTTTTTTTTTTTTTTTTGCTTACAGAGGAAAATACACTTAAAAAAAGTAATTTAAAGATAACCGTGTTGCTTGTAGTAACTGTCAGTCTACAAAAAAACCCTACTTAATTCTAATAGAAAGTTGGTCTAGATGAAAACACATTTCTTTAACATCTGAGTTTAATAAAGAGCAGTTTTTAGCTTCTAAGTCACCACGGGGTAATTCCCCTGGAAGTGGAGCAGAGCTGCGCTGGCTTGTGCAGCATTAGGTGCAAACCCTGCCTCTGGGCTGGTGGCCGACCCGTGAGGCTGGGTGGCTGGTCCTGGGCAGGAAGGACGGGGAATGGCAAGCCCCACGGGGATGGCCACTGAGGAGCATCGCTATGGATGGGGTGGTGGGCAAGGATGGCCCCAGAGCATCCAGGGGGCTCTGAGGCTTGGGGAAACGTGGAGCCACCCTGGGGAGCGATGCTTGGAGCAGGCCAGGTGCTGGAGAGGAGGCAGAGGTGCTTGCCATGTGCTGAGGTATGGGATTCAGTCAAAGAGAAGTAAAGTATTTTAAGTAATAAGTATACTTTGTTAGAGCCTTGGGGTGCAAGGAATTTTTTTCTAGGGAAGGACAAGGGGTTAAATTGAAGGGTGGGCAACAGCAGCGGTCAGGGGCTTGGGAGAGCTCAGAGCGAGGGGTGTAAGCGTAGGAGGAATGAGTGGAGAAGCAGTTGTGGCAAGGGGCTATTAACTGTTAGAGGAGAGAGGAAAGGAGGGGCTGATCTAAAAGCTCAGGACTGACTGCTCCGGAGAGAGCATCCTCAGTCCCATCTCAGTAAGGGGATTACCATTATTAGAGCTCTGTCTGGCACTTAGCTATTGTTACAGTCTGATTCATACCTGTAAAGCGACTAGATGGAAAAGGCCTTTTTACTCAACAGGTCCCCTGCCTTTCTGCGCTCAGAGCCGCCTCTGCTGTTGTGAATAGCAAACACAGCCATTTACTGCTTTTTACCCCCATTTCGCTGCGTTAGGGCTGCAGGACAGAGGGAGAGCAAGCCATGTCATTGCTCCTCTGGCGCTGCTGGTGCTCAGTCCTTGCCAGGTTCAATCTTGCCAGGTCTTCTCTTCTCCAGCCTCTTTCAGTGCCATAGAGACAAAGCAGGGTTCCTGCCCACCTACTGGGAAACTGCTGCTCCCCCTGTTTTGCCTAGGACTGCTTACATCAGTTGCAAAGTGACTCTCACTCCAGGGTAATCAGATCTTACTCTTTCTCTGCAGTGGTGCAAATAATCACACGAGGCAATGGGAACATGAAGCAAGGCTCTGCTTTGGGCTGCCGGAGCATTATGACTACCAGCAGCCCAGGCTAGCCAGAATCGTCTTGTTGTTTCTTTGTGTTCCCCGTGTTTGTCTGTCACCTGCTGCTTAAACTACTAATTCTTTGGGTAAAGCGTCTTTATCCTACAGGAGCGTGGCTTTTAGTGACAGCAGTGCCCTGTTGCCTTGCTGTTAGCTGCTCCACGTCTGTAACGGCGCTCCCTGGTCCAGAGCAGGAGGTGTCCATCTGCCTTTGGAAGCGGTGTCTGCCAAAACGGCTCCCATGGAGGCTTTACCTACAGAGCTGCAGGTTTCCCTGGTTATGAAACAAGCCTTTTATCACCGTCCAAGTTAACAAAAATCATTATCAGAACGTAGCAGTGAGTGCTTGAATTTGGACAACAATAGTAGTGACTGTGAAGTGGAATGACGTTTGAGTTAGCTACCAGGCAGCAATGTAGCCTTCTAACAAATTAAAATAAGATGATGTGATGGTTTAAGCTTTAAATTACGTTTCTCGGGGAGGGTGGTAGACCCAGCTATCAGCTTTTAATTTTGATGAATATTGCTTGGTTGATACTTGTTTAATACCTTCTAGCTGGTGTTGGGGTTGCCTTTGCGAGCAGCGTTGTTGTTCACGGTGTTGGTTTCAGCATTCTGCGTCGTTATATTGTTACACCTGCCACAAAACAGCACCTGCACCTGAAGGGATGGCTCTGGAGTGGGAGAAATTTCTGTTCAGCTCAAAAGAGGCAAGAATGGCTGCGAATTAGAAAACTATATTTATTACCAGCTGTCCTCAGCACCATCATCTGCTTCCTTAGACGCTTTGGGAGAATTTGACTTCTAAGAGAGAGTTTTGCGCAGCGCGCTTCCAGAACAAGGCTTCGTGGAGGTGCAGCTGTTTCAAGTCAACTTCTGATTAGAGCTTTAAAGATTATCACAGTAGTCTGTCAGCTTCTGTTTAGTTCATCTGTGACTTGACTTCCAGACGAGGCTATTATTTGCTTGTTACTTTGTTTTTAAAAATTACTTTTGTTTCGGTCGAGTTGCATCGAAAACGAATGTGCATTTTTAATTACTTGACTGTTTTATCTTTTAAATGAGGCAGGTGCTGAATGTTGAAAGCGGCATATGTGAATTTGGTACCTGGGATATAGAAATAACAGACTTGGAGCCATATAGCTGTGGCTATCTGGGAACTGTGTTAATTATTATTTTTACTCCTGCATAATGACAAAAAGGTTAATCTCCCCTTTAGTTTAGCTCATGAAACAATTGGCAAAAATGGAACTTTTCCTGTGTTCCTGATTCTTGCCTTTTACCTCCCTAGTCTGTGCTTCAAATTGTATGGAAGGTTTGAAGATGTTTAAGGCAAACTGCCTCGATCATGCCGTGAGTTAATTACAGTGTCTTTAGCTGCGACATGGGAGTCCTGGCTCAATTAGCAGCCACAGTACTAACAGGGGTAGCAGAGGGAAGTGGGAGCAACGCCTCAAGCTGTGGAAGAACCTTTACAAAACACTGAGTTTACAGAAGACTCTTCTTGTCGGACAGACGTCAGAGCTTCTTATATCAAATGATTGGTGCATTTAATCCAGTCCGCACGAGGCAGGAATGAAAAGTCCTGCATATACTGTCCAATTGTAGCATCCTTAGGCAACACTGAAAGCCAGTCCCCTCATGCTTAAATCTAGCTGAAGTCAATGACTAGTGTGATTTAAGCAGATGTTTAAGGGTTATTGTGGATGGGGATAGTGAGCTCCAGAACCTGTCATGGCATCTCTCACAGACGGTTAGGTGTCAGTCAGTCCCCTGCCCATAATTGCTCCCAAAGTGACCGATTACTGGCTGAGAGAAGAGGCGATGGTAATGAGCCACATACACGAATCCATGTCTCATGATTGTATACATTGCGGTTGCTGATGGTTGGTATGAAATACAGAACGCATTGTGCAAAAAGGCACAGCACAAAATTTGTACTTGCACCCACTGGGCAGAAGGGGGTTTGACCCTGGGAAAAGTAAATGCCCTGTGAGTAGCTCACTGCCGTATTGTGGCAGTCAGTAGTACAGTAGGAGGAGGATTGAAAGTGCTTTCTAATTAAGTCAAGGAACAAGATAGCCCGAGGAGAAAGATTTTGAATTTAAATAGAGCCCCAAGGAAATCTGAAAGAAGGGATTAGATACAAGAGCAAATGCGTTCCCAGTCTGGGGTAGACTGCTGTAGCGCAGCCTGCGAAAGAGGTAAAGCTTGCAAAAAACCCCCGTGATTTTAACCACGCAGCTAGGTAGACATCTAAAGCTTGTGATCTTGATCAGAGTGAGAAAAGCCGTTCATGTTGGGATCAATGACAAGGCACAGCATTTAAGATCATGTTATTTGGATTTTGTAAATAATTGCAGATTTGTTCTGACTTATGTCAAGGCTATTTTTCATTTGCCTTTGTATTTACTGGGCTTTCTGTCCTCCCCCTCCAAATAGCGGAAATACTGGACCACGTTGTCAGTGCTTGCATCTTGCCCTGCTCCTGTAGGGTACCCACGAGGCAGAAGGAAGCAGCTCAGAAGAGGTGTGTGGGGTTGGAGCTGGTAACATTACGGTCTTCTGGCAGAGGTCACCCTTCATTTCCTCCTTCCCCTTCCCTTATCCTCTCTCATGTATGCATGGGGGATTGTTTTTCCACCTGCTGAAGGTCGGCTATGTTTTTGTGGTGAGGCTGTGGGCTGTATTTGTGCCATGGTGAGGAGGCTTGCTGCGGCATGTGGACCTTGACTGTGAGTACTGTGGTTCCCACCTTGTCCCCAAATGTGATTTAACTAAGGCTGAATCCTCTTGCTGCTACAGTACAGGGAGTTTCTCAACATATGATGGTTTTACCATAGCCTGTGAGTAACCAAA